>NC_072469.1:4550157-5750157 GCF_027596085.1 Anoplopoma fimbria
GAAAGCAAAGCCTTAAACCCTAAATAAGTTGTTTATTAACGTAATCTTTGCCTCAACCCCAAGATCTAACCTACAGGAGACCTAACGCCTAATTGTAACTGCAAACATGAATTTATTTAGTTTTTTGGATCATCGATTTACATAAACACACTTAGACTTTTGCTGTCATGGCAACAACCACGACCACACATCCCTGCAGATGTTCAGTGAATCTACTCAGATGGGTGGTCTGTATTCTGATATCCATGTAGTGTCTTGCATCAATATATGATCATCCCAAACAGACTTACAAGGTAGACTATGAATTTCCATGTAAATAGGTGTGAGACCGAATATACAAGTAATGCCAAAACATGAATAGTATAATCTGTATGTCTTTATACTTGACATGCATTGAATATGCTGATCTGATATTGTATGCGTGTATTATTCATCTAGTCCGCCTTTTTTTTTTAAGTTTTAGACATAAAAAATCTACATTTTCCACTTGGTCTAACTTCTTATTTGCATCAAGCTAACATAAATCAGTATTTTTTTTCTGGCATTCTTACAAAGGTGCATGCAGGTTTATCATATTAAATGCACAGGCTGAAGCATGCTCTGCTACATCTTGCAAAACGGATGAAATAGTATGTTTTTAGTAAGTCCCACCCACAGTTACATTGCATATGAATGGGACCTCTACACCACCATTTGCGTTTTTTTCCCTAAGCGCATTGCCGCTGTCCATTTGTAACAATATGTTGTTTTTCATTCGGCTAATATTGTGCCAATGAATTAACTGGGATCCAAGCCGTGAAAGTGCTTCAACTGTGAGTCACATGACATTGTCATCAGAGGAAACCTCTCTCTCTCTCAACTCTTGTGTGACTCAACACAAATTTCAGAAAGATTTGATAGTCGAGTGCGACGTGCAATCAATGCAACAGGTATTTTTTGACAGCCAACCTTTTGACTTGTCATAATAGAAGAAGCACAGGTGTTTCCAGTTAGCCAACACAGTGATCCAAACCATTGAGAGAGGGCAGGTGAGGGCGGAGCCTCCCGGTCTTACACAACCCTTTGGATCAGGAGATTGAGAAACAAAAACTCAGTACTAAAGAGTTAATCCAACTAACTCCACATTGTGAGATTTTTCTGCCACCATTGACAAACTGCTTTTCAACGGCAACATCTTTTTTTGTATTGATGGTTGTCGCTAGGTGCCATAAAAAAGGTAAGTCAGAAAATATTGATTGTGTAAGTTGGTTAATTGACCCCTTTGAGATCTTTTCACTGACTAAACCCCCTAAATCTTACTGTTTACATCTTAAATATTTAACATTAACAATATCACCATTCTGTTTATCTCATGCAGGATATTTATGAGGACCCTAACACAAGCAAACGTTGTTTCCTTTTCACTGCAGTATAAATGAGTAAAGCTGTTCTGAGTCCACTAAATTGATTCTTATACATATTCATGTTTACCAGTGGGATGTTAAGATAACACATCGTAGTAATTTGAGTCAGTCCGATCATATAATGAAAGTTTGATGAGACCATTATCCAGTTTAATCAAATCATTAAAGATTCATTGCTTGCGCTATATTTGTATCTGTGTATGTGTGTGTGTGTCTGTTGAAGGACAATCTGCTCACCTTTCAAGCATTTCACACACACACATATTACGTCACAGTGCATTGCACACACAAATTCAGTGACTCAAAAGGAAATGATACAACAAGCACAGGAGGTAAAATCAGATCTGGTCCCTTTTTGATTTGAATCATTGCAGCAGCAGCATCATCTGTAGGTGGATGTATGCACAGATAATATAGAGGCTGTAAAACAGTGAACAGAGCGAGGACCGCTTCAGATTCCTTTTCCAACTGAGACCTCTGCTGGTGACAAGTGTTGTTGGTCACATCGTGAGAAACTACTCTTAAAGCTCTACTCTACTTAAAAATCACACAAAGCTATTGCAGAGAACTGAGAATTGGTGTCATGCATTCACTTTGTTGTTTTGTTTGTTGTTTTTATTGGGACTCTATTTGAAATTACCTGCTAGTTTTCTTTTAGGTGGGAAGGAAAGAACATGTTTTTTATGACATGTTTTGCTTGGCTGAAGATAAAACCAACGGATTTTAGTAAAAACTAGTTGATTTCAATAAAATTGTAGAGTGTTTCAATAACTATCAGATAGATTGCCATGAATGCGAGTACAGATATGTGCTCAACCGTTCATCGGTTCATCAATCATTTCACTCATCTGTAGGCTACTTTATATTTTCTACTAATTATCAAATGTAAACATGCAAACCCAGTAAACTAAGAACAGGCAAAACATTATACTGTTCTTATCTTGCCTGTAGGCCTGTTAGCAAGTTAGCGTTTTAGCTCAGAGAACAGCCTCATAGACTCTTAGGGTAATCATTTTAAACTGCTAAACATGTTAGGATTGTCACTTAAAGCAACCACAACTACTTTGAGCAATTTTTAACAATTTGGGAAATGTGTTTATTTATTTTCTCAGGGGAGCTAGCTGAGAAGAGTGATACCGCTTCCATGTTAGTAAGCTAAGAAACAACTGCCAGCAGCTTCTTAGTATAGCTTAGCTTAGCACAAAGACTGAAGGCTGGCAGTAACAGCTAGCCTGGCTAACCTCTCCCTACTTAACTTGTCATTTGTTTAACTCATGCAAAAATCATAGTGTAAAAGATAGATGAGAGGAACATGAGAAAACTGATTCCCTTCTCTGTTAAATACGAAGCTACCGCCTGCAGCTGGTTAGCTTAGCTTAGCTTAGCAAACAGACTGGAAACTGGCAGGAAAAGCTAGCCTGGCTAACCTCTCCCTACTTAACTTTTTTATATCTCATTTGTTTAAATCATGCAAAAAACAAACTGTAAAAGATAGATGAGAGGTAGATGAGAAAACGTATACGCTCTCTGGTGAATTTCAAGCTACCGTTTAGCTTAGCTTAGCTTAGCAAAAGCACTGGAAGCAGGGGGAAACAGCAAGCCTGGCTCTGTCCTAAGGTAACAAAATCCACCTTCCAGCACATGTAAAGAACTTCCTAATTCTATCTCCTTTTTTTTAAACTGTACAAAAACTGAAGTGTAAACGATAAATGAGAAGTAGATGAGAAAGAGAAAGCTTGATACCACTTTAAATGTGAAGCTACAAGCAGCAGGATATCTTTAGGTTTACATAGGCCTTAAGAACAGACTGAAGAGAGAACCAGATATCCAGAGTTACCAAACGTAATATCCTCACTGATTTACACTGGCCTCATATTTGTTATTTTGTGTTTCAAAGAACTAGTCCCTTTCGGTTGGGTGCTTGTATTGTTGTGCTTGTATTGTTGTTGGTCTTTAACCATTTTACAGGAATGCTCATAATGAACTATAGACAAGGAAGTGAAAAAGGGATTTGAGAATGTATGAACATTCGTAAAAGTTTATTTTCTCACGTAGATGTGACAGTGTCACCAGGGACATTATTAGATATAATTTACATACATTATTGAAAGAAATCACCAATAGTGAAGAGAGACAACATCAGATAAAATCCAACCCAAAAAACATTTCACAGATTATGCAGCGTAATATTAAGAAAGTAAAAGTTTTTATGAGCCAAGAAGATGTTAAATGTATGTTGTAAAATAACACCAATGGATCAGCAAAGACTTGACATGCTGAGTGCTCTGATTTCTGGCTTTTAAAACTGTTTGAATACAAAGAAGGATCAAAAATTGTAAGTTTTAATGACTTTAGTCACGCTTGTTGACTGGAAAGGTTTCTTACCACCCGTGGAGAAATGTAACTAGTACATTAACAAGTACAATTTAGCTAATTTGCTACTACTGTTTTTTGTTTTACTTTAAATGCTGATATTACGTTTTTGCAATTCTTATTAATGTCAAATAGAATACGTTTTATTTTATGTCTGAAACCAGTCTGCTTCAGCATTACACATAAACTTATAGCTGGCTCACACATAGTCCCCCTCTAAACCTGTTTACTAATGCACCAAGTCTTTACCTCTCACTGTTTTAATGAATTTGAGCTGTAAAAATGTCCCAGCAGACCTCATTTTCTCTGACTGATGAAGATGCTGTATCTAGCAGGCAGCAGAGAAGAGGAAGTGCTGGTTCTTCGTTTGACACTCTCGCACTTCATTCGTCATTAGTTGACTTCTTTGAGGAAGCAAGTAAAACCACAACTCCCTGCATTTTACAAAAAAATAAGTAAAAGGTCCAGGACAGTGTAATCATTTGAATAAAGGGAATAAACATTAAAATCTTAGACATATTAGAAGTTCTTTAAAATTCTTCTCATAAATTGATTCATTTATGTGTTCACGTACATAATGTGTTCTACATGATGGTGATTTCTGCATCCCGAAAAAATGGATTAGGACAAATCTTTATTTGAAGGCATCGCCTTCTTCTCTCACTTCCTCATCTGTACGAAAGAGGACAGAGAGGACAGCAGAGGAGGTGTTTAGACCCGAGACGAACATGTTTCTCATGTTCACTGTCTATTACAAGGTGAGAGATATCATTTCCACCATTTTCATCTGAGAGGAGCATGTTATTTGAACAAAGGATGCTAATTAATATTACAAGATCCTGTGGATATGACACCGTGATTAATCAGCTCTTCTTTGTGTGACACAGTGAGTATCAGAAACCATTATTGAGGCATTTATGATAAGATTAAATAATGTGCAGATGACATACTGCAGCTACATGTCGTGATCATTTACCATAGTGTTCTAATTTTCAGTAATTTTTGTTTCTCACTGTCCTTGATAGTTTGTTTTATTGGATTTTCAGGATCTCCAGATGGACTTTACATTGCAATTCATTGATTTAAAGAAGATTTAAAAATGGCTCTTGGAGTGAAAGAGGAAAAAACAACACAGAAAAGAAGATCTGAATGTTTTAATCTGAGTTTTATTTTTCTCTTGCTGAATATTAGCAGTTTTGTTGTTCCAGTCACAGGATTTTATATGAAGTCCTGCCATATCAGTTACGAAAACGCCATATGTACCAAGAGTAATCTCAATACGATTCCTGAAGATATTCCCAAAACGGTGAAAGGTTTTGCCCTGTCTGGGAACAAAATTTCCAAAATACAAGCATCAAATTTAAAAGAATTCTCTGTTTTGACGCAGTTAGACCTAAACCGAAACTTAATTTCGCATATTGAGGAAGGCGCCTTTGCCGATCTGATTTCCCTCAAGAAATTAAATCTAAATAATAACAAGCTTGTTAAACTTGAAGATAATATTTTTCACGGTTTGAGCAACCTCACCGAGCTCAGGATCAACAGTAATTACATCAAGTCGGTGGCATCCACCTCTTTTAAGTCCTTGACAAGCTTGACGTTTTTGGACATCTCCAACAACAAACTGCGCAACTTGACAAAAGTTCCCACTATATTACAGCATCTGCCAAATCTACGGGAGCTGTCATTGGGAAATAACAACATTACCAATTTTTCTTCGTGGGAACTGACTAATAGCTCGCTAAAACTCACTGCCCTTGATTTGTCTATAAATCCCATTGCTGTCTTCAGGATCACCGCAGATGTTTTTCCAAATCTCACCTGGTTGAAATTCGGCTTCCCTTCCTCAAAGGTACAAATTAAATGGGACATTCGTAACAAGACTTTTTTTAGTAGAGTGTCTACTCTTGATATTAGTGGGCTTCAAATCGATAACGATGCCATGAAAACAGTACGAGAGAACTTCAACCCCTCACTGACTTCTCTGAGGATGAATGGAATGAAACATACATACCTTACTAAACTAATCAACGTTTCCTGCTCCATCCCAACAGTGTCCACACTCCAACTCAGACGTAACAACCTACGTTTTGTCAATGCACAATTCTTCCAGTTGTGTATTAACATAACAGAGATAGATTTAGCCGGAAATAAGATACGAAATATCAGTGATGAGGCCTTCAGATCTGTACAAGGTTTAAAGATCTTGAGTCTGACTCAAAACAAACTTCTATCCGTTCCAGTTGCCATAAGGAATCTACCATCTCTCGAAGAGCTGGATCTCAGCAAGAATGACATCAAAACACTTGAATGCAACGATTTCGCCAATCTTACAAAGCTCAGGCATCTCAGCCTTCATCAGACTTCAATCTCAGCTCTCAAAGAGTGCGTCTTCAGGGATTTGGTACAATTGCAAGTTTTAAAGTTACAGAACAACAGCATCTCCAAATTAGATGGAGCTTTTAAAAGCTCCCTGCCAAATCTAAAACAACTGCGTTTGAATCTGAATAAACTCACCGCCATTAAACACTCGGAATTTGCAGGCTTGCAGGCACTCCAAAACTTGTCATTAAATGACAATCAAATCAGTAAACTTGAAAATGGGTCTTTTTTCGGCTTAAGGAATCTAACCGATATTCAGCTGAATGGGAATAGAATAGATGAAAAGGGACTACTCAAAGGTTTTTTCGATGATCTGATCAATTTAAAATCATTGGATTTGAGGGACAATGAAATTAAATTCAAAAAGTGTGTAGCTTTGCCTTACCCACCATTTTCTAAGCTGTCCCGTCTGGAGACGTTGGTGTTTACTGGAAATTACCGCAGGGTGAAGTCCCTGCTGCCTTCCAACTTCCTCCAAGGTTTGACAAATCTTTTGGTTTTCAGAGCCAGGAACGCTCAACTTTTATCCTTGCACAAAGACACGTTTAGTTACACACCGCGACTGCAAACACTTGACATTAGCACAAATGACCTCACAAATCTCTCTCCCGAGTTGTTTTACCCAATCCGAGGCCTTGAAAGCCTCTACATATCCAAAACAAGCCTTCAGTCTCTGGATTTCTTTATAGAAGCAAACCTTTCTAAGCTGGAGTTCCTGCAGGCAAGAAGGAATCAACATTCAGTTTTCAGTGAGGAAGTTATAGAGTCCCTTCCGGCTCTCGTTTACCTCGACCTGCAAGGCAATAGCTTCACCTGTGACTGTGATAACGCCTGGTTCCTCCGTTGGGCAGATACCAACAATCAAACGCAAGTTTATGACGCCTACAACTTTGCGTGCAACTATCCTTCAGACCTTAAAGGTAGTAAACTGTTGGACCTAGACGTGCATTCCTGCACAGTGGACACTGAGTTTATCTACTTTATCTCCACCACATGCATGGTCCTCCTGTTCATGTTGGTGTCCTTCACCTACCATTTCCTGAGGTGGCAGCTGGCCTACGCCTACTACCTCTTTCTGGCTTTGCTCTTTGACACAAAGCATAAAAACAAGCAAGCTCCCAATCAGTACGACGCCTTCGTCTCCTACAACACCCATGATGAGCCCTGGGTCATCAGGGACCTGTTGCCAAAGCTGGAAGGGGAGCAGGGCTGGAGATTGTGTCTGCACCATCGAGACTTCGAGCCAGGTGAGGCCGCCGTTTGAACCTGGCATTGAACAAAATGTTTTAGCCGTACTTGTGGATTGGCTTTTGGGATGGGGATATCAGTTGTTTGGTTCAGAAAAAATGGCAGGGTTCAGGTCTTGGTTAAGTTCCTGGAGAGCAACAATAACAATCTGGCAACTGACTGGGGTAAAGGAGTTGGTATATGTACTGAAAGGGTGATTGGGGAATGAGACACAGGTGATATAGATGGATATAAAGGGTGAGTTGGACGCCATCAAATAGTGTCTTTTGCTTAGGAATGTTCCGAACTTAGTGAATTTACCCAGAAGTGTCTTAGTGTTAGCCATGATAACAGCTGTTCTAATTCTCTAAATGCTAAGGAAAGATGCTTCAATCCTTCCTTTCTCGTTAGTATAGGGTAAACTGGATGTCCTTTACGATAGGAAAGGAGATTAAGCCGTTCCATAATTCCTTGCGGCAGCAATATTTAGAGCGACCCGGAAGACCCCGGATCAATTTCAACTGCATCACATCGATCAACGTATCATAATTTATATGATATCTTACAATATCTTACCAATGTTCATTTTTCATGAGTTTTTCTACGAAAACCAGCAACAAGTCCAAATTTACGCTTGTTACATGCATACAGTCTTTTTAAAATAAACTTCCGTCTTCACAGGAAACCACTCAGTTAGGTTTAAGTTAGAAAATCACCTGGTTAGTTAACTTAAGTCAACATAAGGGTTATGGTTAAACTGTACTAAAGCTTAACGACAGAAAAACTGTAGTTTGGGTTAAAATAACCATGGTAGTGCCCTAATGACATTACGCAAGTTACATGACAAATAAATTAACATTAACTTCTCGTTTCAAATTCATGGGGATCTCCTGGCTAAAAAAAGATCATGGTTCGTCGGACATATTCACCTCACTTTTGTTTGTATGTTTTCGAATGCTTTAATGCAGATATAATACCGCAAACTTCAAATATCTACAGTACAAAAAAGAAAAAAGAAAGTGACATTTTTCTCCTTTACGTTTCAAACACAATTTTCAAGCAAGCACTATTTGATTTGAGTGTGTACACTTGGAAAAGATGTAATCTGGCAATTAATATCCTAAGCTGCATGTTACTTTTATGTGCATCAGCCATAACAGTTATTTTGTACTTTCATCTCTACTCCAGAGGGTGTCACTATAGTACTTTTTGTACCGCACCATCATAGGAACTAACGAGTAGAATGCAGACGTTTTTTCTGACCCTTTTCTTCTCCTTTTTCCTTCTCACTTCCTCAGGAAAACCCATCATAGACAACATCACAGATGCCATCTATGGAAGCAGGAAGACCATCTGTGTGATCAGTCGCAGGTATCTGGAGAGCGAGTGGTGCTCCAGAGAGATCCAGGTGGCCAGGTAAACATGTCAGCCGACACACGGCAGTTAAACACCTCACTAACTCTGTATGAAGCCAGTTTTTGTGATTGATCCGTCGATTTCTTCGGTCGTAGCTTCCGTCTGTTCGATGAGCAGAAGGACGTGCTGATCCTGGTGTTTCTGGAGGACATCCCCATCGCTCAGCTGTCTCCTTACTACCGCATGAGGAAGCTGCTGAAGAGGCGGACCTACCTGAGCTGGCCTCGAGCCGGGGAGCACCCCGAGCTGTTCTGGGAGAAACTCCGCCAGGCTCTGAAGACCGGAGAAGACCTCGGTGAAGACAATTTCCTCCTCAATATGGTGGACATACCGTGATGAAAAGGAAAAACAATCAACAAGGTTTACAGAAAGTGTATTTCAATGGAGTCTTCTTGGAATCTGTTGGGTTGTTTTACCACAAAATTACCATAAAGTGTATCTGAGGGAGGCTACTGGTATTACAATGTAATACCAACTTGATCAGCTGATCCAACTGGTCTCACTGAAATGGAAAATGAGGAGTCAGAACTTGAACAGTTCCCATTCAACCAAACTGGAAGACCAACTTATGACTAAGTATGAGTGAAATTAGTTTTTCCATCATGAGCTTCTCTAATGGGGCGGTGAACTGGTAATGACAGATGATGTTGTAAATACTATATAGAATAGAATAAAAGACTGTGGTCTAGCAAAAAAGTAGAGAACTGACTGACAACAGATTGGGCATTTCTAAAATACTTCACTTTCATGTACTTTTTTTTTAAACTAGAAAATGATGAGCCAAAAGTTGCCATAAAGCTGAGGGGAGATAATTAAAGAACCTATTAAAGTCGCTTTAAAATTGTATGGCCTCATATTTGTTATTTTGTGTTTCAAAGAACTAGTCCCTTTCGGTTGGGTGTTTGTATTGTTGTGCTTGTATTGTTGTTGGTCTTTAACCATTTTACAGGAATGCTCATAATAAACTGTAGACAAGGAAGTGAAAAAGGGATTAGAGGACATTATTAGATATAATTTACATACATTATTGAAATAAATCACCAATAGTGAAGAGAGACAGATGTTGACATCTTAAAACAAGCATCAGATTACAGCTAAATCCCCCCCAAAAAACATTTCACAGATTATGCAACAGTGTAATTTTGAGAAAGCAAAAGCTTTTATGAGCCAAGAAGATGTTGAGACACAGTGACATCAATGAGCCATACGCAGAGGGACACCCCAAATATTTCCAAATACTGCATATACGTATTATGTCAAAGTGGATTTTTTTTTACAGCAGAGCTCTATTGCATCAACAGGCCATGATACTGTTTACATGTATGTTGTAAAATAACACCAATGGATCAGCAAAGACTTGACATGCTGAGTGCTCCGATTTCTGGCTTTTAAAACAGTTTGAATACAAAGAAGGATCAAAAATGTTTTTACTGGAAAGGTTTCTTACCACCCGTGGAGAAATGTAACTAGTACATTAACAAGTACAATTTAGCTAATTTGCTTGTTACTTCACTACATTCTGAAGACAAACATTGTACTTTGCAGATTCAGAGTACTGTAACAAAATGTATTCAACTGAGAAAGTAGTATGTGTTATCGCAATAGATAATATGTTATTCTGCTCAATAAGTAATGCTGCTGTACTTTTACTTCTACTTTTGAATGCAGGTATTTTTTCTTGTTCCAGATTATTTCTGCACTTTGATACTACTACATTTACTACTACTGTTTTTTGTTTTACTTTAAATGCTGATATTACATTTTTGCAATTCTTATTAATGTCAAATAGAATACATTTTATTTTATGTCTGAAACCAGTCTGCTTCAGCATTACACATAAACTTATAGCTGGCTCACACATAGTCCCCCTCTAAACCTGTTGACTAATGCACCAAGTCTTTACCTCTCACTGTTTTAATGAATTTGAGCTGTAAAAATGCCCCAGCAGACCTCATTTTCTCTGACTGATGAAGATACTGTATCTAGCAGGCAGCAGAGAAGAGGAAGTGCTGGTTCTTCGTTTGACACACTTCATTCGTCATTAGTTGACTTCTTTGAGGAAGCAAGTAAAACCACAACTCCCTGCATTTCACAAAAAAATAAGTAAAAGGTCCAGGACAGTGTAATCATTTGAATAAAGGAAATAAACATTAAAATCTTAGACATATTAGAAGTTCTTTAAAATTCTTCTCATAAATTGATTCATTTATGTGTTTACGTACATAATGCGTTCTACATGATGGTGATTTCTGCATCCCGAAAAAAATGGATTAGGACAAATCTTTATTTGAAGGCATCGCCTTCTTCTCTCACTTCCTCATCTGTACGAAAGAGGACAGAGAGGACAGCAGAGGAGGTGTTTAGACCCGAGACGAACATGTTTCTCATGTTTACTGTCTATTACAAGGTGAGAGATATCATTTCCACCCTTTTCATCTGAGAGGAGCATGTTATTTGAACAAAGGATGCTAATTAATATTACAAGATCCTGTGGATATGACACCGTGATTAATCAGCTCTTCTTTGTGTGACACAGTGAGTATCAGAAACCATTATTGAGGCATTTATGATAAGATTAAATAATGTGCAGATGACATACTGCAGCTACATGTCGTGATCATTTACCATAGTGTTCTAATTTTCAGTAATTTTTGTTTCTCACTGTCCTTGATAGTTTGTTTTATTGGATTTTCAGGATCTCCAGATGGACTTTACATTGCAATTCATTGATTTAAAGAAGATTTAAAAATGGCTCTTGAAGTGAAAGAGGAAAAAACAACACAGAAAAGAAGATCTGAATGTTTTAATCTGAGTTTTATTTTTCTCTTGCTGAATATTAGCAGTTTTGTTGTTCCAGTCACAGGATTTTATATGAAGTCCTGCCATATCAGTTACGAAAACGCCATATGTACCAGGAGTAATCTCACTACGATTCCTGAAGATATTCCCAAAACGGTGAAAGGTTTTGCCTTGTCTGGGAACAAAATTTCCAAAATACAAGCATCAAATTTAAAAGAATTCTCTGTTTTGACGCAGTTAGACCTAAACCGAAACTTAATTTCGCAGATTGAGGAAGGCGCCTTTGCCGATCTGATTTCCCTCAAGAAATTAAATCTAAATAATAACAAGCTTGTTAACCTTGAAGATAATATTTTTCATGGTTTGAGCAACCTCACCGAGCTCAGGATCAACAGTAATTACATCAAGTTGGTGGCATCCACCTCTTTTAAGTCCTTGACAAGATTGACGTTTTTGGACATCTCCAACAACAAACTGCGCAACTTGACAAAAGTTCCCACTATATTACAGCATCTGCCAAATCTACGGGAGCTGTCATTGGGAAATAACAACATTACCAATTTTTCTTCGTGGGAACTGACTAATAGCTCGCTAAAACTCACTGCCCTTGATTTGTCTATAAATCCCATTGCTGTCTTCAGGATCACCGCAGATGTTTTTCCAAATCTCACCTGGTTGAAATTCGGCTTCCCTTCCTCAAAGGTACAAATTAAATGGGACATTCGTAACAAGACTTTTTTTAGTACAGTGTCTACTCTTGATATTAGTGGGCTTCAAATCGATAACGATGCCATGAAAACAGTACGAGAGAACTTCAACCCCTCACTGACTTCGCTGAGGATGAATGGAATGAAACATACATACCTTACTAAACTAATCAACGTTTCCTGCTCCATCCCAACAGTGTCCACACTCCAATTCAGACGTAACAACCTACGTTTTCTCAATGCACAATTCTTCCAGTTGTGTATTAACATAACAGAGATAGATTTAGCCGGAAATAAGATACGAAATATCAGTGATGAGGCCTTCAGATCTGTACAAGGTTTAAAGATCTTGAGTCTGACTCAAAACAAACTTCTATCCGTTCCAGTTGCCATAAGGAATCTACCATCTCTCGAAGAGCTGGATCTCAGCAAGAATGACATCAAAACACTTGAATGCAACGATTTCGCCAATCTTACAAAGCTCAGGCATCTCAGCCTTCATCAGACTTCAATCTCAGCTCTCAAAGAGTGCGTCTTCAGGGATTTGGTACAATTGCAAGTTTTAAAGTTACAGAACAACAGCATCTCCAAATTAGATGGAGCTTTTAAAAGCTCCCTGCCAAATCTAAAACAACTGCGTTTGAGTTTAAATAAACTCACCGCCATTAAACGCTTGGAATTTGCAGGCTTGCAGACACTCCAAAACCTGTCATTAAATGGCAATCAAATCAGTAAACTTGAAAATGGGTCTTTTTTCGGCTTAAGGAATCTAACCGATATTCAGCTGAATGGGAATAGAATAGATGAAAAGGGACTACTCAAAGGTTTTTTCGATGATCTGATCAATTTAAAATCATTGGATTTGAGGGACAATAAAATTAAATTCAAAGAGAGTGTAGCTTTGCCTTACCCACCATTTTCTAAGCTGTCCCGTCTGGAGACGTTGGTGTTTACTGGAAATTTCCGCAGGGGGAAGTCCCTGCTGCCTTCCAACTTCCTCCAAGGTTTGACAAATCTTTTGGTTTTCAGAGCCAGGAACGCTCAACTTTTATCCTTGCACAAAGACACGTTTAGTTACACACCGCGACTGCAAAATCTTGACATTAGCGTAAATGACCTCACAAATCTCTCTCCCGAGTTGTTTTACCCAATCCAAGGCCTTGAAAGCCTCTACATATCCAAAACAAGCCTTCAGTCTCTGGATTTCTTTATAGAAGCAAACCTTTCTAAGCTGGTGTTCCTGCAGGCAAGAAGGAATCAACATTCAGTTTTCAGTGAGGAAGTTATAGAGTCCCTTCCGGCTCTCGTTTACCTCGACCTGCAAGGCAATAGCTTCACCTGTGACTGTGATAACGCCTGGTTCCTCCGTTGGGCAGATACCAACAATCAAACGCAAGTTTATGACGCCTACAACTTTGCGTGCAACTATCCTTCAGACCTTAAAGGTAGTAAACTGTTGGACCTAGACGTGCGTTCCTGCACAGTGGACACTGAGTTCATCTACTTTATCTCCACCACATGCATGGTCCTCCTGTTCATGTTGGTGTCCTTCACCTACCATTTCCTGAGGTGGCAGCTGGCCTACGCCTACTACCTCTTTCTGGCTTTGCTCTTTGACACAAAGCATAAAAACAAGCAAGCTCCCAATCAGTACGACGCCTTCGTCTCCTACAACACCCATGATGAGCCCTGGGTCATCAGGGACCTGTTGCCAAAGCTGGAAGGGGAGCAGGGCTGGAGATTGTGTCTGCACCATCGAGACTTCGAGCCAGGTGAGGCCGCCGTTTGAACCTGGCATTGAACAAAATGTTTTAGCCGTACTTGTGGATTGGCTTTTGGGATGTTTGGTTCAGAAAAAATGGCAGGGTTCAGGTCTTGGTTAAGTTCCTGGAGAGCAACAATGACAATCTGGCAACTGACTGGGGTAAAGGAGTTGGTATATGTACTGAAAGGGTGATTGGGGAATGAGACACAGGTGATATAGATGGATATAAAGGGTGAGTTGGACGCCATCAAATAGTGTCTTTTGCTTAGGAATGTTCCGAACTTAGTGCAATTACCCAGAAGTGTCTTAGTGTTAGCCATGATAACAGCTGTTCTAATTCTCTAAATGCTAAGGAAAGATGCTTCAATCCTTCCTTTCTTGTTAGTATAGGGTAAACTGGATGTCCTTTACGATAGGAAAGGAGATTAAGCCGTCCCATAATTCCTTGCGGCAGCAATATTTAGAGCGACCCGGAAGACCCCGGATCAATTTCAACTGCATCACATCGATCAACGTATCATAATTTATATGATATCTTACAATATCTTACCAATGTTCATTTTTCATGAGTTTTTCTACGAAAACCAGCAACAAGTCCAAATTTACGCTTGTTACATGCATACAGTCTTTTTAAAATAAACTTCCGTCTTCACAGGAAACTACTCAGTTAGGTTTAAGTTAGAAAATCACTTGGTTAGTTAACTTAAGTCAACATAACTACTTTTTAGGGTTAGGGTTAAACTGTAGTTTGAATTCATCCAACTCTTTGATTTATGGCCAAATACCTGCAAAACTAATGACATTCCCATCAGCCTCAGATGCTCAGATCACCACCGTGCCTATCAAGTACAGCCTCACCGTCTGTTAACACAGCTGTAGTCTTGTTTATGTATGTAGCTGCTAGTTTTCTAATTTTAATGCAAAGCATGTTCAACACATTTGATGGTTACATTGGGGTCTTGAATGAAAACTTTCTGGATGATACTGGTGATGGCATTTCAATTTTAGATACAAAACACTTTTATGTTGGATTAACTCAAAAATGAAACACCCAAAAATATTTTTCAGAAAATTAGAATACTTTTACAGCCAAGGGTGCTGCTCTTTTGTTTGTATGTTTTCGAATGCTTTAATGCAGATATAATACCCCAAACTTCAAATATCTACAGTACAAAAAAGAAAAAGGAAAGTGACATTTTTCTCCTTTAAGTTTCAAACACAATTTTCAAGCAAGCACCATCTGATTTGAGTGTGTACACTTGGAAAAGCTATAATCTGGCAATTAATATCCTAAGATGCATGTTACTTTTATGTGCATCAGCCAAAACAGTTATTTTGTACTTTCATCTCTACTCCAGAGGGTGTCACCATAGTACTTTTTGTACCGCACCATCATAGGAACTAACGAGTAGAATGCAGACGTTTTTTCTGACCCTTTTCTTCTCACTTCCTCAGGAAAACCCATCATAGACAACATCACAGATGCCATCTATGGAAGCAGGAAGACCATCTGTGTGATCAGTCGCAGGTATCTGGAGAGCGAGTGGTGCTCCAGAGAGATCCAGGTGGCCAGGTAAACATGTCAGCCGACACACGGCAGTTAAACACCTCACTAACTCTGTATGAAGCCAGTTTTTGTGATTGATCCGTCGATTTCTTCGGTCGTAGCTTCCGTCTGTTCGATGAGCAGAAGGACGTGCTGATCCTGGTGTTTCTGGAGGACATCCCCATCGATCAGCTGTCTCCTTACTACCGCATGAGGAAGCTGCTGAAGAGGCGGACCTACCTGAGCTGGCCTCGAGCCGGGGAGCACCCCGAGCTGTTCTGGGAGAAACTCCGCCAGGCTCTGAAGACCGGAGAAGACCTCGGTGAAGACAGTTTCCTCCTCAATATGGTGGACATACGGAGATGAAAAGGAAAAACAATCAACAAGGTTTACAGAAAGTGTATTTCAATGGAGTCTTCTTGGAATCTGTTGGGTTGTTTTACCACAAAATTGCCATAAAGTGTATCTGAGGGAGGCTACTGGTATTACAATGTAATACCAACTTGATCAGCTGATCCAACTGGTCTCACTGAAATGGAAAATGAGGAGTCAGAACTTGAACAGTTCCCATTCAACCAAACTGGAAGACCAACTTATGACTAAGTATGAGTGAAATTAGTTTTTCCATCATGAGCTTCTCTAATGGGGCGGTGAACTGGTAATGACAGATGATGTTGTAAATACTATATAGAATAGAATAAAAGACTGTGGTCTAGCAAAAAAGTAGAGAACTGACTTTTTAAACTAGAAAATGATACTACCACACTTTTAACCTGCAACAGTTTAACCTGCAAAACATGTTGCCACATTGTCATGATTACTTATATTGTATATATGGTCATTTTCAGTATTTTGAAATGTAGAAACTGGCCGGAAACCAGTAACAATGTTGCTCGGAAACCTTGCTCAAGGAATTTGTAAAAATGTATATTCTGAAAAGCTTTACATTGACTATGGAGAAAAAATGCATAAAGTCTGTATTAATCTGCAACCAGCAGCACACAATCTTGTTAATTTTTAGGCTTTTTATATTCTAAATGTTAAACTCGTGTTTGTTTGAGCCCTAGACCTAATTGAACTCATGCCTTGCAGTCAAGCTTAGTTCGAACCCACATTACTTTATTTTCCCCAAAGTTTCCAAATAAACCAAATCTGTGGAGTTACATTTGGGGGAAATGTGATGCAAAATACATCATGTTATTTTGATGTTTTCAATAAATTAAGATGATACAAAACATAAATGATAAACTGAGACTAGGTCCAATAAGTTGATTTTAACAGCTATTAAACTATTTATAGTAAAAAAAAATAAAAATAAAAAATGCTTTAACTATAACTTCTCATCTGACATGCATTTCATTTATTGGTTCATTTATTGGTTTATTTAAGATAAGGACAGTGTCCAATAAATGCATTGTACCAGATAGCTCTGGAATTATTGATATTTTTTTTTTATTACAACTGTACTACATTATCAGAGCCAGACAACCAATGTCTTCTTTTGGGTAAAACTTTGTTAAATTGCCTAATATCTAATGCATCATTTTTTAACTCCATCCTCTTGTCATCATAATATTTATATTATATTACGTTGAATGCATATTTCAAAGTGCTAATCTTGATTTTCACTGTAATTGAAATTCTGACTTTTGATTGACTAATCACTGTAAAATAAGATGAAATGTTTAATGTGCAGCATATATGATGATTTTATGACATTTTTTAATTATTCGTTCTATCGAGATAAAATTAAACCCTCATTGATCAAATTTTAAGTCATTTTTCAAATATATTAATTGAAAAGGTTGTAATAAAGGTATGAAATGTGTTGACATGGTGCATGTAGTGAAACTCAAAGACAGACACATGTATTATCAAACAACTATTTTAATAAATTATAAGCAAAACTTCCCATTTTCATACTATTTCTCTGACATCAGCAACACGCAATATATAACATTTATATATATAAACACACTTCTCGAAAACAATGTTTTCATAATTTTTGTCGTTGACGCTCTGTCGCTACAACGTACCGTTTAATGTGTATACTATGTACTACACTTCCCTGTTTATAAAACAGAATGAATATAATGAGATATTAAATTGTAATTTACAAAAATCACATTACAGTTACTATCAGGGTTCTTGGGTGCATAAGAAGTAAAGTCATGTGCTGCAGAAGTCAACTGCTCTGTAGAGATTATGCTGACGTGGCGGTTTCCTTCCCAGAGATCTGAACGTTCTTCCTCCTCCTTTCACTAAACAGAAACAAGGTAGAAGTAGTATAGTTTAGTGCATGGTTAGAGCATCGAATAGAAAACAATGTACAGAAAGACGGCATTAAGCACGCCAGAGGGAAATGAGTGTACTCACTTGATACATTTCATCCCTCTCTGAGTCCACTTGGCTGAAGGGTCTGCACACACAAACTTGCCTGGAAGGTGGAATCTGTGGGGAAACAGGACACGGTTAAGGAATGATGAAACACGAGACACATCAATGGGCTTCATTACACGCGATGAACAGTTTCCCTCCCTCTGGTCTCATTTTAGTTTGTGTATTAACCCCACAGACATATTTATTAAAGTGACAGAGTCCTGCAGCCGTGGGAAGCTTATGAGGCAATAATGCAAAAGGGCCCACAACATCTCCTATACAAGAGCAAGATAAACAAACTTTGTAGTTGTCGTCTTTTTTGTGTCTCTTTCTAGTCATTTTGTGTGTGACATTTCTTTTTTCTTCAGTCAAAGCGTATTTTTGGCCAAATTCAAACCCTAAATATCTTTACACACACTGTGTCTTTGTTTAAGCTAATTCAATTATTTTGTTAACTGCAGTTTGAATTTAACATACATTGTATAGTCTGTTCAAATTTTGCTTTTACCTCTTGTTTTTGCCTATTTTCTGTTTTTTTCAGTCACCTGACCATTAATTTGAATGCACTGCCACATTTCTATTTAATGTACATTCAGTGGGAAGTTTAGTTGTAAGCAAGTCTGCAAATGTGCACAATAACACAATCATGCAGTACATTCTTCCATATCACTATAATAACTCATATTCTAATATATTCTTATTATATATTAAATATGAGAATTTACACTGAAACAAATTGAATATTTGGGGGTTTTGAACTATAATCAGACAAAAAACAACATTTGATCAAGTCACCTTGTGCTCTAGAATCAAGTGATGGGAGTTTTTAAATGTTTCAATTGAGAAAATATTCTGCAGAATAATTGATGAGTAATCATTGTTAAACTGGACCACATTATCTATGAAGTTATTATATATCTACATGGGACCACAATTCAGATACCTGACTGCTTACATTTTTCATTATTTCTACCTTGATCTACTTGTTACAGCCTGCTCCATGTGTTGCTGTTACTACTGAATGGTAATCTGACAATGATCAAATGGTTTACTCACATAACAGCTTTGATGTCGCAGGAGGTGATGATGGTCTGAATGGTGTAGCCCAGCAGGCGATGGCATGGCAGACGACGGGAGGTGTACATCATGCAGCAGCTCGCTGCAAAAATTGAAAAAAAGACAACTTTTTAATTTACTGATACTGGGAACACAGCATTAACAAAAAAAGTTGTTTTACATATATGTTCATTTTTCTGAATCTAACCCTGAACCATAATCTTTTTAACTGTTTGTTAGAGCGTTAAGGGACGTACCTGACTGTGTGCTGCCGATAAAGGTAGTGACGATGACGAGGGAGCAGAGTACTGCCAGGATACACACTTTGCTGCTTGCCATTGTTTCTTATAGTAGCGGTGCTGGCTGTAAAGGTTTGTTGCTGGAAAGCAAGTGGTGTAAAGCGCCTGAAGGGATTCAGTGAGAGTGTGACAGACAGCACTGTGTTCTCTCCTTAAGTAGGGCAGCTCGGGATTTTCCCATGTTTGACAGGATTGTGCAATGCATGTGTGATTGTTTGGAAATGAGCCAGGAAATGGAGCCAAAAGTACACCTGTTGGTTCTAACCTCTGCGTGGGATCAGGAAGTGTATTAGAAAAAAGGACACGTATATCCTGTGAAAGTGATTCGCTTCACTACAAATAACTAAAAAAGAGCGGAAAAACTCAGATAAACACAATAGATAAATATTATTAAAACAAGAGGAATTAAATAAGATGCCTTCACCAAGGCAGCCAATACAGAGATAATTACTTAAATATAAGTAAAACTACTGATTGTTAGAAATATGGGGAAAAAAGTATCTGACTTTGTTAAAGTAACAGGATCTTAAAAGGACCATAAATATTACATATACATATCTTGCTTGCTCCAAGATAGCAAGGACATTGTTAGCCAATGTGTTTTAATTGCAAAAGTCAATTAATGAAGCTTTAAAAGTTGAATATCACTTTTTTTATTAGGGAAATTGTCAAATATGAGGAAATATTTTCTAAACTTCACTTTGGTCATTGATGATTTTCACAATTCAAAAGCATCCATGCAGTTAAGCTCTCACAGAAAGAGTAGAGGGGAAGTTTAGAAAAGAATAATCTTTTCTAAACTTCCCCTTACAAGTTATTCAATAACTGCCCCCCTTGCAGCGACATGATTGGAATTGTATCATTGATTGTGTGTGTGTGTGTGTGTGTGTGTGTGTGTGTGTGTGTGTGTGTGTGTGTGTGTGTGTGTGTGTGTGTGTGTGTGTGTGTGAGGGTCAGATAACCTGAACATAGTGACGACCCCTGTGTCAACATTTGGGGAAGAGGAGTGACTCTAAAAGTGACCTGTCCACATGTGAATGGTGGGAATAGTGCTAGCAATAGTTAACTAATAGTTTATAAAGGAGAGGAAGTTTTCTCATGAGCACATAGTTTAAATAATTATGTAAGAAAGACAAACAGATGACCTCTGCTCAGTAGAAAGTCCCTCGACTCCACTATCAGATGTTATCACACTTTATTTTTGTTGGCTAATGAGTAAAGTGGCTTTTAATTTTGCTACTTGGGGAATTTGTGTGACGTGAATGCATCTTTGTTTTAAGTTAAGGTCTAGTTACTTAATGCCTTTCTGTAAAATAATCCCCCTGCTGTGAGAGAAGTATTTCAGAGTGACACTGAGAATCAAAGTGGCTGCAATCATCAGAGCTATGCCGCTTTGACTTTCTACCCCGCATAAAACGCTACGTCACTAGTGATTCTTGCTGACATAGGCCATTCTTTACTACAGGTAAGCTGCTACTGTGTGGCCCTTACTTAACCTGTTTATCCAAGTTGTTCTTCCTCTACATCATTAGGAGGAAAACAGAATTGGTGAGGTGGAAAGTCAATGTTGGTGTATCTTTTGACCACGATGGTACCCTGACCTTAACCATGTGGTTGTTATTGTAACCATCACAACAAAGCTCTCCTTACCTAATGTATAATGTGTAATGTGTAATGTATAAGTAGACATTTTGTTCCAAACTACTACAATGATACTTATTGGAACATAAAGTTCTAAGTTTAAGTTAAGTTCTTAAGTGTTTGTTATAATATAATATATAATAATCGGTTTAAAAGTCTGTTCCAGTCATATATTTTGTCAGTTTTCTTAAAAACCGATCTTTACGTGAGCTTGTGTTGTGAAGTTGTGTTGTGGTGCAGCTAGTTGGACCTAAATGGCCAGGTGCATCTGTAATTAACATTAACTGTGAAATGAATTGGGATGCTAATTTAGGCTTTAGTGAAAAATATGCTTTCACAAAATGTTCTTATTTGAAAGAATAAACAGCAGACTAATTAAAGGGTCTTTTAGTACAATCAAACTCTGTAGCGACTTCCCAAGTCAGCCTCACCCTAAAGCATACTCCGCTTTATGGTCTATTTAACTTTATATGGGAGCATCATTTACAAATGAACATTATGCTCTTTTGAAGAAGAGAAACTAGAGATTGAGACCATAAACTCATGTTTACAATGTTAACTGAGGTAATAAATCAAGTGAGAAGTAGAGTAATTTTCTCATAAACATGCCTATATAATCTTTTTGCAATTCTTCCTCTAGATTCATTCCTCTAATGAATGTGGAGGAAGGAATGTAGAGGAATAACAACTTTGATAAACAGGTTAAGTAAGGGCCACACAGCAGCAGCTGACCTGTAGTAAAGAATGGCCTATGTCAGCAAGAATCACTAGTGACGCAGCGTTTTATGCGGGTTAGACAGTCAAAGCGGCATAGCTCTGATGACACTTTGAAATACTTATCTTACAGCAGGGTGATTATTTACTCTGCTGAGGGTAAGTAACACTAAGGCATTAAGTAAATAGATCTTTACTTTAAAAAAAAAAAAAAAAAAAAAGATGCATTACTTTACACAAATTCCCAAAGTAGCAAAATTAAAAGCATTTTCAGTTGTTTTTACAGCCTGTGCAGGTGAAGTTCATGAGTTGATCAGGAAGTCACCATTTGAGATGGATCAATACTATTGCCAATATAATACATCACAATCACAATCACAACTTTTCTTGATACCTTTGACAAACCTGTTTGTCTAAAAAAAAGTCTCTCAAAAGAAAACAAACTGTTGAACAAAATCTAAAATTTGAAAGATTCTTCATTTCCCACAATGCAACTCGAATTATGAGATTTGGGTGGGATGCTAATAGCAGCTCATGTACCTTGTCCAGCTAAGGAGCTAAAATAGTTAAAAGATGTTTTACATTAATCCAAATTTGCACAGTCAAATCTGCCGTCAAAGCATTATCCATGTATACATAAATTATCCTGAGCACGTACATGCTCATACATCTTATGTAGGCTACATATATGCATACAAAAAGCTACTGTACATTGTAAAATACTACATTGTTGCATAAATTGACCAATAACATATTTTCACATGTTGGTGTAAGATTTAAGATCGATAGTTGTCCTCATATTTCAGTAGCTTTAGATAAAGCTTTATTTGCACCAAACAAGAATTTCAAATTGAATTAACTGTAAGTTGTTTTTTTTAAATCACCAGTTAATAATCAACTCCTTATCGAAAACCACCTACCCATAAAGGAAGCATTTAAAAGTAATTATAACCTGAAAACTTTTTATTTTCTATTCTGCTACAGATTAATTTAGAATGAATAAGATATAAAGAACGTACAAAGTCCAGTGAACATCATGACATGATGTTCTCGTTTACACCTCTGGCATAAGGTTACCTAGAGTTTGCAATCCATTTTTATACCACAGCCTTTGAGGAGCTAAAAATAGTAACAGATTATTACAGGGGGACTGTCCAGGAACATGAACTTGGGTAAACAATGGTGACGTGTGAGCTGCTATTTCCTTCAATAAAATAGATTACACTGCTGTGGTGCAACAGGCGGGAAAAAATGCCACCACATCAAGTTTTTAAACAAGGTTATATCACGTTATGGTTTAATGGAGTGACTGCACCCTTATCTTTTGTTGCGGTTCGATGGCAATGAATGTTATCAGCCAAGCGAGTTTGCTCAATGAGTGTGACACCGCGGGCTGTGTGACACCGTGGGCCATTTGAACAATGGATCAAATGGAGTTGTTCGTAATAGAATAAACTTGTAAAACCTTTAGCTCATAGAGATTTTTAAGCTATTTTAGGAAATTTATTTTGATTTACAACTTGCGAATTCAGCTCTCCTCAACTTTGTTTGTTGGCTTTGTTTATCATCAGATAAACAAACTATCTGACGTAAAAGCTTTCATCTCACTTTCCATAGCTGGAAATGACAGGCTGGAAACATGAACTTTGCTTTTTGTTTGTTGGCTTTGTTTGCTCGGCGGATCGGGGAATTAAGGTCAGCAGTTAATGGCGAGTGATACAATGCGGTCTGGTATGAAATGTTTGTCTTGGTGGTTTTGTTTCTGTAAACTTGGTTATCTTGGCTCGTAGCAGCAGAAAAATAGTTCTTACAAACCCTCATATGATACCTGCCCAGTATCGTAAACTGTGAAACACATATTGTAGCATTGAGCAGCTAAAGAGCTTTGTGGAGACCAAAAATAAGCTAAAAGGCAGATGACATTACATTACAGTCATTTAGCAGACGCTTTTATCCAAAGCGACTTACAGTCAGTAGTATATTACATATCATTCACCCATTCACACACTGATGACAGGCTACCATGCAAGGTGCCACCATCAGACTCTAACTAACATTCATCATCCAGTCCACACCGATGGCAAGCCTTCAGGAGCAACTTGGGGTTAAGTGTCTTGCCCAAGGACACATCGACTGCCGAAGCCGGGTATCGAACCACCGATCCTCTGAATGGAGAACTACCTTGCTCTCCACTACGCCACAGCCGCCCTACGATGACTGTCAGCCTTATATTAATCAGTTCACAAAAACACAACAATATAATGCTAATGCTGTTTTGTGTCTACCTTAAGGGAAAGCTATTTTTGCTAATTCAACTTTAGGAATACATAGTTTGTCAACAACATTATGTGCACAGCTTGTTCTGCTACCTTCAGGTGGCAAAAACAATCAACTATTTCAGCTCAATTACTCATTTTAAATCCAATCCTACTGAACTTTGTGTTCAATTCAATTCAATTCAGTTTATTTTGTATAGCCCAGAATCACAAATTACAAATTTGCCTCAGAGGGCTTTACAATCTGTGCACATGCGACATCCTCTGTCCTGTTGAACCCAAAGTTTCAAAAGATATGTGAGGTGGAATTGTTTGGGAAAACATATCAAATGATTCCCAAGTCGTCCAAACTTGAGTTGCAGGAATGTTACAGCCATAAAAGATAAGATATCACCAAAGAAAGGGGAATTTGGTTTGGTCTCCGCAGCTCCTGTTTATCATCAGATAAAAAAACTATCTGACGTAAAAGCTTTAATCTCACTTTCCATAGCTGGAAATTACAGGCTGGAAATATGAACTTTGCTTTTTGTTTGTTGGCTTTGTTTGCTCGGCGGATCGGGGAATTAAGGTCAGCGGTTAAGAGTGATACAATGCGGTCTGGTATGAAATGTTTGTCTTGGTGGTTTTGTTTCTGTAAACTTGGTTATCTTGGCTCGATCAACACACAAAAAAGCTATATACAGTTTTATAGAGTGAAAAACAAAACAGTCTATTGTAGGAAAAGCACCTGTAACTGAATACACACTAACACACAAAAAAAGGACTGTTAGGCCCTCCCTCTGAGATCTCTATTCCCAGCATTGAATCCCCCCGGAGTGTCCCAAACAATACTCCACTTCACTTCACCTTCACACGCTAATCCCATAGTCATTCATTAAGATCACATCTTCTTGCCTCAGGAGAAATGAAGCTGCTTTCTATTCTGACACTGGCTTTTCTTTGGGTGGCCATTCAGGCAGCAGGTAAGTCATTGTTTGCTGAACAACTGAGGTTAAAATGATTGCAGAATGATGTGGCCAATATGCTTCTGAATATGAAAGTATATTCTTCTTCTGATTTGTCTCATCTACTTGCTGTCTTTATGTTGGGACTTAAACTGCATGCTACATCTCAGCAGTGTTGTTTTGCACATAAAGAAAGTTAAAAAGTGCATAGGTTTAAAATGATTATGATGTAGCTGCATGTGATTAGCTGCAAAAGGGTTGTTGATAACAATGACCCAACAAAAACTCAACTCTTGCAGGAATTTGAAGACATTTTCTCTGTTGTTTAACCCCACCGCAGCAGGCTATGCTGAGATGATTTACAGCTCTGTTCTCTATTATGAAGCTCCATCGTGTCTGTACAAACAGTTGTGTTTTAAGATGCACTTTTCCATATTTTCACATGGAAGATTACCAAGTTAAAGGAAAGTCTTGTTGAGATATTTTGGGCAGCATCAGGTAAAAAAAAATGGATACCTAATAATAATCATAATAATACAGACTATACTACCTACTGTATCACTACCTGCAAAGCTAGAAACTAGCCTCTGAACATTTAGCTGCTCAAGCTCCATGTATTTATATGAATACTAATGTTGTACTGTGTCTGATCCATGTATTTAAATATGCTAATGTATGAGTCATATCAGCTTTATATGTCACTGTTGTGTTTACAGTTTGCTACTCTGCACAAAAGTGGTGAGAAAAATGTAACGTAGGCTTGAAATCTAGCAGTTCCTCTAGTTAGGGTCAGCATAAATGATTGGCTCTTGTTGTGAAAACTGAGCTTGCAAGATTTTTGACTGCAGGTCACATGGTATTTGATATCACGTATAACTTGTATGTCTATCCAAAACACAGTAAGGCCCTGACAACAATGAACATGAACCACAAACTCAACCCCTCAAAAGTTGTTTGGGCCAAAAACCTTCAAGATAATTGAAGTATTTTAAGTCGCCTGCCAGAAAACAGTTTGATTCAAATCTCATATGACTATTCTGCCTCTCTGTGAGTGTTTGTGTTTGTGCAGGGCATCACGGTTGCTGTACTGCTTTCTCCAAAGTCCATGCTGTGAAATCCATTCTTAAGAGGGGACGGGCGGTGCAGTGCCGGAGGCAGGGCATCACAGAAGGGTGCAGAATTAATGCAGTGTAAGATTACGTTGCCTGCTTTGTCTATTGTTTTGTTTTTTACTTGTATCTGTGATATTAAGTATGACTCCTTGAACTCCTTCTGGCTATGTTTTCCTTCCCTCCATGTCCTCAGCTTCTGTTAATGATTGCCAATTATTTTACAATTGACAATTTACAATTATCATTCCAAGTTTTGAAAGTGAGACGACTTCTTTCTGTCTCTCTTCCAAGTGTCATGAAGTGGAAACGTCGCCAAGTGTGCGTGGATGCAACACCTCAAAGGATGCGAAACCTTCTTGCAATTTTGTGGTAATGTACACACGCAGTTGAATAACAATTAATTATCTAATAATAATTATTTCCTATATTAACTGTCAGTATCAGAAGTACCACCGCACAACATTGTAATTTAAAATTCTCAATTTGTCAAGTCAATACATCATTTTACCAGGTGGTCAAACTGACTGTTTTCCAAACCCTCTATACTTCTACTTTAAGTAATAAGTCTTAAGAAATGTGTATTTATCACCCCTAACATGAGCTGCAATCATAAACATGTCAGACTAACTAGCGTACTATCTACCGTACTATGAACTGATTGCTACTTCCAAGGCTAAGTAGCACATAATGAATTTACAAGCTACATTAGTTTTGTGTTGAAGCTAAATGGACCAAAGTGCAAGACTCTGACTACATTTACCTGCACACTAATAATCCACTATTATTCGGGGTGAAAAATTACATTATGCCAAATTTGATACTGGGCATGTAAAACAGCATAATCCATTTGGATATTCCAAATTAGATCTAATTTCGAATGGAGCATTTCTCAATTATTTGGATTCGAAATATGTGTCTCAACACACGGCCTCTTGCCTGCTTAGGTCAGCTTTGCGCGTTGTACAGTATTTATACATGAACCAACTACAAACCGTCTGCACAGATGCATGCCCAAAAGAAAAGCCCACATTTCTGATGGGAAGGAGCAACACATCTACTTTTAAACATTATGAAAGGCTGGGATATAAGCAGTTTCTTTTCAAAAACATCGCAATGCAAAGATCATTTCGGAAAAGGTCGGCATTGTGAGAAAAAAAGCTGAAGGAATGAAAGAAGGATGAGAATGCGTGGCTGCATGTGAACGTGAATATTGGTAGAATATTACTTTTCATTAGCTGTGTAAACAGCTCAGTAGGAATATTGCCTTTTTGGGTAATTTGGGGGGGGAAATTGAATATTTTGTGCATGCAAACGTAGTCACTGGCAGAGGAAGGTTGAGGAGAACCTTGCTTGCTGAAGAAGAGGCGTAAAGATGGATTGCAGACTTTGGGCTGAACAGGTGGAGGAGGTTCAGTGGCATGGGCAGGCTGATGGTGCACGAGTGAAAGCAGGAAAGCAGGTAATCCCAAAAGGAAAGGCAAACATTGGTTAGTCTCCAGCAAAACACAACTTCTCACTAAACTGGCAGGGCCTGCAGAGTGAGACTTCCACGGCAGTTGCGATAAGGACCTGGCACCGAGTGGGCGTAGAGTTGACTGGAGATTTGATAAACTGACATCAGGCAGCTGTGTTGCAAGAGCAGGGAGAGCGAGAGAGGTGAGATTGAGAGAGCACACACACAGACACACGGAGAAGCAAACTGGGGACATGGAAAATGTGTTAGGACTGTGACGCATTGGTTTGTGAGGTTACAGGCTACGTAAAAAAAAAAGCCATGTGCTCATCCTGAATGCTATCAGAATTGAGCACGTTAGCAGTTTTGTCCTGCTCTTTATATGATTGAAGTTGACAACTGCCGAGCAACCCAAGCCAACATTACCTGAGATAGTGTTACATTTGCCAAACACATTGGTTTACAGCCTTATCATACTTAAAATATTATCTAAAAATACAAGAACAATGATGTGTCATTATGTCTTCTACGTCGCTTTGTTAATGTGAGGATGCATACTTTTTGTCTGGGAGCTGTTCGCTTTAGCCTCAGAGTTCAAGCACCATATTATGCATGTTAACAATGATTTCCTAACTGGAAGCATTAAAAACTCAGCAAGTCTCAGTGTTCCCAGGGTCCTGTTTTCCCCAGCTAAATATCCTCTTATTAACAAGACCTTTACGTTATGTTCTCATGTTTTTTCTTTAGATTTTAACCATTCTTACTACGTATGGAACTATTCATTAGTTTGCAATTTTCAACGTAAAGACAGCCCTTTCCAATCTCTTACAGTGTTATAAATTGGAAAGGTCATAGGACCCTGAAAACATAGGGTTAACCCCTTTCTTGACTAACTCATGGGTTAACGTTAGCTTAATTAGCTAGCTAGCTATAGCTGCTTAACTCTGCTCCTGACAGTTCTCAATATTCATTTACCAGCTAGAAAGTAGAAGGTTGCTTTTGTCTGCCTTTTCTTTACTACAAAAGAGAAAGGGCCATGTGAACAATTTGAGTTTTGCCTCAAATTTTGACTTTCAGATTTTATACTCAGAATTCTGACTTCAGTGAGAACTCAAAAGCATTTCACATGTGGCCCTAATCTTGGTCCGTAAATTACAGTCTGATATGGGTGGGGTAATAATATACAGAAATAAATGAAAACATTTGTAGACAACATAATTAAAGCAGTTTATCTAACTATTATAAATGCCACGTTGTTGTTGTTGTTGTTGTGTGGTTACCCAGATGTATCACCACTCACATAAATGCCAAGATATTCAAATATTCTGTCTACTGTTTCTATCTCAAGCATATACACACCTTTATAGATTAATCACATACAAAATCTATGAAACATTAAAATGTACAGCGTGTCAAAACTCTCCCTGTTACTTTGAAGTAATGCAGAGTTACTCGTTTTGTGTTTCTTTCCAGCAGCAAAAGAAAAGCTTGCAAGGGAGTGAGAAACCGAAACCGCCTACAGAAGAGGAAGACCAACCTGAACACCAACTAAAGACACCTGATCTCTGTCACTAATACTACTAATCGTCTGATACTAAATTGACTCTCAATATGTCTCTCATCAAACAAATGTCCGAAATATTGGCATTAAAATAGACACCAAAGTAGTATTGCCTATTACAGATATAAGGTATATTATTGTTATTATTATGCAATATGCATTATGTATATCACCTTAATGTTGCAGCTGGTAAATTACAGGTGAATTTAAATCACTTCATAAACTGTTAGGTAGCTTCAAAATGTTCCTAGGGCGAACAATAAAGTCTTGTTTTAACCTGTTACAAAGATACTCTATAACCAAGATGCCGCATTACTTGAAATAGTATACACACAGTGTTAGTGGTCATTGCATTTGTGCCTCATGAACGTTGTGTGGATGAATAAAAGCAGATTGGGTTATGTTTTTGCTTTTTACCTGTGTTAGCTAGCTAGTTGCAACATTAATAGATGGGATCCGACCTAAGTCAACTTGATATGCGTGTGCATGCGTCTGTCATAAAGATATAGTGATTGGTATATTTTAAAGGCTAACTTTTTGTAGCCTCGTTAGCGTAATTATCTCACTGCTAGCCATTTCTCACAAGAATTTAATATGTCACATTATTCAGCTAAAGCCAACAGATGTTTCAACAAAAGGTGTGCAGTAAGAAATCTTCGGTGCTGCAAAAACTCACTTGTTTAAAGTAATTCTACAGGTTTATAGCAAACTGCTCGACATCTAGAACGTAGAAATGTGTTATTAATTGGGAAACCTACAGGAATACAGCAGTTTCTTTAGCTCAAATGGTCACAACCAGGATATTTTTGCCGCAAAACTGGATAAGAAGTAACGCTGTATTTTTTGCCAAAACCTTCTTCACACTTTTATACTTTTTAGCCAACAGAACGCACATTTCAGCACAGCTAACTCACTCTATTGTAACCACAAGTCCTGACGCTTTATTTTAGCTCATCAGTTATTAACTCTGAAACATGCAGTTTACCTGGAATGACTTCTGTAGTCGTCATCGAGGTGAACATTGGCACTTTCACCCTTGAATCAAAGCAATCCATCTTGAATGGATGGGAAGATACTGACGGTTAACGTAGAAACCAAATTATATGAATGCAGGGACAAAGAAAACTCAACAGCATTGTAAAGACATTCATTGAAACACAATTGAAACAGCTGTGATTAATTGCACGTCTTCAGGCAGAAATGAAGTGCTGATGTAAGAGGACGTGGTGTACAGAGTGAAAGGAATCTTATTGGTATTGTAGAGCAGGATTTTACTCAGGGGGTTTCCCCGTTCTGTGTTACCTGTTCAGCCATCACGCACATACTACTGTGGTGATGATGAAATACATCTTTGCCAGCTGCAGAGCGTGGAAAAGTTAATGTTGGTAATATATTGCAAAAAGTATCCCAATCAATAAAACAAGGATAGACGAAAACTGACATTTGATGTCAATTATTTAAAGAGGTGTTTTTTGTAAACTTAATGACACATCTGTTATAAAAATCAACATTGGGCTAAATAATGGTTCAATATGCTGTTTTAAATCGGCACTGGACACGGCAAGTCCAATGCTGACAAAGTGTTGACCGGTTCGGACTTATCTATGTCATAAAATTAATATTAATAAAAGACTGTCAAGGTACTATAATTAGAAGCCAGGGGATGTCACCAAGCAACTCCTGCCCAAACCCCCGAGAAGAGACACTGAAGCAAATTTTACAGAGTGGCGAAACCGTGGAATTAAAACTTCTGGGTGGCAAAAAATACTTTCTGCCATAGACTGTTTATAAGAAGTGGAATTTTTCATTATCACCCATTTGGTTTGGGGTTTTGAAGCATCCAGTTCAGCCTTTTGGCCATCGCCATCTTTGATTTCAGACGTCGCCATCTTGTTTTTTGCAACCAGTGGCCATATTTGGACCTTAGAGGAGGAACGTAAAGATGTCGTACACGGCTCAGGTAGTGGTAGCTACCTGTCAATCAAAAGGTAGTGACACCCTAATGCATACCCTACTTTATGGTCTATTTTACTCTAAATGGGACCATAATTTACTAAATGAACATCATGCTGTATTGCAGAAGACTTGAAAGTAGTGACTCATGTTTACAATGTTTACTGAGGTAATTAATCAAGTGAGAAGTAGGGTCATTTTCTCATAGACTCCTCTAAAAACGGAGTTAATGACAAGTTAGTGCACTTGCTCTACGGTCCCATTGATGTGGAAGATCACTTAAACATTAACCCCGTCATCCTACTCAAACGATTCCTTTGAAGAAACAAAATGGAAAATCTGCAAGATTTAACTTGAGTGTCGTGTTTAAGATCTTTGAATTTCAAATGTTTTATTGCAAAATATGAATCTTTAAGTTTCATTGAATCTTGACTGAAGTATTTTTTTACTTGTTTCCTCAATGTTGTACATTGAATTGAGTTACCACCTGGTCCTAATAGCTACACACAAGCACCCATGCTTACACAAACACGTAAGAAAAACTCTTTGATTGTTCAGCTAAATAAAAACTTAAAGAATGCACAGAGATATTTGAGGTTCTTTCAGATCAGTGAACACTGAATATTGCTGTTATGTATGACTACTGAAACCTGCAGGAAATATGAGCGTAATTGTTTATCTTTCAATACAATTCTAGAGAAAGGAACAGTGAACTTTTCCTAACAACAGGTGCTATTTATAAAACAAAAACTGTCAGAACAGCAAAGCAAATTCTCTGATATGTTTTCTTTTCTTTTGCAACCTGAAGGAGGAAACCTGTTGGGTTGGTAGAAGTGAGCATGCTGCATGATATCATGCTTGATGTCATGTAATGCTTTTTACGGGTGGAGCTTTAAATTAGAGTGATTATAATTGACACAAAATCATAGATTTATAGAAACTTTTTAGATCATTTTGGTTGTGTAACTTGAAGATGACAATGATGTAATGAGCTTTAATCACAAGGTAAAAACTGGAATTCAAAAGTTGGTCACCGTGAGTGTGTTAGCATGATATCAGGTAATCACTGTCCTTAAATACAGTGGCATTTGCATTTTAAAGGCCATCACAGATTGAGATAGCAGGTTACACTGGAGTTGTGTTGCTCATCAGGTATTTCAAAAACAGGTTTTCAGTATCATCCGTCAGTCAGTCTGGAATAAAACCCAACAGTTTAGAAAGGATATGACAGGTACGTAGGAGGCAAACAGGTTTCAGACAGGTAACTCTTAACTCACTCAAGGGTTATTATGAGTCATCTTTCAAGGAGCAGTAGTATATATATCTGAGACCATTTGAGGGGTGCTGTTTTATCCAAAATATTATTTTTAGAGATGGAAACTTTATTTAGGCAGATAATGTGAATATAATGCAAGAAAATTCATATTCAAAAGTCATATTTCATGTTGTGCGCAAATATCTGACTAAACTTAAACAGTTGAAATCAAAACAAAGTGAGCAACGACTTCTTATTATTTCCTGGTTTATTGCAGTTTTAAAGCAATCAATGAAACAGACAAGCACGTACATACAACAGTTGGAATAAAATAAAATAAAAACATTTAAAAGCACAGAGAGGAAAAAATAATAGTTACTTCATCAAGAATATCAAGGAAATATTAGTTACGCGTACAAATGTAAAGGCAGTGATGTGGCAGTTATGATGTGATATCAATAAGGCTACTTTATGTTTATGTTACAAACAATTAGAATTAAAACTTGTGTGGATTAGCCTTTAGCCTATATAGCCTATATATCCGCCATTGCACAGGTATGGATTATCCAGATAATTATCAAATCAATTCTGAGTTTACAATTTGGCTGCGAAACAAAGGGTCCGCCAGACGTATCAATCTAAAGTCTAAGTTGTTTTTGCTTTATAGAATTTACATACAATTTATGATTGTATGTAAATTACAGAGACAGCTGTTGGTGATAGACTTTGTAGTTTGTTTCTTTACAGAGAACAGCGTCCGCGCGTGCATTCAATATCAAAGCCTTTTTACAGAAACTTGTCAATCAACTTTCTGCTGTTCATCTGAATGCTCAGTATGCGGATGAAAAGAGCAGTTCTGTCTGAGGGAGGAACGAGAGGAGTGAAAGTGTTCATGTGTGAAGGATAAAGCTTAGTTTATACTCATCCTAATGTAACCTACGCAAGGCTTGCAGCTCTTGGTCGTGCACATTGACACTGGAGCAGTGTTCCGCATCACGTGATTGTTAAAAATAGTTGTTAGAATCACTATTTACATGTCTAGGATTTATTACAACTCTATGCTGCTGTAAGCCTGCAAATTTCCCCGCTGCGGGACTAATAAAGGATTATCTTATCTTATCTTATCTTATTCAAAGAAGGCCTATTAGTTGTTGCTTTAGAAACAGGAAGTCCTAAATATCTTTATTAAAGTAACTTTTTTGCAGCCAAATCAAATTGTTTACAGGATATTCAACCTTTTGTTTCTTAATAATCCATGTTAAACTTGAATTCTTCACAGGGCTTGTATAAAGGCAATAAAGTGGTCCATGAATATGAGGTATGAGTTTACAGATAATTACAACCCCTCTGCGGCATTGTGGAGGTTGGTTTATGGCTTTTTTGCTGCTTACACTAAATGCTTTTTAGGGATTTTCACAGTTCATTTTGTTTGTACACCCTCTGGCGTTTAGGAAAATAATGCTCCGTTTTGGAAAATAATTGAAATCCATCAATGGAGGCTCGTTTTCAGTATCATCCGTCAGTCAGTCTGACATGGGAATAAAACCCAACAGTTTAGAAAGGATATGACAGGTACGTAGGAGGCATTACAAAGTCATCTTTACATAGGTTCCACTGCAAACAGGTCAGACAGGTTCTTAACTCACTCAAGGGTTATTATGAGTCATCTTTCAAGGAGCAGTAGTATATATATCTGAGACCATTTGAGGGGTGCTGTTTTATCCAAAATATTATTTTTAGAGATGGAAACTTTATTTAGGCAGATAATGTGAATATAATGCAAGAAAATTCATATTCAAAAGTCATATTTCATGTTGTGCGCAAATATCTGACTAAACTTAAACAGTTGAAATCAAAACAAAGTGAGCAACGACTTCTTATTATTTCCTGGTTTATTGCAGTTTTAAAGCAATCAATGAAACAGACAAGCACGTACATACAACAGTTGGAATAAAATAAAATAAAAACATTTAAAAGCACAGAGAGGAAAAAATAATAGTTACTTCATCAAGAATATCAAGGAAATATTAGTTACGCGTACAAATGTAAAGGCAGTGATGTGGCAGTTATGATGTGATATCAATAAGGCTACTTTATGTTTATGTTACAAACAATTACAATTAAAACTTGTGTGGATTAGCCTTCTATATAGCCTATATATGCCATTGCAACAGCTAGCCTATATAGCCTATATATCCGCCATTGCACAGGTATGGATTATCCAGATAATTATCAAATCAATTCTGAGTTTACAATTTGGCTGCGAAACAAAGGGTCCGCCAGACGTATCAATCTAAAGTCTAAGTTGTTTTTGCTTTATAGAATTTACATACAATTTATGATTGTATGTAAATTACAGAGACAGATGTTGGTGATAGACTTTGTAGTTTGTTTCTTTACAGAGAACAGCGACGTGCATTCAATATCAAAGCCTTTTTACAGAAACTTGTCAATCAACTTTCTGCTGTTCATCTGAATGCTCAGTATGCGGATGAAAAGAGCAGTTCTGTCTGAGGGAGGAACGAGAGGAGTGAAAGTGTTCATGTGTGAAGGATAAAGCTTAGTTTATACTCATCCTAATGTAACCTACGCAAGGCTTGCAGCTCTTGGTCGTGCACATTGACACTGGAGCAGTGTTCCGCATCACGTGATTGTTAAAAATAGTTGTTAGAATCACTATTTACATGTCTAGGATTTATTACAACTCTATGCTGCTGTAAGCCTGCAAATTTCCCCGCTGCGGGACTAATAAAGGATTATCTTATCTTATCTTATCTTATTCAAAGAAGGCCTATTAGTTGTTGCTTTAGAAACAGGAAGTCCTAAATATCTTTATTAAAGTAACTTTTTTTGCAGCCAAATCAAATTGTTTACAGGATATTCAACCTTTTGTTTCTTAATAATCCATGTTAAACTTGAATTCTTCACAGGGCTTGTATAAAGGCAATAAAGTGGTCCATGAATATGAGGTATGAGTTGACAGATAATTACAACCCCTCTGCGGCATTGTGGAGGTTGGTTTATGGCTTTTTTGCTGCTTACACTAAATGCTTTTTAGGGATTTTCACAGTTCATTTTGTTTGTACACCCTCTGGCGTTTAGGAAAATAATGCTCCGTTTTGGAAAATAATGATCCATTTTGGAAAATAATTGAAATCCATCAATGGAGGCTCGTTTTCAGTATCATCCGTCAGTCAGTCTGACATGGGAATAAAACCCAACAGTTTAGAAAGGATATGACAGGTACGTAGGAGGCAAACAGGTTTCAGACAGGTAACTCTTAACTCACTCAAGGGTTATTATGAGTCATCTTTCAAGGAGCAGTAGTATATATATCTGAGACCATTTGAGGGGTGCTGTTTTATCCAAAATATTATTTTTAGAGATGGAAACTTTATTTAGGCAGATAATGTGAATATAATGCAAGAAAATTCATATTCAAAAGTCATATTTCATGTTGTGCGCAAATATCTGACTAAACTTAAACAGTTGAAATCAAAACAAAGTGAGCAACGACTTCTTATTATTTCCTGGTTTATTGCAGTTTTAAAGCAATCAATGAAACAGACAAGCACGTACATACAACAGTTGGAATAATAAAAAAAAAAAACATTTAAAAGCACAGAGAGGAAAAAATAATAGTTACTTCATCAAGAATATCAAGGAAATATTAGTTACGCGTACAAATGTAAAGGCAGTGATGTGGCAGTTATGATGTGATATCAATAAGGCTACTTTATGTTTATGTTACAAACAATTAGAATTAAAACTTGTGTGGATTAGCCTTTAGCCTATATAGCCTATATATCCGCCATTGCACAGGTATGGATTATCCAGATAATTATCAAATCAATTCTGAGTTTACAATTTGGCTGCGAAACAAAGGGTCCGCCAGACGTATCAATCTAAAGTCTAAGTTGTTTTTGCTTTATAGAATTTACATACAATTTATGATTGTATGTAAATTACAGAGACAGATGTTGGTGATAGACTTTGTAGTTTGTTTCTTTACAGAGAACAGCGTCCGCGCGTGCATTCAATATCAAAGCCTTTTTACAGAAACTTGTCAATCAACTTTCTGCTGTTCATCTGAATGCTCAGTATGCGGATGAAAAGAGCAGTTCTGTCTGAGGGAGGAACGAGAGGAGTGAAAGTGTTCATGTGTGAAGGATAAAGCTTAGTTTATACTCATCCTAATGTAACCTACGCAAGGCTTGCAGCTCTTGGTCGTGCACATTGACACTGGAGCAGTGTTCCGCATCACGTGATTGTTAAAAATAGTTGTTAGAATCACTATTTACATGTCTAGGATTTATTACAACTCTATGCTGCTGTAAGCCTGCAAATTTCCCCGCTGCGGGACTAATAAAGGATTATCTTATCTTATCTTATCTTATTCAAAGAAGGCCTATTAGTTGTTGCTTTAGAAACAGGAAGTCCTAAATATCTTTATTAAAGTAACTTTTTTTGCAGCCAAATCAAATTGTTTACAGGATATTCAACCTTTTGTTTCTTAATAATCCATGTTAAACTTGAATTCTTCACAGGGCTTGTATAAAGGCAATAAAGTGGTCCATGAATATGAGGTATGAGTTGACAGATAATTACAACCCCTCTGCGGCATTGTGGAGGTTGGTTTATGGCTTTTTTGCTGCTTACACTAAATGCTTTTTAGGGATTTTCACAGTTCATTTTGTTTGTACACCCTCTGGCGTTTAGGAAAATAATGCTCCGTTTTGGAAAATAATGATCCATTTTGGAAAATAATTGAAATCCATCAATGGAGGCTCGTGCTACGGTGCCAAACGCGAGAATAAACCAATCTTTAGACGGAAGCAATGCAACAGTGTTTTGGAAAATGATGTAGATATATTGAGACTTTCATTGGACGCCACTGAACAGCTACATTTTGGACATTTTGAGAAAGATCCTGAGTGGAGTATCACTTTAAACGGTGTCCATGTTTGCTAGGATGCATTATTATTTCAAGCACAGACATATTGTGTCATTTAAATGCACGTACAGATACATACAGTAGTGCCGGCACTAGAGCGCTTTGGTCTGTTCAAATCTGACAGTGTGTGGTGATGTATAGTCAAAGGTACATTAAGTACATACAACGCAGAAACCACAACATGGAAAGGCACTGTGGCGGGAGAGAGAGAGAGAGAGAGAGAGAGAGGAATAGCTCTATGCAGGGCTGGTAGTGTGCAGATGTGTGCGTGTTTTCTGCCAATCAGAGTCCTCCAGAGCTGTCGTCCCTGTGTCCCATCATGCATCATCTTCCGAGCGTTCGTCGGGCCTCAGCCTCTCTCGCTCTCGGTGTCGTTGGATGGCCCGCCAGATGCGGCAGAGGACTCCACCCCTGAGGGGAACGAGGGTTAATCACAACGGATTGATGTGTGATGGTGTCAAAATGGATCTTTCAGAGAGGAAGACCGAAATCAGCTACTCTTGGACCCTGATATCAGTCTTGTTTCATTTACATTACATTTTCTTTGTTTTTTTTTTGCTCTAAAATTTATAAAGATGAGGTTAAGGCTTGTTGATGTCAGAAACAATTACAGATCAATACAAGAGTCTCTTTTTGAGAGAGTCTTGCTATCAACAGAATGAACAAATTCACTGGTTATTTTACGTGACATGCTTGTTGACTTAGCATGTCGTTGTCTCCTCTCTTGACGCTCTCTAACCTCTGACAGGTCTGCAGAAATGAAAGGTGTGCTAAAATGAAAGCATGTCGGATCCCTTCAGCACCTGCATTTGAAGTGACATGTCCTGAAGCCTCGTAAATTTGAGAAAATTGTGCCTCAAAAGCCAGACCACGGCGGGTAAATGTCGAGAGACAATGCATCTTAAAACCTGAAGATGCTGTACACACGTGTATTTCTTTTGGGAGAAATATTACTTTTTTTAAGGATTTGTTTTATCTTACCACTACTTCTTTAAATAACAAATGTCAGCCGCCAAGAGTAGCTTTATTTAATGCTCCTTTCTGACTAAATTCATCATGATATAAAGAGTAGGTACCGTAGACGTAGACAGTGGAGGTCATCTTTGGTAATGTCATTGAGAACGTCGGACAGTGTGTATTCCTCCAGCACAAACTACAAAACAGAAAACATCAAATTAAAACTGCACTAAAGATTAATATGCTGTGGTGCTGCTAATGGACAGATGTTCAAAATATGAATGATGGATACTCAACCTTATCTATGGTGTCAGCGTCCGCCCCCTGCTCTTTCAGCCAATCAGTGAGCTGCTTGTCTGGCTCGTGGTCTGCTGGGATCTTGAAGATGGAGGGAGGTAAATTGTCTGCTTAGAAGAAGAAGAAAAACAGAGAGTTAGAGCGGAATAGAAGCACTGACAGAAGAGTATGAAGTCAAGGTGTTTACCTAGTGGTCTGTGTCTGACTCGGACCAGCTCCATGTCGTGTGTCCTCTGCTGCAGCGTTGCCTTCAGGACCTGCTGGTACTCCTTCTCCTTCTGCAGCAGCTCCTCCAGCAGCCTGCAGCGACAGGGACATCTGTTATGATAGCCATTAAATCTCACAGGCGCACAGCATGGAGGGCTGGGGATAGATGGCGCAGATGAATAGTTGCATGGTCTAACCAGAAAGCTGTCGAAACAGATGGAAACGTATGCAGCAGTTATACTGTTATGGGCGACCGTAGGACGAAGGGGATTGAAGAAGAGGCCTCCACACACCTCCCAAAGCTCAGCATAATTGTGTGTGGCCCTCATAAAACTCATGGTTAATCCAACTTCCGGTCCGAAATTAGGTTTGTAATGAAACACTGGGATGGAACTGGACAATTTACGGTTATATTTTGGAATGTCAGAGATAAAAAAACTGGTACTTATGGCAAAATTGTTGAAACTACGAACTCAAGTAGCCAATCTATTGACAAGGAATGTTAAAACACACCTTTTTCCACAAAAACAACTACTTACCCTTATCTACATTAGACACGTCATTTGAAACTGAAAGCCTGTGTGTGTGTTGTTTGCTTAACACTGCGGATGAAATACCACTCTCAGTTATCAATCACATGCACCCAGAATGCACCTGTGTTCATAGACTATATTTACAGAATTCTATAACTTAAAAAGACAAAGATTAAACATTACAGTGATTTTCTTTCAGACATCAGTGTGCAGTTGGCATGAGTAAAGACCTATTTATTTGGTGTTTGTGTGTAAAGCTGTGATGCAAAAATACCTTTTTTTGAAGGGCCTTCGTTTCATAAATGTGTTTTAGCAATTGCAAAAAACTTAAAAGTTGTCAAAAATAAAAGCCCTGCAAAAGTCTTCTCAATACCTGTACAGAGAGTGAAAAAGGTCCAGGTTTTTAACAGCGGCATGTTTAATGTGATGTTTCAACAGTCTGTTGGATCCCTGCCAATAGGAAAAGTAGAGCTACATGCAGCATGATCTCAGATTAAAAGAGCTGAATAAAACTATGAAACGGTTGCAACCAGGAATTAAAAACAAAGCATCCCACGCAGGCTGGAACCCGTGAGATATGCAAACACAAGATAATAATGAAAAGGAATGCATATATTTCTGCAAAGGGCCAAAGTCATTTCTGTTCAATGATAATTGTTGGTATTTAAACTAAAAAGGTTGATCATATTTGACTTGTTGGTATCAGTGAAGACTTTGGTACGTTTATTATTTCATCAATGGCTGCCTCGCCCACACGTTGACATTGTTGCTAGGTTTCTAGGTTGGCAAGGAAATTATACTTACTCCCTTTATTACTATAAAGGGAGTAAGTATGTGCCTGTTTCCAACCCACGCTAGGTTTCTCTCTCATCAGTAATTTGTTTTCCCTATGAAACAGATAAGGAAATTAGAGTCAGAAATGTATCAAATGTTGTCTTAATCTTTTCCCAGATGACAGCCGGAGTAGCAATTAGTTGTTTTTGCTAAGAGATTGTACTGTATCATTGTTTTTATTCAAACAATTAGTAAAGGCAATTGTAATGATTTACTGTGAGGTTCTTATTTTTTAAAAAGTCCAAAAAAAGTCATTTTATGAGAAGAATAACGAAACTGGAGAAAATAAAAACTATTCTTTTTATCTTTTTTATTTTTTCCTCATAAAACTGAAAATGTAACTTCAGTGAGACTTTCGCTTGGTTTAAAAAGGGGTTTTAATATCAAACAAATTCAATCTTTTTTTTTCTTTTACGTCTACAGTTATGGCACTGCTGTGTTTCATCACCCTGTGGGGTCAAATCTCAAACATCTACCACACGCAGCTGTGCAGCTAATGTATCCGTGGCATGCATGTGCGTGTGTGTGAGTGTGTGTGTGTGTGAGTGTTTTTACACATCATGGGTGTGCGCACATTCTTTCCATCTCCTGCACCTCATGTCACGTGGTTGCTTTGTAGGAAAAATTTCATCATCATGAACTCTTCTCAATCAACTTGCCTGCAGCTGTTTTTTTCCATGTGCGTGTGTGTCTGTGGTGGAAAGGACTGTATGTGTTGAAATCTTTGATTAGAACTTTGTCTCCACACGTAGCCACATCCAAAGAAAAACAATTTGCACTGTACAACTTTATTGACACTTTCTCTTTGATTGTGTCTAAGAATAAAGAACGTATTATCTGAACATCTTTACCTTTATGTGTTTTGCTAAGTTTGTGTGTGTGTACCTGTTGGTCTCTTGTTTGAGCCGCCCCAGCTGTACACCCAGTTGATGATGCGAGCGCTGATGCTCCTGCAAGTGGGTGGAGATTGGCGTGCTGGCGACGTGTTGGGTGGGGTCAGCTGTCGTCCCGGGGTCGTCAGCGGGAGGAGCTAAAACGGGACCAAACTCTACTTCCTCTTCATCCACCTCGTCTTCCTTCTCCGCTCCCTCAGACTCCGACGCCGGGCCGAAGTGGGTCTGCAGCTCTGTTAAAGGCATTAGAGAACACATTTCTAGAAACATCATATTGAATATTGAGTTTAGTTCCAAACATGCAGGTGAAAGAGAGAAGGTCATGCATGTGTCCACTAGAGGGCGGTAAAAGCTCAGGCCTGGCCTCTGACCTGGGATGAGGATGGTGATTGCAGCCTGCACAGCTCGGCGGATGATGTTATCCATCGCAAACATCCAGTGGGGTTTGATGTGATGGTTTCTCAGGACTTTGTTTACCTGAGAACATCAGACAAACAAACAAACAAACAAACAAGGACAGATTTTCAGACCTAAGATGAGTCTTTAGAGTTAATTTAACACGACTGGATGAGTTCATTTAAATCCACTGTATGTAATAGTATGTAACTTATAATTTAGACTAATTGAGGGTAAAAATGTTTCCATTTTTGCTCATATTTCATTGTTAGGAGTTGAATCTGAAACAATTCATACCTAACACTAAAAATGTAAGATGTAGGGCAACTTTCAAACAATTTCTTCTTCATCATTTTGAATGAAACTGAACCATTCTGCTGAGTTTGGTTCAAAGTAATACGTATATATGTTTGCATGTGTATACTGTATATGTATATCAAGTAAATTTCATTACTACTATTGTTTATTTTGGTGTATTATTAATGTTTTACTGTTAATGTAGCATTTACAATTTTTACTGAATGAATGTTATGAGTTTCTTCTGTTTCCAACCCACGCTAGGTCACTCTTTCAAAATATTTTCACATCAAAACAGATTACTGATTTAAGATCAGAATCTTAACACAATCACACGTAACACAATCAGAGTGTATGTCTTAAACTTTCCCCAGATGACAGCTAAAGTAGCAGTTAGTTGTTGAGACATTTTAACAATAATTTTTCTGAATGATTAATAAACACCAAAAACCTTTATTTTGCAACACCCTCACCCAGGGTATTAACTTCACCTTTTTTAAACATTGAATAAGCTAAATTAAATGTTGCATTGTACTGTATCATTATTTATATTTACAAAATGCTGATTTTATGAATGAGTTTACAATTTTAATTTTATTTCTTCCTTCTGTTTTAAGTCTTTTTTACTTTTTAAACATAAACAAAGTTAATGTGCATTTGTGAAAAAAAACATTGGAGGCCTTTTTTGATGTCTATAAAGAAAACAATAACAATTATATTTGAAATATGAATTCTGTTTTGGTCAAACATCATAGTTTCACTTTTTATTAGCCTACAACAGTTTGCACACTTGAAGTGAAAAAAAAATCCCTGGTATAACACCTTGCATATCTTGATTATTTGTGTGTGTGTGTGTGTGTGTGTGTGTGTGTGTGTGTGTGTGTGTGTGTGTGTGTGTGTGTGTGTGTGTGTTTGTGCTGACCGAGTCCTGGAAGCCAAAGAGCACCAGCTGGATCTGGTTGATGGAGGTGGAGTCAAAGTCCAGGTCCAGCTTGAGCTTGGAGATGGTGGCCGCCATGACCCGCCTCTCTGGGGAATGGATGAAGTCTCGCAGGATGCAGATGATCTGCTTGATGTGATCGACGGACAGCTGGAGCTCTTCACTGCCCTGCACATACACATATACATATACATACATGTAAACACACATTCACATAAGGAAATCTAGTTGAATTTCATCAAAACACTGACTCAGACAGTTAATATAAATGCCCCAATGTAAAGTGAGCAGTGATGGAGATGTATGTCAGATTTATGTAACTGAATAGGTTTACATCTTTTTAAAGTACTTCCCTGATGTATGATATTGTTTATCAGAAAACTACAAAACTACAAAGATAAAGACACTACACATCAAGCGTCAAGACAATCCCTCAGGTACAACTAATAAACACTACAAATTCAAAGCAGACGTCATCAAAGGGCTTATATGTAGAATTTTAAACAAGTGCGCCCCCTTCTGGTAGCATCAGAAAAGACAGGCTCCTTTTCTAAAATGCTAAGTTTTACATGAAAATGTCTTATTGTAATTTCTACACTCAATAGTGCGATAAGAGTGTACTAATAGGCTAGAAAACTCAGCTAAAGTGATGTCTTAATAAATTGCTTATGAACGTTTTAGTAAATGGCGCATGGTTTAAATTGTATTTATATTTTCTTAAACGTTTAATGACCATCTTATTGGAGTTTGTTTGTTGTTTTCCGAGAGATGTGCAACTTAATACAACAGAAGAAAATATCCTTCAGTACATTCATGAACAACGGGTGGCGAAAACCTGGTTGTTAAAGTCAAATAGGCTACACCAGTGAAATATGGGTGAAAAAAAGGGTTGGCACTAAGTATAATATAAATACCACTTAGTACAACATAAATGAAGAAGCACATTTTCATTAAAAAAGGTAGGAATATTACTATTCATGTTTCTTTATATAAATTGAAACTTTTTCTGTTTATCAACTGTGTTTTTAAGCGTTGTCACAAACACACAAGCCCACCTGGATGTGGTTCTCCCTCAGGTTGGAGATGACCTTTGCCTGGTCGTCATTGAGGACCTTGAACAGAATGGCCCGTCTCTCGCTGTCCTTCTTCAGCAGGAACAGACCGCCGTCCCTGTCCTCGGGGGACGGGGGGGCACTGCGGTCATCCGACACCGAACCCTCATCTGGAACACTGCGACACACACACACACACACACAGAGTGATCTCACCGCAATATAAAATAAAACATGAAGCACGCAATTGATTTACAACGGCGTGACGCGCCGTCCAGTTTATTTACAGATACAAGCCTCTCCTGGCGACTGTGTGTGCCCAGGAAAGTGCAGAGGCAGCATGAGTCAGCGCGGCAGGGCCGTGCACGTACGTAGGCTCACAGGTGTCCGTGCGCGGTAGATGTTTGGTGTGATGGTGCATGTGTGCTCAGTCTGCCAGCTGAAGCTCGTAAAGTTATCAGACCTCATTATATCAGTGTTGTAAAAAGCAGTGGAGCAGACTGTGGGCACAATAAGGCCACCTGCCACCAAAACACACACACACACACACACACACACACACACACACACACACACACACACACACTCATGCACATTCATTCACATCCTCTCACATGGTGTGCACTGTCCCAGCCAGATTTTGTCTGCAGTAACACATTGTTTTAACATTTTAATAGTATGTAATTGAGTAATTTTGCATTCAGAATAAGCATGACTGTTAAAAGAATGCTATTGTGATGTCACACAAATAGTATTTGCAGTATTGACTTGCAAAAGAGATCCACCTTGGAGTATTGGCTCTCAAAGTCCTGTAAAAATCTCTAAACTAGAGCCAGCTCACGTGAAACCCCCCGTACACACCTCAGGTAGTTTGAGTTGGGGGGTTTGAGCATGTTCTCGGAGCCGGAGCTTTTCTTCTTGAGGAAGAAAACGTCGTGTTTGGAGTCGCAGTCTGGGCTCATGGATCCGGGTTCACTGCTGCTGCTCCCGGTGGCCTCGCACTGCAACTGCAACTGAACCGGCAGCGATACGTTGTGGATGTAGTCTGTAGAAAAACATCAGTTAAGAGTACGTTAGTGTAACGTTTTTGGAAGACTGGGGAAGTTTTTCTACAACATGTCCATGTCAATCATAGTTTTCATTAGAACTTATCAGATATGGCCACAACCTCCATGAGCCAATCAACATCTTGTCGCTGTCGAACTTTTTAGTCTTCCGCTTCCACCCCATTCACTTCCAGTTTCTAATTTGGATCTTCAAATTACTTTTTCAAGAATCCCAATCCAGATCAAATCCAGCTACTCTTAAAGTTTCTTTTTTACTTTTGGGCAAATAAATGAATTTTCTATGTAAAAGCCCTTTCAACAAAAATACAAGTTTACAGCAAAAATATCTGTCTCTGGGTCATCCAAAAATAAATTGTTTACCTGGCGATATACAGTATACTCAGATCCTGAAATAACGCGACCTCCAGTGTTTTATTTGTGTGGACGTGATTGTGAGTTAACCTGATGGTTTGAAGGCGATCTTGCTCTTCTTGCCCTTGGTGTTTTGTTTGACAAACATGTCTTTGAGGAGGTCCGAGGTGATGGCCCTCTTGTTAGGGTCCGGCTCAAAGCAGCGCAAGATGAACGACTTGGCCTCCAAAGACAAGGACTCGGGGATCTCTGGGTGGATCTTAAACATGCCAACCTGAGACAGAACACCACAGTTACTCTAAAGAATCACCGCCTGGAGAAGTTTCTGTTCTCTTTGTCTTTATTCACGTATCTTACCTTAAACATGGCCGCCTGCGGTTCTCCCAGCTCATGAAAAGGCGGTTTCCCAGTGGCCATTTCTATAATGGTGCATCCCAGGGACCAGATGTCAGCCGGGGCCCCGTACCCTCGAGGGCCCTTATCAATGATTTCTGGAGCCATGTACTGCAGAGTACCTGCATACAGAAAGACAGATGGTGACCAGGTAGAATTATTTCTAAAAAAAGATAACGAGAGGCAATCAAGTCAGTTAGCATCAGTGACAACTAATTGACTCGCAAACTGAAGATGAGATTTTGAAATGAACATTTCTGGACACAAAAGCTGGATCTTATCGAAGAAATTGAATACAAACCTTGTTAAAAAAAGAACCAAATCTATGTACATTTGAATGCAGAGCTTGTACTTTTACCATTTGCTTTTGAATTACAAACAATTAGGTAAAGTTGCTTTGTACACAAATTACAGCGGATGAGGAAATTCAACTTCAAAGCTAATTTTAATGACTGAAGCCATAAGATTTAAGTTATTTTAGTCCAAAAACTGAGTTCAGTTTGACTCTATCTCTTTTGTCTTGTCATTCTGAGCATATTTGGCATCTGTCTGCTGATGTAAACAGTGAGAGATAGACAGAGTTATACAAAGATGGAGACAGAGGAGAGACAGATAAGGACACACACACACACACACACACACACACACACACACACACACACACACACACACACACACACACACACACACCCGCTAATGAAAGGTAAACACCCTTCTGCCTCTGCTTGATTAGCTAATCTAATCACACACCTCGCTGGCGGCTGGAGGAGGCCAGATGGCCGATTGAATGTGTATGCTCGTACGCGTGCACACACACACACACATTCGTGCACGCTCGTGTGTCTGAGTGTTTCCATAGAGGCTGATAGTGGCTCTCGACATTTTGAGGGTTATTTGATATTTATACTTCAACATTTCTATGACTCCATTTATGCTGTCCAGACTCAATTACCAACTTATGATGGGTGCAGTTTCTTTCTCTCTCAACCTCTACTATTAGAGTTATTACAGTTATTTTGTATTAGAAAAAGCTCTATGAGGGGTATACGGTGTTATTTTGTCATCATTTAGTCTCTTTTATGTAAAGAAAGGCTAGATCATTTACACCTTAGAGTTCATCAGTAGAAGACATTGCCATGGATACATTTTTGAAGCTGAATAGATGGATGTCATCATTCTTCAAACTCAGACCCCAAAGTCTATTACTTTTTTTGAATGTTACTAGCTGGTAACAAGTCTGTATGTACTACCACACATTGCAGTATACACTTATATGTATTGTATTACCTGTTAACACGCTGTTAAACCATCACAGCAGTATATATATGTATGTGCTTTACGTGCCTGCATCCTGTTTATTTTATATTTACATATATATATATATATATATATATATAATACTGTATTTCTATGTTTTAACTTCTGAACTATTTTATGTTTATATCTTAGATTCTCATTTTTACTCTTTTTATCCATATTGTATGAACATTGTTGGAAGGAGCCTGAACACAAAGAATTTCTTTGCCAGTGTCGTAACAAATATAGAACTCTAACTAACAATTTCATTTAAAGGAATACTTCATCCACAAAATCACCATTTAATTTACTCAACCCATGTAACCTTGAATTCTTGAAGGAAACTCTGCTTTTGTCACATTCCTCAACAAACCAAAACTTGAGACTGTTTTAAATAGTCAGGTTTAATCGACGATGCATGTGTTTGGGAAGTAGTGAGCATACGACTATACTATCCATACTATATGGACTATACTGCCGAGTTGTGTGACAGTTTGTAAACCACAGTTTTACTGGTGTTAAACGCAGCCCCAATTTATGAATTGATCAAACCATTGTCAGTTATTTTATCCAAGAACAACAACGTTTTCCTCAAGAATTCAACGGCACACTTGGTGAGTAATTGATCTACAAATGGTCATTTTTAGGGTGAAGTATTCCTAAATGTAATCTGGGGATTCGGGGACATGCCTGTTACAAATAAAACTAAATGTATGCTTCTGGGTACAAGATATAAACGAGATAACAGCAGATTATTTTGTAGAAGAAGAAGAAATTACCGGTGAATGTCTCCGTGCAGGGGTTGACTCCCGCCAACCGCTTCGAGGTACCAAAGTCTGAGATCTTCAAGACACCACTGTAGGTGTTCACCAACACATTATCACCCTAATGGAGAAACAGCAGCTGTTTACTACAAATCAGTGTAGTTACCAGGGTGGGATTTGAGGAAAAATCAGAGCGGTTTTTTAAACGTTTTATTCATGAAAATAAATCGTGAACCACAGTGGGCCTATGAAAACAGTTAGGCTATTGTCTTGCAGTGTCATTTAATTAATATTTTTTCAGAACTTTCTTGTATCAAGAAAGCTAAATCTCCATCTGTTGTCCCAGACACAGATGGATGTGAACATACACAACAAACCAAAAGGTTATAATAATTACAATTAATTTGATTTATGTAGCCTAGACGGGGTGTTATCTCTATTGTAACACTAGCATTTGCACTGCAGTGAAAGTCCATTTATGATTTCATTGTTGTTTGCATTTTGAACTGTTCTCATGTTGCATATCTCTCTATGCAAATCGCACCCTGGATGTTATTCCCGGTCAAACCACAGACTGTGTTGCTGGACGCGCCGCCTTGTACCTTGATATCTCGGTGGACGATCTGGTTCTCGTGCAGGTACCGGAGCCCCTCCAGGATCTGTCTGGTGTAGAAGATTATAGTCGCCTCCTTCAGCGGGCCCCATTTGGACCGCAGCAACGCGGACAGGCTTCCTGGAGAAAGGAAGAGAAGGAGTGTCCAAAACCTATCATGAAATGGGAAGATGACCAAGCAGTTAGAGAGACCGCCCAGTAACCGAGAGGTCACAAGCATCGATCTCTTAAACAGACAATTTGTCCATCATGAATGAAGCATTTCTTAGTTACAGACCTGTGCACACCTTATCTCTATTAATATACACTTGATACTTTAATAAAAACTGAAATAACTCTTATTAGTTTGTTTGTTTACCATATTTTATTGTAAATGTTCATATTTTCTATTACGTCTGATACTATAGAACTGTGTTTTTTTCTGTTACGCACTTATTATCTTTCATAGTGACGACAACGTTATGTAACGTTATGCAACATCAATAAAACTCAATTAACGTGTAATTATAAAATTAAATTTTGCTTGGTGTTATATATATTTTTAAAATAGTTCAGCCTTAATAATTCTCACAAATCCCCGGTTGCCACGGGGTTACCATGGTTCCAACCGGCAAAGAGGCTCTCAGTAAGAGACGTGGTAATTACAGTTCAGTGCGTCCAAAAATATACATTCTCCTGTTTATTCATACAAAAGTGTGTTGAACGATAGTACACATATTGAGTTTGAAGAGCATAGTATGCGCTTTTGGACGCAGCCAGAGTTTCTAGTAGGAACTAGGATCTAGTCCTAGCTCACACAACTGTGTAATTGTTTTACTATATTTTTCTCTAGCACACAAACGCACCTCCAGGCACTTGTTCCATGAAGATCTTGATGTATCCATTCTCAGAAACGGAGCCCAAATACTGAACAATGTTCCTGTGCTTCAGGTACTTGTGGAGGGCGATCTCTTCATGAAGGGGCTGGGAGTATCTAATTTACACAGAGAGACAGAGAAATAAAACAAAAGGACATTTGCCTTTAAATTATTCAGATAAAGTTTGTTTATATATTTAATATCTGGTTGCAGCATCAACTTCCTTCCCGTTCTTATATTTTTACACAAAAAATAAGGACAAACAACAATGTGTTGTAAGGAATAAACGATGATTCTTCATAAATTGGTGCTATTTATTTGGATATACATCACTTCTGTCATCACAACTGAAAAAGTAAATTGAAACCGGTTTGGCCATTTTTCTTTTTGACAAGCTTGTCTGATCTAGCAACAGTAACTAAGGGGTAGCAGGACTTAGAAAGGGTGAATTACCACCACGTGACAATAAAATAAAATTCATTTTCGATGTCAAACTTTGATCAGAGTCAATCAAGATCATCATCTTTCCACTCAATCACACCTACCTGCTGTCTCTCTCAGGGATCTCTTTGATGGCGATCCGGACCTGGTTGCTGAGGTCTCTCCCAGCGTACACCACTCCATAGGTGCCCCGCCCTAACACCACCCTGTCCCCTGTCTCATTGGTGTCATACTCGTACTGTAACACACACATATTATTAATCAGTAAAACTAGAGCTATAATATGTATTTAATGAAAAGTAATTGCTTTATTTACGACCTCCAGTGTATCTCCGTCTCCTTCCCCCTCCAGCTCCACGGCGTTCCCCGTACCATCTGATATCATCTCTTTCACCATGGAGCAGAACCTAGAACACGACATTGTAACATTATTATTTCCAACTCACGGCCATGTTGCAATACAATCTCACATACGTACTGTACGAGCACAAACGCAGACAAACACACACACCTACACAGACACATCTAGAGGTGTGTGTCCTCACCGACCGCACTGTTCCTCAGTGGAGAAGTAGATCTGGAAATCGTCAGAGTTATCGTGGACGTAGAGGAAGCAGCACCGCTCATCAAACTTACTGATGCTGCAGAAAGGAGAGTTAGAGCAGATGAAAGATTAGGTTCATTTTTTCCTCTTTTTTCTCTGCTGTATTTACATATTTTAACACACATAAAACATATTTAAATGAACTCTTAAATTATCCATAAAAGTTATATTGTACAAGTGAAAACACAGTGTTTTGACAAACATTTTGCCATTCGTTTAAAGTTAAAACAATAAAAATAATTGTATTCACTTCCAACTTTACATTCATACCTAATGCCTTTTATGGACATTGCATTGAAGTTCCACTCATGGATCCCCTTCTGTAATGAAAGTGAATTAAGTGTTAAACTTTCACATTGTACTAATTTGCTCAGAATGGTCTCATATTCAACCAAACAATATACTAAAATACTAATTGGAAAAAATGGATAAAGTAGGGAAGGAGACAACAAAGGTAGTGCAAATTTTAACTGAATTTCCTGAAAATCAACCAAAGTAAACATTTATTAATGTCGGTTTCTATCCAGTACTGTTATGAAAATATTAAGATATTGATTTATCAAGGTTAAACATCTAGTGGCACTAATTATTCAGTTGGTACTATTAAACCAAGAAGAAAAAGGACATAACAAGATGTAAAAAAAACATTTACCACTTAAAAATCAAACAGAGGAAAAACAACTTGAAAAGTAATCAACATCAACTTTCCACCTAAACCAAGCATGTACGTTTTTATGTGTTTTTTCACATATTGAAAACAGGTTGTTTTTAACGCACTTTCACAGTTAATTGTCAATGGTGCAATGCAATGAACTGATGCAGTAACGAGGAAGAGGGTTACGTGGTTAAGAAGGACTTTTTATACCGTTTCGGCGGGAGAAACGTGCCAGATCGAGACGTTCTTCTCCTCAGCCTCGTTGTTAATGGACACATACGAGGGCTGGTAAACCTTAGTTGGCTCCAGAATCAACACCTACAACACAAAGCGAAAAAAGAAAGATTAACAGACATGCTAGCATGACTCTCTGAATATCTGATGGAGCGTGTTAGAGGTATGCATGTTTGTACTGGAAACCGCAGTCGATTGGTGGTGCCCTGCGTGGCCTCGACGATGATGTCCATCCAGAAGTTGAGTCTCTCTCGCTGAGGAGAATGTTCCATCGACTGCTTCTTGAACCTCTGGATCAGCTGCAGGTTCTGCACCACCGACCGCAAATACCTGGAAGAAAACACATGAAAAAAGGTACTGTTTTATGAAACAAAAAAATAAACAGACCAGCAACAAAGATTGATGAGCATCGCTATTCCCCTGTAAATATTTACCTTATTTACATTTCCCCAAATTGTGGGTTAATATTGTGACTTTTGTGTCATGCTTATGGTCACTGAAAATAAATAGGAACTATATTTGTAATAAAAAATACATCATATAAATAAGATAATTGTGGATTTTTTGAATGGGGTTTGGCCTGCTAGTCAATATCAGAGCCTTATTTTAGTCCTCATGTAGTCAACTGGTCACTTGTATTTGAAAATGCAGAATATAACACTGACTTAAAACACAGCTATTTTGATTAATTACATGTTTTTCATTGAGTCTGTCATTATCCTTTAATGCATAAAACGACATGTTACAGACGACAAAACAGAATAAAACTGCAATAAATTCAATGATACTGTACCATGAATAAAACACGACAACATAGTATATAAGTAGTATGTTTTTGTGACAGTGATTGTCTACCAGACAGGCGGCTTGAGTTTGAAGAGCTTCTCGGCAGCCTGAGTGGCTTTAGGGATGTCGCTAGCCAGCATGCCAACAGTGAAGAACTGGCCCACGTCCCAGTAGTTGTTCATTTTTTCCAGGGAGCCTTTGCGCCCCAGCAGGCTGTTCAACCTCACACCTAAAGACATCAGATTAAAAGTGTGAAAAAATTGTGGAGTATTTCTTCTTTTTTTTTTTTTAACCAAATACCATTGAACTTAATTTAGAAAGCAAAAGAACCGAAAGAATGTTCAGCATACGCTCTGTTGTATATCTGTTGTATCAGCTAATTGCTTACCTTTAAAATAACTCTACTAAAACTCAATTTCACCAGGTATTTATATTTCGAAAGAGACCTAAGTTGGCAGTGGATGCATTAAGTATTAAGCTATTTAGAGCAATTTACACATTTGAAAATATTCGTATCGGACTGTTCAAGCTTGATTTAAGGATTTTGGGCTGGCTTGATAAAACAATCAAAGGGATTCCAGATTCAGGATCCTCCTCTTACCTATTTTTCGAAGTTCCATGGAGCTCTCAAACTGTTGGCCAGCAACTATGAGGAGGACAGCCAGGTTGATACCAGAGTAGAGAGTTGGCTGCAGCTCAAAACCCTTTCTGTACCTGCACAAATGTAAATAATCAGATGCAGATTACACATTTTTCATAAAAGCATGTGAAATAGGCGTTAGAGTGCATGAAGAAGTTTGTGTGTTCTCACCACTGTATAGCATTGTCCCTGTTTTTCATGTCTTTGCAGTCTGAGTCCAGGAAGATGTCCTTGTATATCCGTCCACAAAGGCAGAACATGTCCGGCGCTGGATGCTCGCACGACTGCAACACCTGCAGCATCACTCCGAGAGCCTGCTCCCTGTCACCAGGACTGTTCCTCCTGCACACATATATGTATGAATTAATGGGAAACAAAATAAAAAATATATTTTCTAGCTTAGAATACATTTTGGGACAATCACATTTGGCGTAAATGTAAAGGGAAAGTAAAAGACGTATCCAAAGATTTGCAAATGATGGGTCCAAAGTAGCAGCACTGATTAAATAGAAAACAAAGCTGAAATGTTAGCAAAAGGGAATAAATATTAGAAACAAATTTGATGGTTGACAAAATAAAAAGAGTAGCTATGACTTGACCATATTACCAAACGTTTAAGGCTTAATATTTTGCAGTAAAAGCCTCTTTTGGCACACTTTGCATTGACTCTTCTCTAGACCCGAGTTTGAATCCACCTGTTGAGGGCGAATGCGTAGTGGAACTGGATCATGGGCTGCGTTGCCAGATCACAAGTCGGCAGCATCTCCAAAGTCTGCACCAGCTTCACCATGGCATCGTAGTCCTAGTGGAGGGATAAGGCAAACTCATTTCTTGCCTTTCACATTAATGCACGTGTTTGTTTAGCACTGATTCTATAAATGATGTGTTTGTACCTGTATGTCTCTGTAAGAAAATAGCAAGTTCATGACGATGTCCTGGGTGAGAACTTCCGTGTTGTCGATTCGGAGTTTGATACGGGAAAGCTCCTTGGCCAGCTCCTCTCCCTGGTACTTCTCTCTGGCCTTCCTGATGTCATTCAGCAAGGTGTCCTTAAAAGAAGCACTGCAGAAGACGGACAGAAAAAGGAGAGACAATAAAAAAAATTGCTTTTACGCCATATTGTCTCTACTGGTTTCCTATTGTACTTTTATACTTTGCTATGATCTCGAACAGGCTGTTCTCATACAGCGTTAGTAGCTATTCCTACAAAAAACATGTATGGGAAATTTGTATGTTATCCACATAATCATGAACCAGGAAGTATAAAGACTGCAAAAACCCACACAGGGTTTGGGAGAGGAAGTGTTTATTAAACGTGTAACCTTCGTACTTCAGTTACGCCATTTCCATAATTCTTTTTTACCCAAACCACTATCTTTTCCTAAACCTAACTAAGAACTTTTGTTTACTTAAGCTAACTAAGTTGTTTCCTGTGACGACCGATCACAGTTTTTTTTTTTAAAAGACCATGAAACAAGCAAATGAACAAATTGACATGTGTTGCAGGTTAGGGTTAGGGTTAGTCATTTTTCTGCAAGGGATCATACGAACCCTTGTATGAGGATACTATTCATTAAACAGATATTAAATCGATTAATATGTGGTATTAAAAAACATAAACTCTTTAATTCAACTTTGTGAATCCTGCACTAAACCTTTTCCAAAGAAATCATTTATCCAATTTTCCCGCAACAAAATATACACATTTTTCTGGGGCGAACAAAAGACTCTTTGGGTCCATTTTCTTTTCACGAGCGAGAATCAAGAGTGTGCATGTTAGGGCCATTTTAGCTACCCACCTATTAGTGAGTTTTAATAAGATAAGATAACCCGTATAGGATCAAGTTAATGCTTTGAATGTCTCACCAGGATGTGACGTGGATGTCCTTCAGCAGGCTGGTGAAGCGGTCCGTCAGGGGGACGCAGAGCGGCCCCAGAAGGTTGTCCCAGCTGGGCTGCATGTACTCACTGGCCCTGCGCTGGGCGTCACTCTCACAGCACATGTACTCGTGGTTAGGAGTCACTATGTAGGGGATGAAGTAGTAGTTACCACTAGATGCCTGTAAGGAGAGGGAAAAAAAGATTTGTCAAGGAATTCAAGAAATCAGATTTGAGTGTCAGTACAGGAGGTACTTTTAAACACAACACAGCTTCATATCAGATAAAAAGACATCCAGGATGCTTACCAATCCAGGAAGAGGAAGGGATGGACAGATTGGGGATTACAGAGTGGTTAATGAGAAAGATCAGTACAAGCAAGGGATCAGTGCACCACTGGGATTGTTTGGTAAAATCAGCAAAGGTAAGCTCAAGTAATGAGGCTCACGAGGTTGTTAAATATCCAGAACGGCAAGGACTTATGCACACAATTACACACTGTTGTTGTTTGTTGATTTAGTTTTTACTTAGTTTTTAAATCTTTTTTTCTCAGCCTATTGGTCTTTACTTAACATTTTAATTTTGCATAGATATTATTCTTCCAGTTCAATCTTTTTGGACTGGCTGAGCGCTTGTTCGCAAATGTGTCTTAAAACGTGCATTCTCTCTACTGTCCATCAGGGGGCGACTCACTGCACAAAAGGGACTATTGGGCATAATTTGTTGTATTTTTTTTTCCCGTCATGTCCGAAACTCATTGCATCCTTCTTTGTTTTTGTGAGTAACACGCTGTTGTTAAGTCGTTGAATTTGTTATTCACACAACATCCCATTCCAAGGTCATCATCATCACAATCATTATCATTATTATTAGACTGTGAAAACATCTCCCAGCATGCCCTAGTGCAGCATGTTACCTACTTTATTACGCAATCCAGAGCCTCTGTATTCTGGAGGCAACTGAACCCAGGAAAAACCTAATGCTGAGGTACGAGTGGCCTTCTCCACACACACAGATATAAACACACAATATACATGTTAAAAATCAGTAACTAAGATACATGTTTGTGTGACAGTGACAGAGTGAAAGCATGTAGCTATACATTCCCGAATGTATTTGTACGTGAGAAGAACGGCATTTGTCACGAATATTATTCCACAAATAGTCCGAGACAGTGTGTGCACATAAATCACTCTGTAACACACACACATACGCAATCACAAACACATAAACTTACTGTATTTTTCTGTGCCACCATGTCCTATAAGGAGATAAATAGAAAAATAGCATATGAGAATGGATTTTAAAGGCTCGACAGTAGAGCAACAGTGTGTATTATTGTGTACTCTTCTTGTACTGCCACATTACTACTTCAAACAGCTGTTTCCCCTGGCAACACAGTGCATACTGCTCACATACATACACACTGACCAATATGCACACACTCACGCACACACACAAGTCTGTAAATAACACAGCGGATCACTTTGTTCTAAGGAGCTGCCAAGGAATGGCATCCATGAACTCTAAATACACCGACAGGAGATTCATAGAGGTGCATGTGTGGGAGTACCTTCAGTGACTGGGCCGTGTCAGGGTCAGTGTCGTGGTACAGGATGACGTTGTTGGCCATGTCGAAGCTCTCCCTTACGCCCAGATGGTAAAACAAGGAGGGCTGCCGAAACACATCGCTCATGTCCACAACCGCGATGTCTGGATGGAGGGAGAAGGGAGGGCCATGATGTATATGCAAATAAAGATGGAGACAAGATCAAAAACATTCTCAAAGCTCATGTTGAAATAATTTATTTGAATGGAAATCATGCTGTATTGAAGAAGGCTTGAAACATTTGAGAGCATGAACTCATCTTCACAATATTCAGTGAGTTATTAAATCAAGTAAGAAGTTGTGTCATTTTCTTCAAGACTTCCATTAAATCTAAGACTCCACTAGAAAGAATGCAAGTTAAGCAACTACCGGATTGGAATCGGCTTTCAAGATATGTTCTTCTGTTGTCGATGTTGATGGGCATGACTTTTGTTTTGCAGCCATTCATCAACAGCCCTACTTGTTATCCATAGGATAGGATTTGCTTGTGTTTTCTTAAATGTAAATGCATGTGCTTATGTGATAGGAAGTCAAGGTCTTCAATGGAGTAATAGAAGGTCTATTGAATTCTTCTTGCCGTATCTTCTGTTGTTCTCCACATGACCCGGTCTAAGGCGAGGTTGAACAATACTGCTGATGTCACACATCCTTGGTGGACTCCAGATCCTACCGTAAAGCTGGTATTGTTTTCTCCATTGGTAAACTGTTGGACGATTGCTATGTGGGAGAGGATGCTATAGCTCTCCCACAGGCTATTATAGTGTTTGCTGTCAAAAGCCTTCTTGAAGCCAATACAGTTTACATACGCTGTCATTCTCTACATTGCTCATTGATGATCCTGAGATGGAAGATCTGGTCAACACATCCCTCGACTTTCCTAAATCCAGCTTGTTTGATAACTTTGTCTACTGTTGGTGTGATTGGATGTCAGTTTATAGTGGAATGAGAGTGTTTGGAGCTAGTTCTGGTTGAGATTTGATTTAATGGCTTCCATGGTTTCTATTGTTTTTGGTGGGTTGATATTGATGTCCAGTTCTTCTGCAGCTTCTTTTGTTTTGATTGAACGTAGCGGGGATTTCTGTTGAGTGTCCCTCTGAAATGTTCTGTCCATCTCTACCTATATCCTTTTTCCTGTTAGTAGTTCTTGTTTGTCTTTGATTTGGTTATTCATTCTAAATTTTCTTCAGGCATGTTGGCTCTGTTATTTACTTGGAAACTTGAATGGTATAATTATTTCATGTTATTAATAACACCTCAGTTTTATCTTTCAAATGTTTGAACTCTTCCCCTCAAACCAGCCTTTTTGTTTTTTTCACCCACATGCACATTGCCTCAACAACACACATCTGTAGCCATAAATATATATATTGTTTCCTTACACTAATAGATGTAAATGGTCCATAAACATGTCATGGCTTGATTTAATTGCCAAAATGGATGAAACATTGGCAGCAGATAAAGGCTGTGAGTCATTGAGATTTGCTTTTCAATCCCATTATCTTCTTTTTTAATAAAACATCTCACGCAATGGTCTGCACCACACTGTCACTCTTTCTCACCTACAGACATTGTCATTTCTCACTTTTTTTTTAAATAGCTCTGAAATTGTTACTCAAACACATCATAATTTTAATAACACTGTTCATTCTAATTAACACTAGAATCTAAAGTAGGGAAAGATAGTGGTGTTTGACAGCATTATCTGTGAGATGAGTGAGTTAGAACTACATACTATAATATAAAATTGACTTACTCTATATATAATATTAGTAGATTCTGATTTACTGCTCAAAAGACATATAAGTTGCACAAAGTATGTTCGTTGTTTCACCAGCACTGACTATTTCATCATGCAGTTGAAACAACTTTTACGCAACTTTTACGCACAAAAACTCCCCATTTTTAACCTTGACGACCCAAATGTTGACCTCCAAATGGCCCCAAACCATTTTTTCTTTTCCCCCTGTTCAATAACACACATACCTGCATCGTAGAAACTGTCCAGCACCGATGTCTCTCCAAAGTCCAGCCGTCCAAAGGTGACTGTGGTGAGCAGTGCGCTCTCGGAGTCGCAGGCTCTCTGGAGACACTGGAGAGCTCCGGACTCCGGGCTGCTGGCCATCACCGACTTCAGCCCGTCGTTCAGGACGTACACCACCCTGAGGGATCGCTGCTTGGCCGGGGGACAAGGGCTGGACACCTCTGTCCTCTCCCTGTCCCGGTCCACCAGGCTCACCCCGGCGGAGTGCTCTCCTCCCATGTCGGCGACCTGCGCACTCTGCCCAGTATCCATAACGGGGGAGCCCAGGAGGTGGTTCTGCTTTATCTCCTTCCTTCTCCCTTTACTTTCCCCCTCTCCCTCCCGTTACCTCCTTTATTCTGTCCTGTCTCGTCCTCCTCTGGCTCACTTGTTGCGCACCTGTCCTCGCAGCAGAGGAGCGCGTCTGAGTGTGTCCCCCCCGCATCTGCGCCTCATTAACTCACATCATCTGCAGATTATCTCGCACCAAGAGGTCCGCTTGAGCCAAGACTGGATCCGACCAGATCCGAGGGAGAGGGGCTGAGACATGCAGGCATCCAGATGTTAGGGTTTAATCATTTGGCTGCAGTAGAATATGGGTTGACAGACTGACCAGGACTTGAAATGTTATCTCTCTGGTTGTCTAAATATAAAACGGTATGTCATTCCTGGTCCCCCTCACTGCAGCCAAGTTATTCCCATACCCACCACCACCACCACCACCACCACCACCAGATCAGCACATAGCTCACGATTTAAGTTGTTCCTCATGAGTTTTTCATTGTTGTAGAACAAGTGTTTAATTCTACTAAGTATAATTCTACTGTAATAATTGCTGCTGTTATTATAAGTAGTCTTATTATATGAATCATTTATGTCATATACATTGAATGTGTTGTATCTCTGTTATGCTGTTCATTCTGTACACATGACATCTATTGCATTCTGTCCATCCTGGGAGAAGGATCCCTCCTCTGTCGTTCTCCCAGAGGTTTCTTCCTTTTTTCTCCCTGTTAAAGGGGTTTTTTTAGGGGAGTTTTTCCTGTGCCGATGTGAGGGAAGGACAGAGGATGTCGCATGTGCACAGATTGTAAAGCCCTCTGAGGCAAATTTGTAATTTGTGATTCTGGGCTATACAAAATAAACTGAATTGAATTGAATTGAAAGTATATCAGGGCCAAAAGTGGGAACCCAAGCCCTTCAAACAGTCTGGATCCATTACGCACCAGTGGCACATGGTAATGCCAGAGGTCAACAAATCACACACTGACAGAGGGTACACAAGGTCCATGTGTACCAGGAATGGGGTCAGTGCTATTGGTCCTTTGCTGGAAAGGTTTTAATGATTACTATAGAAGAACCACAAGGCTATTACTATATATTTTTTTAAGTTGTCGTATTTTCTATGAGAAATAAGTAGAATATTTACAGTAATGATCTCATTTTATTCCTAAATACTTAAATATGTACAGTGGAGGATATGATGTATGTGAATGGACTGGACCATGGACGACGACAGCAGCTCCCGAAGTTCAAACGCTGCAAACTTAGTAGATGGAAAGAACAAGTCAGGCTGCCTTGGCAACAGTGAATCTGAAACCCAACTCTCTCTCTCTCTCTCTCTCTCTCCTGATAAGAGACTTTGCTCTCTCTGGATGCTCAGAAACTCTTCAATTCCCCCATTTTACATTAAAACAGTTCTTTTGATGGACATGGTTCTCACAAAATAACATATTTTGAAAGACTAATGTCTACTGTTTCTATTATTCACATGAAGAAATTGCAACTAAATTTAAATTGTCATCATGAATGAGTCTTTATTTTTTGTAATATCTGGACTCAATTTGGCTGCATTCACAAATTGATCAGTTTTTTTTTCCTTTCTCTGTTTTGTTCTTGTTTAGTCCTATTCCTTATGGGTTAATTTAACTTCTTTTTATGTAAAAAAAACAATTTTCTGCACAATTCTGCAGTAAAATACCTCAATGGTCACTATGAGCTCATGCTTTTGTACTCCTGGCATTTTATGCTTTTGTGAACTCCAATAGTGCAGTTGATTGACACATTTTCAGGGATTTTATCTGTTGTTTTTTTCAGTTGCATTCAGATAAATGCTGTTGCAGATATTTTGGGGTGGTTTCAGTGTCTGTTAAGGCTGAATCAAGACTTTCACTTCTCTTTTTGTACACTCAGATGTCCTGTTTCCATTCGTCATCTGCACAAATACAATGCCCTATAACAGTAATCTATGAAGGAGCAGCAATTGTTGGAATAAAACAAAATGCTTCTTCATACAATACTGTATATTACACATTTTACCCTCAGACAATTTACACATTTGGTTTTTAAAAAACAAACAAAATATGCACATGTACAGTACATAATAGCATCTTTATTACACTGAAATATAAAAGTATATATATTTATCACTATCCTGGAGAGAAAGGACCAAGTCATGAAAACAATTTGTAGACTCAGTTGTAGCAGTTTTCTCGTTGTCATACGAAAGAAAGAAAGACAGAAAGAAAGAAAAGATAGACAGAAAGAAAGAAAGAAAAAGAAAGATTTGGAGTCAAGAACAGGAAGGCCACAGTGACGGGTTGCCATAGATTCTGTGCACATAAAAGGAAGGGAGGCGAACAGCCGTACATGCTACCACACACACATTTTTATCTTGGTTTACCTTTGAGGTTCTTTCACTGACTAACATTCCTCAAACCCTGTCTCTACTCTTCATCTGCTGCCAAAACAGCACCAGGAACATCAGATACACATGGATCGCCTTTTTCTTTATTTGTATCTTGAGGTTTCTGGAATCATGGTGCAAAAGTGCAAAAGCAAAAGAAGGTGAAATAATATGTTTTGGTCCAGAAGGCAATACGCTCCACATGACATATATCATAAATAGGCGTGTTCATGCAGTGACATGTGCTTTTCTTTGCATTCATTTGCAGCCAAATATCACAGGGCAGTATTGGATTTTGTCAAAGAAGTTGTTTGACATTGTTGGAAATGCGCTTTTTTGCTTTCAAGCTGTGTTAGATGTGAAGATTGATACCACTCTCACATGTGGTTAATATAAAGCTACAGCCAGGAGGCTAAGTTAGCTTAGCTTAGCATTAAGATTGCAACAGGAGGCGATGGATAGCTTGGCTCCGTCAAAAGGTAATAAAATCAGCCCTAGCAGCTCCTGTAAAGATTAATAATTTGCATATTATCTTTTTGTTTCATACCCAAAAAAAAAGTGTAAAAGTAACATATTGTGGTTTTACGGGGATTATTTAAAAGACTATTTCTTGGTCGAGAGTAGTCACCTTCTGAGGTCTTGTCATTGTAAAACCACAAAATGTCGTTTTTAAAACTCTTGTTTTAGAGCTTGGTTTTTAGGGCTAGCTGTTCTCTCCCTGTTTCCAGTCTTTATGCTAAGCTAAGCTAATTAGCTGCTGGCTGTAGCTTCACATTTAGCATTTAGGGATTAGAGTGGCATTGATTTTCTCATCTAACTCCCGTCAATAAAGCAAATAAGCGTAGTTCCAAAAATAACCAACTATTCCTTTAGTTAGCACCTATAGTATCAGCACTTGTCGTGTTGGTAATACTTAATTAAACCAATAGGGGGAAGAATCACGATGTGCTTATAATTATATTCTCCTAAAAGGTTGAATATTTGACTGCAAGTTATAAAGTTAGGACATCAAGAAGAAAAAGGTCAGGGCTGTTAATGGCTGATGTTTCCAAAATCCTCCGCCTGCAGTGTACGATAGAAACATCAAGCTCAGTGTGTAAAACAATTTAACCTTAATGCTAATTATGTGCTTCAAAGTATAGGCTTTGATCAACCTTAATCCTAACCATAATGTTGCCCGTTGAAAAAGTCATTATCGGCCCAAAACAACCTCACTTTTCAAAGATGTCCCCCCAATCTGACGCTTGGTCCCCACATTGATGGGAAAACAAAGCACTCTCACACACACTCACACACAGAGAAGAGGCAAAGGCCGCAGAGTGGACACAGACCAGCACAGAGGTCGTCTGAACCAACCGGGCTACGAAGGTCGAGTCTCCTTTACACTTAGAAAACAAGAAGTACCAGCCAGGCCGCCACGGCAGCCTCTGGGTCATCGTTCCGTAACCGTGGGCGACACACAGCCAGTGACAGTACCGGTGGCACAGCAAGCTTTGAAAAGATAGCAGTAAACTTAACAAGAGAAGCCTCTTTAAAATAGTAAAAAAAATAAAGAAGTAAACGCTGGATAAGGCGACATCAGAAGGGGGAAGGTGGATGATTCCATGGTTCTGTGTATTGTTGCTGATGTTGATCCTCACGATCGTTTGGCACAAACTTTGTTTTGGCTGAAGTGTCTCGGCCAACAGTGAGAATGTTTTCAAGTGTTGGACTCCAATGTGGCGTTAAGAGGACGCTTTAGTCTTCATTTCAACAGGCTCTTCTTTATGTGCTCTACTTCCATCTGTCAAACAAAGACACACGTATTGTGATTAAAATGATTGTGTTAAAGATATTTAGCTTCTGCTTTTTAAATCCTTTCTGGATGAGATTACGTCAGTGTTGCTAGAGAATTCATAATTTTCACATGTATAATTGCATCTAATGATCACAGCATTTTTCATAAATTGTGTGTGTACTATATATGGTATTTTTTGGATACTAGATCCAATTTTTTTCATTCACCGTTTTGTTCAGTCCTGCAGCATTTCTCCTAAAAAGCTAAATAATGAACTTGGAAACGCAATATATAGTACATATTAATAATATATACTAAGATTTTTATTGCCATTTTAGCCATTCATTTCAGAACTTGGTTCGTTTGTTTGTTCCACAAACAAAAATCAAAACTTTATGAGTCTCACCTGTAAACTAACACGGATCTTCCTCTCGTCATCCAGCGCGTTGGTCAACTGCTTCATCTCCTGCCTGAAATGCACACAAATACACCATGAAACCGATACACACACTCATGCACATACATATATAATAATAATCTTTATTTATACAGAACTTTCCAAGTGCTTTACATGGCTGAACCAGCATTATAACATTACAGGAGGGCAATGAGGCAAAACATAAAATGGAATAAAACAGCCTCAATAACAACAAAATAAAAAAACAACTATAAAAAACTGATAAATTGACTTGTTGGAAGTGAACTTGTGAGCTATGAATAATAAAAATAAAAAAATTGTGATTTTAAATGTTTCTAAATTAACTAGAAAAGATTCTAGGTCTAACGTACCTGTGCTGGCTCTTCAGCAGTTCTACGGAGGACCTCAGGTCTCTCAGCTGGTTCCTGAGTTCCTCCAGTGTCGGGGGGGTCAGAGGTGAATGCCTGAGCTCGGGGGAGGGGCTCAGAACCTGGGAGGAAGACGGGGACGCGGGGCGATGGCCGGCGTTCGGCAGGGCCAGGACAGAGGGCTTGGTGGGCAGCGGTGCTTTACTGTCAGGAACCTGAAGACAAATATCAACACAGATCAGAGATTATATTATGAATTTAGGAATTATTCTATCATAACATATAATATATAACCTGGTAGTTCTGCTCTTTTTTTTTATAATACTGAAGAGATTCAAGTACAGTTAGGAATAAAGATTAAAGCAAAAATGTATTATTTTGTCCTTTAAGTGCTGAGAAAAAAAAGAAATTGTAACGTCTACATTATCAGGCCAATCTCTCTGTGATGAGGAAGACTGTGTGATATGATAGAAAGCTCCAGAATGGCTACTCCTGCACCTTTTTGTGAGATTGTTTTGCCAACTAAAAGACATCCACTTTAAAACTTGAATTGAGTCAAGAAGAGATTCCTTACTGGTGATCTATTTATTTATTTTTAGCCCCTCTGTGATGAAATATTAACTTAACATAACTTAAAATAACTTTGTCATCTGTTAATTAACTGTAAAATCTCACATTTGCCAGCAAGTGTGCAAACAACAATTGCAGTTTGTACACTGCTCAGAAACATGAATATATGTGGCGTGGCGCCCTCTGCTGGATGAAATAAAAAGTCAACGTACAGAGACGGTGGGGACTCCTTTCCTCAGGGAAACCTCTACAGGTCTGCAGGGGACCGACTCCGGCTCCATCTTTTCCTTCCTCTCCATCACTGGAGGAGAGTCCAGGTCGATACTGGACAGGGAAGACTGCAACACAGACAGTGATGCATTCAGTGCAAAGTCTGTTGCTTTCTGAAGCACTCCACACATACTAATATCAGAAATATGTCATTTAAATACAGCCATAATCCATTTAAACAGCTCCACTTCACAATGCTCAAAAGGAAGACTTAACACGACCTTCCACATTAATCAGTACAATACGTTTTCCACAAATTGATTGCTAAATCATTAGCATGGACACCAAACAGAGTTATGTACCTTTTTCAATCTGCATAAAGTAGTTGGTCCTATGTAGTCACTATCATAGTATACTGTTTTTAGTGATTTATCAATTGTGCACTATCAATGTAATTAAATATTAGCTGCAACAGTTAGTTAAAAGTTATGAACACATTAATGCATCAATAATGTACAGCTAATAAAGCATAATTCTGCATGATACGTACTTAGATATTAATAGATAGTATTTTTTGGTACTTTAAATATATTTTAATTTTAATACTTTTACTTTAGTAAACTAACATGACTTTTACTTGGAGCAGAGTATTTCTTCACTGTGGTATTGTTACTTTTACTTAAAAGTACATGATGTGAGTACTTCTTCCACTCCTGTTAGTGACACAGTGGTGTGCATAAACGCATCCTCAATGATTGTCTAACTACAGACACTCACTGGTGTGAGGATCTGTGATCGAGGCCGGCGGTCTGTGACTCTCGGCCGTGACGCCGTTGGATGACTCAGCTTCTCTGTTGACGCCACCACGACGTCGAGGTCCACATCTGGAACACAGACATCAGCTGATCATCAGCTGTTCAACATGAGTCAAAGACAAAGAGAGAGAGAGAGAGAGAGCGCTCTGACAGTTACTGAGGCAGCATATCTGGATCTCAGCAGGTCGATTGCTCCTGTCAGTCAAACTCACCCGGGTCATGTGACCTGTCAGGAGCAGAATCTGGTGTCGAAGCCCTGCCCTCTGACTTGGGGCTTTCAGACCTGAGCAGGTAAACCATACAACAAAATAAGGCCGTGTACGCTCAGGAGTATGTGGAGATTTCTTTCATCATAAGAGCCTTTATGTGTGTGTGTGTGTGTGTGTGTGTGTGTGTGTGTGTGTGTGTGTGTGTGTGTGTGTGTGTACTGACGTGTGAGTGGGTGGTCTCTCAGGACGCTCAGGACGCGGGGGTTGGGAGGAAGAGGAGGCGCTTGTCTTTGGGGGGAGGGGTTTCTTTGGAAGGGTAGATGGGAGGGAGGGCTTGGGGATTTCTCCAAGCTTCAATTCTTCACCTACACACACAAAAATCACACAACAAACATGGATGTTCAAAAGGAAAAATAACTTAAAAAAACAGACTTATTGTACAACATAAATACACACATGTACACTCACAGACAGGGAAACATTAAAAGTGAGGGCAAAGTAGGATTAAAGTGATGCAAAGCAAGAGAAAGTCGTTAGAGATTAAAATCAGAAGAAGAAGAAAGGTCTGGAGTCACCCCAGGCTGGAGGGGACAAAGAGAAGGTGAAGCAAGGAAATAAAACCGACCAGGGGGCGACAAAGACCAGAGAGGATCAGCTGTTTTAGGTCTACCAGTATGCATGAGGTTTAGTGAGGGATTTATTTGACGAATAAGTAGAAAATGCTTTAATCAAAGAGTGATTTCCCAATTTAAAAAACAGTTTAAGGCCAAAAGATGTAAAATAATAACACTTTATGATACTTCACAAAAGTAAACTTCCCTCAGATTCATCTTGTGACCCTTTAAGGTTGTGAACCACTGGACTAAACCGACTAACCTTATCTTAAAGTAGTTAAAACTAGCTCCAGCTCGACCAGCTACAATAGCTAAATGCTACGAATGCATTAAAGCATTAATATTAACAATATAGTTATGTCACATTTGATAATTTATTAGTTCAAAAATACATTTTGCTTTAATACTTGTGTACTTTTACTTAAATGCAGCCCCTTTGCTTGTAATTAAGTACATTTGCACTTGTTGTATTTGCACTTTTTAAGGATCCGAGTAATTCTTACTCTGCTCAAATAATTACACACAAACAAATATTGTGTGTAGCATTTGTCTATTGATTCTGTTTGTGTTGCACAACTGGAAGCTAAAAATCAACACCTCAGTGCCCACCGTTTCCTGTCGCACACAGAGTAATGTTGACAGCGTTTCTACAATCAAAGCTTTGCAACTGAGCACAAACAAACTGCAAGTGATCTATTGTTTCAACAGAAACCTGCTGCACATTTGGCTCTATTTTAAAACCGAAACACATCGCCATCGTCCTTTTTTCACCCTGATATCGAGTCTCCGTTTTATGCTGCAACCCTATTCAGCAAATCAAATGCTGGATTAGTAATATTAAGCGTGTTAGTAAGTGATCTGTCCATAGCCAGCTGAACAGATGAGGAGAAAGTTGCAGGCTGAAGGCGGGCTGAGCCGGACCAAAGTGGTCTAGACTGTACCTCGATCCTGGTCTCTCTGCGGCAGGTGTTCAGGTCTCTCAGGAGGAACCTTCTTGACATCCGACTTTCTCTCTACAGGTCAGAGTTTTCACAGGTTTTCTCTCTCTCTCTCTCTCTCTCAGAACATGGAAACAAGAACGGAAGGAAATAAGACGCTACTGTACCTGTGGTGTGTTTAGCTGTAGGTGCACTGGGAGGAGGCGGTTTCTTTGGTCTCTGGAAACACACAGAAACATAAAAACACTTTAACAATGTATCATGTCTTTGAGGATTTCCTGCCTTCACAATAAACAGAAAACCTTTGCATGTTCCCTTGCTCCATGTTCACCTCTTTATCCACGTCTAGCAGCTTGACAAAGTTATCTGGGAAGACACCTTGCCGTCCCCCGATCTCCCCCTTCCACCAGCCTGCGTCAGCACAATCCTGCACAAAAACACAGCAAAATGTTCGGTCGGAACTGCAACCTTAAATGCTTGCTCAGGGTTTTTAATGTGCACCTGGATGCAAATTGTTCAAAGTAAGCAAATGATGCAGGAATAAAAGCAGACGTATAAGCAGAGTTATACACACACACTCAGGCTGGATTACCTTGGAGATGATGTTGATGATTTCCCCCTCTTTGAGTGACAGCTCGTCTTCGTTTTGTGCTTCATATGGAAAGAGGACTTTACATAGCTCCCGTCCTGCCAGTCAAATTAAAGACAAAGTCAGACAAGAACAATTAAGAGTTGAGAAAAAACAAGAGAGTGGAGGAGTTTTTCCCCCCAAGAACAGAAGGTATGATTTTCACAATGTGAGTTTGCTGAAAGAGAGATGTTTTGTTATAAATATTCACAGGAAAAGCAGATTATTTAAAACAGATTTACACCAAACTAGCCAGTTCATTTACAGTAAACAAAATGCCAAGTGTAAAGAAAATGAGCATTAAAGATTGCCTGTGTTTCTAAACTCATTAACTGCAAATCATGTACGAGTCTTTTCAACGCAGCTTGATAATTCAATCCTTTTAGCATTCAACTTTCAAATCTTGGATGTCGGAGCTTTCCACAAGCACCTGAACACATCAGTAAGGAAGTGTTTCTAGGCGGTGGCTTGGCAAAACCTAATTACAATACTGTGACAAAGGAGAGCTTTTGCAGGACAGATAGGAAGTGATCTAAAAAACTAATGATCACATTTTCAGGTTTCTTTGTCTCATCATACAGCTTAACCTAAATTGTTGTCATTTATAGTGTTGTTTGTGTTAGAATCTTTACAGTTTATATCTTTACAGCAGTACTGTTTAATAAGTAATAAGTCATTTCTCACCTTTGGCTTTGCCATCAGGTTCGGTCTTCATGGTTTCCGCGGCAACACTCACTGCTTTCCCCTCGTTGGCCTGAGAGGAGGGACAGATGGGAGAAAACCTTTAGTTTCTTCCCACATTTACATACTAAGATGTCCTTACACCTGCAGCAGATATCATCTTTTGTAACCAGCGGTGTAATCTGTGTCTTATTCTATTGTGTGTAACCACTTTTGGACTTCCTGTTCCTGCCAGGGTAAGTTTCACAGATGTCTCTAGAGAATCTCGTGACCTGGTTTGATTCAGAGAAACTGACACCACTTTCTCTCCTTATTGAAGAGACAATAGTAAAGTGCAACTAACAATTATTCTCATGATCGATTAAGCTACCAGTTATTTATCGTTTTGGTCTTAAAAAATGATGTCTTTTAAATAATTGTTTTTTCATTCCTACACCCAAAGATATTTAGTTTTTTATAATATAAAACAGAAAAAAAGCAAATCTCCATATTTGAGAGGATGCAAAACAGCATTTATTGTTGTAATAAAATGGACTTCAATTATGTATCGATAATAAAAATAGTTAGCGATTATGTTTCTAGTGATGGACTGATCAATTAGCGGTCTTTTCGATTGCAGCTCTTAACTTAATGTTTTACACTAAAAACTTCCATTTTGTCAAATAGATTAGTTCAAAAAGTCCCATTTTCTGAATTTCATGGTTGAAACTTTTCAGTGTGTTGTCACTGTTTATGTTTGGCCAGTAATTAGAAGGAAAAAACTAAATTGCTACTCTACATAAACATAGCCCTCATGTGTGACTCTCTTGTAGTCTATATTATGTCACTAAACAAACAAAGATTGAACAAGACTAGAGTCATGGTAGAAGAGTGCAAATATAAAATATCAATGAAAGCTGCGATTATAAAAAATATAAATGAACAGATATCCAAAGTCCAAAAAATCCAAAATATGCATAACTTCCAAACTATATGAACAAATGTAACTTTAAGATCATAAGTTAGAGTTATTATAATTCATCCTGAGGCGAACATGAATACTGAACCAAATATAATGGCATTTCCAATAGCTGTTGAGGAATCTCCCTTTAAACTAAAAATGTGAACCTCATTGTGACACTAGAGGAAGAGTCGGGGATCACCAATGTTAGGAGGGTTCATCCTCTGGGGACAATAAATGTCTGTATGTGATTTCATAGAAATCCAGAAAATAGTTGTTGTGATATTTCACTTTAAACCAAAGTGATGGAACAACAGCTCAACATTTCCATTCCTGCAGTAATGACCTAAAATCACTTATTATAAATAAATAAAAAAAACAGATAAAGAATCATGTAAAGTGTAAAAAATGTAAATCATACAGTGAAAGACAAAAATAAAGAATTAAATTGAAGTAAACCCTTTCCTCCAGTGGACAGCACTGTCTCACAGCTCCCATCTAACCATCTAATTAGAGAGGATGAGATCGGATTTAGCACAAAAGCCACTGAGATGATGCAGTGTGTGTGTGTGTGTGTGTGTGTGTGTGTGTGTGTGTGTGTGTGTGTGTGTGTGTGTGTGTGTGTGTGTGTGTGTGTGTGTGTGTGTGTGTGTGTTGTCGGAGAGTGTGTGTGTGGTGCAGGTTGTTAAAGGAGCCGTTGTTTCCCGGCTGGAGTGGATCCCTCGACAGTGTTTGTGGAACCAGGGTGGCTCTTCCACAGGAAAACACACACACACAGACACACACACTTATTAACAAGACCCGGTCTGTCCCGAACACACACACAGCTCTGTTCTGTTCGGCCCGAGAGAAAAAAAAAGAAACATACCACCTCCCCCTCCAGCTCTCTCTCTCTCTCTCTCTCTACACCCTTCTCCCCCTCCCTCTCTAATGAGACCCATGTGGTGCCACAAGCATCGAGACATCATTACAACATCACAGAGACGCTTCCTTGTCCCAGTGTCACATGTTTCTGGGCCTCTTAAAAGACAGATGGAGGAAGTATTCCGATCCTTTACTTTAATAGAAGTACTAATAAAACACTGTAAAAATACTTGGTTACTTGAAGGAACAGTGTGTAGCATTTAGAGGGATCTACCGGCAGACATGGAATATATTATTAATCTGAAAAGAAGTGTTGTTTTGTTTTTGTGACCTTAGAATGAGCAGTTTATATCTACAAACGGGGAGGGTCCTCTTCACCGAGTCCTCCATGACTCTACAGAAGCCCAGAACGGACAAACTAAACACTGGCTCTAAGACTGAAAGGACGTCTCATGTCTCTTAAAACACGTTTCCTGGTTTCCTCGTTTCCTCTCTCCTCGCCTGGTTTCCTCGCGTCTCTCCGTGCATCCCTGGTGGGCGGGACTAAGACGCAAGGAAACGACGCAAGTGAGGGAATCGAGGAGGCAATTTAAGAGACTTGGGATGAACCCTATGCACGTAGATTTTTACTTAGCACACGGTTAAAGTTGTAGTCTGTTGCAATCTGCAACCTCACCACTAGATGCCGCCAAATCATATATACTAGGCCTCTAAGTTAAAGACTATATTGTGTGTGTGTATATATATATATATATATATATATATATATATATATATATATACACACACACACACACACACACACACACACACACACACACACACATACATACATACATACATACATACATACATACATACATACATACATACATACATACATACATACATACATACATACATATACAAACACAAAATCAATTTTTTTTGTACGTGAATGTTTAAGCAACTCTCGTAGTTGGTTGAGGTTAAGCTACTTCTGAAACATTTATATTATATTATATTATATTATATTATATATATTTGGCTAACTTAAATGATTAATCAGATAATAAAACAGCTTATATTTTTGATTCACCTGACTAATAGTTAAGGCATATTTTTCATATACTGTTGGGTAGGTTAATTTCTTACAATGCATTGTCTTTTGACAGTTCTTTATATGTTTTGTACGAAAAATCGTGATCTGTAAAGTAACCAGGGACCCAGACAGTTAGACATTTTAACTTTTAGTTTCAAAAAGAGAAACAGGAACTACTTTTTTAGTTAACGCACAAGAAACCGCACATGACCCGACAGCTGTGTTTACTGTACTGTACATCTGGCTGCTTCAGAGTGACGTCATCTTAACACCGTGGTGTGACCAGAGGCAGGAAATTCAAACACGTGTATAAAGCCTGCATGAAACGCCGTCTGTTTTCTTACTCCACTGTAAATTTTACAAGGACAGTATTAAGCAAACATCACCAACCTTGAGGAAAGTGTTGTGCTGCACTGTGTGGCCTCGTGGTTTAAAGTGAGTCCATTTGAACGACACACTTCTGTGTCATTTATGACTCAGTGAATCTTTTCATATGACATACGCTGACATTATTAAAAGTGTTCAGCCTCTGGAGGGGAATCTTTCTGACTTTTTAGGTGTTTTAACGTACAACTGCCCACATCCATGAAACAACGCTGATGAAAGTGGTAAGAATGAAACAAAACAGTAAAGTTTAAGGCCTCGAAACTGAAACAATGAGCTAAATGACACTAAAAAGTCCCCCCATTCACATTTTACACAGTCCATTTATCCATTGATTAAATAAAAACTTGATTTATTATAGCGGCTTTATGTTTTCTGCCCATTTCTTGTCTCCAGCATGTCACTAAATTGCATTAAATAAGATTTAGTCACCTCTCTACAGCATTAAGTACAAACAATATATATCCTGTATGACACTGTGTCTTGTACAATCGACGGCTCTTTCTCTATTAAAGTAATTATCACAAAAAACGTTCCTGTTCGCATGAAGTTAGTGCTTTCCTCTGTCTGACTGACAGTTCATTCCGTTAAGAAGTCTACTGTCCCGCTGACTGTGAGGAAATAATCTTTTTTTTTTGGCCCAAGTTTAATAAAGTTTGTGTCAAATAAATGATTTGACGAGGAAAGTGTGGATGTCTCGCTTGAAGGACATAGACGAGAGTTCCGACTAAATATAAATCTCCCATCAATGAAAACAAAGATAAGGACTGAACAGACATTACAGAGGCTGTTAACTGGTAGATTCAAGTTACTATAACTGACAAAACCTTTAGTCAAATGTGCATTACTTTATTAAATATTACGTTTTCCTTCAGGGACCGACCATCCCTCCTAAACTTTACTGTTTTTTTGTTTTTACGTTGAAGACTCAGCTGAGTTGAGTGACTTTGACTCACTGCAAAGAAAATAAATCAGGATGAAACACTTCCCTTTTTGTCAGAATGACAGCGGAGAGATGTTTAATGCTGGCACAAAAATGATTAAACGCTGCTATCTAGTTCCACATTAGGACTTCACCCACTTTATGAGCATATGACCTTCCCGTTCAATAATAAAGTTGACGTTGCTTCCTGTGACTCAGCGTCTCCCCCCCGTCCCGGATGGAGACGCTCTGCTGTCACCTCCTTCAAAGTCTCATTAGAGGACAACATAACAGCCTCCCGCTCAGCAGGAGAGGCTCACAGACATCTTTCAGATGTCTGCAGGAAGGTTTGATCACCAATTTGGGTTTTTAAAAGCCTTTTTACAAACAGGCTTTTGTTTTCTTTACTCTATTTATGTTGTCTCAATCCCATGACTTCCACTTACTTTGTCTATTAGCCTCAGTTTCATTTGACATGCAGAAAGCAAGTTTTTGAAAAGGTTTCTTATTCAGATTACAAAATAAAGGAGAAAATATAATACATGTGTTTTGGTTTTTTTAAGAGTTTTATATCTCCTGATGGGTAAAATGTTATTTTAAAACCTGCCAAGAAAAATGTTTAATAGGAAACACTAAATTCTTTTTATTTATTTTCATGAAAACAGTAAAGTTCATGGAATCAAAGGGTCAGTTCACCACAATTACAAAACCAACACTTTCTTCCTCCTAGTGGTTTCTGGCGATGCAGATACTTTAAGGTTTTATTTACATATATCTACATTTTGAATTTCTTAACATTCAGTGAACTGACCTTTTTTTTCCAATACCGCTTTTTGAGAAGATCTGCAAGTAAAACCAAAAGTATCTGCACCCCCAGAAACCGAGAGTGAGAAAATATGTATCTCCTTGTCATTTTGGTTAACTGACCTTTTAATCTGTATCCATGAACTTCACTATTTGAATGCCAAAAAAAAAGATGAGAGCGACTTAGCGTTTCACCCAAAAAGATCTATTCCTGGCAGACTGCCACAGGCTTTCGAAATGATATTTTGATCATCAACAGACACATTGATTTTGTAATCCCAAAACGCACTTTATGCATGATTTATCATACTTACAGCAGACTTGACCGATTTAACCAAACCTGAAACTCTCAGAGCAACCAAACAGCACTGAGGATAAACCACAACGCTGCTTTATCTCACGTGAAACAGTGCACGTTAAAAAAAAAAGAGAAGAGAAGAAGAACGTAAGAAGAGGATGGAAATAGATCAAATGAAATGGGTGACAGACACAAGAGAGTAACAGAAAGATGTGTCCCTACCGTCCTCTCCTCTGGTTCCAGTCAAACACAGACAGACTCACAGACGGACAGAGCTTTGCTACATCAGCGCCGGCAGCAGGAGACAGTGTGGGTGAATATGTAAACGTCAGTGAAAAACTGTAAAACCTCCCCTCCTCCCTCTCTCTCCCTCTCTCTCTCTCTCTCCCTCTCTCTCTGTCTCTCTCTCTCTCTCTGTCTCTCTCTCTCTCTGCCCTGTGGAGCTCTCACTTCTGCTTTGCTTGTCAAATCCCTGCAGGATGTGTGTGAGTCTGTGTGTGTTTGTGTGTGTCAACATAAAACCACTTCCTGTGCTGTTAAACTGAAACAGAGGAAGGGGAGGAGCCAAGGCTGGGACTTCCTTCCTCCACATCACAGAATACAATGATCACAGTGTGTGTGTTTGTGTGTGTTGTGTGTGTGTGTGTGTGTGTGTGGGGGGGGGGTCTCACCTTGTCCACCTCTGAGTCCACTTCCATGGAGCGTGGTCTGAGCCTGATGGGCTGGTCTTTGAAGATGTCACCAAAGCCAAACCCTCGGACCTAGAGGAAGCAAAACAAGAAATAGGTGAAACACTGGGATTTAACACAATATTTAAAAATCTGAGGTTTGAGCTTCACACACTGACCCCTGGTGGCCCTGAAAGTGTGAGGGTTGGTGGGAGGCAGCAGATGTTTCAGTGGATTTGAATGAGTCACCACAACTATTGCAGCAAAATCTGTATGTTCATCTTGATCCCAAAACATGGCTGAACATCGACCAACACAAGATTGTCACACTGAATTTTCATTTTGTTTCTCTTCATTCTGTCACCAAAACAGCGACATTCATGGATGCTGATTTCTTGTTTGGAGGATGGGGGTTTATTTTGTTTTGCCGACTAGTCCGCCTTCAAAGCCTCGTTGTTTATACTCGCGCTCTTATGACCGTGGTGTAGTTTGTTTATAGCGTTAGCTTTTTGCTTCTGCCTTTGCATTCACTCTCCACAAATGTAAGCATGTAAACATATAAGTATCATAAACGTGTGTTCGCCACAGAGTTTATTTTCTGCAATAACACAAATGCAAAAATTCCATTGGCTTTTTGTCGAGAGAGCTGGTGTGATGCTAACTTCCTGTTGGCCTGCAAAATGACGTTATCCCTGCAGCAATCAATGTATATTGGTCGCTAGGATGACATATACAGCTGTTGTTTCTAAACATGTGCATTTTGCTAATATTTGTGTAACGCAGCTTTTATTTGTCTGTAGCTCAGTTAGCTGTTCACCTTCCCTACATGCAATTATATCAAATTTTGTAAAGCAAATTGCCTTAAAAAGGGAAAGTTCACCCGAAAATCTAAAATAGATATTTTTTCCATTTCCTCTTTTCATTGACAGACGTTGTTGTGAGCAGTTTCTTGTAGGAACTATGGTTGAAAGAAAGCAGTTCCTATATGAAACTGCTTATATCAAGGTCTGTGGATTTTTGAGCAACAGGGCATGACTTCTTGAAGAACACATTGCTGTTTTTTTTTATGTATTTCTTTGGGCGCTTGAAGCACCACAAGCCAAGTGCCATATTAATTCTTTGGGAAAAATATCTCTCCGATATCTCAAAAACTAGGCAACTCACACCAAAACAACCTATATTTATTAATAGCACTACAAGGTAAGAGGAGAAATATATATTTTTGGATTTTGGGTGAACATTTAAATCAAAAAATAAATCACAATACATGTCGAAAATGTGTTTTTAGGCCATATTTTGTTTTCAATGTACTAACTAACGATCTAAGACGCTGTTGTAACTGCTTGAGGAGACAGCATTTGCTCTGTTTGATACTCAAAACAAAGATTTTAATATTATCCCTTCAAAACAAAATCATCCAACAGTAAAAGTGCCTGCAGCATTAAAATGGATTTGGAAAATTTGCAGTTATAGCAGTAAGCGCATGACCTTGGATAAGATGACTGGTAGCCTTTCTCTCACACCAGTAAGTAGTTTTGTTTTTCAGTTGTGTGCCGAGAAACAGCGCTATCTTGCTGCCAGGAACACTGATGGACCTTAATCTGATCTTGTGTGTTCCTCACAGTGTACAGGGCATTAATATTTTATTTGTTTTGGCAGAACTAAAAGAGGTCTGATGATGGTCCTAAGACCAGTATGAAGAATTTGTTGTTTTGGTGTTTACACGAAATGCAGTGTAGCGGAGGAGAGTGTAAAACAGATCCTCTGAGCTGTACAGCATCGATTACCTTCTTGGGCTGGACCTCTCCGGACCCCGTTTCTGACCGACTGTCGCATCCATCACTTTCACTGCCTGGGCTGTCCTTACCACACACACACACACACACACACACACACACACACACACACACACACACACACACACACACACACACACACACACACACACAAACACACACACAGAGTAGACAAAACATTTTAGCTTCATCGCTTCTGCAAATGTAGATTTAGTGGAATCATTTACATTATTTATAAGAAAAAAATGTCATGATAATTCAAACATCAAAAGTTATTTATATCACAACCAGAGCCAGCAGCTTATGGTTTTTTTTATATGCGAGTTGCCTTCCCAACATCTGATTGGTCGAGACTCACTGGTGCGGTTGCTGCGCAGCTCCTCCTGCGAGGTGTTCAGAGAGGAAGTTTCCGACTCGGTCTGGATGACTTTGGTGAAATTGGAGGGAAACATTCCAGTCTTCCCATTTAGAAATCCCTCCCACCAGCCCTCCTCCACCTAAACATACACACAAAACACAACACAACACACAGAGAAAGAGGTTTGTGTTCAGGTTTAAGATTCATTTCCCCTCCATTTCAGATCAGACTGGAAGGAACCAGAAGAGCACCAGACTTTTTTCCACAGCAGCATCGCTAACAATCTGTGCCTTTCAACATCCACACTACTATACTATGTAGTATGGTAGAAAAAGATTTGGTGTGTCCCAATACATAGTATGTCAATTGCAGAATGCCAAAAATACCAGGATGTCCTACTGTGATCCGCCTGCATTTTGCATTATGCAAGCCAGCATTCTTTTCTAAGTATTCTGTACCACGATCCTTTTCACAGCAGATACATAAGCAAGAGGGTCAAAGTTCAAGGTCGTAGTATGACCAAATTGAATGCATACTGACTGCAACAGTACGTACTTTGTAATGGCAGCTTCGGTATGTACTAAAAGTAAAAAGAAAATGATTTGGAATGCAGCCAATGGCTCCGTTACACAGAGTGTCCCAGTGAGCCACCTGAGTGTGCAAGCATTCACAATACAAGCAGACCTTGGAAGAAGCTCAATTAAAATGTTATAAATTACACCTGTGCTTTTCAGTCAAAGAAATATCTGTGAGTCAAAGAAATTACTTTAAAAAAGGGGCAATTTGTAAGATCCGGCCACATCCTCCAAACCTATAGGACGCAGCATTTCATCTCCACCCCTGGGAACATACAATCTAAATAGAGTTATTTAGAAAAAGCCAACTACTAACTAACAGCAGGGCAAGAGTATGCAAAATGTCGACCAAAGTCCGAGTCAATTAAAATAACACTGCTGTCGTGTGGTCTTCATGTGGGGTTTCGGTCTCTAACAGGAGCTGTACAGTCGTATTTTCATTTAGTCATCCTTGCTACCAGGATACTTGACAGGAAGGAGAGCATGCAGCAGCTCCAGGAAACTAAACTGAAGTTAGCGTAAATATAGAAACTGAAATTCAGCCGTATACAAGTTACAAGGTTCGTTTATTTTCATTGTACATAACAAAAACACACACACACACACACACACACAAAAAAAGATTTATTATTTATCATCCTTTTTTGGATTGAAGAATTAGGATTAATATATAAACATGTCAGTTTTTTCTGGTTAAACAAACACAACATTGTCATCTCTTATCATATATTTATGCCCTAATGTTTACTATCAAAATATCTCTTTATAAACAATGTATAAAGGTGCTAAAAAAGACACTTCATTGAGTGTTTTCTGGAGGATGATTTCTGCAGACTGGCCTTTATAAAGTGTATTAATAATTCATTATGAGTCCATTAATATGGGATCAGTCTTACCTCTGATATGATCTCGATGACATCTCCTATTTTCAACCCTAGCTCGTCTTCATGCTGAGGCACGTAGCTGAACGCCGCTTTACACCTCCGCTTACGGATTTGCTCTACTGCGAACACACACACACACACACACACACACACACACACACACACACACACACACACACACACACACACACACACACACACACACACATACACACACAGACACACACACACACAAACACACACACACACATACAAACACAGACACACAGTCACACATACAAACACAGACACACAGTCACACATACAAACACAGACACACACACACATACAAACACACACACACACACACACACACACACACACATACAAACACAGACACACACACACACATACAAACACAGACACACACACACACATACAAACACAGACACACACACACATACAAACACAGACACACAGTCACACATACAAACACAGACACACACACATACAAACACAGACACACACACACATACAAACACAGACATACACATAACAAGAGCACAAACAAACATATTTTAGGCTTACATGTGACATAATTTGCTCCCATAATCCACGATTTAGAGTGGGCGACAGGTGTTCACTGACTTAATAGAAGCCCTCATGGCTGAAGACCGACCTTTGACCTTTTAATTAGAGGACAGTCTTACTAACCAGCCCCGACACCAAAAGCTTCCTGCTGGCCTTTCAGTTGTATGTCTTACACTCATTAGCCTGCTCATTACTCTTGACTCATTCCACACCAGCTGGGGCATTAAGATGAAGCCCTGCAATGCCTCTTTTGTCCACAAGGTGTCACCCCTCATGGTAAAGGTAGGGGAGTGTATCCATGTACAGTATAAGATGAGAAATGTATTCTTGTGCCAGAGATTGAACAAAGAATACAACAGAAGAATAACAAAAAACGAAAGAGTAAAAATATAAACATATATGTGCAATACACTAAAAAGAACCAGAGAAAAATGGAATAGCAATAAGAGTAAGGTTATTATAGTAAATTGGAAGTAAATCAAAACAAAATAAGTAAAATATAAAGTGTATGAGAAGAAAGTGTTGGAGGAAGTATTCAGATCCTTTGCTTAAGTAAAAGTACTAATTCCACATTGTTAAAATACTTCTATATATATATATATATTATTATATAAATATATATATATATAAGTAAACGTCCTGTATTGAAAATATTTCTTCAGTAAAAGTATAGAAGTGTAATCATGAAAATGTACTGAAAGTAGAAAAAATGTTTACTATACTACACTATTATATATTGAATATATTATCTATTATCATTAAGTAATTATTACTCGTACTAGAAACTGGAAACACAAAACGTTTGGCATTTTTACATGCAAAGTTGCTAAATGATTATCAAAATAGTTATTTTCTGGCAATCGATTAATTAGTTTTGTGTGCAAAAATATTAATATGTACTAGTTCAGTAAAAAGTACAATATTTCCGTCTGAAATGCCGTGAAGTAGAAGTATAAAGTGGCATGTGAAGTAGTAGAAGTACCTCAAAAAGATATTTACATTCCATCACGTTTGTATATTGTGTGTGTTTAGGAGGAATGCTTGACCCAAATCCTTCCTCACACTAATAGGATCCATGTTTGAGACTGAAGACTTAAACCTGCCTGATGATTAACATCTATGAATGTGTGTGTGTGTGTGTGTGTGTGTGTGTGTGTGTGTGTGTGTGTGTGTGTGTGTGTGTGTGTGTGTGTGTGTGTGTGTGTGTGTGTGTGTCTGTGAGTGTGAGCTGAGCACCTTTCCTGCCCGGTCGTACGCTGGAGTCGGACACGGGGCTCGCTCTCCCATTGGAGAGCTCAGACCTGATCATGCTCGCCTGTCCTCCATCCCTCTTTCCCTCTTTCTTGATCTCCTAAAAAGAGAGAGGAGCAGGAAACGATTAGTGGAGGAGGAAGAGGAGGTGAGGAGGGATGAACAAATAGTAGGTTCAGGTGAGAAAAATTGAAGTTACAGAAAAATAAATTGTCACCAATGAGTCAAAACAGGACAATGAGAGAAAAATGGGAACGGAAGCTTTTAAAGCTGCAACCATATACTACTGATTGTAAGTCGCTTTGGATAAAAGCGTCTGCTAAATGACTGTAATGTAATGTAATGTAAATGGCAACTTTATGATAGAAGATGCACTTAAAGTGATGCTTGACTCAACCTTAATAATAAATAACATAAATGTAATGTAATTTGCTACGTTAAGCTCTTAATTGTCATAAATAATGACAATTTTGTCAGGGCTTAAAATAACAATGTCTGGTTTACAACGTTACCAACGATTTGCACTTAATGTAGTGATTAATAGAACATTTAAGAAATATGACAAATGCTCCTGTATTTTTGGATAAATTCAACAAAATTACGAAACAAAAACCCACAGTGGAACAACAAATCTCTCACAAAAAAATGCAAATACTACTATCACGTATAACATTGGACCACTAAAAAAAAATGTAATCTGACATTAAAAGAAAATGTGCTTAAACAATCGACTAGAATCGGACTATAATGTTGGCGGTAAAATCTTAAATACTAGTTAAACTAAATGTTAGGAAACTGTCTACACAGACGCCTATATTTTTTTAGATTTTGACAAGAATTTATTATTTGTCATGACTAAAATATTTCTGTTAAATAATTCCATTAAATTAAATCTGTAAAGGATATTTGTTATGCAATAAAGTTGCTTATCAATAAATACAAATGCAGTCACCCAGCGCTGCCCTGCACTGTGTTGCAGTATTACATGACAGTGACCCAGGTGAGCCTCACTGTTTACCTTCAGCTCCAACAAACACACAAACACACAAGCAGAGTCACTGCTTTAACCTTCCCTCCTCTCCGTCTGCACGACTTTCACTTGCATGAAGATTCACCAGGCAGCAAGCGACACTGATGGAGAGGACGGGCAAACAAATACGCCGAGTGACAGACGAATCAACAAGCGGGCAGATGGGGGAGACAACACACACACACACACACATGGGGAGACGCTCGCACACAGAGGCCCAGAAGAAGCAGACATGGCGTCTCACATCTCCCCACCACATTCATCATGACACTGTTTCATAAGCTCTGGCCCCCGTGGCCAACGCGGCTCACTGAAGCATACTGGTGTACTGACTCACGGAAGCTAACGCCTCAAACACACACTCTGGTTTGTGTGTGGCCTGGTGTGGCGAAAAAAAAACCTTAATGAGCCTCTGAGATCCAAAAATACCAACAAGGGAAGACGTTTCCTAGACAACGGCCAAAGCTCATCTTAGGCCAAGAGCCATTTTAGGAGCTACACGGGTCGGAAACTGGACATGACGCAGGAGGAAGTATGGTTTGTGTGTTAAAAAAAACAAAAATAAAACTAATTTGGCACTCAGCAGAAAAGAGATGAAAGGCCAATTAAAATCGGTCATGTGGTGTGTGCACTCCTCTTCCAACAGGAAGTGATGGATTGAGACTTAAAAGGCACAAGGAGTAGGGTTTTCCGTGTTAATCATCACTTATGACACACTGGAAGTGTGTGGCGGTGTCTGTATCTGTAGACACCCGGCCCTAAGCCTGCATTTTCTTTTTTTGGTTGTGTTCAGGACGTTTCTGGGTGTAAACCTCTATAAAAACGTAGCGACCAGGTGCCAGATAATAAGCACACATCCTAGAAAAAGCTACGAAAATGGCGGACACAAAGCCGTAAAAAATGCAAATATAGCAAGAGAAAAAACAAGAGTGAATCTGGGCTGCATGCTAGCTTAAGGAACAGGGTGTGAGATTTAGTGGCATCTAGTGGTGAGGTTGCAGATTGCAAGCAACAACATACCAGTCTGCTCAACCCTCCTTTTTTTAAGCGTGACGGAACATAACAAACTAGTTTTGCTGCGTTTGTTTTTGTTTTGTTTTGTATCAATTCACAACATGAAACTGAAACCATAATCCTGGAGAAAATATATTTCCCTTGAAAAGTCATTGAGAATGCAGTTTGTAATTGTGTATATGAGACAGGGTTGACATGAGAGTGGTATCTATCTTTTCATCTTACTACTGGCAACAAAATAAATAAGCAAATTAAAGTATGTTTAATTTATTGGAGCTTCTTCACAAAAAAAAAAACTGAGAGCTGTGAGACAAGAAAAACAGAGGTGTTAAAAACTGGCAGATTTCTTGGTGTTTTTTTTACTGTTAATGTTGTTATTTCTGTCCTCTGAGGCCATTCACACTTATCTCTCCACGTAACTTGGTGTTTGCATCTGTTAAGTAGGCTAATGCAGCGTTAATGTGGTACTAGAGCTAAAAAAGACATTGATTCTGCAGTGAGAGTGCAAATGGACTCGCTCTAACTCTGCATGCCTTCACGTACTGCAAAAACAGATATAGACACACACACACATTCATTCAGAAACTCTCATGCACAGACACACAGACTGACTCAGGGAAAAAAACTAAAAACTGTTTGAACTTGGAGACTCAAGACAACCTACGCTAAAAGAAAAAAACCTACAGCAGCCATTTGTTCGCCAACAGCTTTCCTTTTTTTTTTTATGAGTGGTGGAGGAGAGGCGGTGTGTACTAACTGTTTGGCTTTATGCTTCATGAAAAGCAACATACAATTCTTAAATCCATCTGTTATCTATTAAGGCTGCTTGTTTTTAAATTATTTATATATTTCAGTTTGGAACAGGAGAATAATGACTGAAAAAAAATCAAGGACGAAGCTAACTGCGATGCACTCAGCAGCCTTTGTTACGACTTGGACCGCAATCATGCAATTCCTCCTGTGGGGATTTCAGAGGTAACCCAGAGTCACAGGAAACCAAGCTGAAAATAAAAAGTGAGAGGAAGACGACGTGATTCATCATATCTGAACAGGAAACACCTGCATACTGTACGCTGCAGTGCTGGTGGTGTTTGTCTGTGTCATGTCTGTGGAGTTTACGCTGCGCTGCGTTGATGCCGAACACAGATTTGTGAATCCCCTGTCAGCTGACCTCTGACCCCTTTCTCTCCCAGCCACAGATAATCCAAAAAACAATGCAGTGTAGCAGCCACCGTGTTAGCAGTACAAAGGAGTCTGTAACTCTGGGACATAGAGAGAGAGAGAGAAGAAGAAGAAGAAGAAGAACAGGCTTATAAAAATCATTGTGAAACGCAGAGGAACGATGACGCAAATTATTATTTCCCTTTCCTTTCATAAACTCCCATTGTTATTGCACAACTCTATGCCATGGTCATACCGGCACAGAGAGAACGCTTTTGCACTAGTGCATTGATTGTTGATTGATTTATGCTTTTTTTAATGCTGAATGGTGTTTTTCTGCGATTCTTTGTGAAGAAACTCAGTGTTAGTCGACGAAGAATGTCTTTATTCAAGGACAGTCTTATTTAACACAAGCTGTTATAAAGGTCGTTTTTCTCTATAAAGATCTAGTGGACCCCTTTGATTGACATTAAAGCGGAAAGAATTAAAAGATGAATCAATAAGATGAACAGAAAACGTATATGCAACCTTTATTTAGAGTTTTATATACACTATGTGTAACTGAATATCTTGGCATAAAACAAGGCTTTCTGAGATGTTACCTTGGAATCTGGAAAACTATAATAACAATATTTTCTGACATTTTAAAGACTAAGCGGTTTGTCAGTTACATAAAAAGGAGCTTAAATGTTTATGGTCAACTGGGAACTGCTCCGATTAGAAGAGATGTAAAGTTTCACGACCAAATAAAGAAGAATGTCAGCTTCAGCATGTTTTTTTTTTGCAAAAGTTTACTACTTTTCAAATGTACACAGAGACTTCTGCACCTTGAAGGACAATATTTAGCACTTAATGTCGAATCAGAGCGTGTGATTCTGATTTGCATCTGCTCGTCTAAAGCCACAGAGGTCAGACGACTACAGAACTTCCCATAAACAAACACTGCAGAGTATTTTCAGACATTCTCACAGACAAATCGATTGCAGCCCTAATAGTCTTTTTAAAAAAAAAAGAAGCGTTGTGTGCAATATTGGATGTCCTTGATCTTTAGAAAAAGCAGTTGAGAGCAGCTATCTACGAACAGATACTTTTAATCTTAAAAGCTGAGCACTTCCCCCCATTTTGGCTTTTAGATCAAAATCAGATGAGCTAGTCGGACAGCTGATAGCTGCTCCAGGCTCTGACAGATACACGCTGGCTAATGCGTCTTCAATAAGTCTCATGACTCTCCGTAAAATCGGTTGCTTTGCTGAATTAACCGCCCAGTCCTCAATTAGCAGCTTGTTAACCTTAGCTGACCTAAACAAAATACGAAACAACATCTTTCAAACTGTCTTTTTATGAAAAACTTAATTCTATGACCTTCACCTTCATAATCTCAGACATGCCGTTTCTCAGCCATGACGGCACCAGATGGGGGGGTTGCATACCATCACTTCCTGACCGCTTTCAACCTGTCTGTCATCCCCCCCCACTTCCCACACACAAACACACACCCCACACACACACACACACACACACACACACACACACACACACACACACACACACACACACACACACACACACACACACACACACACACACACACACACACACACTCATCAGCATTGCATAGCTTAATGTCACTGATTCCCATAACTGCAGTCTTGTGACACACCAGTCTGGTATTACTGCATTACTCACAGCCTCTCTCTCTCTCTCTCTCACACACACACACACACACACACACACACACACACACACACACACACACACGAACACCGTCGGTTGGGACTTCACAGGCCCATTGTCCGGCTCCCTGACAGTTAATGAGAGCTGTGACATTCAGTCAGCACAAATGAAGCCGGGCTGCGCGGCGGACCAGCTGACAACAGACTGACTTCTTCATCGGCGCTGTCGAAATGTGAGCGCTGCTCTTTGCCCTTCTCTTGCAGTACTTTTTCTACTTCCCCCATGGTACAGTGAACAAGATACTTCCTCCTTCTCATTACCACAAAAGCACACTGTTTTACTATGTGTACCAGGAGCCGAATCTGCACTCACACACCTACATGTCTAATTTACTGTGAGCCAGCGACAGACTGGAAGGATGTTGGGAGTTTCTCCCTGACTGTCCCCATCACCAGACGACACGTGGATTAGAGCTAATTATTGTTCAGTCTATAAAATGTAAGAAAAATGGTGCGAATTGAATGTGCATGCTCCCAGAGCTCAATGTGACATCTTCAAATATCTTCTTTTGTCCAATCAGTCATCAATGTATTTAGTTTTATATCATAGAAGACAAACAAAATCAGCATGTATTTACATTTGAGCTGCTGTAACGACGTGTTTTTTGGTAATTTTGCTTGATTGTCCAAATAACTGCTTATCATTTTATCTCTGATTTGTACAGCAAATAATTTAGTATAAATATCTTAATTGGTCTAGGATTTTGGATTTACATTAAAAGTCTCTGCATTGTCTGGATTAATAGAAAACACTCATGTGTTTACCCAAAGCGTTAACAGCCTTATGTTTCTGTATCCTCTCACTCTTTAGCAGTAAGGGGGGTGCCGTCACAGCGTTAGCATAACACGTTTAATCTGATAAGTCAGTTTTGTTTACCCAAAATAGAAAAAGTTAATTTAGAGGGGAGAGAAAAAGGAAGTCATGAGATGTGAGGAAATAACAAATCTACCACACATTTTGAGAATGATTGTTGCTATTGCTGCCATTTTAGGATAGACTACCAACCAATGGAGCCTTGCAATGTACGAACCATAATTCTTAAAGTTCACAAATTGTAAGAAAAAGAAAGATTTTCATGTCTTTTTATATCATAAAGCAGGTCTAAGTGCGATATAAATACTGTGAAAGCATCGCTCAATCCAGGGAGAAACACACACATTCAGAACTCAGCTGTCACATTCTATGTAAAATATCGACAATTTTAAACCATTAACATTTTAAATGTGTCCCAGCTTATTGTCGTCTGCAGTGTATGTGACTGACATCAGCTGACAGGAATGGAGCAAGGACCCAAGCTGTTGCCTGGCGACGCAATTCCGTTGAACCGGGCTAAAGCCGGGCTCAGACTATAGGGGTTTTAAAATCCTAACAGATTTGCTCTAATCTCAAACATGCACACACAACAAGATTTTGAAGAATACCGGCGCAGCACACATTAAAGGATGTTGTTAAGATTATTACCCCCTCACCTGATCTCATGTGAACAAAACAGAGAATGACGTGGTGCTACGACGTTCTGTAGTAATAATTTGCGTTAAACAAGATTGGAGGGGATATTTTAGATTTTAGAGTTCAGTTTTAATGTCCGTCAAAAGTGCTAGGCTAGCTAACGTTAGCCTTAAGGGCTTGAACATGCAAAGACTCAATCTGTAAATACCTTAGATTAACAAGTAATCTGGACTGAACAGTGTTACCAGCTATACCTGAGCTAGATTTTGCCCTCCAATTGTTGGGAGGGGTGGATCAGAGTTAAATTGACCCAAAGCCCGGCTTAAAATGGATCATTTAAGAAGGGGTGTGATTACAGCAGTGTGAGAAATACAGGGGGTCTCGGGGGTCCGAAACCCCTTGATTTACCCTTCAAACCTGTTAAAGCCTCAATAGCAAACATATGGGGGGGTCAATTATTTGTCAATGGAAATTTGTCACTAAAATTGTCTTTTAAAAGCTTACAAAGGACCAGCAGCTTTCATTAATCAAACTGCAAAACATTTATTCACAAATATGAATAGTAAGAGCGATGGACGATTTTGCACAAAATTGATGGAGACGGGACCCCCCAATTGACACCAGGTATTTTGCACACTGGAATACAGGTTTATTCAGACAGAGAGTATGAGAAAAATGTTGTGTTTAAAGCATCTTAACATGTTCTAGTAGAAACCCAAAAGACAAGTATGAATCTGAAATTAGGCTTGATATGTCTGCTTTAAAAGACCCAGAATACTGTATGCTTGCTGGCGGGTCAAACAGCTTCTGAAACCTCCTCCCCACAGACATTTTTCAGAATTGCGGGGGCTGCGTTCAACAATTTCTGAAAACAGCAAATCCCACATTCACACCCACTTCAGGCAGTGCAATCTTGTCTAATCTGACCACAAACTGAACCTTAACATAACTTTCTCTCTTTGTCTGATATAAACTCTCAAACTTTGCAACAAAAAAAAAAAAGAAGCATGAAAAGTCGCCAAACTCCCACACGTGATCGAGAGTTTCATAGCAAACACATACTGCAGTGACACACTGGAAACCGCATGTTTACTCTGCTGCTATTTATGGAGCGCTTCTTGCGGGTTTATGTAGCGACGGAGAACGAGGAGAGAGAATGCATTGTGACAACTCACCCTGACAAAGTTATCCGGAAAGAGGCCCCTGCGTCCGCCCAGCTCGCCCTCCCACCATCCTCCATCGTCCCGCCGTATGTTCACGATGATGTCGCCCACCGTCAGGCTCAACTCATCGTCCTGCTGAGCCTCATAGTCGAACTCCACCACGGCCTCCACTGGGTGACGGAGAGGATGAGGGAGAGACGGTAAGGGTGTTAACAATAAACCACAATAATAAAGGTCAAAACAGCACAGGTGTCACATTGTTCTATATTTATCCTCTGGTACAGTGGTTGTTGTTTATTGATTCAAAACTGAAAGTGAAAGACAAACACCGCACAGCTGAACACACACAATCCTACAACAACAACAAATAATGTAATTTACTCTGACCTGAAACACTGCAGAGTTGAAGTAAACTGTATATAATTGCTTTTTGTTGCAGCTCTGATTCTGATGAGTCTTTCATTTCCAAGTCACAAATACACACAAACAAATATAGGCAAGAAAAACCCATGAGGGGGAGTTGGAATTACCTGTGCTGTCAAAAGTGGAATGGTAAATTCAGCATAATGGACATTTCCACTGCAGTAATTCCTTCAGTACAATACATAGTCACTGTAGACTCGTCACTCTGCTGCTCAGAGTTTCTCTTTTCTTTACTCACTAATTAAAAGTTTCCCCGTGAAGTGAAGGTTATGTTTTCACTCAGTGTTTCACACAGAAATTGTTTTTCTGTCTTCATAAATTCTCCTCTCAAGAAAGAATGACTGACGGGATCATCCAAGTAAATCATCTGACGTTTTTTAAAAGCGACAAATTCCAGGAAACCGCTGTTCCTGTCCAGCTGACTGTCAACATTGGTTTATTTTAACCATGACCACGATTGTCCCATGTCCTTTACCAACTGTTAATTATTGTAACCTATGACGACAAAGTTCCCCAAACATTAACAAAGCAGTAATTTAAAACCAAACCACGATGTTCCTCTAAACTTTACCAAGTATTTCTTGTGCTTAAACCTAACCAAACATTAATCATAATCCAACCGTGCTTTGTAATGCCTTTCAAAGGAACAGATAAATATATTTCTTCTATGTATTGTTCTAGATGGAGTGGACAGACCACATATTTTGCCTTGTAATTTGGTCTTGTTGCATAAAACACTTGCCAACCCTATTTTTTTAACCATAAAATCCTGCATACTTAACATTTGCGAACCTTCAGTCTTCTCTTTCCCTTGTATTTCGTATATAACATTAAACTGGCGGCATGACTGTGTATAGTTTTATGCATATCATGTGCAAGGGCCTCCTTGAGAGCGTGCACAATACAAGTGCATACGTGCACAGCCCTACATTTCGCTACTGGTGGTCAAAAACTCCACAGAATAGTATTAATAACTTTTCACTTTTCATAAGCTGTTCTTTCAATCGGCTTTTCAAGCTACTTCCTGCAGATAACTCGCATTAAAGGTCAAGTTTTTCTACTGTCATATGTTCCGGTGTGACAGGACAGTGATATTCTTAGGCTTCAGAAAGTCAATAGGATAAGAATAAAATGTAAATAAACATCTTGACATCTGTTCTAGTAGTGTAGTACTGATAATGATCATGACCAAAGGTGATAAATAGCATATAACAGTAACACGTTCGCTGCACAAGGCTGTAAACAAGGTAGATAGAAACGTAAATGTTTAGTCTGTCATGTCAAATCTAACAGGAAAGAGAGTTATCAGGCGCTTTATGAGCCGCTTGAAGTGCTTCAATGTAAAATATGGTAAAAAAAATGTCTCTAAACATCACGAATACAAACATTCTTAAGCACACAAAAACACCTCGTGACCGCTGGTGCAGCCACTAATGCTTGAATGTTCTGAATGTGTCATATCACTTAGCTTTCTTAACTCTAACCCTTTACACACTGACACACACACACACACACATACTGTATATTGGCCACTGTGTGTATAAACTGTGGACAGCTAAAGGGGGGAATAAAAGCGGGGGAGTTTCGGGGGTGGGGTAACCATGGGAACAACAGCATGAAAGGGGTAGCTATGACTCAGACACACTGGCTTCCTCCCCTCACTTACATATCTATAAAATACTCAAAAAGTTTTCTTTTTTACACAACAGGCAAACACCCAAAATTAGTACACTGGCCACAAGACCACACTTCTTATGAAAGCAGTTAATGTAGAAGTTAAAGTGGAAGGTTAGGGCGTCGCTGAGAGTTTACATTTACACAGGAACAGAGGAGGACTTCCGCTAGGCATCAACATCGAGCAGATGAAGAAGGTGACCGTGGTCCAAGTTGGCCTGGTGCACAAATGGGGAGGACATGATTCTGGCGTGAGATAACTAAGAGAGATTAGCCGCAGATGAGACAGCGACGTGGCACACATACCCTTTTCTTTTTCTCGCTCTGAGTTGTGAGGTTTATGGGGGAAGTGGCATTTTTTTAGTAAGGAGAAGTATGTGGAGTGAATTGATAGCTTGTGGCAGTCCTCTTGCAAGCCACATCACAGTGCGTCTGATTGGCAGAACGGGACAACACACCGCCGTCCACCCACCCGTCAACGTCAGTCAACAAGCACACACACCACTGAAGAAGACGACAGCTTGTGGCTCTGCACACAGAACGCACAGCGCCGAGTGCAAAGAAGGGTGCAAGTTAAAAGTGACACAAAGTTAACGCCAAATAGGCTCCAGTGTTGAGCTCGGCCTGGTGTGAAGCTTTGCAGGAAGAGCGAATCTGAGCCTTGGATATGATTTTCCTAAGCGAAAAAGCCTTCATTTTTTTATATGATTATGATGGTATGGATGCAAACCAGCAATGCACATTTTAAAGCAATGTAATGCACTGCAAAGCAATAAGAGAGTCAGAGCAAACTGTTACAAAAAAACACTAAAGCTGCATAAATTAATTGTTATTTTTCTCGATTTTTCTTTCCCATGAATGCACCAAAACCATCAATGAAACATTCATAAAAACATCTGTTACCAATGCATCCAAAGCCTGATATAGCTCCATCCATTATTTTGCAAAAAGATATTTAAAAACGCATCAGTGAGCCACACTGTTGCACTCATTACCACAAGCACACACGCCATTACCACTAGCACACACGCTGTAGTTTATTTTGTCTCAATCCCTCATGCACTGTCCTGCTGCTTTAAATAAACACTCGCCCGAGCACCAAATTCACAGCTGAAATTAGCCGGCGACAAATACATTATTTACTCCTGTTTGAGTAAAGCTTGCAAATATAAAAAGGGGGCCACTGCATTTACATCTGTTATAAACTTGCTCCCTCAGCAAAGGTCAGTGCACAAGCACCACATTGCATGTTGAGATCCAATCACAATGCGTGCAGAATCAAGATAACAAGAATGCTTATGCTTAACTAGCAGCAAAGTACCCATGAATGAAAAGCATGTTAATACCAGGTGTAAATGGAGTAACAGTGAGAACCCAACAGAGAATAGAGCAAGCAGCTCCAAGAAAGCTAATTAGCCTCTTTTAGCTCATTGTTGGGATTCTTTGGCCCACTCATTTAGCCACATAGTTCAGTCTCATTATCTATAATATCCTCTGAGGTATGTGTTATTCAGCACCGAGCAACCAGCTGAGGAATAAAAGTTACAGAGTCGGATTTTTCTCAGGAGTTGGTGGAGTCTGAAACGGAGCTAAAGGAGGTTGAAATATTGTACATTTATCAGACGGACACCAACAAGACTCCAAATCGATGGCTGCATTATGTATCTGCTAACAAGTGCATAACTAAATGAAATAGGCCTACGTTTGTATCAAACATGTGGAAGAAAATGTTTGGACCTCACAAGAACCTTAATGTTTAAGCTGTAATAGTTGTAAAAAGCAAAAACTAACTTAATGTTAGTTCACTCACGCAATTTCCCACCAACACATTCAATTGTAGCCTCACATCTAGATAAAGAGCTAGTTTCAAGTATGGTATACAGATAGACTATATATTAATTAAATCAAGTTTAATAAAGACTTAGTCTGCGCTAACTAATGTCAAACAAAAAATAGCTTCTGCTCTTTCGAAGGAAAATAAATGTCCCTTTATTTTGCATAGTAATCATCGTTTGAGTCATTTCTCAAACAGAAATGCCAAACATTTGCTGGTTCCAATTTCCCAAATATGATGAATTGCTGCTTTGTTTTATAGCATATATGGTGGTTCTTTATATATCTTTGTTTTTGAAAGAATAAGTAATTTAAGGACATTACTTTTGGCAAGTTGTGTGTTTTTTACGCCCTTTCGAAGACCAAATGATTAATCAATTAAACAAACGTAAGCTGAAGCTTAACATGCACACGCTTAAACACTGTGTGAAAGGCTTAAACTAACAGACTGGGAAGCCTTGAGAGGACAAAAGACCAAATATATAAAAGCCTGCAGACAAAACCAAACTCCCACTTAAGTGGTCAAGAAGCAAACTCACATTCAGGAACCGAGATGGACCTGTGGTGTCCTCTAAACAGCTGCAGTCAGTTTAGATAAGAGGAAACTACAAACACAAACACGCCGAGCTCCGCAAAGCCATGCTGACATTTCACAGGGTTCTGCAGCAGACCTGTGTTTAGCAGTGGGTTTGTTTCTGTGGCGTCGTTGATGATGTCAAGAGCAGCTGCGTGTTTTCTGTCAGTAAAACATTCACGCTGGACCGAAGCCCACCGGGAGACAAAGCCTCCCACTCCAACTGTGGATCAGATCACAGACTTCAGCAAATTCTCCCACATTGAAAAGGAGAATTCCAACTTCCCTCTGCTAAACTCATCGCTCTGTTGCATGCTACTTTGTAACAAAGTGTTTGAACTCCCTCAACCTGCATTGAATATTTCTAATTTCCCAGAACTCCTATTTCCAGGAATGCCCTTTAGACAACCTCCAGATAAGAACTTTGTGTATTCAACTTTGTTTTCAATGTTAGTGGAGAGAGACACAGCGGGAAAAGTGAAAATAAATATTTTTGTCACATTGTTTTTCAATTTGTGAATGTTCATTCTGAAACTTCACTTCAAAAACAAACATGTTGACCTGTAGAACTGTTAAATATTCAGTTCCGGTCGCAGTTTCAGGCAGAGTAAACATGAAAACTGCAGCAACAGCAGAATTGCAGAAAGCTACTGTTAGTAGGATGATCTGTCTTCATTTTGTACAAGCAATGAAAGAACCAAAACAACAAAACGGCTCCAATAATGTATCGTAAAGAAAACCGAAAACCTAAAACTGTTCAATCTAATGCAACCCAATACAACTTTTCTATTGCAGAGTATGATCCCTATAATGACTCATAAAGTCGTCGTGGTTTTGTTGTACTAGACTGCCTTATGTTCAAAGATTTATCTAAAACTTAGTCCGCCTCATGATTGTAAATGGGGAGGACAAAATACAATGCAGTCCAGCACAACAGCACCTTTAAGTCTGACCTCAGTAATGAAATATGATTGGATTAGCCCAAAAACACCAGAAAAAATGTTGTCATTGTACGTTTCTACAAACCGGGGACACGTTGAATGTGAGTTGTTGCATTTGATCAGAGCAAGTGATTCATTTCAACAAGTGACACGCAGAGCAATTTATTGAGCTTCCGTTATTGAAATACTTTGTATAATACTGTGTATAACAAGAAAGAAAGTCCACTCAGAGAGATTAGGGGAAAAATAACACCAATCTTTCACAGAGGAGATCGCTTTATGAAACATTAAACATTTGAACATCATGCTGTATTGAATTAGACTTGAAACTAGTGATTGAGACCATAAACTCATGTTTACAATATTAACTGAGGTACAACCAGACTTCCTTTTGCAACCTGTGGCGTCCCCTCCTGATGGACATTAGAAAGAATGCAAGTCTAACACCGTTTCTGCATTGGCTTTACTTTTGAGGCCACACAAGTTGACGCCTTGTTTCCACAAGCGTGATACGAGGCTGATATGAAACTTATTCATGGAACATGCATTTTTGATTCACAAATGTCCAAATTCAATGTACAATGGTTTGCAGAAACGTACAATGCCAACATTTCTTCTGGCGACTGTGTTGGATTGACACATTTCCAACAATGTCGCCCAAAACTGAACATTATAAAAAATATCTAATGGTAGAATCTAAGGCAGAGCTGTTATGTTTAGACTGTACAGGTGTACCTAATAAAGTGGCCACAGAGGGAATATCTTGAATTCTAGTTTAAAAACAATAAATAGAGGAGTGGGCAACTTATTCCTCTTGTACAAATGTCATCGATGGATTAACCCACCTTGGGAGCCCACATTGACACCACCCCCAACCACCTGAAACCATCCTTCTCTGCATTGCAGGAACTTTTAGATTCATAAAAGGATAAGATACCCTGCGAATGTAACATTTGAATATATAAAAACTGCTTTTAGACACAGGGCTTGTTTTTAGGTTGAGCAAAGGACCTGTTTAAAGGCCCTTGTAATTTCCATTTCCGCTGATACTCTAATTAGTGGTGCATATTACAGCCAATTTTGCAATTAATTAAGCAGCCACAGCAGCCACTCAGTGAATCTGCTCTGGGCCCACGGGGACATCGCCTGCTTTTCCCAGTTGGTCATCCAGCCTTGACGGTTGTTTATAACTGTGTGGTTTATATGTGTGTGTGTGTGTGTGTGTGTGTGTGTGTGTGTGTGTGTGTGTGTGTGTGTGTGTGTGTGTGTGTGTTTCCCTTGTGTCTTGCTGTGCATTGTTTGTTTAAATGCAGCAGAGACAGAGGTCCAACAGAAAGTATGCATTCAGAGGCAGACTTCATTCAATTGTAGAACATATGGAAAAAGTAGCATGACAAAAAAAAAAAGGGGGAGTAGTCCATCACCTCCAGCCCTGATAGGCTAACTTCAAAGCAATTAACAGATTAGTGCATGCACTTAATTGATTGATTAGTCGCCCACCAAAGCAGCTGCTTGGGTTGGGTGTCATGCATTGTGTGCAGCAGTGGGAAATGATGGCGAGGAGGATGAGAGGACTGTCATCATCAGGCCCGTTGTATCCACAAACAGTGTGCAGCCCACTGGGCACACAGACGCACAGAGTGAATGTAAACGTGTCAACATCTGCAACTCATCAATGTGACCCCGCTGATTTCCTGCAATCGCACCAGCGCTGCAACACCCACGCTCAGCTTCCTTAATCATGAATACAAAAAGGCAGAGAAACGACAAAAAAAAAAGCTTGACTATGCATGAGATGAGGTGAGGAGAGGAGAGGAGATGAAAGGAAAGAAAGAAGGAGGGAGAGAGAGAGAGAGAGAGAGAGAGAGAGAGAGAGAGGCTGAACCCTGTCTGTGCGCATCTGGACCGCGCCTGCCCCATCCAGATGCGCACAGACGCTCCGGGCTATTTGAGGGCATTCTCTGAATTAAAAGCCCGACAAAAGGCGCAGTCTCACCCATTGATGTGTCCCGGTGGTCCCGGTGGTCCCGGTGGACTCCTGCAGGCGGGTCGGTAACGGGGGAGAGGTGGTTGTTGTGAGGTTTGTGCCGGACCGAGACCCAACCTCCTGCTCGAGTAGCTCCGCTAAAGCAGCGCTGGAGCGGGAGGAGCGTCGGATGAAACCATTCCTCCCTCTTTCTCTCTCTCTCTCTCTCTCTCTCTCTCTCTCTCTCTCTCTCTCTCTCTCTCTCTCTCTCTCTCTCTCTCTATTTCTCTCTCTCTCTATTTATCTCTCTCTCTCTATGTCTCTCTCTCTCTCTCTATGTCTCTCTCTCTCTCTCTCTCTCTCTCTCTCTCTCTCTCTCTCTCTATTTCTCTCTCTCTCTCTCTCTCTCTCTCTCTCTCTCTCTCTCTCTCTCTCTCTCTCTCTCTATTTCTTCTCTCTATCTCTCTCTCTCTCTCTCTCTCTCTCTCTCTCTCTATTTCTCTCTCTCTATTTCTCTCTCTCTCTCTCTCTCTCTCTCTCTATTCTCTCTCTCTCTCTCTATCTCTCTCTATTTCTCTCTCTCTCTCTCTATTTCTCTCTCTCTCTCTCTCTCTATCTCTCTCTCTCTCTATTTCTCTCTCTCTCTCTCTTCTCTCTCTCTCTCTTCTCTCTCTCTCTCTTATTTCTCTCTCTCTCTCTATTTCTCTCTCTCTCTCTATTTCTCTCTCTCTCTATTTCTCTCTCTCTCTCTCTATTTCTCTCTCTCTCTTTCTCTCTTTCTCTCTCTCTCTCTCTCTCTATTTTCTCTCTCTCTCTCTCTCTCTCTTCTCTCTATTTCTCTCTCTCTATTTCTCTCTCTCTCTCTCTCTCTCTCTCTCTCTCTCTCTCTCTCTCTCTCTCTCTCTCTCTATTTCTCTCTCTCTCTCTCTCTCTCTCTCTCTCTCTCTCTCTCTCTCTCTCTCTCTCTCTCTCTTCTCTCTCTCTCTCTCTCTCTCTCTCTCTCTCTCTCTCTTGTTGCCTTCAGGTGAACCGCGTAAATTCCGGCTTCCCCAAATTTGCACACTGACCACAACAGAAGTTGGGAGCAAATGCGACGCAATTTGTTGCGCCATGCGTGAAGCACTCGGAGCAGATGGTGGTGACACAGTTATCCGCAGATCTCCACACTCAAAACATGCTGTTTTATAAGAGAAATTGTGATTTCACACAGCATGCTACAACATGGCCATTTATTTAGATCATTAGAAGATTTTATATGCAATTTTCAAACATGTTCCTCCTGAATACACAACAAAGTCTACTCTAAAGCCTACCTAATAAAAAAGTTGTTTCTGTTTCTCAACACTTCATTACTCAAACACATCCTCATTTATGTCACTAACTCTGAGACGGTTTTCTGTATTATGTAAAAATGTGGTTACTTGTTTTTGTCTTGACCCCACATGACTGTGCCTTGTAATTTGTTGTACATTTGTAGTACAAGTGTAGTAGAAACTTGAATTTAATCTTTAGTTTTAAAGGCATGGCGCTTAATTGGAATTAAGGTGCAACTAATAAATAATCTGCTGATTATTTTCAAGATTAATCAATTGTTTCTTTGTCTATAAAATGCCAAGAAAAAGTGCAACAATATCAATATCAATATCAACAATATCAATATAATAACACATATCTGCCTTAAAAATGACAAAAACATTCATTATATTATCAAAATAATTTGAGATACATTTTCTGTCAGTCGACTAATTGATTAATAGATTAATCATCCAATATAACAATAAATTAACTGGTTGGTACACGCATGTATAGAATGAGGAACCTACATGTATATGAAACAGGAAAACTGTAACTTTTTCCTAAAGAATTGTGTGAGTTATAGTGTCTCAAACATAGTGTTTTGTATGATAGAGTTTATTCTGCTATATTGTTAAAATGACTACAATAAACAAGTACATTCAGTATATTCTAACTTCTATGAGTTTCCCAGGGTTGTTCTTATGTGCTTCATTAAGATCATCAATATTTCCAATAGCATTTGAAGGTAGCATCCTTCTTAGCTCATAGCCTCGCACCTGTGTGGCCTAAATCTCGCGATATTAAAGTCTTTACATGCATTATACCCCAACATTTCACTGTAAGGGGATTCAAGCTCATATGGTGGACTCAAACTGATTATGGCATTTGGATAATCGGTGTAATTCAATATTTTCAGGTGGATCTCAGGAGAAGATGAAATCAACCGACACCCTATAAAACATATAATAAAGATACAAACACAACACACACACACACACACACACACACACACACACACACACACACACACCATGCTACACCCTGCAGTGATATTGCCCCCTCTCAATCTGACTACATGCACAGGAGAATGAATGTGCAGGCAGCAGCAGAACGATGCAGCGATAGTGAAGAGATGAGGAATTTAGATTATTCTTCACCATCAGCTGTCACTTGGGTGGAGTGCAGTGACAGAACAAGCTGCTGTGCTAACAACAATGAAGATCTGATATGATTAACTAAAGCAGAGTGTGGAAAAAAATGTCATAACCCCCCTCCCCGATTTTGTGAATGCATCTCATTTATCTGTGACGCACATGCCTGACCTTGAATGTGTATATGATTTTGTGGACTGCATTTTGATATCTACAGTCCATAAGATGACTCATTGTTTAATGTAAAAGAAAAAAAGCTCTCCTGTGGGTGTGAAAGTGTGTAAAAGCTGCAAATGTACCATCATATTCAGCATCATAGTACCAGCATCTTAAATTAGAGTCGTTTTCGGTTGCTTGTGTATCATTGTTGCACCATTCGGTTGCACATTGAGAGATACATCCTGTCACCAAACTGTCCCACAACAGCCAACAAATCTATTCACCAGCCAGGCTCCTGAGTAGTGAGCACAACAACCGGCTTTGAAATGTAAATGAAATGCCTGAAATGGAAAAGACTTGCTTTATATAAGGAGTGACAAACATTACCATCTGTGCTGCTGCTGCATGTGCAGCTTGCCTTAAGAGAGACAAATTGTTTCCTCATCCAGAGATGGAGGTTAATGTCTCCGGAGACGGGAGGTAATTTTCACACAAAGCACTGAGGTGACACCGTCTGGGACAGTGTTGCTACTGCACGATGTGCTCAGCCCCAATTATATTTTGCCACCTACTGTACATCTGGAAACACACACGACCACACATTACATTACATTACATTACAGTCATTTAGCAGACGCCTTTATCCAAAGCGACTTACAGGAAGTGTATTCAACATAGGTATTCAAGAGAACTACTAGTCACCAGAAGTCATAAGTGCATCTCCTTTCTTAAACAAGCATCTTAAAGCATAAACCAGAGCAAAAGTACAGTGCAGAGGCAAATTACTACGAAAACAATAATTGCAACAGACTAATACGAATACAATAAGTGCTACAAACTACTACGAATAGGATAAGTGCAGTAAACGAATACGAATACAATAAGTGCAGCGAACTGATACGAATACAATACGTGCAACAACTAATACGAATGCAATAAGTGCTACGAGGAAGGCTCAGGGTAGTACTTCTTGAACACACAATGAGAAGCCTCAGCATTAAGGCTTTGAGCTACTGATTGTAAGTCGCTTTGGATAAAAGCGTCTGCTAAATGACTGTAATGTAATAATGTAATGTAACATTACTGGCAGTCTTTTTAGCACTTAAATCAAACAAACAATTTCAAACACATCCTAGTTAAACGTGCTGACTGGACAAAATGCATTTCTGTGCTGGAAGAAGCATAGAAATGGCAAGTGCCTTCATCCCTTTGAATGGTGAAGGCACTGGCAAAATGACGTTTAATTGAAGATTTCTCTGTAAAGTCATAGATGATTATGAATTTTGCAATTTGAACATTTAATTTAATTTAATTTAATTTAAGGGCTTTTTGAAAGAAACATTTAATTTATGATTTAAAGTCATTATTATTTAATTTAATTTAATTTAATTTTTAATTTAATTTAATTTTATTTAATTTTTTTATTTAATTTAATTTAATTTTAATTTTATTTTATTTTATTTTATTTTATTTTATTTTTAATCACAACAACATTATTGTCTTTAAATTACAAAACTGTCATAAAACTACCGGTTTTCTAAATGTGGTTAATAATCCGCCGTTAATAAAAAGAGGAAGAAAACGTAATGACGACATCACGTATGACGTAAGTGCAAAGACCCGCCCTCAATGACGTTCCGTAACCTGATTGGTTCGCGTCATAGGCCCTTAACCAATGGGCTTTCCTGTTCCTGCCTACTCACGTAGACATGCGGTAGCGCCTCACTAACCCGGAAACGTGGGTCATCTGAGCGGCAGTAAGGTGAGATGACTGACATTGACGAACCTTTCATTCACATTTATTCATTTAAATGCTAGTTGTACCACTGCATTGCTTTTCACGTGAGTCTTCCCCTCAGCCTAAATATAAATGGAGGACAGGAGAGGTGCAGCTAACTAGCTTAGCAATGCTACATAAATGTCACCTGCTCAGTGTGATGAGGAAGTGAGATCTGATGCAACATCATGCATTGAGTTACTCTCCATTCTCACCTTTAAACAGGGTTTATTTAATTAAATAAAATTTAAAAAAATGTATTATAATGTTAGATATTGATGCTGAACTCCTGCTGTAGTTAAAATAATGTAATAAAAACATGCAATTTAATTCCCTTAAACATGCTTATTATGTATTAACATTTATTTCTAGAGCTGACAAGATCATTTTGATAATTCATTAATCATTTTTGTTATATTTCAATCAAAAAAATGCATTTTAAAGCCTATTTTGAGGTTTTATTGATTTGACTTTTTCTTATGACATTGACATTATTTTTACTTTTAGGGTTTTGGTTCTGTTTGTCAGACTACACAAGTCATTTGATGATGCCATTCGGCTGAAGGAAATGTGCAATTTTTCACAATTTTCTGACATTTAGTGAAGTAAACGAATAACTGACTAATCCAGGAAATTGAAAAAACTGCCAGAATAATTGGTAATTACAAGAAATGCGTACTGACATGGACATTTCACAGTTTGATGAACTTGTCTGCACAACTGAAACTAATCATTTAGTTGGTCCATTAATCTATTTCTTGATTGTCAAAAAGTGCATTGATATTGATTCAAAATTAATTATTCAATCAGAAATGCCAGTATTTGAACATTCTTGTGTCTCACAATCTGATAATTTACTGCTCTTCTGTGTTTAAAAAAAAATAAAACATATTTAGATTTAAGACAGAAATAGGACAAATACGTTTTACAAATTGTGAGGGGCAGATAGAGTAAATCATGAATTTGATTAATCAAGAAAATAATCAGCAGATTAATTGATAATGCTGTCGCCCTACTGGTGACACTGCATCTTAATTTTTACCTCATATTATTGGCATTATGTATTGTAATTTCGTGTTGCTTGTAGGCTGGCCTATAATGAGCAAAAAACACAAGGAAGTGTTGGTGTTTTGCACAAAATCAGGATACTCTGAATGTTTACCATCTCTTGATAATGAACCAGTAGCTGTTATTTCCTGCTTCGACTCAGTAATGAGGAAGTAAATTGATTTAACTGGTAAAAGTGGTACATGTTGCACCAGTTCCTCCTGAAGTAAACCCACAGGTGTTTTTGTCAGTGGGAACACGCACTTCTAGTCTGCGTCTGACATGTTTATAAATGAAACAATGGTATCGCCGTTGTGATGTGGAAACAATACGTGAAGGTCACTTATAAAGGGTATTACCTGTCTTTATGTGTGTCTGAAGTGAAGGGCAAATTTATCTTATCTTATCTTAAACCTGTTCTTAGGTTTCATTTGAGACATTTTAACTTGGCATTCATCTTTGTTTTTTCAACTAATCATTTTGTCTTTAAAACTTTAAGCACAGTTAACCAGAGGGTAATGTTGATCTGCAGCAATGTAAACTGAAAACACACATTTTATATAGTTATGACAGAGCCAGCAAGAAACATTTTTTTTTAATGCTGTTGGTCCTGAGTGGGTTTCAGTGGAGACCAAACGGCCTGTTTACAGAGAAAACGGAAGTCATCTGATATGAATAGCAACTCTGTTAGAAACCCAACTCCCACACACCCTCTCCCTTTTTCCCTTACTTGCTTTAGTTTTTGCATTTTTGTTTCTGATTTGTCCCTAACAACATCTCATCCTGTCTCCCCCTCTCTGTCTTTGGAACGACAGCAACAATGGATCGAGTGAGGTCAGCGTTTAACCGCATGGTGAGTGTTTACTACTTTTATTTAGAGGTGATGTTTCCACTTTTTTTTACATGTTTTTATTATGTTTGTATATATAATATACTTTGTTGTTGGACTTCTGTGCTAGTCATGGACTGTCCATAACAAACACCATGTTTGAGCATAGGGAGGTTCATAAGTGTACTTGGTACCAGAACACCCTAGGCCAAAGGTCTATGATCGACTTTGTAGTTGTGTCATCAGACCTGCGGCCGTATGTCTTGGACACTCGGGTGAAGAGAGGAGCAGAGCTGTCAACTGATCACCACCTGGTGGTGAGTTGGATCAGGTGGCGGGGGAGGCTGCCGGACAGACCCGGTAAACCCAAACGTGTAGTGAGGGTGAACTGGGAACGTCTGGCTGAGGATCCTGTCTGCAAGGTCTTCAACTCCCACCTCCGGAATAATTTCTCGTGCATCCCGGGGGAGGCTGGGGACATGGAATCTGAGTGGGCCATGTTCAAATCCTCCATTGTGGAAGCTGCTGCTAGAAGTTGTGGTCGGAAGGCGATCGGTGCCTGTCGTGGCGGCAATCCGAGAACCCGCTGGTGGACACCAGCGGTGAAGGAGGCCGTCAAGCTGAAGAAGGAGGCCTTTCGGGCTTGGTTGGCCGAGGGTCTCCTGAATCAGCAGGCAGGTACCGGTTGGCCAGAAGGGCTGCAGCTGCGGCGGTTGCTGAGGCAAAAACCCGGGTGTGGGAGGAGTTCGGCGAGGCCATGGAGAAGGACTTTCAAATGGCCTCAAGGAAGTTCTGGCACTTCCAACTGGTAAGAGGCCCCGGGGTAGACCCAGAACACGCTGGAGGGATAATATATCTCGTCTGGCCTGGGAACGCAGGGGGAGAACCCCAGGAGGAGCTGGAAAGTGTTACTGGGGAGAAGGACGTCTGGAGGACCCTCCTTAGCTCTGCTGGAAGAGGCAGACCTGAAGCCCCGGATAAGCGGAAGGAGATGGAGGGATGGATGGATATATAATAGTTTCAGTAGTTCTCACAGGATCTGTGAGACTATGCTGGGTTTCCCCCACATGACCGTCTCGGACCCTCCTAAGAATTGTACATTCTAAATTTAAATGCATCAATCTGGTGCACTTTCACAGCAAAATTAAAGAGCTTTGTGCTCCTGTAAACTATTTTGTGCTCTTGTTCTGGCAGAGGTAGATTGTAACTATCTGCATTTACTCAAGTAATGTACTTAAGTACACTTGAAAGGTACATGTAGCCTTCTTTACTTGAGTATTTATATATTTATTTCTACTTTACTAAATCTCAGAGGGAAATATTGTACTTTTAACTTCTTTACATTTATTTGACAATTATGGTTACTAGTAAGGGCAGAATCAGATTATTCATACAAAATATAAACAATGATAATAACTTCTAATCTATGATATACTATTAAGTAGTGTGTGTGTATATATATATATATATATATATATATATATATATATATATATATAAAAAATAACCTTAACTGGCTACAATATTTACGTGATGAACACATTACTGCATCAATAATTCTAATCCAATGATCTAGGCCTACCCTGAATATTGTATTTGCAATGGATCATTTTGCATAATAAGTATATGTTGATGCCAATACTTTTGCTTATTTACTTTTTTGAATGCAGGACATTTACATTTTTACTTGAATATGAATGGTGATGACACAGCAACAAAAGTCCCGTTTACAAAGCGCGTGAAGACAAACGGTCATGGTTTCAAGGCCGGCCTTGTGGGTTGTCGACATCGCAACAGATCACAAACTCAGGATGTTTTGTAACCGCTTGGCCTCCCGTCCTCCCCTGCAGCTGTGGGAGCACAACCTCATTTCGCTCTTATCTTCTCCTGCCTCTAGGTTAAAAGTGAGCGCTACAGCAGGTTCACTCTGCAGCCGGCCGAAGATGGAGAGCGACACATTGAGGTCAAACTGTCTGAAGACGCCACTGAGGTGGAGGACCCGTCAGGGGGATCCCCGAGCTTCAGACCGGCACCCCAACGTCACAGCAGAACTACTATCTGCTACCTGGCCCTCGGGATGCTGCTGATATTTGTCATTGGTAAGACACTCATCATTATGTTTGTCAGTTCCCCTCTTTCTTTATCTATTATTGAAATTATACAATATATGACTATAAATATGTTAGGGCGGAAACTTTTAAATTGTTAATTCAAAGGAAAATAATTCAAATTTCTCACTTATGAGAATCTGGTACCAGTGAATTTTTTGGCTTTAGAAAATGATTAAAAACAATAGTTTGATATAATATACAGTTAATAATATTCTTGGAGTCTGATATAATCTATTTGTGGCCCACAAACAGGAAGTTTTTACTTATTTGGCTGTAATTCTGGAGACAAAGAGGAAGATTGTTTACATGCGTCTGTGTTAGTGCCTTGATTAATGCTAGTCATTGCTTTTCATTTTTTATTATTTAAATTTAAATTATTTATATTTTTGTGTCTTGTGTTTTTATGATATAGTTTAAGTATTCATACATATTTTATTTCTAATTTTATTTTGCTCCAATTTTACTTTATTAATGTTTGTACTATTTATTTAGTGTTGTATTTTATTATTATTAAATATATAACTTGATTAATTGGTCTTTTTTTAAAGCACCTCATGGCAACTTGGCAGTTTAGGAAACAAAAAGAAAAGTTTAATCGCTCACACACAAAGCGAAACCGAAGTTTGCATTACTGTTCATTGTTTTACTGCATTTTAAAACACACAGGAGACAAGTGCTTAGATCTTAAAACTGGGATGATGTGTTATCTTAGTCTCAATGTGTTCACCAGTAGAGTTAAGAAGCTGCTCTTAAAGTTTATTTTTTTAATCCATTTCTCGTGTCTCTGTACTGTTTGTCCTCCAGGCTACGTGCTTGGTTACATCAACCACCGTGAAACTCAGGTGGACCAAGTGAACTGTCATGGAGAGCCGGAAACGGACGGTCATCAGGTAGTCACGCCAGCTGTTGTGGCAGCAGTTGTACAAGTTCAAGACACTCCGATGAACTGGCAGGACGTCACCCAACTCCTCTCGCAGAAACTCACCAGCCAGGCCTTGGGCAAAACTCTGAGGTACACTGTTCATGTGCACACCTTTTAGATCAGACACAATGTTATGTCAATATTAAAGAGAACACACCTTAGCACACAAACACCCAACAATCAAACAAACTTACTGCCAATTCATTAATAAGTTAATACTCCAGGTTAAAAAGAACAAGAACAGTCCTTCCAAAGTAAATCTCATGTCACAGTGTTAATGGTTTTTAGTATTGAGTATTACACTGCAGACAGTCAGAGAATACAAATGAGACATGGGAAGGTTGCAGTGATTATGTAAGGGATGATACCCAACAAGCTCCACGACTGCAATGGATGACGATGACACAAAGAAGCACCCACAGCCATGCAGAGATTTCCTTTTTTTTTTTTTTTTTTTTTTTTTTTTTTTTGTTGGCTGGATGATTTGTCACAAAAAATAAAATCTATTCACGATATGAATCATTATACAAAGTGCAGCGAGGCAAAGACATGATTAGAACATCATAAATTAGGTCGCCACGAACAAAAGTTGACAAAGAATAAACCACCATCCTTACACAAATTTGGAAAAATACAGACACTCTCATACAACTGAACTACCACTACAAGATGTTTTGACTCACCAGAATATTCTTTACGCCTGCGTCACCCTGCTATGCCATGTTTAAATGGCTGCTGTAAAATGTATTATTTTACATACACAGGAACAGTAAACAGTAAACAAGGACAACAAAACTGAACTGACTTTATTACTTGTGTAAACACAGCACATTGTGTTGCATGTTATCATGTATGATTTTGTTTTATTTAAAGACTTCACTACCTGATAATGTAAAGCAAAGGGCTGACATTTTAAAACAAAGCACATTATGTGTTGTGAGTCACCTGCTTGCCTTTTTATCCCCGGAGGTTTAACTATGATATGCATGAAAAGGGTCATTTCTGGTCTTTTGTTTCTCTCCGCAGTGAATTTGATTTGCCCAGTCGTTCTGCAGGAAGTGCTGAAGACAACCAGCTGGCAAACCGCATCTTTGAGGAATTCAAGCAAGTGGAGATGGATCCCTGGACCGACGTCCACTATGTTCAGCTGCAGACACCAGACAGGTATCCCTCTCTCCTTTCTCAGGCCCCAGAACTGTAGGTGGTTTGTAGGTGTGGTTTGGGTGGTTAATTAATGCATATTTTTGCGGGCTGGAAAAGGTTGGATTGGTGCGGGTAAAAAAACCTGTGCATCAGTTGTATCTACTCTTTTCTTTTTATTAATATTACTATTTATTATTATTTTTGGTGCAAACTGTTTCTTCATCTTTTACTTTCTTAAACAAATATCCACCCAGGAGCATGAATTATAAGCGGCAGGGAGCTTATAGGAAATAAACTCCCTCTTAACTTTCTAAGACAAACAATATAAAAACAGATTAATGATATTGTAACAAGCTTTTTATCTCTTATCTGCAGCGAGCATCCAAACCGTGTCCTTTTTGGTTCAGACGTCTTCAAGCCTACAGGGTATCTGGCCTACAGTGCTACTGGGAAAGTTCAGGTGAGTCACACTTAAAAAGTCAAAACTTGAAGTTGTTTGTAACTTATTAAAATAGATTTGAATACAAATCTTTAAGGCCCAGTGAACTGTGATTTCTTACCTTTTTATCTTTCATCTGTTGAATGTTACGGTCCGGTCTGTGTTCGTAGGGCAAGCTGGTGTACGGAAACTACGGTCGTCAGGAGGATCTGGATGTTCTTAAGAACAAGAACATCAAACTGAGAGGCAGTGTGTTGCTGCTCCGAGCCGGAAAGATCAGTTTTGCAGAGCAGGTGACGGCTCATTTTGACGCCTTCTTGTCCCTCGTATCATTTAGTTTTTTTTTAGAAACTTCACTAAAAGCTTCTTTTTTTTTCTGTCTGTGATTGTGCTGCTTCAGGTGGATAATGCTGCTACGAAGGGAGCCTCTGCTGTTCTAATCTACCCGGACACTCAAGATTATGTAGCGGACACGGCACTCTACGGACATGTAAGTTTGCACATTCTTGTTTTGTAGCATGTTGTTATTTGCCAAGGAACCAAGAAGGAAGTAAAGCCATGTGCATTGGTTTTGTGTCTGTCCTCGTTCAGGTCCATCTGGGTTCAGGCGACCCCTACACCCCTGGATTCCCCTCCTTCAACCACACACAGTTCCCCCCAACGCAGTCGTCCGGTCTCCCCAAAATCCCAGCCCAGACCATCACCGCCAACATGGCTTCATCTCTTCTACAGTAAGGATACAAATACACACTCACACACACACACACACTGAGGACAGCTGTTCATAGATCTCATGGTTAAGCTTTAGAGCGAATATCATCAACATACGGCACTTTGGACAAGTATTTACCCTGATTATAATGTGTACTAAGTAATAAAGTAGTATTTGCTGTGTATGACATTATGCTAAACATATTCTCACTCTCTGAAAAAAGCCCAATGCTAGTATACTAAAAGTCTTATTTTTTATAGTAAAGCATAACCTGATACCAGATTTCTTTTATGTGTTTGATTTTAATTTATTTTGTGATTGATTGTGGACTAACTTGTTCATCTATATATTACTAGTATTTTATATTTCAGGAAATATAGGAATACATTTTAATATTATATTAATGTATATATTTCTTTTTGGTTATATGAGTCTGGAGGTTAGTTTATTGGGTAGTTGGTGTTTTTAAAAATATTTATAAATATAAATAAAGACTTTAAGGTAGTTTTCGACATCTCGCTACCTGTAGAATGAAGTAATGTCTGTACATATATCTACAAATTCTGGTTTCCTTTGTGATCTCTTTCACTTCAAGGACTCAACTGCAATTCGTAATTTTTAATTCTGTAAATGAATTGAGAAGAAATAATGAGATAAATAAATACATTCTTCAGTGAACTCTTAATATCTTCTCTCAAGGAATATCGGCGGTCCTGAATCCGATGCAAGCAGCGGTTTTAAAGGCGGCCTGACGTCGGTGGTTTACAGACTGGGAGGCAGCGAGAACGTCACTGTAGAGGTGAACAACGTTCTGGTCAACAAGGAGATCCACAACGTGTTCGGAGTCATCAAAGGATTCACTGATCCTGGTACGCTTCCCTCCTCTCTAATCATCAACAGTGGGATTATTTAATCTCCATCGTACGTGTCAGATAACGTTTCTGTGTCTGTTTGTGAATCTGCAGATCGCTACGTCGTACTGGGAGCTCAGAGAGACTCCTGGGGGAAAGGTTACGCCAAAGCCACTGTTGGCACCTCCATATTGATGGAGCTGGCCAAGGCTGTTAAGGAGATGGTGGAAAAAGGTAACAAATATAACTCCTTTACAGACACAACACACAAGGGCTTCATTGATATGAAGCTTAAGCAGTCTGAGTCAGTCAAATCAAGTGAACGTCTTGTTTTTTTTTTTTTAAAGTTCAAAATTCACCCTTTTTATTATTATTCTTCAAGCGAAGTTCAGCACAGAAACACTGTCCCTGAAAGAAAAATAGGTAATTTTTTGATAAAAAGCATTCACTTTTAGATATCCACTTCATTTGACTCAACTCAGACTTAAGTATGAAGCCTCATATTAACATATCAATAACCCTACTTTAGCAGCAATGGAAGTCAGACTGTGGCTGGCAGTAGCACAGTTTTGCACTCTGCAGCTCACAGGAAACTCAGCTCACATGGTGGCCTTCAAGAAATGTAAAAATGCGAAAGGCTTTCTCTAGATAAAGTGTTTAGTTTGTCCTTTCTGGGCTGCTGTAGAAAACTTGTGGTGCAACATGGCAGACTCCATGAAGAGGACCTGCTCCCTGTGTAGATATGAAGGGCTCATTCTAAGCTATCAAACAGCGAGCCCCCAAAATGCTACACACTTGTCCCTGAATACAGACGTATAAAGGCACTTTCATTATCACAGTGTCCTCATTTGTCCTCTTCTGTAGAATCTCCATTACATTTGTCGTTGCAGTTTCTTTTCCTGCACAACATCAATTATGTATTTCTTTTTTTTTTTTCCAGATGGGTTCAGACCGAAGAGGAGCCTGGTGTTTGCAAGCTGGGGCGCTGGAGAGTACGGAAGTATTGGAGCGACTGAGTGGTTGGAGGTAAGAACTCTAATAATATGTTCTCGACATTAATAAAAATCTCTCCTGTGATTCTTATGTTCTCTGTTATGTCTGTGTGTGTTCTCAGGGTTATATGTCCTCTATTGACAAACGTGTTGTTACCTACATAAGCCTGGATGGAGTACTCATGGGTAAGTACGGGACACATCTTCAGTACATCTTACATGTTTTAAGTTTTCCACTGATTGTCAGTTTGCTGATTGTGTTTCCTTTAAAGGTCGTGGGAGCTTTATTGCGTCAGCAAGTCCGCTGCTCTACAGCCTCCTGCAGAACACGATGAAAGAGGTAACGGCAGAATAAACAACCCACTTAAATCTGATCACGCTCTGTACAAACCTCTGTGTGTTTGCATTCATTTTAATTCTCCTCGTCCATGCAGGTGAAGAGCCCGCTTGGTTCTGGCTCTGTGCTCGATATGGTTGGAGCAAGTAACTGGGAGGCCAAAATGTAAGTAGACAACCAGTGTGTGAATCCAAGTTTTTATTCATTCAGTCAGACAAAACTTGAAGTTCCCTACTTAAACTATTTCAATCATTTTGTCAGGAAAGTTTTGTAGTCTTTAGAAATTAAACTCTGCACTGATTAACAGCAAATTTGAAAGCCACAGAAGTCTGAAGGTTGGGTGTCGTTGGAAAAAAATGCTAATGCCGATAAGATGCTAGAGTTTTGGTACCAATGCTGATTTCTTAAATAGAGAATTGTTGACATGTTTTGATTTAAAAGCTTTTTTTCCCTGTTTATCAAAAGAGGCCACAATTCTCAGATGATAATTTGTCTTAATACAAGCAACCTAAAGAGCTAAATAATATAAATATAATCGGTCTAAAATTGGCACATTTGGTTTAAATAAGGAACTATTTTCTGTAAGAGTCAGTTAACAAGATTACAAATCTGACCTGGCATTCATGGCCGGTTTCCAACAATTATTTCTATAAACAAAATAAATAATATCTAGGTTTGATCCCCAGCTCTACATCCATCTTTTTACTGTAGAATAAAATAAGCTGTTAGACTTTTTGTTAATTAACGTTACTCTGTGCAGACTGAGGCCAATGTCAATGGACGACCCCGCCTATCCTTTCCTGGCCTTCTCTGGAATTCCCTCCATCTCTTTCCACTTCATCTCTCCTAACGTGAGTCTCGTTGCAAAAGAATCAGTGACATTTACTGTTGATAATCTTTTAATGTTAAAATGTACACAACCCTGGTAAAGCTGTGTCTTATCTACAATACATACAATTAATTTAAAGATAATGGGGAAAAAGAAACTATGTTATAACCTTTCTCAGATTAAGTTAATGACATAAATCAAAGTAATGATTTATGTAATCAAAATATGTTCACATTGTGGATCTGTTCTTTTTTTTTTAAACGTACAAATTAGATACGTTATTGGCATAAAAAGGTTACAATAGAGAACAATATCCTTTCTCGTTCCCTTTCACAGAAGACCCCACAATTTATCCTAGTTTGCTAAAGAAAAATGTATTTAAATCTGAAATGCTTGTTACCTAGATTCTTTGGTACAAACTGATCACAGAACAGTCATTTAATCATCACAATTGTGCAGTTTGCTGACATCTAATCGAATCTGTCTTTTTTCTTCTTTTTTTTTCATGTGAACATTGATTTGAAATTGCATCCTCAGGTTGAGGCCTACACTTACTATAACACCAACCTGGACAACATGGATCACCTGGATTACCAAACCAGCCGTCAAACCAGTGAAATGGCGGCGGTGGCGGCACAGTTCGCCGGTCACATGGCTCTTCGGCTCGTCCACGACCACCTGCTCCGCCTGGACGTGAGCCGATACAGCAGCGTCCTCACCAGCGCTGTGTACCGACTCTTCAAACGCGTCAACCAGCTCTCACAGGTCGGTCGCCTGTACATCCAGCAAGATGTATAAAAACAAGAAAATGTTTCCTTTTTAGAAATTTGTTCATGTTTTTTTTTTTTTACTCTTTTTTGTTCTGTAGTCTGGGCAGCTGAAGGAAGTGGATCCCAGCTGGATGAACCAAGCACGCGGCTCCTTCCAACGCGCCGCCAGCAGCATCAACAACGACATCCTCAACACCGACCTAAGTGACAAGGAGGCCTGTCGGATCCTCAACGACAGGATCATGAGCGTAAGACGCACACTGTGAAACCTCTGCTGTGTTGTCACATGCATATTAATTACATTTTTAAAAACGTTAGGGCTGGCGACATGGCCAAAATCTTCTATGAAGATATAGGTATTTATATATATATCCATAATGACATATATCACAGTATAGCGTGATTTCAATAAATGAACAGTCAACATGAAATAACCACATGATAAAGCTAATTTTTTTTTTTTTGACTTGACAAAAAGTTTTTTCTCATTTAAATGAGAACGTAAGTGAAAAATTAACAAAACAAGATGGTTTTCAAGATAAGTTATTTAGAAAAAAATAAATTTTAATTTTCCAGCTATCTATATTAATGCACGCAAACAAATAGAGTAATCTGATTAGTTTGATTCAAATCAGTTTGATAAGTATGCAAGTATGTCTTTTTATTATCAATTTAGACAATGTTATCAGCACAATATTATTCCATTGATAAATTATCATACTGAATTATAGCCCAGCCTTAAGGGGGGGGTTTGATTGCAGCACTTCCCCATGTTTTTAATATAATGTGAGTAAATTTAAAATAAAAGTGAGAATCTGAGCAAGGATTTGATGCCAACTTTCAGTTTTTATTCTCTGTCCTTTGTACGCATTGTGGCCGGTACCAAAAAAGACGTGTGATGATAATAATTCCTGTAATTTATTTGTAATATGCCAGAAATGTTGCATTAAGTATACTGGTACAGTAAAATATCAGAAATCTCAGTTAAAGATGCTGGAATAATAATAATAATACTGTGACGAATTAGTCTCGTAGCTCAAAGTCAACTTCTGGTATATTTGAACGTCTTATCACCTCCCAGATGTTTTTATGGTTTTGTGTATCGTTCCAGGTGGAGCACAACCTCCTCTCTCCGTACGTTTCCCCCGTCGAGACTCCCTTCCGTCACCTCCTGCTGGGTCGGGGCCCCCACACTCTGGCATCCATCTCCGAGACCACCGACATGGAGCAGCTCCGCACACAGCTGGCTCTGGCCACCTGGAACCTGCAGGGATGTGCCAACGCCATGGTGGGAAACATCTGGGACATCGATGACGAGATCTAAAGACAAGCTGGGGAGTTGTGAGAGTGGGTGTCATCTGTGTGTGTATGTGTGTGTGTTGTTGACATGAAATATGAGGTACAGAAGAGGGAGGAGCTCCAAATATCAGCACTTAAGCACAAGCTGTCAATCAGAGGTGAAAGCCCTGCCCTTTAAAAAAACAGGCTGAATCCCAGAAAGATCCAGGAGGAGATAAAAGAAAGTATCAAATACACTGTTAACTCTGAAAAATACTCTGAAAAGTACTTGAAGGAAAAAAATGATGCTACTGACAAATCTGCCTCCTCTCCTCCTGGCTCCACATCGAAACAACATGGCCATAAAACACTGGGAAACCTTATTTATACTTAAGTTTTATTTATCAGTGGCAGTGACCACTATAATGTTATTGTTTGTCTTTTTATACAACGTTATCGGGAGCAGTGCCTTCCATAATTATGACGGTTATACTGTCTAATCCTCCGGCAGCATCTGCTAAAGAAATGACTCCTCAACTGTTGCTGACTAAATGGAGCCCCTGATGAAAGTTATATATTTATGACCTTTTATTTTCTTCCTTTTGGTGTGGGGATTTTTCTGAAATTACTTCACAAGAAAGTGCTTGAAACTGTCATCAAAATCTAGATTTAAAACACACTGAAAGGGAGAAATTAAGGGTAAAAGAGTTTTTTTTCCCTGATAAAATGTTAGGAGTAAGGATTTAAATGTGTCCGTCAAAAACTAGACTAGGAGCAGAGAGAAATCTGAACCTCTCTGCATATTTGGAAATTCTCCAACAAGCCCAGAAATGAATTAAGACTGGATTTAATCGGCATGGAAATAAAAAAAATAAAAAAAGAATGCACAAAAAGACAAAAAATTATCAACCCCCCCCTTCTTTTTCTTTTTTTGCACAATAACTGAGCTGATTGGTTCAATGATTTGCAAGAAAGCCATTTATGTTGCACAGAGTACTTTGGGGCAGTTTGTAGTAAGATAAAGTTATCGGGAGCAGTGTCTCCCATAATTAAAAACACATTATCGGGAGCAGTGTCTCCCATAATGACAAGCAGTGATGGTAGTTTTTGCCTACCAGTGTGTGTGTTTTTTTTGTTTTTGTGTGTACGTTTTAAGTGTGTATTTATCGAGAGCAGTGTCTCTCATACTTCACTTGGAAGAGTGGAACAACTTATCGGGGACAGTGTTTCCCAGAGTTTTATACTTGACATTTTCATTTTTCATTTTTGAATTATGCGTGTGTGCTTCTGATATTATTGTTTTCTTTATCTTTGCTCACGTTTCTGTATTATGCTGTAACTTACAACAGAATTTGTTAAATTTCAGTTTTGTTTCGCATCCAATCAAGCAACCGAATACACAAACACGGATACCATTACATTATCTAACGTATAATATCCATTATAGTTTGCAGCAAACGGTCTGTCAAGCTTATCTCTACAAAAGATATCACTCCACAAGGCATTACTATTTTTGCACGCGTTTCCTCTTCACTGCATGTTACTGTATCACAGTTATGGTCTGTTTTTTAGGTACAAAACATTTTTGAATCCAAGCTGCTGATTTCTGATATTTGTTTGACCATATTGTTCCCATAAAAGTTATTCAGTAGTTTTCCCAGAATATAAGAGTAATATAAAACTCTAAAAAAAAAAAAAAAAAAAAACCTGTAAACTTGCACTGAGAGAGTTTTGAACCTGAACACAATAGTAAGTAAAAAAAAATATGTTAAAAGAACACTTTCAGTCTGTCAACCCAATTTATTCCATATTATAAACTCCAGTATAACATTAAAATCAACTTTCTTTATTTGAACATACACTCCAGACCAAACAAAATGCCATTGTTTCATATTTTAGATTATTACATGTTTGAAAACATTGAGTATTTTCCTTGTGTCGCCTCTGTTGTGGCCTGCTTTCATTTTCCTACAAGAAGTTACAAGAATCAAAATACTCGATCCTCAGAGGGGGAAACGGCGAGGTTGGGAAATTGATTTTCTGCTGACTGTGCAAAATAACACTGTTTCAAAACCTGTTCTTGAAATCATATTTCTGTGATCTCCATGTTCAGTAGAAAAAGTGTAATAAAACCTTTCCGCTTAGCATCCAGTAAATCTATGTCTGATTTTGCTTTCTATCATAGTGAAACAGAAATTCACCACAGAGGAAACACGGGTTGTTAAGGCGGGTTGTTTTTTTGTGATTCATATTGCATATTTATCATTCTCTGCATTCTTGTCTGAAAGTCTAAGTCTAAGTTTTTTATTTTGCTTACAACAAACGTCAAGGACAAAACCAAGAGTTTGTATCCTTCCCCTTTTTAACTGTTCAGAGAATGACAAATCTAATGACAGTTATTCAGCCTGGATCTTTAGGAAATGTGTCAACAGCTTCATGAGTCCTATCTTAAATTAGGCAACATGTTTTTTATACTTCTGGTGCTCTGCTTTTCAGATTAAAAGCACAATGTGCACCCAGTAATTCCAACATAGTTTGTGTTTTCCAACAGAGAAAATGTAGTTTTGCTCAGGTCCACATGTACTAGGCTTAACTAAATGTAGAATATCATTAACACTGTGTGCCGCATTTAAAGTCCATCTGATATAAAGGCTTTACAAATATCAAACACGCATATCTCCTTTTAAAAAAAAAAAAAAAAGTAAAATAATAACATGTCTTGGGCTGCAGCATTTAAAGACAGATGTAGTTGGGAAAATGTATGTTTGGGAAATAAGGTTGATGTCTAGGTCATCAGTAGGACTGACCGAATGATGCACAAAGGGTGTTGATTCATTTTCTCACCACTGTGCAATTTAATAAAACAGCTTTATCTAATCACAAAAGTATTTTATAAAACCGCATGAAAAAAAAATACTAACTTAATTTTTTTATTTTTTATTAAAATACAAAAAAGAATAATAAAAGGGGGTGACATTTTTATTATATCTAATTATAAAAAAAGCTGCTGATTTCTGATATTTGTTTGACCATATTGTTCCCATAAAAGTTATTCAGTAGTTTTCCCAGAATATAAGAGTAATATAAAACTCTTTTAAAAAATAAAATAAAATAAAAAATAACCTGTAAACTTGCACTGAGAGAGTTTTGAACCTGAACACAATAGTAAGTAAAAAAATATGTTAAAAGAACACTTTCAGTCTGTCAACCCAATTTATTCCATATTATAAACTCCAGTATAACATTAAAATCAACTTTCTTTATTTGAACATACACTCCAGACCAAACAAAATGCCATTGTTTCATATTTTAGATTATTACATGTTTGAAAACATTTAGTATTTTCCTTGTGTCGCCTCTGTTGTGGCCTGCTTTCATTTTCCTACAAACTTTAAAAAAAAAAATAACTTAAATTTAAAAGGATTAATTTAATGAACTGGAAGTGCATTTATTTTTGGTGCTCTGTCCGTGCGTAATGTCACCGTGCGTGATTACGCACGGTGACGCGCTTGCATCCAGACAGGCGCACTGAGGAGCGTCCCGGAATGAACGGAGGAGAGAGAGAGAAGAGAGAGAAGAGAGAAGAGAGAGAACAGATACCCGCTGGATTGAACCGATTACCCCGATAAACACCGCAGCTTCCAGCCGGGCTGCAGCACCTGAGAGGCGGCTGACAGAGCGAGCACTGACCGGAGGAACAGGGACCAGTCTCCCGCAGAGCCCGTCTCCACAGGTCGGTATTAATTAAGGTTTTCCTTTTCTTATTCTGGCAGCTTGTTACATTCTCAATGTGCAAGATGCGACATGTTGCACCAAAGCAAAATACAATAAATGAATGAATGAATGAAATAAAGTGTTGAGGAGTGAAGCTGTGACGGTGAGATGTTGACTGACTGACTGACAGGTGGAGACTTAACGTGACTGACTGCTTATCAGCTTTAGCAGCAGCCTGATCAATTAAAACCAGTCTACTCTGTTCAGTAGAGATGAGCAGTTTAAAACCCCAGCAGATACAAACTATTCCTTATTGTCATGTACTGATGTTTACTATTTTAAACAAATGTTATTTGACCCTCAGATGCTGTCACTTCTCAGAGCTGACCTGGAATCAGATCCAAATCATACACATTAGATTAAGTTACAAGACTACATTCAGAATTTAAGACATTTTAGAGTCCCATTTCCACCCCCAGTAGATTTGTAACCACCTGAGACACACACGCAAATATAAAGTATTTTTCACATTTTATTTATTCAGTTAATTGTTCAATTTAATTGTATTTTATGGTGTTTTTTTGGGATATTTTCTTTAAAGTTTTCTGCAAACGTCATCACGGGGGAATCCTACAACGCTCCCAAAGGAAAAATAAATAAATAATAATTTGTCTTCACAAGATTAAAAAGAGAATCCCTTATTTATTTTGTGTTGGTGTAAAAGTAGTGAAATGTAAGTTTGGTGAAGAACAGGAATTCCCTGTGCATGTTCCAGCTGTTTCCTCAAAAAGAAGTATATTTGTGACCAATAAAGACACAGTAGTCTCAAAACAAGCATCAAAAACATGCTCATGGTCAACATTCCTGCCTGAAATCTGATTATTAAGACACTGACAAGTAACTTTTGTTTTTTTTAGCAATTTAAGTGAAAATAACTAAGTTTGTTCTCTGTGTTTTCCATGTCAGTTTATCTAATTTAACTACTTTTACATTCTTTATTTCTTCTCTGGAATTAAAACAGCCTCTCTGCTTCTCTTTCTTTATGTGTGTATGTAGATGTGGGGTCTCTCCATCCATGGCCTCCTCCAGGTGACCTCCAGTGACCTCAGTCACTCCTGAATGCAGCTTTACACTCCTGATCCACCAGAAGACTTCTGCAGGGTGAGACCAGTTAAACACGCATACTGTGAGAGATTAGAGGGAAATGTTTAAGCAGCCACTAAAGGCTACTCCAAAACCTCCTCAGACATTTCTAATCTGTGTTTTACCAGCAGATGTTATCATAAAGAGGAACATATCATGTGCAATATTACATCTTTCAACATTATGCAATACTACATTATTACACAATATTACTTTGATTATACTATGTTCAATATAGCTTTTTAATACTTTCAATATCATTGACAATATGACTCTCAATATCATGCTCAATATTACTTTTTATATTTTAGTTTATATTAGGCACTTTTGTTAGTATTCTAATTTACTTTATATTTTTTTACTATTGTATTTAATCTTAGTTGTTTTAATTTTTACTTTTTATATTTTAGTTGAATTTTTGACTTACCTTACTCTTATTGCTATTCTATTTTATTTTGCACTAGTGAGTGTCAGTTTGACCTATTTTACACGCAATCATTGTTATGATATTGTTCATATATGTTTATATTTTTATTCTATTTTTTTATGTACTTTTTCTGTTGTAATCTTTGATCAAACTCTGGCACATCATTTTTCTTCAGGATTAATGAAGTTCTATCTTGTTTTATCTTAACTTATTTGAACTAAATCTCGACAAAGAATAAGAAAAAAAGCCTTTTCTCTTTATGTGACAGATATATCGGGTGAATATTAGCAACAATTAGTTGATTAAATGGATTAATCAATTGACAAAAAAAATCTATTGGACACTATCTTGATAATCTATTAATCCTTTTAGTAATTTTTCAAGCGAAAATGCCAATTCTATCTGTTTTCAGCTTCCTCAATGTGACCGTTTGCTGTTCTTCTTCATCATATATGACAGTGAATTAAAGAGCTTTGAAGGTTTAATTTAATAAATGTCCACTCATCTGTCTCATTCATCAGCATGTTGGCTGCTGTTGAATGTTCCCTCTCCTTATTATTCTCCTAGCCTCTATACTCTGATTTTACTGTAGATGTACAACAGGAAAGCTGCTCTGATAACTGGGTCTGTAATTAATTACAGAAGCACAATAATTCGTCATCATTACAGAGAAACGTCAGTGTATCTGACTGAATCTCGCTTCGCTTCACTTTCCATTCCACTGAATCTAAGCTAAATTTAGCTTTCCTATTTTTAGAGCATCGCCCTCGATAAAAACTCACTCACACACATGGAGCGATGAAAGCTCTGATTTTGTGCTCCTTTAGGCTGCACACACATAAACACACATGTGAAATGTACACATGTGTGTTTATGTGTTGCCAATGGTGATAATTCAGAGTTGTTCTTCTTCTCACAACTCCATTAAATTAGTTGTCTTTTATTTATTTTTTGCTTTCACCCATGTTTTTAAATGCTAAAAAATCATATTATCATTATATATTATTAAAATATTATTTCTTACAGTTAAGCTAATTCTATGTTTAAAGGAAGCTCAAAGGAAAGCTCAGTGAAAGGCAAGCAGGGAATAAGCTTTTACCAAACATACTGACATTAACTAAATTATTCCTTGATGTTATATAAAGTATGCTTTGGCTGCAACAATAAATTGCCATTAAAATTCAGGAAAACAATTCAGTAAAGGTAGTATTTTCCTGTTGACCCATGAGTTTAACTAGTAGGTGTAAAAGCTATTACCCATAATAAAGGGAAGGGAAGACAGATATTTAGGAGTATTTAGACAGTTTAGATGTAGGAAAGAGCCTGCTGACAGATATCCTTAATATCAACTATAGCTTTATGGACAACTACAGATTTTGCAATCATTACCCAAACATGGTCTTGAATCTTGTAGACCGAATTTTGAAAAGACTGAGGTCAATCATTTCTAAAAATATTATCACTTTAAAACATTGTCTAAATGTTTTTTTGCCTAAAAACTCATAATTTATAAATATTTTTCACTGATAAATGTCTTAAACAGTGGATCTAGGGTTGAAACGAATATCCTTTTTTGTTATTATCATTATTATTATTATTATTATTATTATTATTATTATTTTTCTTCTTCGAAATTTTAATATTTAATATTTACTTTTTAATTTGTTTATTTACTCTTTTATTTATTTATTTATTGGAAAAATGGCAATCATAACTTTCCAGGTCTCAAAATGATCTCTTTATATTGCTTGTTTTGTTTTTATATGTTTGATTGAATGAAACCATTTCTTTAAAAATTGTCCCTTAAATCAGTTCAAAGCTGATTTTTCAAATTTACCCCGTCATATTTTCATCCTTTTATATTGTGATGCTTGTTTGGGTTGATGTGAAGCAAAGCTGCTGTACCATCTGCACGTCTGCATCCATCCAATGCATGCTGGGAAGAGTCTCCCTATTAGTTCTCTTTGGCCTGGTCATTCATCCATTCACCCATCCATCTGTCCACCTATTAGCATCTACATTTTTCTCCCCTCCTTTCCTCAAAGATCTCCCCCACTCTCCCTCCCTCTCATCCTCTTGTTGGAGCTGCTGAATTATTTAGCATCAGACAGTGGGCTCTGGTCGGCTGAGCCAGAAAGAGATGGAGAGCTAGAGTGAGGAAGAGATGTGGAGAGAAAGGGAAGCATGGAGGTGTCCGACACCGCAGGAAGCCGTGAGTCAGCAGGGAGAGAAAGACCATGTGGGAGGGGAGACGGGGGGGAGTTTATAGATAGCTTTAGGTGATACGACTGGAGAGAGCGCCGTCAAATGCCTCCCGTTGTGTTCGTGAACGTGTGTGTGCATGCGCTTATTGATTTGAGCACAGAAGGTCATGGAGCCGAGAGGAGATTAGCAAACCAGACTCAGAGCACGGAGGCAGAGCTAACGCCTCCTCTGAATATCAGCTAGACAGAAAAAAAAAAGGAGAGAGTGAGAGAGACAAGGCGGACAGACCAGAGGAGCCGTTACAGTATGGGGGAGAGCTACATGTACCAGCGACTCCCCTACGCCAGAGGAGAGGAGGAGGGGGAGGATGAGGACGAAGAGGAGAGAGACGGGAGCATCAGAGAGAGTGTCGGGGGACAAATGGTAAAATGTGAGATCGTGGGTGGACATGCAGTGATTCTCCTTCTCTCTCTGCTATTAACAGCATGTGTGTTTGTGTGTAGACGCAGTGTTTGTGAGAGAAAGAGTGGGCGAGTGTGTGTGTGTGTGTGTGTGTGTGTGTGTGTGTGAGGATGCAAGTGTGTATTGATGGTGATTGTATGGCTGCAACTACAGACCATTCTCCATTTGATATTAATTGAATTTAATCCATTGGTTCCCAACCTGCCGGGCCTTGCTCTTCAAATGTGACTTCACTAATTCAGGCTTTCATGCTGTTATCTGACTAAAATAATCCTGTTTATTTCCATATAATCTAATTTGGTTCCCTGAAAGCAGCTTGATTTGTTAATCCTGGATAAAGTTATCTTGAGTAACAGCGCGCTCCTATTTTGAATTAAAAGCTTAACAAGTAGAGAGTTTAAAATGATTGGTTGAGGGCTGCTGATCATGTGATTGCAGCTATGTGACATAGGTATGTTGGGGACCCTCCCAGCATGCACTGGGGCAGCAAATGATTTGACAAAAGTATTTTTTTATATGTGTTTCTGCGTTTTAACAGTTGTCCTTTTGTTCTACATTGCCTCAGTTACATTGTTTGTCCACCAGAGAGCACTGACAAGTTTATTTTTCTATAAAATGTCCTGCTCTGTACATATCTTTCTTGTAAAAGAAAGACACAAAGTTAAGAGATCCTTATGAAAAATGTTTGTTTATGTAAAAACTTTAACTCTAAAATATTGAAATCAGTATTTGCAGAGAAAAAAATCCCAACAAAATCCTCAAAATTTAGAATATAAAACTACTTCCGCCGACACTAACACATTGATAGCTTTGAATACTTTGATGTTTTCAGGCATTTAGTTTTTCTTAATTCCACTTAAAACTAGCACAACACAGATGACATGGCATCAGGTCAAGATCCAGATGGGTGAACAAGTAAAAGATAGTTTGGTTCCAAGGAAATAACATGTAGCAGTAGTTTGACATTTTTGGGGAAATGATTTATTTGCCTTCTTGCAGACAGCTAGCATAGCTTAGCATAAAGACTGGAAACAGGGGGAAACAGCTAGCCTGGCTAAGTCCAAATGTAAAAAAAAAAAGAAAATCTACCAACCTGCACCTTTAAAGCTCACTTATTAACATGTAACATCTATTTAATACCAGTGTTTGGAAAAAACAAAGAGTTGTGGTTTTGGAAATTGAATATTGATTTTGTAGCTCAGAATAGCTGCTCCATTTGCACAACACATTACAGTGTGTCCATTAACTCTGTCCATTAACATCCCACTCAATAACTGAACAAATTATGCACATGCTTTTTCCTTCATACTAAAAACACAGTTATGCACCCATGGCGCTTTGTCAATGCGTCCTCACATGTATGGTAACACAAGGTACAAATGTATGTGTGCAGATGCAGTGTGAGGAGGGGACGGGGTGGCTGCTGGAGTTGCTGACGGATGTGCAGCTGCAGCAGTACTTCCTGCGGATCCGCGACGAGCTCAACGTCACCAGACTCTCCCACTTCGACTACGTCAAGAATGAAGACCTGGAGAAGATCGGCATGGGACGCCCGGGTTCGTCTTGTTATTACATGTTCCCATTTACACCTCAGAGTTTTACAAATAAGACATTCAAGTTTATTAATGCTTGGAGTTAGTCCTGGAATGTTTTCAGTGTTTGTGATTGTTGCCTGTGCAGGTCAGAGGAGGCTTTGGGAAGCAGTTAAGAGAAGAAGAGCCCTTTATAAACGCAAGTCCTGGATGAGCAAGGTGCACACACACACAAACACACCCATACACACACACACACACAAACACACACACATGTGTATATATATAGTCTTGTATTAGGTAACATTTCCTCTCTGACTCTGTAACCATGATAATAAACCACCAGCTGAACAAAACCTTGAATGCCAAATGAGATAAATTACATTTATTCAAACTTTTTACAAATTCCTTCTTTTAGATAACTGATTTCCCCGGCTGACAAAAAGCTCACATGTTTGCAGAGTGACTGTGTATATTCAAAGAAAGTGAAATAACTTTATTTTCACTGCATGTTATACAATGAGAATATATATATTATTATTATTTTTTAGCAGAACACCATAGCAGCTTTTAAAGCTCGCATTTTTAAGTGTGAGGCAATGAAGACGTGCTTGAAAGAAAACCTGCGTTTTTAGGACCCTTTATGGAACAAACTGAAGACCATAGCCATCTGCAACACTGCAACGTTCCCTGAAACAAATGTATGCATACCATTTTTCAGAGCAACATATAGAGAGAGTGCAGATCTTTTTTAATTTTATAGTAACACCTTTACTGCTTCTTTTGCACTTCTGGTTAGATGCTGAAACTGCATTTCGTTGTACTAGTACTAAACAATTAGCTGGCTGCTTTGCCAGTCACTGTTTGAAACAATAAACAAGACCCCTGTGACCAGTTATTCATGACATTTAACTTATGTTATACTTACATATATTTATGTGATGTGTTTTTTGGTGTAGTTTGCATTGATGTAGATTTGTTTTTAAGATTATATTGTCAAGTCTTATGCCACATGTTGTGTGTCGTCATCCCTTAGATCAATAAATCAAGTCTTGCAGTTTATGAGCAGAAAAATTAAAAACATGTCCCTTGTTTCTGCTTATTGTAGGTGTTTCCAGTTAAACGACCCGACGCCGACCCCCAGCAGCCCCTCCCTCAGGGGGCGTCGTCCGACGCCGCACCAGCCAGTAGCGAGCCGGCGGCCTCGCTCACCTGCCTGATCAGAGAGTCGGAGCTGCAGCTGTTTGAGCGGCTGGGTGACGGCACGTTCGGGGTGGTTAAGAGAGGAGAGTGGACCGGACCCAACGGCAGAGTGGTGAGAAAGCAGTGTGGAGACGCTCATTAGGGAAACACATAACATGCTGTTGAATATGCAGAATGTATGAAAGGTAAACTCATGTTATCGTCTCTCCCTCTCTGCACATCTAGTTGTCCGTGGCGGTGAAGTGTCTGAAGGCCGGTGTGTTGGACTCAGACGGTCTGGACGATTTCATCAGAGAGGTGAACGCCATGCACTCACTGAGCCACCAGAACCTGATCCGGCTGTACGGCATCGTCCTCACACAGCCCATGAAGATGGTAAAACACACACACACACACACACACACACACACACACACACACACACACACACACACACACACACACACACACACACACACACACACACACACACACACACACTCATTGCTCATGCAAAAGCAGACACCCAAATCTAAATACTAATAAGAGGAGTGTTTTGTTTTCATATTCTGTGTGTAGGTGGCTGAGCTGGCCCCGCTGGGTTCCCTGTTGGATCGCCTGAGAAAGCGTCAGGGTCACATCCTCATCGCCTCTCTGTGTAACTACGCTGTGCAGGTCAGTTAAACACCAAAAAGATAAAACTGGAAGTGATAAACGCTCAATTTCAACCAATATTTGCTGCAGTGCCCAGAGATGTATGGCTGGTTTATTCCCAGCAAACCTTTTCACACTGGATGTTAAATACAGTGAAAATACTTTAAAACAAATAATTATCATGCAGCAAATGGAAATTGTAAAAAGTCATCATGCACAACATGAAGTTTTGTTCTAAAACATAAAAAAACTATAAAAGATTGTACTCCATATAGATGCAAATATATTTCTTCCCAATGAAGGATAAGTTTCTTTTACTTAAGTGAAAGTACTAATACCACACTGTTAAGATACTCCACTACAAGTACAAGTCCTGATTTTGGGACCGTACTTAAGTAAAAATTTGTAAGTATTATTCAAAAAATCTAAGTAAAAGTACTTATTGTGCAGTAAAATGTTCCCTGTCAGGGTTTAACTATTATATTTGATGTTTCTACATTATTGTTACTGCTGCATTAATGTGTTGCATTATAGGTTGTGGTAATTTGAACTCCTCTATATACAGTTGGGTAGTTTAATCTACAGCAATACATCATATTCTAAAAGATCATACACTCAGATGTAGTAAGTAAAGAGTATAAAGTTACATAAATTGGAAATACTCAAGTAAAGAACAAGTAACTCAAATGGATACTAATGTCCAGTACTTTGAGTAGATGTATTTAGTTACATCACTGTCTCTTTGTGTGGGTGTGTAGGTGGCGTGCGGCATGGCCTACCTGGAGCAGAGACGTTTCCTCCACAGGGACCTGGCCGCCCGCAACGTCCTGCTGTCCACCAATGAAACGGTGAAGATCGGAGACTTTGGCCTGATGAGAGCACTGCCAACACACACGGACCAATACATCATGGAGGAGGGCCACAAAATCCCTTTCCCATGGTGAGAAGGGCCTCCTGGTCGAAGTGAATCATTTTGTAGTTTTATAGCCAAGCTCCAGGGAATTCTACGTTTGTCCTTGTCTCTCTGCAGGTGTGCTCCGGAGTCTCTGAAGTCTCGTACTTTCTCTCACTCCTCTGATACCTGGATGTTCGGGGTCACTCTGTGGGAGATGTTCACCCACGGACAGGAGCCGTGGCTGGGCCTAAACGGGAGCCAGGTGCATGCACACGCACATCTCTTTAGAATTTGCCGTTAAAGTTCAGGAGAGGAAGAAGTTCATGTTTTTAATTTAAAAAAATCTGTTCTTGCATATAATAGCTTCTGAAAAAGCTTAACGCACAAAAATATTGCAGCTTCTCATCTTTATTTGTTGATGGTTCCGATTCGTGGGTGACTGATTGATGTCATGTGATTGGGGCAATCTGATTGGTCTACCAACCTATTTACGAAACCCCAAGTTCTATTTAATGCATGCATCCTCATTTCCTTGTAAAATAACCTGATGAAAGTCTACGTACCGAAACGTTGTTACTAAAAGATATTTATACGCAAGTGAAGAAGGCAGTGTGCAGGAGTTTTTTGTTCTATAGCTTCTTATCATTTAAAAAATGTAACCAGGTAATAATTACACTTCTGTTATCGTGTCTGTTTGCAGATTCTCCACAAGGTGGACGCTGAAGCCGAGAGGCTTTGTAAACCAGACGACTGTCCACAGGATATTTACAACGTCATGCTGCAATGCTGGAGCCCCAAACCTGAGGACAGACCGACTTTCATCGCCCTCAGAGACTTCCTGCTCGAGGTAGCACAGTGGTTTAAGTATTAAGATCAATAACTTACGTAAAAGTAATATCACAGTCTAAAAATACTGTGTTACAAGTGAAGGTCCTACACGCAAAATTTGACACACATACACACCACAAAAGTAACTCTTTTAAGTTGTGGCGATTTCAAATAAGAGACTTAATTTTTCGAACTCATCAAAAGAAATATCTCAAAAATGTACATCCCAGAAATTTCACATTTCATCTCATAGTTACCGCTTAATGTGTTTTCGTAGCTCGTAAAGTAGTTTGGCATAAAAGTTATACACCGGGCAAACAAAGGACAATGAAGGGAAAGCAAGCGGAAAGGAATAAATCACCATTATACAAGACGACACGGTGGTTGTCTCTTATGATCCCGCTGATGGCAGTAATAAATCATCAGACTTTTCCTCAAACTCAGAGTGTGTGTTTGTGTTCTGCAGACCATGCCGACAGATATGAAAGCGCTGCAGGACTTTGAGGATGAAGACAAGCTCCTGATTAAAATGAATGACGTCATCACCATCATAGAGGGAAGGTCAGTTTGAGATGCAAACACATGCTGTACCCGATAAGAATGTAAATCTAATTTTGCATACACAAACTAAATTAACGTTTTTTGAAAGTCTCGCTTGTGAGAATCCAGAGGTGACAAAGGTCGTTCTTTTGGGACAACCAATGCATCTTTTGTTGGCATTGAATTCCTTGAATAGTTAAAAATGTCTGCAATTACTGTCCTATTAGTGGCTCATTATAGACATGTTGTAACGTCTGTGTGCTACTCAAATGTAAACCCTCAAGTTAGCAATTATTTTGTTCTTGATTTGCTGCTATTTATACATCATGTGACAAAGAGGATCTGTGCACTCAGGAAAGTCCCCTTATTGTTAAATGATGTTGAATATGAGGATACGGATTATACAAATCAGAAAACCATGTGGTAAACAGAGTAGAAGGCATTTTCTTCATTATCCTCATGTGTCCGTTTGTGTGTTTTCAGGGCAGAGCACTACTGGTGGCGAGGTCAGAACAAGGGGACGCTGCGTGTCGGTCAGTTTCCTCGCCACGTGGTGACATCGGTCGCCGGTCTGTCGGCCCACGACATCAGCCGGCCACTCAAACACTCCTTCATCCACACCGGACACGGAGACACGGACCCTCACAGGAGCTGGGGACATGCAGACCGCATAGACAGGTTAACAATACTCAATAATTCAAGTCATACAACATTATTTTACTCATACAATGTAAAAGTAAGTGGAATGTTTTCTTTAGGAGGGAAAATAGGCTGTTACTTAATTATAAAAATGTAAAATTCAGACCTCTCTCCGTCTACAATGTGCAACTAAAAAACAATGTATGAACCGTGGAAAACAGCCAGAGTGGTATATTTTAAAACCGCATAATCACAATAACAGATATTACGGTTTATCTTCACACATTTTCATGCTGGTTGTTGGTATAGCCATTAACTCTCAGCTTTACATGAAATAATCCAATATTTGTACAAGTCAGAATAGATAAATAGCATTTTGTTAAAGTAACATACTACTTTTATAATACGTGAATCATTTTTGATCTCCTCAGATTTATCTTGAACCACAGATTTATCTTTTATAAATTGGAGACTATTAAACTAAATACAGTATAAGTAAATACAGTGACTCTATTTTCCATTTTCCACCTCATTGGAAAATTGTCTTTGGTTTCTCCAAGGTACAGCAAAGGTACATAAAATACACATAACACAACACAGCATGAAACACAAACTGTACAAATATAAAACGGGCAGGAAGCAGCAAAATAATAAAAGAGAGCACATCTTATATAATATCAATACATTCAATATTAAACTATTTGCTTTTGTAGCAACGCTTGTTCTGTAACCCTCCACCGGAGTGCAGCAGTGCTCAGTTCACCAACAGATGATGTAATTGTTAAGCTGTTTTTAAGAACGAGATCGAATCCAGAGCAACTGCTCCAAGAACAGAAAAAGCCTCAATACTCAAATTAACATTTTAACTGGCAGTGATTACAGCAGGAAAGGGTGTCCAACTCTTAATAAATCATATTAAATGTCTGTAGCAAATGCAAAGGAAATAATACGTTTCAATTGAAGCTTTTATATAGAAAATGATGCAGAATTAATTTCTGGCTGCAGCTTTCTTTAAATCAGATGTACTTGTCTGCTCCCTTTCAGTCTGTATCTGGGGAACCCCATGGACCCTCCTGACATCCTCGGGATGGAACCGGGCACCGCCAGGCCGACCAAACTCCCCAACCGCTCCAAGAGTAAACTTTTCACATCATTCAAACATACACACACAGTGGTGGAATGTTACTATGTAAATGTACTGTACTTGAATTCAAACTTGCACATAAGTATTTCCATTTCAAGCTACTCTATTGTACTTTTTACTCCAATACATTTGTCTGACAGCTTTATTTACATTTCAGATTAAGAAGGTTTTTCATGCAATTCCTTTTCAGTGAAAACAGTGATCTCCATATATGCTTATTTTTATTAGAATTTTTTTTTAACCTTTAACTGAAGGATTAAGTTTTCCTTCAAGTTGTTTGTTCTTAAACCAAACAAACGATTTTAAAAGCCTCTTGGATCAGCTGTGAAATGCATCGTCACAAAGCTGAAAACAGGGCTTTTTTTCTGAGCTCATGAAAAGTTTACCTAGAGATACGTGGATCTCACAGGACAGCAACTCTGCAAATATTCTTATAGAATAAATGATGCATTGCTGTAGATAAAGCTACCCAAAGATCTTTAAAGGAGTTAAAATTGGCACAACACTAAACATCTACAGCAGTAAAAGGAACGGTAAAGGTTTTGAATGCAGGACTTGTACTTCTAAAGCTTTTACTTTTGTTGAGGATCTGAATACTTTCACCAATGCTTATACTATGTGGCTTTTGTTGATCACAATAGTGGTCATGTAGAAAACTGAGCTCATTCTTCTGTCAGATTGGTTTTAAAGTCACTGATTGAATGTAAACTAAATGTCCAAAACTCTTTTTTATCAGAGCAACCTCCTCCTCGTCCTCCCCAGCCTGCCGTTCTGCTGAAGAGTAAGTGATTCTCTTCTTCCCCTTTACTGTTTGTCCTCTACAATAACTCCTTTAAATACACGTTCCCTGACTCTGGAGTTTACGTTTGTGTGCAGAACCCTTCTACGACTCTGTGATGGACGATTATGACGACGACGCAGACGACGGCAGCACCTCCTCTGGGCTGAAGAGGCTGGGAGTGTCTCTGGGGCTGAAGCTCCGACCGTGGGAGGCGTCCGGCGTGCGCTCGGCCAAGAGTGAGGTGTCGCTCATCGACTTCACCGATGACAGCTTCAGCTCGACCACGCCCTCACCGCTCACTGAGGCCCGGCAGCCGGATGAGGACACACTGAAGGTGCAGCTAGAGAGTGAAAGTAGTTGGATGAGAGAATAATTAGCCATGACTTTAAAGATTTAAGGAGGGTAAAAGCTATGCATGTGAGGATGATTTAAGGGCAAGTGTAAGCAATTAAAAGAGGGTAAAGCTTGTTAATTCAGTTTTGGTTCAAATGTTATCTATTAATTGGTTAATTTAACATGGATAGTGCACATTTCTAAACATTGTATTAGAGTTCATCAAAAGGCTATTCTACATCTGTACAGATGGACAGATGTAACTAAATTGGGGAAAAACAATAAAACAAAAACAATAACCGAAACCTGCAAAGCAGACTCATACAGTACACAGGCATGAATAATACAATTATAAAATGATTAATGCAGAAATGTTCAAGAATTTGTGGCAATCTTACCTCTCTCCGAAATTAGATTAAGATTCAATTCTATTGTCACTGTACGGAGTACAATACTGAAAAAAGATTTACTTTATTATCTATCCATTAGAGAAAAAGCAGATAAGTGCAGAGTAATGTGACAAAATAATAGTCAAATAAATATAAATTGTAGTAATAAACATTAAGCGGTAAATATGAATACGCTATGATATATAAATAGTATTATTATGTGCAGCGGTTGCAGTAGGTACAATATATAGTGCAGTTTTATGTACATATAAGTGCAATAATGGCAATAGTCCTTATTGAATAGTGAGATAATATATACAGATAAGCAGATGGAGATATGGTGTATTATAGATCATATATATACTCATGCAAATAACTCCCAGTTTTCCGGATTTTGAAATCTTTTCTGTTTTAAAGTTGTGTTTTCACAGATGTTTCCCTCAGATTATTTACTGTGTGGATCTGTGGCCCAGAAAAACACCTTAACCATCAGATAATGCAGAGGCAACAGCTCACTGCTAATGTGTGTAGCAGAAAGACAAAAAAAACATTCTTTTTTTAAAACAAAATCCTGCTGAAATATATGCACTGAAACATAAAAACACATAAAACAACACTGTGCTGTCTGTAAAAGGTAGCATTGTAATTATAGCTAGCACAGCTGGTTGTACAGACGCTAGCAGATTAGCTTGCTATAGCTGTCGTACTTGCTCGGTTAACCCCGTTCGTGGCATGAACCTTTCGTAACAGTTGTTTTCAGTGTGTGTAACCATTAATATAACTGAGGGCAATACATATTTCGTGGAGCAGAACATACTGTTTCACATTCATTCATTTTTTCGCAGCTGAAAGCATAGGACAGGGAGCGGTTTTAAATTCTTTCGCACATGATTTCTCATCTGTTGATTTCAGCTACCTTTTGACCTATTGGTTCTCCACTCGCACGCCAACACATACAGGAAGCTATTGTGCTCCTGCATTACATAATCTGAGAATCAAAGACCACCACACACCATATGTGTTCTCAAAAGAAAGTTCATTCTTTGACTAAGAAATGTGTTGAATCATTTTTGTCCTTGGATGAGCCTGAGGCGGGTGCAGTGTGATGGATTTGGCTCATTGATTGATCATGTGCATTTTAGTTGTTAACTTTGGGTTTCCTATTCCTCTCATCCTATGGCTCCCTTCAATCATATAGACTAAGCTGGAATGTGGGTTGGAAATGTAATATATTGTTTAACATATTTTCAACACAGAATTGTCATCATCTTTGCCTTTTGTGAAGTTGTTTAGTGCTAAATCTCTGCTGGCTAAAAAACTCTGGAGTTGAGCATGCAAAAGGTCTAGGGCTTATGGGAAATGGTGTTTGTTAAAGGCCGCAAATTTTTTTTTTTATGAATGACAATACTAGATAGCTTTTCTTTTTACTTGTGTCTTTATCGAGACATATGAAGCGAGCCAAGGTTTGAGTTTTAGTTGTAAGCAATGTTACAAATTTCCCTGGGATTTCAAACGATGTTTTCTTACTTCTGGAAAAGAACCCAGAAGTTCTGCTTCCTCTTTGGATCCATATATTGTACGACCATCGCCTAACTTTACTTTACTCGTGCATCTCCTTTTTTTTACTCTATCTTCCATCACTCTCCTCCTCAGGACACTCCGTCCATCCTGGACTGGCCTCTCCCTCAGCCCACTTACGACGCTGTCTCTGCGGACCTCGAGGACCAATCGGAGGACCAGGAGGTTCTGTCCATCAACAAGGGATTCACTGAGGAGACCGCGGCCTCGCCCAGCGGCGCTATGGCAACCAGGAGCGAGTCACAGTCAGCTGACCTCTTCCAAGAACTACAGAGAGAAGTAATGAACGTGTAGTTTCAAAGTAGTCTTTGATGATTAACGCAAACAGACAAGTGCTAATATTTCTGTCTGGGTGCAGGTGATGGTGAAGCTGCAGGTTCCCATGGCAACGGGCCGCTCCCTCCCCTCCTCCCCGCTCCCCATGCCTCTGGCTCCGTTGGGCCCCCACCGACAGATCTGCCTGCCTCCTCCCTCCCCCACCACCACCTCCTCCACCTCCTCCTTCGCCTGCTGCTTCGAGGACCGGCCCACGCTGCCCCCGCGCAGCCCCGTCCCCCGCTGCGTCCCTCCAAGCGCAACATCTCCATCCGCACCGCCCACCCGCAGCCCCGCTCCAGCTCCATCTCCCTGGACGACGGGGAAGACACGCCTCCTCAGATCCCACCCAGAGACCATGCATTCTCTCAGCCGGGCTCCCGCTCCTCCTCCCCCCTCCCGCTGGTGCCGCCACTGTCCTCCTACCCCGTGGCCCTGCCTCCACCTCCACTCTCCGTCTCCCCACGCCGGGCGTCCGGACACCTGGGACCCCTTCTGTCCTCCAACTCGTCCTCCTCCACATCACATTCCTCACGGCTCGCTACTCGTGGCTCCTCCTACTCTTCCAGCTCCTTACTGGATCCTCTCGCCTTCAGTGAGGGGCGTGGCCTCTCATCACTGGTTGACAGCTCGCCTCCCGCCCCGTTACCAGAGCGACCAGCTTTTCTGGAAAGGTGTGTTGCTGATATCAAACACTGTCCAACTAGCTTTAGTAGCCAGCAAGTTGTCCCGAAACTAGCTCCCTGTTAGCTACAATAGCTCAAACAATGGCTGGTCTTTCATTGGTACTTAAAGGAACAATGTGTAGCATTTAGGGGGATCTATTGACAAAAAGTGGAATATATTATTAATAAGTATGTTTTCTTTAGTGTATAATCATATACAAATAACAGTTGTGTGTTTGTTACCATTGGAATAAGCCGTTTAAGCCGTTGGTTGCAATCTGTAACCTCACCGCTAGATGGCGCCAAATCCCACACACTGCACTTTTAAAGAGACAAGTGTGTGTAACTGTAAAAATGTCTTAAAATTGAAATTTTAAATTAAATTTTAAAGCTTTAAGAGGCTTGCTCTGCTAAAGTGAGTCTTTCAATATTTGCCACTAGCATCTCTAAGTCCAAACCAATATGAGACTTTGTTCCTACGAGTTTCTTGCATTTTATACAATAAATCAGCTTTTCCTGCTCATTCTAAATGTTCCTTAAATACTACAAACACTAAAATATCAACAGGTATTACAACACTTTCAAAACAAAAGGTCACTTAACACCCAGAGAGAGAGCAGCCGTCACTCAATACAGAGTGATAAAATGCTGTTTGCCTGACTGAGCAGCTCTTGTGAAGTGTTGTTCACTGAAGCATTTGTCCTCTCTCTCCTCTCTTTATATTATAGTCCTCTTAAGTCTGATTCTTCTTCACTTTTAGACCACTTATGGGCATTAACAGACGTTTTGTTTTTTTGCTTAAATAACACACTTTTAAATTGTGTTTCAAAATTCACTAATAACCTTCAAAACAGCCAAACAACTGTCAAGAGCATTGATCCTTAAGGTCCATTTAGTAGCTGTTAAGTGGCTTTTTAATTTGATCTTTATTAGAATCATTGTTACATTTTTCTCATACAAGCTTTGATTGAGTATATAGATAAAAGATAAACATTATCTGTTGGAACCATTGATTCATACATTATTTTGTCTCTCTATGTTGTGTCAGATATGGATCAGCCAACATGGCGGCAGTCAAACCCATGATTCAGCACCCCGGAGGAGCCAAACCAAACTCCTCCTACAACAACAACAACGGGCGAACTGCAGCTCCCAGCATGCAACAGGAGCAGAGCGTCACACAGGTAATGGGGAGGAAAATGAAATGCACAGCATGTTTTTCTTTCCTCTTTTCCTCCTTATGTAAAATATCATCACATTGGTATATCTTTTCCTAAATGCCACAGGCTGAAAAATCAGTTAACAAAACAAAGCTTTTTGAAAACGGTTTAAAAGTTGATAATTCATTTTATGCCGACAAAGCAGCAGATTTCCATCATAGTCAGACTTTATCTCCTGCTCCTCCATTCTGGATGGATGATTGTTTTAATGTTGATTTATGATTATCATAAAGAATCAATAAGTTTATCATAGTTTCATAACATTTTGTGGGAGTGCGAGTTTGACTGTAAACTTTAAAGCGCTCTCGGATAATTTGCACTTTAATTGATGAATTGCAAATTTGATTCATGTACATGTATGTTAAATTATTGATATATACTTTTCAAGGCTTTGTAATTGTTTACAATTTAGAGGACTGTTATATTATAATACTACTATACTATAAGTCATTTTCCTTACATGACAGTTACACACAAACAATCCACAGGTCCAATCATGTTTCTTTTAACCTTTAATCCTTCATTCATTAAACAGTCATGTTATGATTGACAGGTCCAAGGAGCAGTTCACGGTGTCACACTGGAGGAGTGTCAGGCAGCTCTACAGGGTCACAACTGGAGCATCCCTCAGGCCATAAATCACTTGAAGGTAAATCTGTCGACACATCTGTTTTGTCCTTGAGAACAGGTTTTTACCAGGTACCTTAAAACAAAAACTAAAATAGCCTATGCTAAAAAGATATCATATAAAATATACGTAAATGAGCAGAAGTCTCTTTCGTGATTTTAATATTTCCGCACTCTTTTACTCTTTTACTTTTACGAGTATATTTCTCCAATAATTTACCAGGAAATACCTTTATCTCAAATCCTAATACACAAACTCACAGTTCACATGCTGATACAAAAATAATAGAGGAGAAGAAGCAATTGGGCAATCCAGACAGGACCCTTATGACACGGTTTTAACCATTTATTGCAGCAATATGCATTTTATTGTGGCGGTGTGGCTCTTCTCATGTGATGCTCTGGACAAAATCTGAGCAGGCATGACACACATACTTTCCCTGAGCTCAGGTTTGCTTTGAAGTAGAATAATAGGACAATAAAAAATACACATAACACAATGCTTAACAACTTGCCGACCTCTCTGCCTAAAATTCCTCTTCTCCCCCCCTCCGTGTTTTAGGTGGAGCAGCTGTTTCGTCTGGGCCTGCGGTCGAGAGCCGAGTGCGAGGAGCTTCTGCAGCGCTGCCAGCTGAACCTGGAACAGGCCAGCACGCTCATGCTGGACACATATGGACCACATCGGAACAGGTAGAGGAAACTACATAAGGAAAAATAACAGCTGTTCCTTTTGCAAAGGCTCCTATGTACGCTTCTAGTCTGCAAAATGAAAGCAATGCCTGTCTGAGCTATAGCAGTATAGCAGCTGTTTTCTCTCCCAAATGAGCTTTGATGCAGCGAGTTCCCCTGGCAACACAACCACATATGTGATGAGGATGTCACTCCGTCTGCTCTTCTTCACTCGTCTGTCCGATGTCACTGTTAAGACAAAACTGTCAGAGCTAGAGATTTCTTTTCTTGGCAGATTCACATTTCCGATTTTTTAAAAGACTGACCTGCAGATTACTATTTTGCCAAATCAGAACTATAATTCAGAAAATATATCTCTGAATGTTATCGTTTTACTTTGTTATTGTCATCTAGTGGTTGTTTGCACACAAAACACAAAATTCTAATTATTAGGAAACTAATGATTGTATTTTTATTTGAATATTTGCTTTGATTGAAAAAAAGAAATCTTAGCAATACTAGTTTTAATTATTTCTAATGAGCTGCTTAGAGCTAGTTTCAGGAAGTTAAACAGCTGTGAAAACATATCCTTCCAACAACTGTATTCATTCAAGTTTCTCTCCGAAAACGGCATTTTGACAGATTACATTTGAAGACATCACAATAGTGTTATAATTTACCTTTGCCCAATACAAATGTTTGCTAAGTAGAGCTTGAACACATCATAACTGGAAAAAAATAACCAAAACAGTGAGCAAAAATATGCTTTAAAAACTCAAAGTTAAGTGAGACTCTTCTGACTACATTTAAATATAGTAATTCATTCTATTTTTACTATAAAAAAATGTTTATTAGTGCAGCTTAAAGTTGACTCTTTCACATTGTTCTACATTTGGGTGAAAAGAAAAAACACATTTTTCACTTTGCCTCAAACATCTCAGTCGAAGATTTTCAATTACATTATATATCTCTCTCTTTCAGCTGCAATGAACCACTTGAGCTCCCGTCGTAATTCGGATCAACAAGCCAGTCGTTTACCGCTCCAAGCACTCGAGCCGCAGTGATGCTTTTTAATGAATGGAGGAACATGAAGCAGTGCGTGTGCCTCACTCAAATGTACTGTGAATTCCTGCTCTTACCTGCGTCAAACACACGCATGCTCATTATCAGCTAACAGAGCAGTTTGTTGAATGTGTCACAGTTACTTGAACAGTCGTTATCTATGTTTGTTTTTTTATTATTATTACGTGAATAATGACAAGATATGCTTCCGCTGGTAGCTACTGCGTGTGTGAATGTGTGCATGTCCAGGTATGTGTGTGGGTGTGTGTGTGTGCATGAATCAGCTTGCATCAATGCTCACTGTAAATGCCCATGCCTTTCTGCTGTTATTAAACGGATGTAAAATCAGGGACATGACAGCAAACGATATACTTGTATGTTTTTATGACAATGTACTGATAAGATGCTGTATTGTTTATAGCACTTTACTGAGTGTATCCACACACAAGTGGAGATTGTTTGAGGACACATTAACTGCTGGTCAGAATACGATTTATCTAGTTAGCAAAGTGAATAAGATACAGGTATTATAAGTACCGTTTGTGTTATTAAAAAAAGCTTTTTAAGCTGTATAAAGGTGGGAATTTTAGATCTTATTGGTAGCAATAGGATGCCAAAACAGAAATGTGAAGATACACACCATCTCCTTATGAATACAGGGTGTTAGGCATTGACTTGAACCTCCACTAGTTGGATATTTAACTAACCTAAAATTGATGTTTAGTAATTTATTTCCTATGAAAATTACTGCTGCATGATAATCATAAACACATGCTGAAGCACTTATGTTTCATTCACCTGAATAAGTAGGCAACTGCTATGCGTTGAGTGTGTGCATGTTTGCTTAGCGCTGCAGGGAGTGATAGGAGCCGACGTCCTGCTGCATAGTATGTGTCTGCGCAGATATTGATGACATGAATGTCATTGGTTTATTAATTACATGCAGCTAAATATATAGGAACGGATAACAGGTTGTCAATTGTTGCAGCTACTTTGCATGTAAGAGTGTGTCGGTGAGATCAATGTGTTTGCGAGTGTGTGTGTGTGTGTGTGTGTGTGTGTGTGTGTGTGTGTGTGTGTGTGTGTGTGTGTGTGTGTGTGTGTGTGTGTGTGTGAGACATCGCCTCAGCTGTGAGCTCTTGTCGTCACTCTGCTGTATGTGATGCTGACTGCGTTATACTGGAACATTAGAGCAGCTTATCGATGAAAAATGCAAATATGGCCTCCGATGTTTTATAATAAAGTGAAATTTGAGTATCTCTCTTTTCAAAAACATTTGTGTTCTGTGTTTATTTCATAACTAGTTCGGCACTGTGTCTAGGAGACTGGATTTAGTTGTGGTTTGTGGTTTGTGACCTGCCTTTCCCGCCTTTGCTCATCTGCACACCTGCAATGAATCAGCCTTGTTAGTTCTTCTCAGACAATCAGCTCCCTGCTGGGTCTCCTGCCTCATCACCTCATTCCACTCATCTGCACTCCATCGTCATTCCACCTGCATTTCATCCTCTCGTCAGAGAAGTTTGCATTTTAAGTCGAGGTTTTCAGCTTTTGCAGCTCAGTTTAGAACCTTACCTTAATTAAGAACTATTACTCCAAGTTTCTGTTGCCTTTAGTCTCCTGCGTTTGGGTCCACCTGCTAAAATCTTCATGGCAATAAATGTTCAACAGTGAAAATTGTGCCTCCTCTTGAGGCCATTTCATAAATGAGCATACAGATAAAACTGTACAGTCGTGGACTGTACAGTTTTATCACATCACAAGAAAAATTACTTTTTTTTTTGTTTGATGTTTTTCCCCGGTGGAAACCAGACTGAACTTTGATCTCAAAGCGAGTAACACTTTCCACACGGTTACAGAAGACCAAAGCTGACTAATAATGAAGTAAATAAATAGAAAAGTAACTGAAGAATGCTATGGTCAAATAAACTGGAAATAAACAAGTTGTTAAGATAAAATATCCATGAGGTTTTGTTTGATGTGAAAATTAATTAGGTCTTTTTACTTTCATATGGTTTTAAAGGTTTAATCCAGTAAAGCGGGTGAGAGCAGTCTAAAAGGTGAAACAAATTATACTGAGGGAAAATAAATCCAATTAAAGAAGAATAATGATTTAATAATGCCTGTTTTTTGTTTTTACACAATACATTTTTAATTTCTATTGAAATATTAAAAAAAAAAATACTAACTTATTTATTTTATTTATGCCTTTTTATAAAACATTTTCGATTTTATTCATTTTTTTTTATTTATTTACCCATTTAACTTACTGCAGTTATTTCTTAATTTACTATTCGCTTGATAAGAACATTTTTGACACAATCTAGAAAGTCTAATGAGAGGAAATGAAAAGGAAACACAAATATTCACACCTGCATTTTTGCTTAGATCACTTTGACAAAAAAACCCACATTTGTGCACAAAAAATGGTGGTAGTTTGTACATCGTCACGAGTATTTGTTATTTTTTCACAGGAGGTAAATTCAAGTCTAAACATGTTTACTTAAACTCTGTCGGCCCACAAACAACCAAAGAGCTGTGAGCAGAGTGACGGGTTCAAACGGTGCATGAGTCCTGTCTCTAATGGAAGTCTTGTCTCTGCTTCCTCAGGGATCAAACCTGTGACCTTTCCATTATGGGACCTCCAGGCCACTGCACACCCCCCACCTTCTATCTCCCTCACTTACCCACACACTCCCTCACTTCCCAAATTGATCTCAGCTACAGTGCATTGTGGTCCGATTGCTCAGTGTGATCCCTGGACTGCCCCAGACACTCGCTCTGCACTTATTTGCTACAGCAGTAAGCACTCTGTCACATTCACTGATGATGCATGGGACACACACACACATATATATATATATATATATATATATATATATATATATATATATTTATTTATTTATATACACTCACACATATGAACCTTTTGTGTCTCAAGCACACAAATATAGGGACTAGGTGTCACGACGTCCCTACTTCCAAAAATCACTTTATATAATGGGTGTACAAAGTGTTCTTGTGTGTGTGCGTGTGTGGGATTATGATTATTTTGTAATGCATGCTTGTGTGTTTAAAATGTACAGCTGTTATAATTCATAGTTGGGAGTCAATCTTGCCTGCTGCGTATTTTTGTGATTTTGACTACTAAACTATGTGCATTTTAATGCAGATACAGGTTACATATTTCTAAAAGAATCGAAAATTATAATTATTTTCATTATTATAAGTACACATTTAGCAGGTTTTGCAGCCTGCACAGAGTTTTTGTGTTGTTCTAGTATCAGTTTTTGTGTTTTTTGACACTGTTGCTTGAATAAGAAGCAGAAACCTCAAGGTGTAAAGTTGACAGGTGTGAATTGGCATCAAAGAGGCCAATGCACCAGCTGTATGTTAGCTTTAAGCTAACTAGCAATAGAAGTCTTTGGGAAGTGTGTTTGTGTTCAGCTCGACCTCTGAATGAACCGAAAATGACGTCCTGTTAGTTCCCTCCCGTCTCTTTCTGCCCTCTCGCCTCATAAAGCCTCAGAATATGTGCAGATTTTTCGCTCAAGTTGACACATTGTTACCAACCGAGACAGCGAGTCTGTGTTTTTGTCGTAATGGCAAAATGTGGTCCTCGTGGTCCGTAGTGGGAACTACCACAGAAGTGGTTTCGAGCACTTTGCTAGGTATTTATATTTCTGTCTGTCTGAGGACAGATTTTGTCAATAGAGTCACAACTTTGCAAGATGCAGTCACCAAACTTTACATGTGTGTAGTTGAGATCAAAATTAATGAAGAGTTCAAAGAAGAGTGTAATCCAAGCAAGGGAGCCAACCCTGGCGCAACGGCTTGTGTGATCACATCGCAAGATGGTCTCTAGTCAATTTGCCTTATGGTCTATTTGATTTTAAATAAGACCATCATTTACTAAATGAACATCATGCTGTGTTGAAGAAGACTTGAAACTAGAGATTGAGACCATAAACTCATGTTGACAATGTTTACTGAGGTAATAAATCAAGAGAGAAGTAGAGTCATTTTCTCATAGACTTCTATACAATCAGACTTCTTTTTGCAACTAGAGGAGCCGGCCCCTGATGAGCTAGAAAGAATGCAAGTTTGAGACGCTTCCTCATTGGCTTCTTTCATTAGAACCGCCTCACCACGGGCATTTTTGCTTGTTTCATCTTTCCTTTGACTTTGCATGCATTCAAAGTCATATTTTAAAAATTGCAATGAATTTCGAGCAGTAAATCTGCCAGTTTCATTGTAGACTTTATACTTGACGAGCAGCACAAGAACGGAAGCTTAGCAACAGAGTTAATGAAAGCAGGACTTAATGAACAGTTCGTCAGCTAACAGAGATAATTGTCATATGCAAGAACAATCAAATCAAGTGAATAGAATCAACAGACTTCACACATACTTACAAGTAATAAAATAAGGCATGAATTGAATCTTGTCAGACTGAAAAGATGGCTGAGGTCATTCTTTTCTTCTCTGCCAGAGTGGTCTGCTTCATAAATGGTCTTTTTCCTCTCCGCCTGTGTGTTTGACTTCACATGTGACCTTGAATAACACAAAAGAACTTCATAATAATTCACCACCAATAATGGAAAGTCTATCGGTAAAGTTTTTCCTATTTCTCCACCTATGGACGAGCGCCTTGGGAAAATTACTGTCAAGCTTTTCATTATGTCATTTTCAATTTTGTGCTATCAATCAATTTGAAAGTATATGTACGTGGAAGAGAGAGAGACAATTATCTGGACAGCTGGTTCAAATATGAGTTTGATGTATGTCTTTGCTCCTGCTACACTGAAATGACGACACCTCTTCACATTTATTTATCTATATAATTTTCTACCTCTGTGATTGCATATTGACAGCTACCTATTAACCCAAGGTATATTTATTTGGCGGTATGATGTAGGGTGCACACAGTAATTATTTCCGCCAAGAGGATCATGTGATCGCTCGCATGTGTGTTCGTGCCTCTGCGTCTGTCCAAGGCTAATCTTGCACTCTGCTGCAGCAAACTGCTTAATATTTTAGGTCGACAGCCATGGCTGCTAGGGATGAGTATCTTTAGGGTATTATCTATACTAGGTCTCTTATTGATACTGCTTATCGGTTTGGTTCCTTATCGATACTTTAATCGGTTCTTTTTGATTATTCCGTGAGAAAAAAGACAATTCATTAACAATAGAATTGACATTACTTGATTATTATGTGTACAGCTTGAGCAGCAATACAAAAAGTTCCAAAATCTTTAAAATACATTCGCAGCTAAACAATTAGCGATAAATGATTAGCTTTCATTTATTAGCCTATTCTTATTAGCAATCTCTGTATAGCATCGCTAACGTTACCTGCATAGGACGAGGATGGGAGGCCGCTCGCAAAACAGTCGAAAACTGTGTGTTTCTGCAGATTGATGTTCTGCTTGTCCACCAAATATTTATATAATTGCTTGTATTACCTCCTTTACTTGTGAGGATTTTATTGCATTTGTGACAACGAGTGTTATCAGCATTTATTCGAGTAAAATACAGTCGCTTTGGATCTTTTTGTTCTCCCTGCCATGATGTGAGTCTCACGCTATACTGAGCCGTAGTCTGTGCCCAGGGACAGAAAGCAGTTTGCACTTTTTTAATTATTTTTTGTTTTTTTGGACTGTGTGTTTGGCTTACAGCTAACAGCTAATGGAACTACCAGTACACACACTGCTGAGTACGTCGCTGCAAATCATTTGCTTCTATGCTGGCACACAGCTTGTTTTTGGGTTGGAGTGAAATGTGTGTTTTACGACGCTGTGGTGTTGAGGTTTAGTCCGTTGTGGTTTTATTCATTCAATCACATAATACTGCAGGTGCTGTTGCAGACACACCTGGCTGAAATCTGTACTCTGCTTAGTGCACCTATCTAGTTCAGAAGGTACTTAAATATCTTAAAGGCATATTTGTGCGTGTAACTGTGTGTGTATGCACCTGTTAAGCATAGCTGATAATGCGCAGGTCAAAAGATATGTCTGCTTGAGAAAAAAAACCTGGTTGAAAGGTTTACTGTAGATTATTAGGCTGTTTCAAAAGCGATACTTCAAAAATACTTTGAACTAAATGAATCCTAATTGGTCACCTATTAAATCTAGATGTCAATCAGTGCATTTGTAAAATAAAATTGCTTTTTGGTCTCATGGTCCAGGTAAAGGAAAAAAAAAGAGCCATAACAGTATATCTGCTTTGTTTAATTGCTGTCTTTATGTTAGCTCTTTAAATTGCTGCCACATCACCTAGATAAAAGGTGGTTGGCTGGATTTATAGCTTAGCAGCATGGCTAATGTCCTAGATTTAGGAATGAAGTAGTCATGGATAGCAGGTTCCTCATTCATGCTTTGGTAAGTTAAATAGGTTCACATTCTAATGATAAAATAGTAGAGTTAAGTTGTACAACATGCATTTTTGTTGTTGATCTTCTTGGCGTTGTTCTTGTTCTTAGATGTAAAAACTGCTTGAACACAGTGTTGAAAATGCAAACTCACGAGGTCCATTTGAACGGAGCTTGAGTCTCTAACCTTAATTCACAATTTGCTAGATTGCCTTGTTAGTTTCTGTCAGTCTTTTATCTCAGAGAGACAACAGTGTCCCAGCAACGTTTGCACTCCTCACTTAATGATGTTCTGTGTTTTCATTTGGTTTAATATTGGTTTAATATTGGTTTAATATTGCCCTTGGCCTCAGAGCAGAAGTTGCTTTTTTTAGTGTAACTTCATTTTTTAGTTCTTCAATGCCTCTATATCCCTGTTCATCTGTTCCCATGTGAACATCTAACTCCCTCTGTCTGCTCTGCGTTATCTTCAACCATATCTTGGGTCCAATCCAGTCAATCACATAAATGTCAGAGTTTGAGAGGGAAACATCACTCATTATACTGAAATCACAAGCTTCAGTGACACAGATCCGGACCTGAAACCACGCTATCCTCTCCTTGTATTTGGGTTGTTTATTGTTGTTTTTGAACTGTGACTTCCAGGGCAGACAACTTAGAGACAAACGGGGCTGCCAGTCTGTTTGTGCATCTGCCAAAGCAGAATAAACATAGGCAACCATGCCTGACTAGGGCTCTAATGAGTGTACTAGAAAGGGTCAACATCTTAGAGAAAATGAGCGAGCCGGACACAAAACACCCACAAACACACACAAGCCCTCATAACTTCAATTACAAACTGAGTAATTGCACATTTGTAAGAAGAGCCAGACCACACTTAGTACTCCCAAGTGACTTACCCTAAATCAGAGTATCTCTCTAGGCCTAAAAGGTTCCTTTGTTTGCCTGTTACAAAGGCATCAAACAAAAGCCCCAAAAAAATCATCTACTAACAAACTTTTTAACTACTCAGCCAGCCCATTATGACTTCCAGCTCTTCAAATAGCAGCTTGGTCAATGATTCCAAACTATGACGCTTTACGTGGCCGTTGCTATGGCGGGAGTAAAGGAGGAAGTCACTCATGTAGTATAGAGAGTGATATAATCTGCAGATCAGTGCATGTGTAAAAGAAAGAGCTTGTTTGTCTCAAGGTCCAGGTAAAGAGAAATAAAAACACGAGCCATAACAGTATATCTGCTTTGTTTAATTGCTTTCTATATGTTGGCTCTTTAAAATGCTGTTACATCAACTCGATAAAAGAAGGTTGGCTGTGTTTATCTCTTAGCAACATGGCTTATGTCCATAGATTTGGGTCTGCTGTAGTCAGGATTGGCAGGGTCGTCATTCATGTATTGTTAAATGGAATTGTTCTGCCAATGTTCACATGGTAATTATAAAACAGCAAAATCCATTAAAGTTATACAAGTGAATAGGCTTTGATTAAAGTAAGCTCAAGCTACATCATGCTGGCCACTGACTTGAATACACTGTGCATGAATAGTGGAGAACTGGATTTTGAAAATGTTTTACAAGGTAATTTCGATACTTTTCTTTTATTTAGGAATCTTTTCACCATTGAAGTCTATTGTTACTCAAATCAAAGCTCATGCGGCTGCCATATTACGGGAAGACGATAAATATAGCAATTTTTGTGGCATTTTTCTCGGGGCTACATGGGTGACTGAATACTGAATACTGAATAATTTTTTTGATCAAAGCACACAAGCGTATCCCACTAAAAGGGAGTGAGATTTCAATCACCATAAGGGGAGTCCTCTCAGAGCACAATGGATTACTACGAGTGTAGAAGCAGGGCAGCGACACTCTAAAAAATTGGGGTACTTTTGTTGCAAGAATAACAAACGTTTAAAAAAAATCTTGTGTGCAATTAGGGAGTGCAAATACTCCCACAAGATATTTTTAGAGAATACATCCTTCATATAACAGGAACAATTACATTTGATTTGTCCTGATGGTATTTCTTCAAGAGCCCATGTCAGGGTTGCAGAGTGGACAGGAGGTGAGACTTTCTCTCTCTTGCCGTGGGTTGATGGTGTTTTTGTTCTTTTAATCAAATTTGTTGCACAAATACAAGATGTTGTTATATTGGTGTGAGAAAACAGACATGGTAGAATCTTGCAGGAAGGAAGAGCTACAGTGTCCAAGACTTTCTGCCACCTGCTCCACTTTAATCTTATTAGCAACATGAGGTTAATTCAATTCAATTCAATTCAGTTTATTTTATATAGCCCAGAATCACAAATTACAAATTTGCCTCAGAGGGCTTTACAATCTGTACACATGCGACATCCTCTGTCCTTCCCTCACATCGGCACAGGAAAAACTCCCCTAAAAAACCCCTTTAACAGGGAGAAAAAAGGAAGAAACCTCTGGGAGAGCGACAGAGGAGGGATCCTTCTCCCAGGATGGACAGAATGCAATAGATGTCATGTGTACAGAATGAGCAGCATAACAGAGATACAACACATTCAATGTATATGACATAAATGATTCATATAATAAGACTACTTATAATAACAGCAGCAATTATTACAGTAGAATTATAGTTATGAAAGCGTCCATTTTAATTTACCTTTCATATGATGTGATTACATTGAATTGAAGGAAGGAAGTAATTGGACACTTTTATAAATATTTACAGAGAAAGAGAGAGCCGAGGCAGAGGGTGAAAATGACTCATCCTTGAACTTGGCTGAAATCGATTGTGTCATACCGAGAGGAAAATGTGTTCTCCCTGAGGAGAGGTAAAAGGAGTAAAGGACAGAGGAAAGGCAGGAGGTGCAAGAAGGATAAAGTAAAAAAAATAAAATAAAAAGGCTTCTCCAAAAACAAAACAAAAGCACACAAAGGTGCAGAAACACGTGTGCAAAAAAGAATGTTTGGCTTTCATAGACCAACAACTAATCATTATTTCCTTTAGCTTCTGTTCCTTTTTTATCTTTTTGAGATGTTTAAGGTTTTATTTGACTTTTTCTATACACATATTATTTCTGAGATCTACCATGAAGGTTATCTTGCAGATGTTTTCCTCTAGAAAACTTAAAGTAAAGAAAACTATTGAATGAAGAAGTTTGACATAATCAAAATATGTATTCAAAGAGTTGGCAAGAACAATATGAGCATAAACATTTCAGTGCATACCAGGAAGGTAATCTTCCTTTAATCTCATCTAATCTTCATCACCTGTCCTTGCTGCTACAGATGAATACCACCTGACCTGAATTACCTGAATTACCCAGCTCCTATCACTTGTTAGCTCTATCACAAAAGGCTGTGCACCATTTGGCCATGCTTTATACTGACTTTAAATCTTATGTCAAACAGCTGCAGGTGTAAACTTTAATCTAAGCTTTGTAAGTGTTGACAGTGCAGGGACATTTAGATTCAGTCACAAAAAGCCATGTGAAATATGTGTTTGTAGTTGTATTGTTTACAGTAGTGCATGTGGTGCGCTTGCCTCAAAAAGCCATCAATTCAATTCGGCATATGCCATTTAATCTACTGATAACCTTCTCAAAATATCTTTGGGTTTTAAAAAATCACACTGACCCAGAGTCGAAGATGACGTCTTATTTTTGCCTGTAGGTGTGTCGTCTTAAGAACAGTTATTGGTTTTTAGTTGTTGCTGCAGATTGCCCTTTGGTTTTCTCCTGTGGCGACTGATTGATGAAGGTTACATTAGTTGAAGCTGAATGGCACAACACAGCTATGGGAACCTTTTGGGTTTTGCAGAGGTCAAACCTGTGACCTTTACCCTACGATATATTGTCTCTTGAGGCTGCTCTTTGCTGTAATTACTTTTACGGGTGCAGTGGTTGAGTTATAAAGAGACATAGCTTCAGGCCTGGAGTTATTGATTGGCAAATCAAGCATCTGGCTAAAGCTGTTTGGATCTGATGCTTCTCTCTGTTCGTTAAGGATTCTCTTGAACTAATCAGTGGCAGTGATGAGCAACAATGCCAATATAATTATTCCACGGCTTGAACTCATTGACAACGAATGATATTGAAGACCGGTCAAGGGAGAAATCTCAGTTAAGCTTCTGTTTCCAATCGGTGTGATCTTCATGGATGTGGCTCATAATACAATACAAGTTATCAATCCTGTTCCATCTTGGACCCTTATCTCCTAGAAAGTCATGTTTAAAGCAGAACAGGATTGATTCCACATTTAGCAACTGGAGTGCAATGGAGTCTGAGGTTAAAAATTTCAAATTGTGCGCTCAAATGAGTAATTTATAATCCATAAACATGAATGAATAGAGAATAATAAACAATATTGTGTGCAGTTTAACACACTTTGGATGGATGTGAAAGACAAAGTACTTCAAGTTACCTCCAACCAAAATAAAACAAAACTATAAAGAAAAAGTGCCTGACAACTTTTTAGTTTTTTTTTAAATTAAATAAATTTTACCAAAAATGCAACTGCTATCCTTCTGCTAACAATTCTTCTTAATGACTGCAGAAGCCACTTTAGTTAGAAACAGTTACAGCCCAAATAACAAATTAATGCAAAATATTTTTAGATACATGAAAACTCTGCTGCAACTATTGGCCAGAAGCTATATTGCATAATGCTGACGAAAGAGCAAAGACTGAGATGACGCAATTATGGTATTTCTTTCTTTTTCCCAGTCCCTTATTAGTGTAGTATGTATGGGAAAAGTTATTATAAAAACTACTGTTAAAATATGAACGAATAGTTTATCATATCAATGGCACACAATTAATGCTGTCATTATGAGCAAGATATACAAAATACACAGGAATGAAATCAACCCATTCATTAAAAAGAGTAATGAGGGGGGGAGGTTTGTTAGCAATCGCAATTTCTGCAGGCAAATGCTGTCACCAACAATGCTTCTAAAAATAAACTCTAATCTCAGAAAACAATAATAACAGAAAAATAATAAAGAGATTGCTTTTCCAATTAATAACAGACCGGCGCAGGTCGAGCTCATTGTAGGAAGGCAGGAATACAAACGTCAAAGATATGTTGATTAGAAGGTATATGTAATACGTCCAACACAAGCGTTTCCACTCGAACGTGATTGAGAATGCATTTTAGTCTTGTGGGAAGGGAATTTTTAGCATATTTCTAGCATTCTTGATGGGACGGATTTCCACAACACAAGGCTAATTTAACCCTCCTATTATCTTTGGGGTCAATTTAACCCCATTCAATGTTTAACGTCTTATTTAATGACTTCCTAATTTAATGTGGACAACTGGGTAAACATAAAATGAACATGATGATATGTTTTCCTGTACACATACTGTACGCATCGGTGTTCTTTGGGGTCAATTTGACTCCAGGCTGTTTTAGCTGTATAAAACATATAAGAAATATCAACATTTTACACACATTTGTTTTGGTTGTTTTGGATGATATTGAGGTCACTATAACATGCAGTTTTATAATCTTCAAAAAGCTTTAGGGCCCTAACCTAACATAACCATAACTGTAGTAGTGCGAGAACCACCGATAGTTCACACAACATAGGGGTGGAGCAAACATATAAAAGCTTGCACAGCAGCCTTCTCTCTCAACTGAAAATGACTTCTAAGGAAAGGTTTTCTGTCAATGAGGTGTTGTCACATCTCTTTGACCATGAAAGTGAGTAGAGGAGAATTTGTCTGAGACAGAGGATGATGTTGAGGAGGACCCTGATTATGAGGCATCCTCCTCTGATGAGAATGAGACCCTCAGTGTTGACCCTCCTGTTGTCTCTCAACCACCAGCAAACACACTACCTTCCAAAAATGGAAAGTTATTATGGTCCGTCTCCCCACTTGAACAACAGGGTAGACTTAGTGCTGCTAATGTCATCAAAATGGTTCTAGGCCCCACCAGATACGCTGTCAGCCATGTCCAAGACATACAATCAGCATTTGAGCTCTCCATAACACCATCAATCGAAAAGGATATACTTGAGATGACAAATCTAGAGGGGAGGCGCGTGTATGGGGACCATTGGAAAGACTTGGATGTGACCCACTTGCAAACCTACATTGGGTTGCTCATTTTGGCAGGAGTGTACAAGTCAAAAGGCGAAGCAACAGCAAGCCTTTGGGCTGCTGACACTGGAAGGGCAATATTTCCAGCCACCATGTCTCTAAACACATTCCATGTTTTCTCCTGTGTCATACGCTTTGATGACAGAGAAACAAGGCAGGGCCGACGAGAGCGTGACAAACTCGCAGCAATACGGGATGTATGGGACAAGTGGGTTCAGCGATTACCCTTTCTTTACAATTCCGGCCCCCACGTGACTGTGGATGAATGTCTGGTTGCATTTTGTGGGCGCTGTCCCTTCAGACAATACATGCCGAGCAAACCGGCCAAATATGGAATCAAAATATGGGCAGCATGTGATGCACAGTCCAGCTATGCCTGGAATATGCAGGTGTACACTGGTAAATCCCCTGGGGAAGCACCTGAATAAAATCAGGGCATGAGGGTGGTACTTGACATGGCTGAAGGACTGAATGGTCATAACATTACTAGTGATAGTTTTTTTACATCGTACGCCGTGGTGTACGATCGTACGCCCTGTTTGTCAAATTGACCCCGAACATAATACATGTTACTATTCTTGATAACAGAAATTGTTTTTCATTCCAAATGTTATAGATAACAAAAATATGTACTTAGAAATAATATAAAGCCATTAAAGCACCAAAAAGATATCTCTTTCCAATTTTAGGTCAATCAGTGAGATTTTATGGTGATCTGCATATTTCTCCATAGTCGCGTAACAGGTATTCTGGATGTATAAGGGTTGTTTTATTTTAAGGGCTATTTAGGTAGTCAGCAAAGTAACATACAGTTCCTGACACATAAACTTGGGTAACAATTTTAATTATAATCATTTTCTGGAGGTTTAAACTGCTGGGGTCAAATTGACCCCAAGGATAAAAGATGTTCGTAAATTTGAAGGTAACAGGAGGGTTAAACGTTGCATATTTCAATACCTATTCATAACGGGGATATAAGGGGGTACAATGGCTCTGGATCAGGGCCAGCATCTGAAAGGTTTTGCAACTGCTGTGCAACCATTACCAAAATGCTCTATCATTATGTAAATGTATAGAGACTGCTGTTGACGGAGCAGCTGACAGGTCAAGGCTAAAAATGGGTTGTAAGTACAAGGTTGCTCCTACATGGACAATAGTGAACGTCAGTCATCTGTTTGTTGATGTCATTCCTCAATATTAAGCCGTTGATCATTAGACCTCGAACCTTGAATTTGATCCATCTTCAATTCCTGCTTACAGAGCACATACATGGTGACAGTACAATAATAGAAAAATGATTCCATGCCTTTGGGACTACAAATGAGCAAAGAACGAAGAAAAGAGAAACAACATGTTATCATTTTCTGATCAAAAATACACATGAATTGAATGTGGAAAGAATCCGTTCATGAACCCCACATGATGAGTCACATTCATGCATGACAACTCCACAAAAAAAAAATTATAATATTGGAAGAAAAAGAAAGGGGCAAAAAGTATTTCCCCAGCTCATTGTTAATTTCAGAGCCTCGGGCAGAAATACGCCCCGAGTCCTTATTAATTTCTGACCCTGATATTAACCCCTACTAAAATTTAATTTGCTCTGAGAGAGGAAGAGCGTGCAGATTCTGCTCGGAAAAGTATAAGTGGTTTGAAGGTGTTCCATATCTTCCACATCACAACTTACTGTAAAGGATTGAACATCTAGTGACACATAATGCTCACTCAAATGTGGAAAGTGAGCATTGACTGATTTCTTGCTGCATCTGACAGTAGTGCAGATATAAAGGCATCAGTGTTTGCAGGTTATGATGCTTTTGGAAACAACTAATTTAGTGCTTTCTTATTAGAATTCAGTTAATATAATGCATTCAAAAAATGGGAAAAATACATTTGATCCATATTGATTTTTTTAAAATTTTTGGCAAGGAAGTTTGAATGGTAAAAATGCTATTTTTTTTGCAATTTTCATGACTTATTCTCATGGCTCTGTGTAAGGAAACTGAAATAACCATCCCTGTTTGTCTTTTTAGTACGTTTTCACCTAACAACATTGGACTGTGTCTCTGTCTTTCTCCTCCTCTGGTTTCCTGTAATCAAAAGCCAGCCCTTGCCAGAGGTCAAAGTGTCATCTTGTTGACTGGAGATTGGAGGGTGAACTCTGTGTGGTGGTGGTTGATGTGGGTAATGGTGTGGATAAATGGATACTGATGCTTTTCCCAACTCAGCCACTCACTCACGGCCAAACGAATCCCCATGGCAGACTGAGAGAAAGAACCTGAGAAGGACGGAGAGAAAGCAGAAGTAAACTGACTTTCATTTCACTCCGTCAATTTCTCTTGTCTACTTCAATGTGGATTAATATAAGTTTTTAAAAATGCTTTGATTGAAGGACATTTAGGTCATACATGTTTCCTTTCATTTGCTTTGCTCTTTAATCATCAATGTATTGGCCTGACAGCAAAAAAAACTCATCCAAATGGAATACCAAAAGCTTTTCACTTTGAACTCTTTGATGAAAAATGTCTTTGGTCATTCTCAGTTTGATGCTGGCAGTGTACGAGATGATAGGATCCATACCCCAAGGAAGTGATTTGCATATTTTGACTATTCAATTTTGCCATTATTGATCTAAATGTTAAGCATTTCATATGGAAATAAACATCCTTTAAAACACTCAAGGGGTTTGCTTTACCAACTGGTAGGTTGATTGGTCTAATATAACACAATAAAATGTGATAATAATTTTAAATCACAACTTGACTCATGAAGAAAGGATGGCTAACGCAAGCTCCTTTACATAACGCAACATATGTCTAATGTGCATTAAACATTACGTCCATTATGTTATCAGATTTTTACTACACAATTGATGTGTCAGTCAAAAAAAGTCAGTCAAATTCATCTTTTATTTATGTTTATTGTGTGTTTTGTCTCTTATAACTACGAAACAAAGAGTGTAAGGTATATCTCGAAACCCCTACTAATCATCAACAAAGAGTAACAATTAGTGAGAGTCAGTTAACTTGTGCTGTGTTCACGCTACTAGTGTCAAAAGAAACAAAACCGTCAAGAGTGGCCAGCTACTGTCAGCTAGTTGATAGTCCACTTCCAAGATTGTTAGCCTAGCTCTCACATGTTTTCCAACCAAATATGAGAGAACAACATCGTGGCCTACAAAGTCAATAACAGAAGATATTTGCTGAGTCTACGGATCCTTTGATAATAAAAAAAATAACAAAGCCAATTTTTAGGATTTCTTTGGCTTTCCCTGTTCTAAAACATAATCAAAGAATCAAAAAGACTGGGAAATGAAAAAAAGATGACATGTTACAAAAGTCCTTGACAGCAAATGTGTTTACTTGCACTAGAATAATATGTAGTATTGTATACAGTATGTATGTATTACTCTAAAAACATGTTCAGATCCATCTTACCTTGGAGTTAAAACAATTAATAATTGAAATCAGGTTACTGCAGAAAGCTGGGACTAACCAACCCACTGAAGTGCATGTAAACACACCACTGTATTGATCTGAATGTATGCTGCCACAATACACAGCACACTTTTTAAGACTGCTGTGTGAGCAGATGACACGTTTGGTGTACCAAATCAGTAAAGTGTCTAAAGCCAGCACACATGAAAGGGGTAGTAAAATATTTTTAGATTTCTTATAATATTTTTTTCAATTATTTTATTTGAGGACTTGAATCACCTCACCGCACTCCTGTCCAAACAAACAAACTCAGAAAATGAATTATTTATCAAGACTAAATGTCAACTCCAATGCCAGCAATAGCTCTGTGAGGCTGTACTAGTATTTAAATGGTAAATGTAAATGTAAATGGTACTTGTATAGCGCTTTTCTAGTCTTCCGACCACTCAAAGCGCTTTTACACTACTAATCAATCACCCATTCACACCCATTCATACACTGATGACAGGGGCTACCATGTAAGTATTCCATGATAAATACCATGTATTTATGTTGCCTCAACTTGAGCATTGGCTTGTGTTTGAATTCAGTAAGTGCTACTTGTTGGGGCGGTTGAACCTGACAAATACACGGACTACAACAAGAGATAGATGTCAATGATTGTATTCGTATTAGTTTGTTGCACTTATTGTATTCGTATTAGTTTGTTTCTGTACTTTTGCTCTGGTTTATGCTCTTAGATGCTTGTTTAAGAAAGGAGATGCACTTCTGACTTCTGGTGACTAGTAGTTCTCTTGAATACCTATGTTGAATACACTTATTGTAAGTCACTTTGGATAAAAGCGTCTGCTAAATGACTGTAATGTAATGTAATGTAATGTAATGTACTAAAGCACAGTGTTGCTTTCAGCAAGATGCAATAACAAAGTTGATGTTTAGCAGCGAGGGCTCCCATGTTCAACATCTTAGTGTGTTAGCATGCTAAAATTTGCTGTAGCAGTAAACGCAAAGTCAGCTGAGGCCAAAAATATGACATATGACTCACTATAAGTGAGTCATATGTGTTCTTTGCTGTTCAATGAAATACTATTTTTATAGCTTATTTAACATTTTATTGTCATTATCTTATCTTTTCTATGTTTATGTTTCCTGAGTGCTTTTATATTCTATTTCATTTTCTCTTACTATGTTTATGTGACTCACTAATACACCAAAGCAAATTCCTTTTATGTGGAAACCTACAATAAACCGGATTCTGATGTAAAGATGTAATTCTTTCTGAGGCTAAACAATTTGCTGGAACAAGTCAAAAACCACATGAAAGCAAATAAACATTTGTAAAAAATGTTATGGCTAAAAACAGTCAACATCTTAATTAACACAGCTTCAGGGTTAATGAAGAAGAGAAAAATGAGACATTGGTCATGTTTCCCATCTGTGTCATCTAATTGATTAAAGCAACCTTTTTCACCTTGAGGCAGGATGTATTGTTAATCCCTCCTTCCTGGCCAACACATGCCATTCATTTTGATGAGCTTAAGATGACATCTTGCCTGCAGCTGGAGTGATCAGCATCCATGAAGACACACGGCAGCAGCAGAAAAAAGAGGAGCAGATGGTGAAAAACTACAACATCTGCAGTAGAACGTTAATTGGGACTTTTCTGTGGCACATTTAGGTGTGATTGTTTGGTTCTCCCTGCTGTCTGCAGTCCTGTAACTACAACCTAACACACTGTCTTCCATGAACACAGACATCGTATACATCTCTAAGCCTCGGGAACATCAAAGAAACGATAAGCCTTATAATAAAATCTTATGATAAAGCTTCTTATATATTATTAACGTGAATAATTTGCATATCAAAGCTTTGATTTGAAAATAATGAATGCAATAGTGAATCTTCATTGTGCGTCTCCTACACACACACACCCACACACAAACTTAAACATGCCATTTTCAGCTCAGAAATAAAGCAGCTTCCACTGTACCTGAATTTATGCCATAGGGTTTAACATGAAAACAATATGGCTCCCAAATTACTCTCGGTAGCTGTAGAAACACATGCCTTTTTAAATATCCACTTCTGCCCTCTCATTATGGGACATGCACAGATGGAAAACTGAGATTATAAGCTTTTTACAATGAAAACACTGCTGTGATGGAATTAATCATTTGAAGGCCAGCCTTTCACACGTTGCCATGTTGACTTTTTTTCACTCTCCATCTGCGATCATGAAATTACTTTTTTTTCTGCCTCACTTTTCTGCCTCACTATAAAATAAGATTATCCTTTCTTAGTCCCGCAGCGGGGAAATTTACAGGATTACAGCAGCAAATAGTAAATAAATGAATGTTATTGGCGAAATGTCCACAAATCAAATTCTGCATGACTGTGTCACACCTTTGGAAAATGCAATAAATCAATATTCCATCCATATATCTACTCTCACCTTAGGTACAGGGGTGCTAACCCTTTTAATAACCTGCAGCCATAAAAACTACTTTGATGTGTTAAACCACATGTTGAGGGGATATTTGAGTGATTCAGGAGATCAAATTTAATAAATTCACATCACGTCATGTCCCTACTTGACTGAGAAATACCAATGATGAGCCTCTTGTGGCTGCACTCCATCTGCCTCCATTGCCTGTAATTCCTGTTCACTTTGTGGCACGGAAAATCGACCAACTCCATTTCTGGTTTTAACCAGCTATTACAATAAATCAATTTTTATGTGTTTTGTTTTGTCTGTGGCCAATAAAAGAGCATACAGTAGACATTAAGCCCTCTACCAGGAAGAGAATATAATGGTATTGTCATAAAAAGTGATATGCATGTGTTTACTGTGTATTATAACATTGACTAACAAAGTGAGCAAGTTTATGTTTAGTTGCAGTAGTTAAACTAAAAACCTGCCCATTGATTGCCACAAAACGTATAAATGCATTCCAGTTATTAAATGAGGTTTTGTTTGTTGAGTCATGTTTGTATTTTCAAAGCAAAGATTTTTGGAAGAATTTTAAATCTAGGTTGTTTATATCCATGTTAGCCATACTGTATGTAACAAGTAGACATAGTCACGGTGACGTCACCCATGGTTTGTGGATAATGGTTTTAAAGCCTAGAGTTCAGCATTTTGTCCGTCACCATTTTGGTTTTATGCAACCAGAAATGACATGAGAAGGTACGATCGACTGCTGCACTTTTGGTCGACCAGTATGTTACAAATAACTTTCAAGAACTGAAAACACACTGTGAAATAGTTAAAGTTGTACGACGAAAAAAACGCTGATAATTCGGGACAGTACTATGGTTGAAACCTGTCAATCACAAGGTAGCCCCACCCTAAGGTATACCCTGCTTTATCGTCTATTTTACCATAATTTACTAAATGAACACCATGCTGTATTGAAGAAGACTTGAAACTAGAGATTGAGACCATAAACTCATGTTCACAATGTTTACTGAGGGAATAAATCAAGAGAGAAGTAGAGTCATTTTCTCATAGACTTCTATACAACCAGAGGAGTCGCCCCCTGATGGCCATTAGAATGAATGCAGGTTTAAGGCACTTCAACATTGGCTTCAGTTTTCAGACTCGAAACTTGCCCACTTATGTTTGCAGTTTTCTTCTACATTTATTTTATTGGTGCATTGCTACATTTCTTGGCACATTGCCAACTCTTAGTGTTGACCAGTGGAGAAGCTTTTGGCAGGACTGTGTATCGTCGCCCACATGAACCTGTGTGTACTAAGTACACTGAGGCTCCACACTAAATCACTTTATTATTAACTGTACAAATAATCTCAGATTCTTGTTGCCATATATTGCTGATACAGGTGATTGTACCAATAATACTTATATTAAAAAACTGCTTTTCCTGCTGAAGAATTTCCTTGTATGTGTCTCTCACCTCTCCCTAACAAGAGACAGAAACATCCATCGATTGCAGAGACCATGAGTTTGATATTATGTGTTTTTCATTACTTGTTATTTACCCTTCATTTACCTCACCCTTTGATCGCAGCAGATATGACATGGCACAGATGCAATAACTCTTCCTCATTTAGTGATGTAGTTTCCATTTAACCAACCAGTAACAAGGTGCATCATCTCTGCAGGTTCCAGTCAAAAGGGACCAGTCTGATTATTACGAGCTCGACAGCTGAGTCGGTTTGATGTCAGCTTCGCAGAGCAAAACACAATCTAGCTTCAATGCGGCACCAAGGTTGTGGAAGCTTATCATAAAATATTGTTGTACTTCATCATGTTTTTCCTAAAGTCTGCACGGTGTGTATGTGAGAGTGTTTGTGTCCATATATCCACATTTCAGTTTCAAAAAGAGGTAAGATTCAATGTATTTGTGAATCGTCAGAATCCTTTATCTTAAAGAAGTCTGGTTTAGAGGTGAAACCAGGCTGGTTGTGTTGTGGTTCCTTTGATTCTGACTTGCAAGTTGAAGCTTTGATGATTTTCTTTGAATGTCAACAAACCTCACACTGACACACACACACACGCACACACACACACACACACACACACACACACACACACACACACACACACACACACACATAAAAGCCTTTTAAAAATAAACAAGAAATTCGTACATGTTGAAAATAACTTTTTACGCTGTCGGGCTTAAATTGATGCTCTGTGTCCTTTGATTACTTAACTAGAAGCGTATCCGTAATGATTTGATCATCCTGATAAAAGACACTTCTTAAGTTTTTTTGATTGAAATTTTATCATGTGAAAATTTGATTTTGTTTTGGTTGTATCCATGGAAGAAGAACAATAACCCTTTTACAAATACTGACATTAAAGTTTTTTTGTTTGCTGACATGCATTGGTCAAAATTGAAGTCACGTTGTATAGAAGTCTAGGAAATGTGTTGATCAAACTGTGAATCCTTTATTTTCATTGCTTTCACACAGAATTCATTAATTCCCAAAATATATGAATGCTTTTCTGATTGCAGAACATTTTGAAAATACTAAAACAATGTTTTCAAAAACAGTTAAAAAATATTCAAAACAGAATTTCATGCATTACTGCAGTTACATGCTGAAATACATAAACGTCTTAGCAGGATATTGAGAGTAAAATGCAATATTAACTATTCGGTGATGATAAAGAGTCTTAAAACTTAAACTTTTAACTGATAAACTTCTTCCAGAAACTTCCAGGGCACTAATCAGGCCTGATACTTGGTTTCTTTCACCAGACAGAGAAGAAAACACTGTAAACGTTTGAGCACCAGAAAATAAACAAATTTTCCATTAAAAAATTAATTCATTAATAAGCAATGTTTAATGACTGTAATGTAATGTAAGATGTCAAGTTTCAATGAAAGAATTAAGATAGATGTTAAGATGGGAGTGGTTTGCTGCTTGTACCAGATGGACATTGTAAGAAGAAAGGTCTTTTCTACTCAAGACCTTGGCGCTGAACTTTCATTCCTACAACTTTACCCAGCAGGCCGGCAGACCTAAAGGAGGAGAGGAAGTGTGAAGTTCTGTCTGTCTGAAGGCTAGAAGGCCCACTGCGAGCCGAATCATCTCCACATGCTGAGAGGACATCCAGCCCATCTATTAAGCAAGAACCTGAAGAAGCCTCTTCTTTCATCCCATCCATCCATCCATCCATTTCCTCCGCTTATCCGGGGCCGGGTCGCGGGGGCAGCAAGCTAAGGAGGGTCCTCCAGACGTCCTTCTCCCCAGCAACACTTTCCAGCTCCTCCTGGGGGACCCCGAGGCGTTCCCAGGCCAGACGAGATATATAATCTCTCCAGCGTGTTCTGGGTCTACCCCGGGGCCTCTTACCAGTTGGACGTGCCTGGAAAACCTCTAAAGGGAGGCGTCCAGGAGGCATCCTGATCAGATGCCCGAGCCACCTCAGCTGGCCCCTTTCGACGCGAAGGAGCAGCGGCTCTACTCCGAGCTCCCTCCGGATGTCTGAGCTCCTCACCCTATCTCTAAGGCTGAGCCCAGCCACCCTACGAAGGAAGCTCATTTCGGCCGCTTGTATTCACGATCTCATTCTTTCGGTCACTACCCAAAGCTCATGACCATAGGTGAGGGTTGGAACGTAGATGGACTGGTAAATCGAGAGCTTTGCCTTACGGCTCAGCTTCTTCTTCACCAAAACGGTCCGGTACAACCTCACTCGTGAATAAGATCCCGAGAAACTTGAACTCCCTCGCTTGGGGCAGTGACTCACTCCCAACCCAGAGGGTGCAATCCACCGTTTTCCGGAAGAGAACCATGGCCTCAGACTTGGAGGTACTGACTCTCATCCCGACCGCTTCACACTCGGCTGTGAACCACCCCAGGACTCCCGAGGGACACGGTCGAAGGCCTTCTCCAAGTCCACAAAACACATGTAGACTGGATGAGCAAACTCCCATGCCCCCTCCAACAGACCTGCAAGGGTAAAGAGTTGGTCCGCTGTTCCACGGCCAGGACGAAATCCGCATTGCTCCTCCTGAATCGAAGGTTCGACAATTGGACGGAGCCTCCTTTCCAGCACCCTGGAGTAAACTTTCCCGGGGAGGCTGAGCAGTGTGATGCCCCTGTAATTGGAGCACACTCTCCGGTCCCCCTTTTTGAAAATGGGTGGTGGTTCAGGTACAGGCACTGTACTCGGGTACAGGCACTGTATCCGACTTCCACGCGACAGTGAAGAGACGTGTCAGCCAAGACAGCCCAACACTGTCCAGAGCCTTTAGCATCTCCGGTTGGATCTCATCCACTCCTGGCGCTTTGCTGAAGAGCTTTTTAACTACCTCAACGACCTCCGCCAGGCATATGGACGAGTCTTCCCCTGAGTCTTCAGACTCTGCCTCTTCCACAGAGGACATGTTGGTCGGGTTCAGGAGTTCCTCAAAGTGTTCTTTCCACTGCTCGACAATATCCCCAGTCCGGGTCTGCAGTTCTCCCCCCCTGCTGAGCACAGCCTGAGAAAAGCCCTGTTTCCCCTTTCTGAGTCGTCTCACGGTTTGCCAGAACTTCCTTGAGGCCATTTGAAAGTCCTTCTCCATGGCCTCGCCGAACTCCTCCCACACCCGGGTTTTTGCCTCAGCAACCGCCGCAGCTGCAGCCCTTCTGGCCAACCGGTACCTGCCTGCTGATTCAGGAGACCCCTCGGCCAACCAAGCCCGAAAGGCCTCCTTCTTCAGCTTGACGGCCTCCTTCACCGCTGGTGTCCACCAGCGGGTTCTTGGATTGCCGCCACGACAGGCACCAATCGCCTTCCGACCACAACTCCTAGCAGCAGCTTCCACAATGGAGGATTTGAACATGGCCCACTCGGATTCCATGTCCCCAGCCTCCCCCGGGATGCACAATAAATTATTCCGGAGGTGGGAGTTGAAGACCTTGCGGACAGGATCCTCAGCCAGACGTTCCCAGTTCACCCTCACTACATGTTTGGGTTTACCGGGTCTGTCCGGCAGCCTCCCCCGCCACCTGATCCAACTCACCACCAGGTGGTGATCAGTTGACAGCTCTGCTCCTCTCTTCACCCGAGTGTCCAAGACATACGGCCGCAGGTCTGATGACACAACTACAAAGTCGATCATAGACCTTTGTTATGGACAGTCCATGACTAGCACAGAAGTCCAACAACAAAGCACCACTCGGGTTCAGATCAGACTGTTCCTCCCAATCACACCCCTCCAGGTTTCTCCGTCGTTACCCACGTGAGCGTTGAAGTCTCCCAGAAGAACTATGGAGTCCCCAGTCGGTGCCCTTTCCAGAACACCACCCAAGGACTCCAAGAAGGCTGCATACTCCGAACTGCCGTTCGGTGCATAGGCACAAATGACAGTCAGAGACTTCCCCCCTGCGATTCGCAGTCGCAGGGAGGCGACCCTCTCGTTCTCCGGGGAGAACTCCAAAACAGCGGCGCTCAGCCGGGGGCTTGTGAGTATCCCCACACCCGCCCGGCGCCTCTCACCCTGGGCAACTCCGGAAAAGGAAAAAGTCCAGCCCCTCTCCAAGAGTTTGGTTCCAGAACCAGTGCTATGCGTGGAGGTGAGCCCAACTATATCTAGTTGGTACCGCTCCACCTCCCGCACTAACTCCGGTTCCTTCCCCGCCAGAGAGGTGACATTCCACGTCCCTAGAGCTAGTCTGTGATGCCGGGGGTCAGCACGCCCAGGTTCCCGCCCCAGCCTGCCGCCCAGCTCACATTGCACCCGACCCCAATGCCTATCCCTGCGGGTGGTGGGCCCACAGGGTGGGGGCACGATGTAGCTTTTTCGGGCTGGGCCCAGCCGGGCCCATGTGCCAAGGCCCGGCCACCAGACGCTCGCCGCGAGCTCCCCTCCCAGGTCTGGCTCCAGGAGGGGGCCCCGGTTTCCCTTTTCCGGGCGAGGTGCCACAACCTTGCATCGTCCGATTCATTGGGGTTTTATGAATCGCTCTTAGTCTGACCCCTCCCCCGAGACCACTTTGCCTTGGGAGACCCTACCAGGAGCTATTGCCCCCGACAACACAGCTCTCAGGATCACTGTGGCACACAAACCCCTCCACCATGATAAGTTGGCGATTCATTGGAGGAGTTCTTTCACTTGGGCTCTAATTTGCTCCAACTAAGACTAAAGAACTATAAATCTTGGACGTCTGATTGCTCCCTCGCTGCTCTGCCCGATTTAATACATCTCTTTGATAATATCATATTCTTATATTCATTAATTATTCAATCTGCTACAAGCAATAGCACTGCATAATATTAACAAGTTTGCTTTCTTGAGTGTATAATAACCTGATAAAGAAGAATATCTGGGTTTTCATCAGCTTTAGAATTAGCACTTTCTATCTACATCTTCACGGAGCACCCATGTTTGGCTTCAGTATTGACTCATGCTTGTTAAAAATAAATGTGTCAAACTCCAGAAAGTGGGAAATATTTCAAAACCAAAATGTTTTCCTCATTTATTTATTTTTTTGTTACAGTATGACTCCAGGTGAGTGTAAAAAGTATGAAAACTTGTATAAAGTTGTAAAGAACATTTTTATAATCAGATAATTAAGCCTATAATATTGTATAGCCTCAACTGCACAGCTGTATGTATAATGCATTGGTAAAAATGACATATTCTTAATAAAAGGGATATTAGTCCCTTGAGAGACAAAGGTACTTGGAAATGTGTCCTATACTTAAGTTTTCATGAACACTGCTACATTTTTTATGAAGCAGATTTAATTAAATTAACATATATTGTTAATAATTAATTTCTCACTATAGAGGTGCAAGAGCGCAACTTTTACAAAGGTTATATTTGAAATCAAAGGAAAATAAAAGTACAAATGAGATAGTCAGGAGGAAGCTAATCAGTACATTATCTGCATAATAAGTCTGCAAGTCATTTTATCTGACTGCCCTCACCAGAAGAATGACATAATTGGTGCTTTATTAACATTTTTAAAGACTCAAGTCCATGTTTTCCGGGGACAAGCCAATGACGAAGCGTGGTATCTTCAGGTGCAAAGTTAGGGATTTTCCACCTCGTTATTTACATTTATTGGGGTGTTAAACGTCTCACTTGCATGCAGGAGACCAGAGTTTGTGTTACATTCAAGCAGAAACCTCCGGTTCTGACAGGTGACGCCAACGTGGAAGTGTCTGAAACTTGCATTATCTCTACTGACCAGCAGGGGGCGACTCCTCTGGTTGCAAAAAGAAGATTTATGGATTATATAGAAGTCTATAACCCTACTTTTCACTTGATGTATTACCTAAGTAAACGCTACCAAAGCCAAATATGATGTCTCTACGTCTCCCCTACATTCCAAATATGGTCACTTCAGTTCATTGGTTGCAAAAAGCCAAGATGGCGATGGCCAAATCACCGAACTTGAGGCTTCAAAACCACAGTCCACAAACTAATGGGTGACGTCACGATGACTTCTTCTTATATATAGCCTATGGTTACATTGCAGACCTTTATATTACCATTACCATCTTTCCCAAACATAATGCTATATGCAGATATTGTAGAAAGAAGCAGTAAAAAAAGATTCCAATACTGCATCCTCAAATACAGCCGTACTTGTCTGGCAAATGGATTTGAATAACTTCTGTTTTCTCCACCACCTATAACTCCAAAGCAAAGAAAGTAGTTGGATATTGTACACCAATAAAACCAACTAGTTGCTTTGAAGGTTCTGAATTTGATAGAGCATTAATATCGCAGCAAACAGCTGTTATCTATGTAAAGATCCAGGGGAGTAACATCTACCTGAGCAGAGAATGAAGTCACCCTCCCTCCATATGTTTGTTGTAATCCAAGTCTGGGGTGGTTTGCACTTTGAGCACCTCAAGCTGCTAGCCGCCGTATCAGCAATCGACATGTTGAGAGCCGTTGCCCGTGGTCAAGAGAGGCCTCTGCAATATTTTCTTTTTACGATTCACATTTTATTCTCATGAATAGTTTGCAGTTTAACACAAATATAGTCAAAAGGATCCATAAGGAACAGTGGGAGAATTAGATTTGGAATAAGCCAAAGCTCAGAAACTATGTTCAAATCAAAGAAGATTACTACACAGTGAAGAGGTCCCTGTGTGCTCAGCTAAGAACTGGTACTGAAACACTGGCAAATAGGTATTCCTGAAGAGCAGCAGGAATACCTGTCTGAATGTAATATGTTGAATTGGCTCTTTTATGAGTAGATCTTTGACAAAGCAAGATTTCTAGAAAATGCTTTGAAACAAAGACAGGGTACACTGTATCCCACATAAAAAGATCATTTTGTTATGGAAATTAAATGTATTTTATAACTGGTCATTTGGTTGGTGTTGTTGTCCAGTCTTGCAAATCCATACGGGGCAGGACACTCTCAAGGGCTGGGACCGAGCTATTACCATTGATTCCTATGCATTACTATTGACATTCATATAATTATAGTATATGATATAATTACATTCTTCACCCCTTGCATCCAGCTGTGACCCTATCAGTCGGTCACAGGGGAATATATATCAATTGTTTTAAGGGGTTTGAAATAAGGATTGGCCTTAGAAATCAGTCCTTCTCCCTCCGGATATGCCAGGCTGATCCCTTGAGGCACCTTATCGATTCTCTCCTGTTTACATGAGGAATTTCTGATTCGTTTAAATAAGACTTATGTTGTTGCTGTCACTCATCCTTTCAATCAGTCACTCTGAATCAGTGTGTTCTACCCCCCCAAATACTGTTATGCAACACACACACACACACACACACACACACACACACACACACACACACACACACACACACACACACACACACACACACACACCCAGCACCTTATCGATTCTCTCCTGTTTACATGAGGAATTTCTGATTTATTTAAGTTTATGTTGTTGATGTCACTCATCCTTTCAATCAGTGTGTTCTACCCCCCCCAAATACTGTTATGCAATACTTTCACACACACACACACACACACACACACACACACACACACACACACACACACACACCCAGCACCTTATCGATTCTCTCCTGTTTACATGAGGAATTTCTGATTTATTTAAGTTTATGTTGTTGATGTCACTCATCCTTTCAATCAGTGTGTTCTACCCCCCAAATACTGTTATGCAACACTTTCACACACACACACACACACACACACACACACACACACACACACACACACACACCCAGTGATAAAAGCTCAGGCGCACTTGGCGCTCCAGCGGTGGCCGCGTAAGGAACAGGAGCGCTCCTCTCCGGACCCGGGGCTCCATGCGGAGGGGCGGATCCAACAGGAGGACACCGGCATCTGCTGTCTGAGAGTCTCACTCAATCCCCAAGTATCTGTCTTGGACTTGACAGCCAGTCGTTTACAAATCACCTAATCCTTCATTAACAGCGTGCGTAACAGAGGAGGACCCCCGCCGTGCGTAAAAGAGGACCGTGCGTCTCCAAATGGGTTAGCGCAGTCACCAGCACCGACACCGGATGGTTCCGTCCTGTGGTGCCAACTTGGGGCTGTTGCAAACTTCCCAGCTCAGCCCGGTATGATCGTTTGCAACGTGAGCCTGAGCTGTGCGCACTGTCCCGGGGGAGGAGCCGGTGGCACCGCGGCCACCGGCACGGACGCGTACGAGGAGGTGTCCGGTTCTCTGCCTCCTCCGACCCTGAGCCCGAGGGGTCACCTGGTGGTGGCGGTGTGCCTGGGCTTCATTGGCACCTTCGGGTTCCTCAGTAACTTTCTGGTGATGGCGCTGTTCTGCCGGTACCGGGCTCTGCGCACACCCATGAACCTCCTGCTGGTGAGCATCTCCGCCAGTGACCTGCTGGTCAGCATGCTGGGAACCCCGTTCAGCTTCGCGGCCAGCACGCAGGGGCGGTGGCTGATCGGACGAGCGGGGTGCGTTTGGTACGGGTTCGTTAACGCGTGTTTAGGTAAGCAGTGTTTCATTTTGTTTGTCTATGACAGGTGTCACTCACAAAGCAACACACTAACATCACCTATTGATGAATTCATAATCTTCTGATAAGACAGTATCTGTGTGTGTTTGTGGACACAGATACCTATTGATTCTAAATGTTAAGGAAAGTGTCCCCCAAATGTCTTTTTTTTTTCCCAGTTGGACTATTCTGCACACCATGCAATTGTATCCAAAACGATATCAGAACCAAAAAAATGGGAATTTAAACATGAAATGAAGTATTTTAAGGCTAAACAGCAGCACGCTTCCTTCACATTTCAATATGTGACAGTAGAGTTTCTCTGCTATAACATGTGTTCTTGCTGTAGCTGCATGGAGGAGAATGGAGGAAATGAAATGCCTGCGGCAACTATGAGTATGATGAACAGTATGATTAAAATCCCCTAAACCAATTTCATTCTGCAGTTTATTTCAATTACAGTCCAATTAAGTTGTGAAAGTAATGTGCTGTTCAATGCTGATTATTGTCAGCTGTGCTAAGTTTGCTAACATAACTTCCTGCAGACATAAATAATCTGAAACCATAATCTCATAATTGACATTTTGTCCCAGAGCTAGTTTTACTTTTTTATGGAAGAGGATAGATGCAGAAGAGATGGACACAGAAAAGTCGAAAAACATGGAAAAAGCATTTCTATAAGTATTACATATTAATTCTGCTCTTGTTCGGCTCTTATCTTGATCCTTAGAGGTTGTGTCTGTTTTTAAAATTTGTGCATACCCGATTGTTGACAGAGCTCTTCACCGGTGCTGAGAATCAAACCTGTGACCTTTCAGTTTCGGGACAGTCGCCCTAATTACTGCCATGGCTTGATTAATGTCAACCCTCTGCCCAGAAACTAGGTTCCTAATTTTCTAGCCAGTGGAGCGAAGAAAACCACAAGAGAGATGATGGGGGTTGATCCTGCTATGTCTGTCAGCGGTTTTTCTCTTGGTAGCTCACTCAAGTGAACAATATATCTGTTAATATACTAAAAGTACAGACCTCTCTTCTCCTTTACTCACCTCCTCCTCACCTATCTGGGTTACTTTTACTGCTTTCTTGGTATTGTTACTCTTAAATCAGTCATTTTCTCTGTGGAGTCTGGACATGAAGCAAGGTGTTGTTACTTTTACAAACTGTTGTTTCTCTGTGAAGTCTGGAAGTGTAGTAGGGTATTGTTGCTCTTAAATCTCCTATTTTCTCTTCGGTGCACTGTGAGGTGCAGTACGCTGTTGTTGCTCTTAATTCAGTCTTGACTTGCAGTATGGTGCCTGTAAGTGTTGTTGGTGCTCTTAAATCAGTTATTTTCTCTGTGGAATCTGGACATGAAGCAAGGTGTTGTTGCTTAAATAAGTTGTTCTAGCTTTGAAGTCTGGACTTGGAGTACTCTGCCTTCTCTCCTCAGACCATTTTTGACATGGTCTTCTATCTCTTTCCCATCAAATAAAATGATTCCGACTCAATTCCTTAACAAGTCCACTGTCAGGGTCAACAGCTTCTTAATACAGTCCTGAATGCCTCAAGCACATATTTTGACACATATACTGACATCCGATCTGTAATGAGACATGCTGAATTTATATCTAATAAGCAGTTTTTCCTGAACTGACCCTTCACATAGTTTCTTACACTCAACCATCTGAGAAGCCGTTGTTGGATACTGTTTGGACAATGGCAGGCATTTTCAATACATACATGACAGGTGATTAGATGAACCATCTGTCAATCAAACTCTTGCCAAAGAAGAGCAAACACTTTCTGTTGAGAAAAGCTTTCAGTGCTGTTCTTTGCTATGATATACGGATTGGAACATCTACGCTATCCTCTTTAAGAGCTGTCATTGTTGTCTACTCTCTGTGGCGTCTTGCATACATATTTGCCATGCTTATGAAGAGGCTGTCAGATAAACAAGCAATAACCAATAACATTAAAGTTTGAATTCTGGACTGGGCTGATCATTGGCTATCTGGAGTGGAGAGATGCTCACCCTGACATTAAATATGTATGTGAGTAGTTTGGTCAGAACTGATCAGATTGTGGAAAAACAAGACGAAATGCAGACCATTTTGAAAATGCCCATAAACAACCTATACGTCTAATTGAATTCACATTGTACTCTGGCTGATGGAAAGACTTTAAGCAATGGTACAAATAGTGTACCTGTGTAATTGTAAGTCAAAAAGAAGTAATACAAATAATCAATCTATCAAGAGGAAAGTGACTGAAACAGAAAGTACAATTTTTCAATCTTTCACCATTTAGAAGTAGAGTAACTGAAAAAAATGCCTGAGGAGGAGATTTAGCTTCAGTGCAGTGCTTCTTTAGAATGCATATTTGGCTACAGTATCTTTGTGTGCATTAAGTGGCTCAAGAGGTAGAGCGGTAGGCCACTAACTTGCTCCTCAAGTCAGAATCTCGTATGTCCTTGGGCAAGATACTGAACCTGCAGAGTTCCCTAAGTTCAATTTAAGACTTTTAAAATACCTTTTTACATACTATATTGAACTCAATTTAATATGTGTTTCAGAAAACAAAAGTGTGAAGGCGGCTGCTAAAGGTTGTGGTTCGAAGAACGGCAGTGCCTGTCATGGCAGCAAGCTAAAATCTCACTAGGAGGCCATCAAGCTGAAGGAGGAGGCCTTTAGGTCTTGACTGGGATATGGGTCTCCAAAAATAGCAGACAGGTAGCAGTTGTAGGGCTGCTACTGTTGAGGTTCCAAACAAAAACCCAGGTGTAGGAGATGCTCAGGTAGACTATGGAGAAGGACTTTCAATTGACCTCATGGAAGTTCTGGCGAATGTTTACACAACTGTCTTGGTTCAGGCTGTGTTCAGCAGGGGAGGACAACTGTGGACTCTGTGGAGCAGGCAGAGTTTTAAGGCCCATCCATTACTTATTTTTACAAATAGTCAGCTGCTCAGCTGTGAAAACCAACTTATTCAGACATAAAGAGGATACTCACTGTTTCAGTCACACTTGGAATGAAATTATTTTGAAATACAAGGATGCATTGCTTCGTGTAGAGCTGAAACGGTTATATTAATCAGTGCATTTACAGAAGTATCATTGAGTTTCCTCTACTCCAATGTGACTCAAATTGCTTTTCTCTGTTACATCATTGCAGGGCGCTGAATCTCCCCCGACCAAACCAAAGATAATCAATGTGTTGATGTCACTGCTTTAGGGCATTTTTCACAATTAGCAGATTATTCAAATAAATAATCTGCACAATAAATAATTGATGAAAGTACTTGTCTGCTAGGTGAAATTATGTTCCCTATCATCCTGTCCCACTGTTCTTGCAAATACACTTTCTCTCTTGTTGTGCACAAATGAAAAAGTAAAAAATAAATTGGAAACCTGAAAGATCATCTTTCTCCAGGACTAATCTAACTAGGGGAATCAGGTTTCACCATTCGCCTACCTCCATTTATATGCATGAGTTTTAAGATATCAGATTACCTCTAAATGACAAGATTAATCTTGTAACTTGCAGTCAGTGCGTGTAAAACGCTATCTTCATGTGCTGGAGGTTTTGCTGAGTGTGCAGCAGCGCCTGGTGAGAAAAGGTCTGATTTGGCACAAGTGTTCAAGAAAGAAGCAAAGAGGGAGACAGAGGTGAGGAAGGGAGTAACAGAGGGAGGAAGAGGGTAATACAGATTGCGAGAGATTAGAAGAGAGAGAGAGACGGGACAAGTGGGAGACAATGAAAGATGATTAGCTCCCGTGCTGACTCAGGCGTAGGACATTGGGTCATTCATTTTACCATAAATCTATTTCGCACCACTCTGGAGCTGCGTGAGGAAGAATCAGGCCTCAGGTGAAAAACCTATTAAAATGCATGGCGGGAATCAAAGTGGGCCATGTTTTGAATCAAAGCCAACGTCAGGAACTGATATAAATTTGCCCCCGAATCCCAACCAAGCGCAGAGAAGAGAGAGTGTGCAATCATTACAGGAAATGAATGGAATAATGTTCACTGTTAAGAGAAGTTTCCCTGCAGCTGAGGTAGCAGAGATCGTTCACATTAATATAATTGAGGAACCTACGCTGGAAAGGCAGTTTTATTACTTTTAGGATTTATTTATCCATTATATCATAGTTCTTAACACACATTTTGTTTTCTCATGCATCTAATAATCTTGCTGGTGATTGATGAAGTTTTTTATGAGATAATCTGCAAGCTGGTTAAATGCAATTACACAATCAGACAAAAACAATGATTGTGATGTTGAGATCACATATCCTAATTGTAGCGATCACAAGACAATCATAACATTATCACAATCGACAAAGCTGATTAAGTTTACAAAAAGATGACACCATGATCAAAACAGTAAAGCCGCTCTAGTCAATGATTGTTATGTTCCAAATTGATCGAATTAATATGTTAAATGTGAAAGGTTTTGATCATAATAAAAAAAACACAGGGAGGTATCACAATTTTCTAAAAAACTATTTTTCTCATACTGTCTGTCTGAATAAACCTGTATGTATATCTAAAACGCTCCGTTTGAGTCTCTTTAAGAAACCCTCCTGAAAAAGCACAATCTGCTCTGATTGATATGTGTGGAAAAAAATATGCTGCACCTTTCCAAAGATAGTTTTCAAGCTTTGTGTGCGAGACAAATCTGAATGGCTTGTTGAATCCCATGTATTTATATCTTGACAGCCTACAAATAACTAACTGGGCTTTTTTTTTTTATTTGTCTTACTTCTGTTTATGGGTTGGAAGGCACTCCAGATAGCCAAATGTATGAGCACAAGCACTTAAATGTGTATTAATGATATAATCCCTTTAAAACTCTAAAATGTAGAATAGTTCTGAATTTAGGGGCCCCTAGTGGTGATAGCAAAAATACAGGTAATCAACAATCTATCCTACAAATGTATTCAACCAGAATATGCAATCATTGTATAATGATTAATAAGGACATTAATTGGCTAGTGTCTTATCAAACCAGAGAGCATCAGTAATGAACACAGAGGGCTCTTACTCCCTCTTCACCCACCTGCAAAAATACTCAAATATATTTACCCCCCCACACACACACACACACACACACACACACAAAATGTATTTTCAAGACTTTTGGGAACATTACATTGAGTCACATTCATTTCCTGGAGACTTATCTACACCCTAACTATAACCGCTACCAGCTTAAACCTACATTTAAACCAAGTCCTCACCCGTAAATGTAATGATTCACATTATGGGGACTTGTATTTTGTCCCTGTAAGGAAGGTGAGTCCCCACAATGTCACTGTGTAAATAGATGTATGTCCCCACAAGGTGGGTAAAACACACCGCACACACACAAAATCATTTCCATTTTCTCAAGATTCTGGCTCTTTGTTGTGTGTGTGTGTGTGTGTGTGTGTCAGCCAATATGAATAGTTCATTAGCCTACGCATAGAGGTGCAGTGATTACTGTTAATCAAAGTCTTTGTCCCTGGGAGACTCATTGCAGGAGAGGTGAAGTGGCCCTGGACCAGCACTTTAGCCTGCATGTGCTGATTAGCCCTGATTTAAGACTTCAGTCAGTTCAGCAACAATGTACTTATTGTAAGTCGCTTTGGATAAAAGCATCTGCCAAATGACTGTAATGTAATGTAATGTACTCCATTAGAACAAATTCATCAATTGGTTATTCACAGGTAGTTAAAGGCTGTTCAGCTCACTGTCTCCGCTCATACAAATCAATGTGTCTGTGTATATTTGTTTCAGTGTGAACAGTTTATAGCCGACGAGGATATACTAAGCAAGAGAGTCACTTAGCTCACAATTTAAATAATGTGTTGTAAAATAGACTGAGTATAGAAAATTAAAAGAAAAACTAATTTCATATTAAATGTGCTCTTTTTGGTTTCACATTTCATTACAGCTACAATGCTCTGTCGATTATATTGATAATCTATATATCATTTAAGTCATTTTTCAAGCAAAAATGCCAATTTTCTTTGTGGGTCCTGGGGAAATTCCCTGCTTTATCTTTCCTTACATAAAAGCAAATTGATTTGACTGTTGGAAACAGCTGACTTGTTTGTTTCGTGCTCTGCGTCTGCGTCTGCTAAATGACTGTAATGTAATGTAATGTAATGTAATGTAATGTGCTCCCTCAGCTGTGACACATGACATAATAGGGGCACATGTAATGACACGTAAACATAGAATTAAACACCAATACCCGATCCATCAATTTGAGTCAGTACCAGATCGATATCAGAATCGGATTGTTGTATCCCCAAATACGTCACAGTATTTTGTTATACACCTACTGACTTCTTTTCCTACACCTCCTCTTCCTCAGGCATCGTCTCCCTGATCTCCCTGGCCGTCCTGTCCTACGAGCGTTACTGCACCATGATGAAGCCCACCATAGCCGACGGCAGAGACTTCCGCCCAGCGCTGGTAGGGATCTGCTTCTCCTGGCTCTACTCTATGGCCTGGACTGTACCTCCGCTGCTGGGCTGGAGCAAATACGGGCCCGAGGGTCCCGGCACCACCTGCTCGGTGGACTGGAAGACCCAGACGCCAAACAACATCTCCTACATCGTCTGCCTGTTCACCTTCTGCCTGGTCCTGCCGTTCGGCGTCATCCTCTACTCCTACGGCAAGCTGCTGCAAGCCATCAGACAGGTGATTCTGCAAATGTGAACGAGAGAGTTTGTTCCAAATTATACCTTGTTTAAAGCGTAACACCATGTTATGGTTGTAAATCGCAGAGCGAGTGTCACAACCCAAGAAAAGCACTTCAAATGCACTGTGCACTCCCTTATCTGTGATCTTAGCTTATCCACAGTATCAAAAGGCCTCCAGCCAATCTGAATGTTCAATCAGGGGCCGTGAAGTTGACAAGAGAAATTTGGCAATTCATCATCAGATCTTAGCAATCTCCAATCAGGGTTGACATCTAAACAGAGTTGTCTATTAAAGCTGCCAACACTGATCCATTATTTCCTCGTCTGCTTTGCTCTGTTGCTGACGGCCGGATATGACACCGTGAGATTTTTCAGAAGTGTCTGAAGCCGGATGTTATTAAAACCTTGATGCCAGAACAGCAGGCACAAAAGAGGTTGATCCAATTTCTGGATGACAGACGTAATTTGTATACTGATATTGTTGCTTAACCGGTTAGGTGTTGTGTTTGCTCCTGACTTGTATTCCTGAAAGAACATTCTGTGCTTTCATAAGCTAAAACTTTAATGGAGGCACTTGCGTATTGCAACCACCAGGTGTGAGGGCTGAGAGTTTAGCAGATTCACGTTATACATATCAAGATGCAGTTTGTGTTTGAGTACACATGTTTGCTTAGCAATATTGTAATCTTTAGTTCAGGGTTGATCTCTCTCTTTCTATTTCTCCTTACCAGACTCATAAATTATTAAACCACCATAGAAGAAGAGGTGCCGTAACTAAAAGAGCACCTGTCAGATAGTGTGAACAGTGCAGAAAAAGGTGATGGAAATATGTAATTTATGTGTTTCATATATTAATTTGAAGAACATAAAGGTCTCCTTGTCTTTCCACACAAAGCTGATGGTTTGCCGCCATTTTTCTCTTTTCAGTGATGAAAGTAACATGGTTCATGTACATCAGGATTAATTTGCTTTGATGCATTTTGCTTTAATCGATAAACCAACTTTTCTGCAATATTTTGACATTTTTTGTATATGCAAATGTATAATTCACATTAAAACAGCATCCTGATATATTTGGATTTGTAACCGCTCCTTTTTCTGTACTTGCTGGCCTTTGACTGACATTTATTGGTATTTTTTTCCTCAATTTGAAATGCAACCCTTTCCTTTGTACTCCTGGTGACAGAGAGCTAACCAGGATAATGTCGTGGAGCATAGTGTTAGTTCAGGCAGAGTACTCACACATGAGCTAATTGGCATCAGCTGCTTCACTCAAGCTTCACCCTCAGTGGCTCATTTTGTTCTTTGTATCAGTTTTAAAATAAATGAATTGGAATATCCGAGGGCCAGAAATGAAATGTAACCGTACCTTTGCAAATATGCTCATGCAAACACGGTTTCCTTCCCCCGCCTCTTTCTTGCATGTTCAGCTTTTGTTGAATTTAAGTTCATGTGTTTGCTAAAGCGGATTTTCAGCAAAAAAAATGTTGCTGCTGGAACTCTTTAAGAACTTTAAGAGCAGGAACTTTTCCACCAAATGAAACTTTATAAAATGGTAAATTGCTTTTGGTATCTCTGACTGTGAGATGTTGCTTTTGAGTTTGGTGTTGCAGTGAAACAAAGCACCTTCTGCTGGGATAATTTCAAAAAGTCAAGTTAGAAGGCTGTGCATCACAGAGCTTTTGTCTTCAGGCTGGTGTTAATGACAAGATTACATGCTTTTGCCATAAGGGCCCCTCGGCTTTGGAATGACCTACCGGAGGAGTTAAGGCTTGCAGAATCAGTAATCTCTTTTAAATCACTTCTTAAAACACATTTTTATAGATTGGCTTTCATGTGATTTATGTGTCGTCGTTTTATTGGTTCATTTTCATTTGGTCTTGGTATTTTATCTTATATTTGTTTACTATATTTTACCATTATCACTTGACTTTATTTATTTCATTATTTTATTTATTTTTTATTTTTTATTTTATTCATTTTATTCATTTTATTTATTTTATTCATTTTATTTATTTTATTTATTTTATTTGTTTATTTGATTGTCACTGGTTATTTCATTTTGTTTCTTATGCACTGTCTTGCTGGCTGGTCTGTCAAAGCACTTTGTAAACCTTGTTTTTAAAAGGTGCTATATAAATAAAGTTATTATTATTATTATTATTATTATTATTATTATTATTACGGATGACTGTCGTGGTTAAATTTAGGCTGCAGACCATCGCACCCATTGTCAGCTAATCACTAGAGACAAAAACTCTTTTTTGGTTTTTTTCTGTGTGCATATGGTGTTTACCAGGGCTGCAGGAACCACATACACTAAGGCATTTTTTTATTTTTATCTTGTCTTTCTTTACTATGTCTCTTGTGTGCACTTTACTCTCTGCTGCTGTAAGCCTGCAAATTTCCCCGCTGCGGGACTAATAAAGGATTATCTTATCTTATCTTATCTTATATTGTTTCTTGTAATGTTGGGGTTTCAATGATCTGGGGAGGAGTTCAAATTCTACAGCATCATACAGTTATAGGCAGTGGGTTTTAAAAGTTGATCATGAACTCAATATCTTTAACTGTTAACTGTTTTAGGCACAAAAAAAAGAATGCGATAAAGGGTTTGAAAAAGCATGTTGGGAGATAAAAGTTGCATAAATGTATTTTAATGATGGCAATTTGACTCTCAAAACCTGGATGTGTGTCTCTGTGTTTGTGCTGGTAAGAATGTAAATGGTTGGAAGTGTTCATCTGCAAGTGTGGCTGCTTGCTTTTGCTGTCATCCTGATGATGAATTATTCTTTAATGTAATCGATTTGTCAGTCAGGTAGTGTAGTCACAGAGTGTTTCTAACAATTAGTCTTTGCCTCAGCGTTTGGCTGTGCGTCATATGTCTCTGCTTAACTTTGTGCGGGATGATTAAAAGTGTTTGTTCGCGGCAATGAACCACACTTTGTGCGTCTCTTGGAGCCCTGGTTGTTGATGTGTTGATGCTGTTTGCACAAGAATTTAATTTGCCACTCCATTTGCTAGTTCATGTCCCATGCCTCTGTAGGCCTCTACAATGCATTCAAGCACACTGACCTTCATTTGTTGTTGCTTTTTGGACTGTGGTCTTGTTTAAAGGGTATTTATATGAACTTATTTGAAATGGAAAGTAAAAAATGTTGGAGGGTAAATGGAAATATTACACAAATGGTTGTTGAAGTTATGGTTGTATGAACATTAAATGGTGCATTTCATGTATTCTCAAGATAAAAGCATTAACAAGCTGTGAAAACATAACACTATTAATTATTGTAATAGCAGCATCTCTCCATGGATGGCGAAGTCCATCACTGTTCCAACAACTATTGTCTGCTTTGATATACCATTTTATGCAGAGATTCATGGTCTTCAGAGGATGAATCATAATGACTGTGTCCTTGCCTGACTGTTTATGCAGCATCACCAGCAGGTTATAGTTTTCACTTATCCTGAGAAATATCTAAACATCTACAGGATTGATTGATACTAAATTTGGTACAGACATTCATGTTCCCAGAGGATGAATCCTAATGACTTTACTGATCCCCTGACTTTCCTCTACTTAGACACAAAAGTTAGGAAAAAATGTTATACAAAACAAAATGCTTTCATGTGAGTAATAACCTGGTGGAATTTCATTGTGACATCTATTTCCCTGATTCATATAAAATGTTCCTACTAATAATATTTTATTGAGATATTTAAGATAAGATAAGATAATCGTTTATTAGTCCCACAGCGGGGAAATTTGCAAGCTAATTCGAAGTTGGGGTGACGGAACAAAACATGAAGTGCAAAATATTAATCATGTTCAAATTACCTTGAGGGAATTTGTAAGAGACAGAGCCCTAAAAACATTAATGTTAGCCAACAAATGTGAAAATAAGAAGCACTTAAGCAGCAGGTTCAACCAGCAGTGGTGATGTGTGTTTAGGAACAGTTTTGTCTTTATGCACACCATGATTTCCCATCAGTGATCAAACCAGTCTGCTGATTTGAGCAATTTTTGCTCAGTGGGGATGAAATGTTCTCCTCCATTGCAGTCTAAATGTTACCTTTAGGCTGATGAGATGGCTGCGTTTCCTCATTTGGTGCAGTGGCAGATGAATTCACATCTGCTGGAAGTTGTCATTTAACACCTTAAGATTGGGAGGGGCTTAAGACAGAGAGAGAGAAAGCGACTCATCAGACTCGGTTGCTTTAGCTCATGATGCTTTCTGAACTAATTAGACTGAAGTAAACAGAGCCAGATGTAGTGAGAAGCACAGGTGGCAGATGTGTTGATGAATCCTCGTTGGCAGGTTTAAAAGTTTCAGTTAAAAAACGTTCTTTAAGTTTTGCTAAATACTTCCCTGATGCTTTATGGATTATAAGTTATTAATGAATTATTGAAATTAACTTTTGGATTGGCGGATATAAAAATGTTTCACTTGCTTTGTTTTGTTTTGTTGCAAAAACAAAAGTAAAAGTAGCCACAAACTCATAGCCAACTCTGCAGTTCCCCACAGCTGTATGGAGCATTTTACTATCATTCACTTCATTGTAATGCTTGTTTAATTTGTTTCACTGTGTTGTTTCCAGCAGGACACTGTTATTAGCAAAAAATAGATACCTGCCCGCACAAAGTGGCATATCTAGCAGAAGCATGTAGCTGCTAAAAAGACAGATAAAGGTGAGTAATGGACTCCAAATGTGTTTTTTTTAAACAACAAATGAACTGCTGAGCAAAATAAACAGATTAAATTATCGATCGTTTGCAGTTTTTATGCTAGTGCTTTGTGGGAAAGTTGAAGAAGCTGATTTTGTTGAACGATAAAGCCCAATTTTTGCATAGTTGTCGGCGAGCCTGAAGGCAGACAGATAACTGTCTTTATTGCACGTATTCGTTTTGCATTTGCCTCATCTTGCAGCAGGTAGCAGAGTCCACAACACAGAGAGCTGATTGTAATCTCAAATTCATAGCTGCTGGCGATTCACTGCAGGTTATTAAACTATCATCCTGATTACTGAGCTGATAAATGATTCACTTCACCAAGGCAAACATGTTGTCAGAATCCCAAAACAAGAATCGCGCAGATAACAGCTTCAGTTAATGAACTGATAACAATCCTAATCATTTTCACAGCTTTGTTATGATGTAATGATTTCATAATATAATGTTGTGTGAAGATCTTTGGTAGAGTTGTTGATTAACCGCAATAAAATACTATTTCACACAGACAAAAAAAAGCTCCAGGTGTTCAGGATCGTTGTTGTAATTTCTGCAGCCTGCATATATTGTTTGTATGTGTGAGAGTGTGTGTGTGTGTGTGTGTGTGTGTGTGTGTGTGTGTGTGTGTGTGTGTGTGTGTGTGTGTGTGTGTGTGTGTGTGTGTGTGTGTGTGTTTGGGTTTGAATGTGTGCTCTGTTGTGTTTGGGTTTGAATGTGTGCTCTGTTGTCTCTCAGCAGCCTTGGTATAAGGTAACCTGGGGTGAAGATAATCCCCTGCCAACACAGCATGCACATCTCAATTGCAGGACACAAACACACACACACACACACACACACACACACACACACACACACACACACACACACACACACACACACACACACACACACACACACACATTAAGCCATTCCCAGAGTTTTGCAGAAAGCGATTTAATCTTTTTTTTGTATGTTGAAACCTGAAACACTGCACAAGAGAAAGAAATTGAGGCGGGAGGCGAGTGTCTTCAGGCTTTCACCGTTTTCCTCTCAGTGTGAGCTTAATTTGTTTTTATATGGTATTCATAAGCATTTTATTGTCATCTCGAATAAATCTTACAGGACTTTTTTCAGTATTAATGCGCATTACGATGCAGTTGTGCACACATTTGCATATTTCTTTGTCGGACTTATATGATTTGTTTACCTTCTTCATATCATGGATTTTAGGCTAATAGCTCGTATTTGCAAGAATTTTTACATTGGATGTGCATCAGTGCTTTTAATACAGCAGCAACAGTTTCCTCTGCTTCATAATAACTTTTCTATAATGTTTAATCAAAACACAACTTAATGAACCACAGTAATGAACCTTTGGGAGGTACAAATCCCCAAAATAAATGTTTAATTCAATACATTGCAGAGGTTAAGTTAAAAAGGTCCCTGATTAAAAATATAGAAACCTTTCTAAAGTACCTTTTTCAGTTTACATAAATGTCAAAATGTATAATAATTTTGATACAATACAGAAGGCTTTTAAATTCAAGCCAACAACTGTTGATTTTTGCTGACTTAACGGACGACAGAACTTATCAGCTGTAGCCGGACAGTTTTTACAATTTATTGCTCACATTTTTAAACAATATGTTTCACTAGTACAAGATAAAAAGACCGCAAGGAGGAAGACTAACTGTTCAATTTGGTAAATGTAACACAGCTCCAGTCGGACAGCGAGTATGGCTGATGTTGTTGAGTGTAACATCCTCAAACCAAACAAAGAGCAGGACAAACTCTGCTAATGCCTGAACTCTGGCTCCCACAAACATGTTCCAATCATGAATTGGTCTTTTTTCTTGCGTAACCTCTCAACAAATGTACTTAATGATCTGCTCCTTGACTTCATAATAAATGTTAGTTCACCGCTGTAAGTAGTGAACTTGTTTGCAAGGCATGCTAACAGCAAACTCACAGTCCATACATTTCTTACAGTTTTGCTCTTGTGTTTTTGGTTTAAACCACATTTTTTCAAACCCCCTGAAAACTTGTTTCAAATATTACATTACATTACATTACATTACAGTCATTTAGCAGACGCTTTTATCCAAAGCGACTTACAGGAAGTGTATTCAACATAGGTATTCAAGAGAACTACTAGTCACCAGAAGTCATAAGTGCATCTCCTTTCTTAAACAAGCATCTAAAAGCATAAACCAGAGCAAAAGTATAGTGCAGAGGCAAATTACTACGAAAACAATAATTGCAACAGACTAATACGAATAGAATAAGTGCTACAAACTACTACGAATAGGATAAGTGCAATAACTAATACGAATACAATAAGTGCTATGAGGAAGGCTCAGGGTAGTACTTCTTGAAGAGATGAGTTTTCAGCCTGCGCCGAAAGATGGGCAGCGACTCTGCTGTCCTGACGTCAGTGGGGAGTTCATTCCACCACTGAGGGGCCAGGACAGAAAGAAGCTGTGACCGGGTGGATCGGACGCAGGGACCTCTGAGCGACGGGGCAACCAATCGCCCCGAGGCAGCAGAGCGAAGTGGTCGGGCGGGGGTGTAGGGCTTGACCAAGGCCTGGAGATAGGAAGGAGCTGTTCCTTTCACTGCCCTGTAGGCTAGCACCAGAGTCTGTAACTGGACGCGAGCTCTTACAGGGAACGGAGAAGGGAAGTTGTGTGGGAGAACTTGGGGCGATTGAACACCAGACGTGAAATATTGAGTAGGTCTATTTCTCCACAACAGTAAAACATGTTAGGTATTCATTATTTATAGTTTGATGCTCCATCAGGATGGTTCGGGTGAGGTTGATCGGATTGGATTGACAATCTCTAAAGTAACAACCTCACAATTGTCATCCTATTATGATTAAAATATTAATAAATCCTGAGGGCTGCACTGAAATAAATATAGGCTTTTACACAAGAAGAGAAAAGAAATACAAAGATCTCTTATGTGGAACAACCTTTACAGAAAATGTTGCAATCCTGAAGGAAAACGTAATATTGCCCTTAAGTCGCTTTGGATAAAAGCGTCTGCCAAATGACTGTAATGTAATGTAATGTAATGAAACCTTCGCTAATAAGAAGCTGAGCGAGAGCAAATGTTTTACTGTTTATCCTCTATGGCAACGTTGCCACATGTGCATGTGTTACAATTGGCGTTGTTCATCCCTGTGTTGCGTAATGACAATAAAATATCCTTGAATCATTGAATCGTTAAATGTGCATTTCTGAAAAAATGGCTGTTTCTTTAGCAACAAAAGTTGTTTTTTTCCATCTGGTTCTCTCTCAGGTCCGCGGTGGCCTCAGCAGTGTGTCTTTGCAAAAAAGAGAAAGACGGTTCATTGCTTTCACCGTCCTTAATCTAAAATAAAATAAAATGCTTTATCTAAAAAGGGAAAGAAAATTACATTTTGGAGGACATTTACTGCAAAGATTTGCACTTTGAATGGATATTGAAAACTTTCCTCCCTCTGCTTGGTCAATAGACCTTAAAATTCCTCGCTTCTGCACAGAAATGTATGGATTTGTCCTTCCCTTCAGTATGATGGACAGTCAGATTGTAGACTTTCCACCTATTCAGGTCTTACTCCCAAAGCACAGACTGCTTTTCTAATTTGTTCTTGTTTGAGACGACTCCACATCGAGACTTAATTAGAAATTCACCCTTGGAGCATTTGGCCAACCAAACAAACCTTTTTACTCTTGAAGGTCTTTTGTCTTGTGTCCTAAATCATAAGATACGTTTTGTAATGACAACTTAGTTCGTTTTTTTAAAGTAATAGCTTTTAGAAATGCATGTGTTCTTGCCAGAAGTTAGAGAGAGAGGAGCAATACTACTGTCATAAGGTAAATATGAAGCTTGAGACAGCAGGATGTGATTGCTTGGGTTTATATTTTAGCTCCTGGAAATGAAAACTTGAATAGATACAGTTCTGTTGTTGTTGTTGTTGTTGTAGGATCTCTCTGTCGATGCATTGAATGATGGATGGACTGTATGTGTCTCTGCTCTCCGTCAGGTGTTTGGTTATAACAAGCATCTGCCTCTAGCAGAAGGAGACATTGGCAATTTTTCCCTTTCTGGGAGTCTGATGCATTTTTTTGTACATTAGTTATACTGCAGTGTAAGACCAATAAATGATAACCTTTGGTGGGACCGTTTCATAACTGTTCAGGCTGGACTAGTTAGAGAGATCAAGATAACAAGGAGACCCAGCAGGGGGTATAGGTTGATGCGTGAAGGCTCCCTCTGGGTGTCATTATTTGACTGCATCACCTAAAGAGTGTCGCCTCTCTATCCAGCATGATTGAAGAGCCAGGGGAGGGGAGGCAGGGACTTCTGCCATCGACTTTATTGATAAGGCTTCATAGCGAGACTGAAGTTTTGAACAGTTGTAAGACAGTTTGTTGTAGATTCATGATAGACACTTCCTCCTGAAATCAGCAGGAGTTACACCTTACATATATCGTGGTTGTAGCCAAAGATATGGCAAACAGTTCAGGTGAAGGTGCAGATGAAAGAGAATTGAAAGAGAATTAACTTTCCTTTACATTTGGATTGTTTGCAGCAGGCTTTCTATTTGCTGCATCTTCAGGCAGTTCAACATTATAGACAGTAAGAACGGCATAATCCTATCACAGAGATTGAAGCCACTGTGGCTTTAAAATAAATGTTTTTAAAATATAGGCCACTTTGAGAAGAAAAAAAGTCATATTGTCATAATTTCTGGAAAAAGTATATAAAAAAAAGTTAATATAATGGGAAATTTCTTTATAGTTTTATGAGGAAAAGTACTCAAATTGAATGAATCAAGCCATAATATTCCATAAAAATGTATATGTTGACATAACAGGTTTATATTTTGGTCTTGAAAGTACTTCAAGATTGATCTAATTATCTATTGCAGATAAAAGTGAGAGCAGTCTGTAATCACGAATCCCAAAAACTGTGTCCCTAGCTCTGCATCATGTGTTCCAGCTGTAACATGTGTGCTGTGTTTTCTGCTTCTTGTGTTTTTGGTGACTGTATGTTCATAGTAGAGTTCATTAACTGGCCCCAGGTGCAGAACACACTGCCAGAGAACAAGTTTCTAAAGGTTAGACCCAGCAGCACCCTGAACATTCAGGCTAAACGAACTGGAGTTCAAGCTGTTGAAACTGTACCAATTAGGTTTTCTTTCCTCCTGCAGGTCCGCGGTGTGAGCTCAGTGGTGACCCGCCACAGGGAGCAGCGGGTGCTGCTGATGGTGGTCATGATGGTGGTGTGCTACCTGGTCTGCTGGCTGCCCTACGGAGTGGCTGCTCTGCTCTCAACCTTCGGCCCCCGTGACCTTTTGACCCCGGAGGCGAGCATCACGCCGTCGCTGCTGGCCAAGTTCTCCACCGTCATCAACCCTTTTATCTACATATTCATGAACAAACAGGTGAGTTCTCACTCTTTGTCTCTGTTCAGTCACTTTACTGCTGGTTTCTTTCAATCACATCTTTCTCTGTCTTCGCTCTCGGTCCGTCTGTGTGTCGTCTGACTGTTTACTTATTGTAAAACATTAGTCCAACATTAGTATAACGTGTGAACATAATCATATGTGGACTTTGAGACAATGGGCCCCTGGGCTCAGACACAGTTGATTTGTCTGTTTTTGTTTTGTGTCTCTTTGTAGTTGTTATGCATCTCTTTGGTTTTGTGCCTCTATGTATTGCTGTGTGTCACTTTGTAATTTTTTTTATTCTGCTTGTAGTTATTTTTTGTCCTTGGTTGTTTGGCCCCCTTCTGGGGTCAATTTAAGTTGTTTCGTGTCTCTTTGTAATTATTTTGCTTCCGTTAGTTGTTTTGTGTTTCTCTCTTTGTGGTTGTTTTGTGTCTCTTTGTAGTTTTTTGTTTCTATGTTAGTTTTTTTGTGTCTCTTTGTGGTCTTTTGTGTCTCCTTTTTGTTGTTTTGTGTCTCTTTGTGGTCTTTTGTGTCTCTTTGTAATTGCTTTGTGTGACTTTGCAATGTTTTGGTCTTTTTGTAGTCATTTTTTGTCTGGTTGTTTAGCCCTTCTGTGTCTCTTTGTGGTCATTTTGAGTCTCTATGAAGTTGCTTTGTGTATCTTTATCGTTGTTTTGTCCGTTTTCATAGTTGTTGCAAGTCTTTTTGAACCAAACTAAACTAACTAGAACCAAACTAAACTAATGTAGATCAGAGCAGGTCACATTTAATGATCTCCTCTCTACTTTATTTAGGCAAAGAATCAGACACCCAGTGAAGTTCTATTAGATTCACAGCCAGGAGAAGTAAATGTAGGTGCAAGCAGACCTCCACAGTCCGTCTGCTGGCGCCTCATTTACACCTTCGGACTGAAAACAGACTCCAGCTTTGCACACATAATGCAAAGACACAGATGAAAGACAGAGATGAGACATTATTATCATGGTATCGAAACCATGACAGCATCAACACCCCCCCTCCCTCTGTGAGGTTGACACCACTGACATTCAGTTGCACAAGACAGAGGAAAAAATGAAAGAGGAAAGAGGAGGTAATCTGTGTGAGGCCACCAGCCGTCCTAATTGACAGCAGAGCAAACTCCAAGGAGCTTTGGGCGGCATTTCACCTTCAATAAATCATTACCATAGTCATTAGAAGATTAGCTTAATTAATAACAGCAAACAAATAGGAGCATCACAGAGCAGACAGCTAATGCATTACTCCACACTGCTTCAGACATTTTGACAAGCTTATCCCTCTGCGCATGATAATAATAATAATGATGATAAACAAAACCGTATAACAATGCAGAGTTCTCTGAGTCCTGAGAATATTTATTCGTAGTTCTCGTGAAGTTTGACGTTTTCTTTCTGGTACCACATCATCTTACTGCCAATTCATCAAAAAGAATCTAAAAAGAAAGAAACGTACATTGATAAAAAACGGTGATTGATTAAAGATGAAGGGAAGAAAAATAAGTAGTGATTAATGTTTGAAGGAAAAAGGAGAAGAAAGTGAGTAAGGGGAAGTCAAACGAAAGAGTCAAAGAAAGCAAGCAAGCAAAGAGAACGAGGGAGGAAAAAGTGATGGAAGTAGAAAGAAGGAGCAAAAAAAAGAAAGCGATGGAAAAAAAGAATTAGAAAGTTGAAGGTAAGATGAGGGATGATGCGAAGTAAGGGAGAAGAAAAAGAAAAATCATAGAAGGAAGGGGGAAAGAAAGAAAAAAAGGAAAGAAAAAGGAAAGGGAGGATGAGATAGGAAGACAGGAAGGAAGGAGGAAAGAACAAGAAGGGTTAAGAAAGAAACAAGGAGAAAAGAAGAATGACAGGAACAAAAAATGAAAGAAAGAGAAAGGAGGGAGGGAGGAAAAAATTAAACAGAATGGAATTAGGAAAGATAAAAGGAGAGGAGGTAAGAAAAAAAATGAACAAAGAATGAAAGAAATAAGAGATAGAAGAAAGGAGGAAAGATAAAAAGAATGTAAAGAAAGAAAAAGGAAGGAAAATGGGGAAAGAGGAAGAAAGAAAGTAATGAGAAGTTGGAAAGTAAGAATGAAGCAGTGATGAAAGTCAGAAAGACATCAACAATAAAGAGTAGGAAAAGGAAAAAGAGGGAAAAATTAAAAAGAAGTTAAAAAAAATATATAGAAAATGGCTGTTAAAGTAGCAATGAATGAATAAAAGAAAACAGACGTGAGGATGAAAAACAGGTAGAGAAAGACAACGGCGACGAGATCGAAAAGGAAGAAAGTTATTTTTAATCTCCAAAAGGTAACGTAGCTTTGATTTTGATCAGCGTGCGATGTTACGATCAGGGAACGACGGCGACCTTTCCTTATTCTCACTCCGACTCTTTTATCTGTCTGCGTCTCTTTTTATCAATCCGTCTCCTCTGTTGGACTGCCTGTCTCTTTGTCACTTTTGAGCTTCCGAGACATTTAACTTTCTATTGATGATGACAGACGGGAAGTTTTTCCGCTGCATGTGTGTGTGTGTGTGTGTGTGTGTGTGATGATTAAGCTGCTAACTGAACTTTCAAGGCCACAGATAAAACGAACAGGAGGCCGCACTGTGTGGCACTTTCAGTCTTCAGTTCCTCCCAGCCCATACCTATGGCAGCAGTGTGTTGAGGCGAGTTGAAGACTTCAAGCGCTGCACAGATTCATGCACCCCCACCTCAGCTGCCATCACGGGAATTACACCTTCACTGCCACGAAGGCGCCGTTGCTGTTATCTTTCTGTGGATACATTTTCAACTTTAAAGCGGTCATGTTAACTTTTTTATATTTTATCGAAGTACTTCTTAATGTATCATGACATTTCAAAGGGAAATATTGTACTTTTATTTATTAGTTCTACTTTTATCTGATGGATTTAACAAACAAAATAAGTGATCAATTTATTAAATATGATATTATAGATGCTTAAGATAAAACTGTCCAACAGTATACAAAGTAGCAACATTAAAATACTGCTTATGTGGTAAAGCACAAGTAATAATAATCAAATAATATGATGAATGATAATAATATAACTTTCTGGAAAAAGAGCCTGGGATGTTCAGAAGGAGGTCTTAAAGACCAGATCCAATCCTTCTGTTCTGACCTTTCACAATAAAAGCCCTAGACTTATTAGGGTATTTCACACTATCTTGTTGTTTATTAATCACGCCCCTTTAGATGGAATTTGTCTGTTCTGATACACCTTGCGTTGTTTATTTCAGCCACTATCGGGGTGGAGAAGGTGTTGACTTCCCTTGATACCTCTGCTCCTTTTATTCTTAATTTATTGGGCTTTCTGGCGTGTGACTGGCAGCTTGGCATGGAAGCTTTTGTCTAGTAAAAAATAGTAAAAGAAAATGCTTCCTTTATTACATCACATATTTTCAGTTAGCAAACTTTAACCCGAACCAATAGCTTTTTTTTGGAACATTTTCTCTTTTCTCCTCCTTTTTTTGTGTTTCCTGCCAGATTAAAATGTAAACAAGCATTTGACAAATGTGGCAAATATCACCAGGCTGCTTTTTGGACTTTGAAAGAGTTACTGATGGACAATTTGTGTTGTTATGATGTCACGTTGTTCCTTGACTCTTCTATTTTTACATTATTTTTTCATCACAGACATCCCTGTCTCCTGTTAGCTCCCCATTCCCTCTTCACACATCTAATATTTTTGTTTCCACTGGAGTTTAAAAAACCAACAGCTTTTTTTTACCACCACAGCACAGCTCTCAAGTAAATTAATACATGAGGATTTGAGACACTAGAAGATTTAAAAGCGAAAGCTGCTTAATCTCCTCGGGGTAACATAAATTAATTGGCTAATACATGATGAATTGTCAGCCAACTGCCGAAGTATCTCAGTTAAAAAGCAGCACAAACTGGCCTCATTTGTCACATCAGTCTCTGTCTGGAAACATGCTGGAGGAAACACTCTGATGATGTAATGAGATGCACGGAAGTGTCTCATGTTCAAGCAGCACGCCCGTTTGATCCGCGGAGCCCTGGAGAAATGTAGTAGACTTAAAGTATACGTGTGGAACCAGAGAGTATACTAAGTACACTACGTTTATCCAGGGGAGCACGCTGTCTGCTGGGCTCCAAACATGGAGGAGGGAAGAAGGAAGACAGTGGAACCGAACTATTCGTACATATCATGATCATTTATGTAATACGGAATATATGTTACCCTTCTACTGCTATTACTATCACTACAAGACTACAAGCATTAAGACGAGACAGCACAGCAAAACAACGGTTTTCATGCACTGTTCACTTTTTTTGGCTTTTTACATATTATACGTAACATTTAGGTGTTTTTTTTACAACTTTGTCTATTTGCGCATTAAATTTATCCTAAATTCACCAAAAGTTACCATTAGATAATGCCCAATTTGCATATTTAAACATACTATATCAAAAAATATCAATCAACTGGGAAAGTTTCATGGTGATATCTTTTAGTTAAATGTTGTAGTGTCTGAAAAATTCACAATAGATACCTTCAAAGGCCGTTTTTCTCAAAGAGAGTTTTTTCTGACTCTGACCCAGTAACTCCACTTCAGTAGCGATGACATACAGCAAACTTTCCACTTTCATTCAAATCTATGTTCTGTCGGTTTTTACGGAGGGCTTTGTTCATATATCATTCATAGCCTAACTTATACAACATTTTATTCCTAAAAACATGGCGGAAATTGATTTTCTTTCTATTACTGCAATTTATTGAGAGCTATTCAATATTCCCTCTGTAATAACCTTTGACTCTAATATGTCAACAGAAAGAAAAACTATTTTTTTTACCTGAATTTTCAAATTGCTGTTTTTGAAATGTATACAAATTGGGCTATATGTTATATAAAAGCTAACTTTTTGCTACTATCAGCTAATACTACAACTATGACTGTTACTTATTTGAGTTCTTCTACTTCTATCACAAACATTAATACTAGTGCTGCACAGCAACTACCACCACTGTATGTACTTCTACCACTACCATTTATTTTATTGCTGTTATCCCTTATACTTCGGCTTATGCTACAAATACCATGACTGAACGACTAAAACTAAGCGTACTTCTTTTGATACTTGTATCATGTTGTGATATTTCATTATTGTCACTTAAGAAGCTTTTATCACAATGTTAAATCATCCCTCTGCGTCTCTGAGTTATTATCTGCTTCTTATTTATTCATAATTTGACTGGCAACTGTTTGACGACGTGTCCATCAACCAATGAGCATCTTTGCATTGCAATATGTTTGAACCACTCTACCTTGTTTTACTGCTTCACCCTTCCATCCTAACCAGGGTCATCAATTTGTTGCTATTTATATCATTCTACTTTTTTTTTACATTTATTGAATTTACTGGTAAAGTCTCCTTTTTTTTAAATGAAAAGCTTTTTGCATTCATGTTGAGGCATTGTGACTTTCCTGGCTTTTACAACCAGGTGTCCTCTATTGATCGTAGTAGCTAATAATACAAATGTATACAACTGATACTTGTACCACACTCTTAATAATGCCAGTACTCCTGTTTGTGTGTAGTTCTACAGGTGTTTCAGGGCGCTCCTTAGCTGCTCCGTACCTGAGCGAGGCTCCACCTTAAAGACATTTTCACGGCCGACCAAGACGCTCCGCACCGTCCGCCACGACAAAGAGTACCACGTGTCCGCCCCTGCCCCCTCCTCCGCCTTGCCTACGCCCGACTCCATCCACAGGTCCTCGCAGGGAGCCAATCACGTGTCTCCGTCCCCTTCGCCATCTCTATCGAATCGACGCTCTGCTGCTTCACAAACCGCTGCTGCTGCTGCTGCTGCTGCTAACACCCCAAAACCAAAACTGATTCTGGTGGCTCACTACAGGGAATGAAAACAGAGGAAAGACAACAACAACATGGAGCTGAAGGTTGACAGGAAGTAAAGTGACGAGCAGGACGCAGGTCTCCAATTAACAAAGAAATCCTCTCATAGAAATGTCGGCGCCGCAGTTGGACTCTTAAATACTAGCCGGGACGTTTTAATCCTAAAACATTCCGGGTCATCATTGCTCGGTGAAGTCGACAAACTAGGATAAACAAAAAATGCCAGTCACATCCTGTTTACCAGAGGCACTGTATAGGAGAATAGGGCTAAACGTAGTGCTTCATCCTCAGATAACATAACATAAAATCCACAGAAATAGTTCATGCTTTTGCAGCAGTTTGCTTGTGTTGATGAAGTTCCTTTGTTACCTAACTTAAATAATGTTCTGTCTTAATCTGAGAAACCATTCAGGAACAATTTGGAGAAGCACGGCGTTCTTTGGTGGAGAATTCATATTTCTTTGGGTGTTTTTCTTTTTCTCTGTAAAATGGGGGCAATGAGATATTTTGTCGGCTCAAGCGTGGAGCTACTGTTAGCAGGATTATTCTTTCCTTTTTTCGGCGGTAATTCGGTCGAAGAACAGGGTAACATTCTGTTTCCTGACCCCATTTCCATGCCTGATATTTAAGGATTTGATACAGAGTATTACAATTTTGTTGAACAATTTTATGTTATTTAGAACCGAGAGGGGTTTTATTATGCCTTGTCGTCGATGCTGGGACTGTTCTGAAAGCCATTAAAAAGGGACTTTTCACCATGTTTATGAGGGACATGTAAAGAGATTTCATTGTTTCGCATTACCTTGATGTTTCTCAATCTGCTGTTTCTCCTTGTTTAGTGGAAACGTGATTTTGTGTCGTCTCCAAATGTATTTTCATTTGCTTATGTTACATAAATGAAATCATGTCACAAACAGATTATTGTCTCTATCTTTTTTCTTTTTACTTCACGAAAGGTTTGTCTTACTGTGTGTGTGTGTGTGAGTGTGTGTCCTCCTTCAGAAGCCGGAGCTCAGTGTCATTTTCTCTATTGCTCTTTTTCCCCCACATGTTGATTAATCCATGAATTATTAACAGGGGCATTAATTACAGGGAGGGAAGCAGATTAGCGTTCTAAATTACAGGCTTCGTCTCTGGGAAAAACAAACAGCATTTTGGAGCGGTAGAGTAGAATATTACAACCTCACGGCCATGAATGAATAATGAGCTGCTGGCTGCAAACAAACACACACACACACACACGCACACACACACACACACACACACACACACACACACGCACACACACGCACAGAGGAAAAAAGTAAATAACATGTCTTACTGCTCGGAGTAAATTTGGGAATGTTTGGGTGTAAATATCTACAGTTTAGGTATTAAATTCCTCTAGGATTTAAAAGTGGCTGCAAAAAAATTCCTCTGTCTTTGCAGAGGCTGAGGTAAACATGTTGAAGTGTCCTTGCACAAGATACTAAACCCCAAATTGCTGTGAGTCTTCGTGTGTGTGAATGTTGATTTCTCCTGAGTGCGGGAATGTTTTTAGAGAATGGATTATTGCTGATTTGTGTTATAAAGCACATTGAGTGGTGGCTAAAATTAGAAGAGCATTATATAAATGCAGTCCAGTCACCACCCCCATAGGTTTGATTGTGTAAAATACTGACGACACACATTAAACACAATAATCATTTTGGGCTAATGTGCATTTTATCAATGCTATGAATAATTACAATTTCCCCTATTAGTAGCTTCTCCTTTATCTGCCCTAGCTCTCCCATTAGCAAGCAGCACTTATGCAAAACCTGTAAAGAACAACACCTGGCTGATTCAGTTCTCAACGGAGCTTGAGGTTGTTTGGACTTTCGGCCACGTTTACATCATTTAGAAAGATGGTAGAGTTTGAAAATATCCCCATCAGCATTCGCTTGATTTTTCAGTTTCTTGTTTTGGGTACAGATGATCCAGGGAAATTGTAATCCAGGAGATTCATCTTGAGTAAACGTCAATTCACAACAATGTAGAATACAATGAGACAGGATTTTACTGGGAAAAGTCATTAAAGCAACGATCATTTTGTCTTCTATCTTTACGATTGAGCAGTAAACAGTAGATTTTCCTGTCACATTTATGTACGTGACTGTCAAAGAAACTATGTTGTTGCTGGATGATGTTGCATAAAAAAAACATACTATATTAGAAACGGGGAAAGGGCATCATTGAAATGAAAGGCTGCGTTTTTCATGCAGTGCTAAAGTGAAGCGAGAATTGTGATGTGGTATGCACATTTGGGTGAACTGACACTTTCATAGCATTTTGTTTCCCACAATGACGTTACTCTTTTAGAAAAGGCTACATTTTGCATGCATGTGTGTTTGTGTGAGTCTGTCTATCAAGGGTGTAATTAAAAACACCAAGGAGTGAACCATGCACTGATTATCAGTCCCAGAGATTCAAACTAGCACCAGTACCCTTTATGGTATAATGTATGATAAATTGCTATGATGGGATGTCAGGACACAGTGTTCACATGTTAGTGAAATTTGCAGGCGAGTAGCAGACCAAACACTGGTCATGTAATGTTGTTAATTTTAAGTGGGGATAATCCATTAGTATCACACAGCTTTTTTGACCCTATTTTGTCTGGTTAATTACAGCATTCTTCCGTCTGTTATGAATAGGAGACCGTTGCTATGGACGCAGTTCTGATCCATGTACACTGCAAGAGGTTTTTTCACATTAGGGTCTTGCTAACTTTTTGTTATTTTGCTATGATAATCAAAAGTACTAAACAAAAGTTATTTCATTTCTTGAAAAAGACAGCTGGCTCTGCTCATGTCTCTGGTTTAGTTTACTCAAAAGTGTGTGTGTTCTCACTTGGTTATTTTCAGGTTTGTGTATTTTTGAAGCACAGCCCAGTTTCATTTTTGCAGAAAATGATTTGTCACCCATCCTTGGACCCCGTTCCGCCTGAGAGATCCAGCTGATGAAGTAACACATGATGGGTTCTGAGTAAGATAATTATCAACATGGCAATGGGAGTTTTTCGAGTTACCTGCCAAAAAGTTGAAGCTTTCACAAAGAAAGACTTCACAAATGTTTAATATGATCAGGTAATAAAATTTAATGCATGCAGTTGTCGCCCAAATTAAATTGATGCCCCAGTGCTCCAAGTCAGATTAAAGAGGTTTAACGTTATGACCTATTTTTCTTCTCTGAATTTTTTTTGCACTAATTGTGCACTTATTATTCCTCTACTGTGATCAGGGAGATGAAATATGATCAAATAGCCTTTTTTTTATGATTTTACGTTGCTAAAGTTCATTCATTTTACTCCCAGGACCATTAATGTGACCACAGATGAACAATATTTACCCACAAACTGAAGATGAGTCAGACAGGATAAATTATCTTATTTACAGTGACTCTCTATTGCATGCAGAAAACACTTAGCAGAGAGTAGGAAAACACCTCCATTATTAATAATTGATTGTATGACATGTCCTTAGCGCGTCCCTCCTCTGACTCAGTTATAATTGGATTGAGGAGAAATGTCCTCTCGTCACATCGCTCTCTCATTTGTAAATGGACCAGATCCAATCCTTACATGGGTCGTATTGGAAAAGTCTCCACAAAAAAAGCTACGTGCATCCTCATTAGCGGCTTGATAAAAAGAGGAAGCGTCAAATTGGTTTTGGAATATGCAGAATATGCAGCTCGAGACAAGTGACTGAAACTGTTTGTAGGGAAGAAGATGCCGAACAGGCCTGTTTTGGCTTTTGTTATGGGAATATGCAATATCTTGTTGTAGGGCATCGTGTAATATTCATGAGTGTATGTTACTGAATGTTACCTCTGGTTATTTTGTACGTGTACACGGCTGTATTGTATGTGTATGGAGAGACTCTGTGCTGCTATGTCATCTGTGTTCTCTCAAATGCCCCAGGCAACAATAAAGGCTTATCTTGTCTTTACCAACGTTACTGGAGCTTTTTACATTCTTTTCTTTTTAATGGAAAAAAAATCTAACCACGAACAAGAACAATTATTATTTAAATTCAATTTTAATTCATGAATGTTTTATATCGGATAAACATTGCCACTTTTTTTTAACATTTGTGACGTTATTCCAATGGAAAGTAAAAGCAAGAAAACTTATTTTGCCTATGTGCTCCTCCAAAAATTTGAATTCAAGTGGATAAGTGTCATTTTGGAGTCACTTTCCAGCTCTTATAATTCATCCACAAGGATGTGAACGCTAAATTCATTGAGCTGAATGTATTTGTCTCATAACTTTTTCAAATTGACGCCTCTGTTGTGGAGCAGTTTACATTCTGGTAGAGCAGGTTGAACAAAAGTGGATGATGCAACAGTTTTTTGTTTTTCCTCCTGTAATTTAGACATTTCAAATCTTGGTGTGATCTGACCTTCATACAGTTTCAACTGGAAAAAGTTCTTGCTTCAGTTAAATAAAATATTGTTTTTCAATTACCTGTTTTGGAACATTTGCACATGATTTTTTACTTTTTTCAATATTTTTCCTTTGAGGTCCACCACTTAATTGAGGCCAGGTGAGCTGCAGTGAAATCAACCAGGTGCCCATAGAGTGGCAGCTGCAGCTAGTTAGACTTATTGGACTGCAATCAAGCAGTTCAGGAATTGAAAGGGGGAGTAAGACTTGGTGCTTAATTATTTACTGTATTTTTCTTCCTTTTTATCTCCTTTCATGAAATACTGATGTTTTGAAAGATATGTAATCTGTGAAAAAGATTTCATGAATATAGCTGTCACCTGATATGACCATTTACATTTACGTTTCAATAATTCATTCTTCCCTGTAGCTGATTTAAATGGTATACTCCAACAGTATTTAAGCTCAGGGTTTTATGCAGTGGTTGAATTTTAACTGTGGGCAAGGGAACCCTAACATCTTGATTTTAAGATTTTGTTTCTTATTTAAATAAAATGATGGTCGTTTGAGAGATGAATTTTTGGTCAACCAAATCCACATTAAAACATGAAAATGATGTGCTGCTGCTGCAAACACCTGAGTCAACCCTATAAGAAAAGCAAAACATGAAAATAAGATTACAGTCAGAAATGAAGCCAGAATAAAAAGCCTTAATTTTCCCACAATGACAACTCAATTCAAATATTAAGGAGAATCTGCAGTGGTCTGTTTTAACATTAGGCCGTGAACTATGGGAGCTTGTTAACATGATGATTGAAGGGTTGTGACCCGGGCAACTCATTTTGCAGTTTGAGCTTGTAAAATAAGAGTAACATGGAATTGAAGCTGAAAATCCTGTCATGATGATCACAGCCTTTTATGTGGCTTAATAGGCCAACCTGTCATGCAGAAGAACATCATTAAAACAATTACTTGAGCGAGAGTAGAAGCAGAATAGATTGGCCTGATTTATTTTATTAAATCAGGATCTGCTCTGATGATTCTGCATCCTCTAAATACCATTTTTAAATTAAGCACACTGAACTTACCTATTAGTTTTGTTTGCATCCATGACAATTTTTGGGAAAAAGCAATATTTTCTGTTCAAGAAATTATCTAGAGAGCATACAATTGTGCTTCCTCTGTGAAGCATTATGGCCAAATTCCCCCTCCTAGTCCTGTCACTAATGAACAATTATAGAAATCATTAAAAAATGTTTATCAACAGCTGAACGACTTCCAAACAGATGCCATTATATGCAGATAATGATCTGGTCTTCATGGAAAATCAAACACAAACTATATCTAGTTCGATATCCATTTGAGTTTGGTTGTCCAAATATGCCCTCCTACCCCTAAATGAGCCAGCTAAAATGCTTCAATTTCCAGCCAATATTGTTCAACACTTTAAGTATCTTTTGATACACATTTTTCCATTAAAACTGCAATGTGTCATTCAACCACTCCAAAGCATGCAACAGAATTAAAGCAGAGGTCACACCAAGGCAAATTCCTTATATGTGAATAACATGGCAATGACCCTATTTTGACATGGATTAGCCTTCGCATCTTTCTTCAGGCCTGTATATCTATAGTCAAAATAAATATTCTTTCAAGAATACAGGTTGTCAGTTTGATGATCCCCCTTTCAACTACTTGAACAGAATCCACTCGAATATTTATGATAATTTATATGTATATTATTAATTATTTATATTTAGAATGTTTTTCTTTGTATGCATTTATGGCATTATTGTCAAGTTGTGCCTTTGTTGTGGTTGAATCCAACTTAAAGGACAGAAACTCCTTGAATCTATAATTAGATTTTTGAACATACAAAAAGTCCCCCAAGGCTCCGTTCTGGGGCCTCTTCTATTTAACATCTACATACTGCATTATGCAGAGGACACAGACATTGTGAGTAAATGCATTGAGCAAATCAAATAATTGAGGTGCCAGAATTTACTTCAAATAAAAACTGAGGTAGTTGTTGTTGGTGACAAGTAGGAATGATTTAAAGTCTTTAATCGGAAATATAAAAAAACACAAACCAAGCCTGAAATCTTGGTGTGGTCATGGACTCTGACTTGAATTTCAACAGCCACACTGAGACAATTTAAAAATCAGCCTACTATCATAAAGAATATATGATATATATATAGTATCAAAGGTTAATGTCTAAGCAGGAGTTGGAAAAACTCTGCCATGCATTTATCTTCAGTTGACTCTACTACTGTAACAGTGTCTTCACATGGCTTTTGAGTTGGGTTGCCTTATACTGTTAAACATTACATACAGTTGCAGAAATGGGGACTTATAGAGTGGCCAGTCAGCAAAGACCATCCACACTTTGAGATTTCACTGATGTTGCACTACTTAAACCATTGACCCCCTGACCATCTTACCTATAAGTATAGAAACCTATAAATAACCTTCATTGAACACAGCCCTCAAATAAACTCCTAGCTGATATTGAGAGGCTCTGGGGAAAACGCTACCTAAGACAAGACAACCAAAACAGCCTACACTGATCACACAACTCCAAGGGCTGCTGATTGCAGAATCTATCACAAATCCACTTCTCACTCAGACAGAGATTTAATTAAAATGTATGGTTTATGTTGGTAAATAATTGATTCCTCAACCCTGAGCACATTAGCTCTTGATAGGGAAGTTGGATTATGGATGCTTAAAATCTTAAAAGTAATGGATTTGGGGCTATTTATGGTGAAATAATTATTCTAAAAACAAATTAATACACATCCAACTGTGTATATGAAAGAGTGAATGGGATGTGATGAGTGAGAGAGATGATAAGCAAAGACTTATTTAAGCTTTAATTATTTACTCAAGCTTTAATTATTCAGGGAGATCTCTTGAGCAAAAGAGACCTGTGAGAAAATTACATTAATTCCAGACTGTGATAGCTGTCTTGAGGCATGAATAAAATTAAATATTTTGGTTAACGGGTAGTGGCAGCAGCATGAGTATACAGGATATTTGGAGTGCAGATAATATAGTGGATTGTCAAATTTTTCCTGTTATTGAAGGGCGAACAACCTCTGTTTAAAGGATCTAATCTAAATTCCAGATATTCATGATTCTGTCTTATGGCAATTTTAATCAGGTTTTGTTTAACAAGATACTATCATCAACATTAAAGTAACATTGCGGTTCCGAGTTGGAAAATAGATGTTTAAACGGTTAATAACGGGGAGACTAAAATTTGTCCTTGTGGGACACATTTATCATCAATATGCAGACTTAATTTGAAACCACCAATAACAACAGTTTCAACTTTACCAGACGGATATGATGGACGTTATTCAGTTTTGGAGAGACTGGCCTTTAGTACACATTCGATATTCAGAGCATATCTGGTGCATCCACACAATACTTAGCATGTATAGAGAAAATGGCTGCAATCCCTCCTGTTTTTTGACTGACTGACTTTTCAAAAAGTTTGTTGGGAAGATGAGCCTCTATCAGTGTTGCTATCATAGACTATGTGAGAAGTGTACATAGTCACCATGCCATCACCAATGGTTTGTGGACTGCTGTTTTTAAGCCTCGGCATTTTGTTTTTTTGCAACCAGAAGTGACACGGGAGGGTGGAACGCAACTGACAAGAACAACTGAACACTGTATAAAGGCATTTTTATGCGACCAAAATTTTACAGTTAACTTTCATGAATTGAAAACGCACTTTGAAAGACAAGGCAGTGATAGAGACTTGTCAATCACAAGGTAGCCCCGCCCTAAAGCATACCCTGCTTTATGGTCTATTATACTATAAATGGAAGCATAATATACTAAATGAACATCATGCTGTATTGAAAATGACTTGAAACTAGAGATTGAGACTGTAAAGTCATGTTAACAATGTTTACTGAGGTAATAAATCAAGTAAGAAGTAGAGTCATTTTCTTATAGACTTCTATTCAATCAGAGGAGTCGCCTCCTGCTGGACATTAGGAAGAATGTAAGTTAAAGGAACTTCCACATTGGCTACACTTTTAGGACGCGGAGGTTGCCCCCTTGTTGCTTTATCAGCAGTGCTGTTTTGCCAGGTCTCAACTAAAAATATTTCATGCAAATGTCTTAATTCAGACATCCACCCTTTTTCTGAATGTCTTGGGAGGACATCCTCACTGCCTGTGTGCATGCCTTTACTCATTTTCATACATTCTTGTTTGGGTACGGGATTTCAAAAGCATGACATAGGTTGGTACCAAGTAATGTGTATCCAGTGATGTTTGGATGAACCCCACTAGTTTGAAACCGTCTTTAAATCCAAGAGACATTGAAATTGTCCAACTCTATATGATTGGTGAAGCATGCCGACGTCAGCCATGCATTCGAACCAAAGAGTTCCTTTCCTTGAAGTTTAAATGGGGCTTGAAATGAATACATGCTGCGATTTACAGACACTAAGTTTCTCCAGTAGCAGGTGAAATAAGTCTTTCTTCAGGATCTCTGAGACAGTTTCACTACCCAGTTGTCTTTTGCAGAATGTTAAAAGACCCAGTGTGAATAATAATTCCCATATTACTTGGATGAGTGCAAAGGATGACTGGCAACAGCCCTGTTAGCTCCCTGACAGATGTAAGATCATCAGTTTTTGCCATTTTTGCATGAATTCTTGTTTCCGATGACTGGAAATAAATGAAGTGACTGAATTAACTCCTTCGCATACTTTAGTTTCTACACCTTGACTTCCACTCTTTTGATTGAATGTTTTTTGTACTTAATTTCAAGTTCTTTGTACCCAATATGGAGGACTTAACACTGAGTTCTAAGGTCCTCTTGTAGAGAGACCTCACCTTATCTGCTCCAACCTGATACAAATAAAACAGTTACTTTAACATATTGGCAACGCAAGGCTCTCTTCAAGAACGTTCGAAATGGCACATTGCCTAGCCTGTTAAAATCAAGGTTAACTAATTACTACTGGGGATCCTTTTGGTCTAGAATCAGTGAACACAGGCTTTGGGGGGAGGAAGATTTCCCTCTTCCTGCAAAATGAACATCAACCGCGATTGATTTTAGGATAGAGAGCACTTGAAGCAGTTATAAATCCCATGTGTAGAGCACCTCCATTAGCAGGTGATTAAATATTAATAAATTACACCCAACTGTCACAACCTCATCAAGATGGAGGAAATTGAAAACTGCAATAAATAGGTAACAAAAGACTGAAGTATACCCCAAAAGCTCTCTCTGAGCACACAGATAACAGCTCTTCATCTAAGACCTCCACCTGAGGAGAAAATAAGACATGTAAATGGCCTATTTAATCCATGATCAGCAACCACAGATAACATTTTTACATTACATTACAGTCATTTAGCAGACGCTTTTATCCAAAGCGACTTACAGGAAGTGTATTCAACATAGGTATTCAAGAGAACTACTAGTCACCAGAAGTCATAAGTGCATCTCCTTTCTTAAACAAGCATCTTAAAGCATAAACCAGAGCAAAAGTATAGTGCAGAGGCAAATTACTACGAAAACAATAATTGCAACAGACTAATACGAATATAATAAGTGCTACAAAACTACTACGAATAGGATAAGTGCAGTAAACGAATACGAATACAATAAGTGCAACAACTAATACGAATACAATAAGTGCTACGAGGAAGGCTCCGGGTAGTACTTCATGAAGAGGTGAGTTTTCAGCCTGCACCTAAAGATGGGCAGCGACTCTGCTGTCCTGAGGTCAGTGGGGAGTTCATTCCACCACTGAGGGGCCAGGACAGAAAAAGCTGTGACCGGGTGGATCGGCAACCAATCGCCCCGAGGCAGCAGAGCGAAGTGGTCGGGCGGGGGTGTAGGGCTTGACCAAGGCCTGGAGATAGGAAGGAGCTGTTCCTTTCACTGCCCTGTAGGCTAGCACCAGAGTCTGTAACTGGACGCGAGCTCTTACAGGGAGCCAGTGTAGAGAACGGAGAAGCTGTCAGACACATGCCTGTGTGTCTGACAGGTTGCCTTCACTGTTACCTTTGTATTTGACAGAGTGTAAGTGGGTGGTGGCGTCAACAACAACCCTCCCCCATGAGCTGTAGAAAAGGTAAATACAACTAACTGAGGGTAACTGAGGGTTTGATGAGACGTCTCCCTCCATTAAAAGGCGACCCTCATTATTGCAGAGGGCGAGCTCCTCAGCAGGAGTGGACGTCTGTGTAGGCGGGTCAGCTCCTGTCTTCTTTCATTTATTTTACTGTTGGCTGCAAGCAATATCAAAACATTTCATTGTGCTTTTGTTTACCAATATCCTTCTACAACAAAGACTGAATCTCTGAAACCTATTTTAATTGACATGTGCACAACAGGATGAGAAATATGAACAGACAGCATCCCAAGAGCTGGATGGGATGAGGAGTGGACGACTAATGAGCTCAACCTGGACACTGGATATGATGAACTGGAGGTGAATGGGGTGGAGGAGGGCTGCAAATATTTCCCTTTGACATCATTGTAGTCTTACAGCTGTATTTGTGCCATGTTTTACCACTGTGTGTAAATGAAAAGAAGTACTGATTTTTGCAGAATCGGTAACAACAAATTAGTAACTTTCCTCAGCACAAACTCCAATGGTTACCATGGAGATTTTCTAAGTAAATGCTGTGTTTGGACAAAAGCCTAATGTCGTAAAGGCATTTTAGCTGTCTCCCATGATAAAATGTAAACATATGAACCCCTTAATAGTCTGCTGCTGCTTGTATTTCTACTTCCATAGTCCAGGTATTAACATGGCACATACTGTGACATTGACGAATACTCAATTCTGAAAAATGTTTGATATTGCACAGCATGCAGTTTCCAGCTGTTGAACAAAAGCACGTCTGTCTGGCAATGATTATTTTGTGTTCAACACACAGCTTGAGAGAGAAAACAATTACTGTCATTGACAATGCTCTATTTTTTGCATTGAGCTCCCAACTTACCAAAACATTAAGATACCACTCCAGGTGGTTTGTGCAAATTAGTGTTAAGTCGAAATTCTAGAAGACATGCGAGTGAAGAATAAGTCGCAGTTTGAGATTCACAGTTTATGACCACCTCCTGTGCCTTTGATGCACCGTTTCAATGGTGGTGGAACTATACCAAGAGGGATGCCAGCGGGGGGGGCAACACTGCATGACTGCAGCTTGTGGATGTTTTTCAGTGGTAGGGTCTCATCACAGGTGCAACTGTACACAGTTCATGAATGTTTATGTATTCAGGTGGAGCAGATGGCATGTGTCACAGTCAAATGGGAAAAGCATTTGGGGGAGGCTTTTATTGGTGCTACGAGCAATGAATCCACACACAAACCAGTTGGTAGAATTTGGTAGTGTGGTCGGCTACCATCTTGGTCAGTGTAGAGGTAGGCTGGTCCTGTGTACTATTTGTTAATGAAAGAAAGTAGTATTGAAGGGAGACAGGCGGTTTACAATACATTGTTATGTGTAGAAGCAGATATCAAGAGGTTGTACACACCTCACCCTGACTTTGTCGACTTTGTGCATGCTATCAAAGAGCCACAGCAGCAGTGTTGTTGTAGCTTTTGTGTCTTACAAAGATGGTGGTCAGCTGGGACTGTGGATGTCTTTAGTGAGGAGTTTGGGTCCAGGTCTATGGTTGTGTTCGTGGTTGAAAGGACTTTGAATCGACCAGTCCACTTTGGCTAGATGTTGTGGTAATCAGCGTTGGCTTGGCTCCTGGGGCATCTATATCACCTGTGAATGAAAGGCTTTGACAGGCGAACATAAGGCTTTGCAAAAGTCAATGTTAGTGATTTCTGTCTGGACAATATCGAGGGGTAAAAGTGGGGGAAGGGGAGTGATTGAAGTTAGAATTGGTCTGTCAATTCGGTGGATAGCGATCCTTCTCTTTTGTTAGCTATACCTCTTAGTTGTTAAGAAAATGGGCTTCAGTCTATCATAACGATCACAAGACCTAAGTCCACCTAAAAGATGTATGACCAATTACAAGAACATATTGAAAAACACACCATTTAAGCCTATTTTCATATTTAGAAAAAGTTCCCAGGGGGAAAGATGGGCTGCTTGGATTTTCTTTACACGTTTTCCTGTTGTTGACATGTTAAACCTCTTTGACAAATATGTTCACAAATGACTATAAAAGGATAAACCAATGTTTAAAAGATGAATGCTGAGTTGTTCCACATACGTGAAAGAGAAATCCTACTCCATTGCTAAGATCATCGCATAAAAACACAAGACAATGTGTTTACACAAGGTGACAACCTATTGTAACAGAAGAACAACCTTGATATTCAATAAAAACTGTTTCAATACTAAACCGGACTTGAACCTGGGGCTGCAGATTTACAGCGGGCCTTGAATCACGCATATTTTAACAATACAAATACACATCATAGATAAGCAAGACAATGCAATGAGCTTGAAAATAATGACAATGAAAACCCTAAACCATGTGACTATCACAAAACCGGGCAAACTTCTTGTAAAAAAAGTTGGACTATCATTATCAATCTTTTTAGAAATTGAAACTCCTATGTTCACAAAGAATTCATAGAACTTGCAAGTGATATCAAAGGGATTTGTGATCGATGGTTTTCCCATCTGAGGGGAATTTTGTGGATGCTTTTTTCTTTTGCAGTTATTTATTTATACTCGTCCATGTAGCTTTGATATTATTTGCAGTGTTCTTGAACTAATCATCCAAAAAGCTACTCTAAGGAGATGATTATATTTCTTTTTTTATGTTTTCTTTAATTATTATTTTTGAATGACCTTTGTATCAATCGTGGTAAGTCGGAAGATTGGAAAATGATCTAAAATATCCGTGTGTAGTATTCCTGAATTTTACATATTCTGAACAGAATTTGTCAATATGTAAATTTATCCGGCACCCTTTTTCATTTGCTTATGGTTGGATAGAAATAATTTGGATATGAATCGTTAATAAAAATATTTAATTGGAAAGGGATTTTGTAGCGTCCATGTGCTGATCCTATGTTATCACAGCCCTTTAAATGACGTTATGCTGTTAACAAGACTTGAAACACAAAAACAAATACACATTCATCTGTTATACAATCAGTCATTGATTGTTCTGTTATTCTTACGAGCTCTGAAGGAGCACCCAAAGGAGAATGTCAAAGGGCACGTTGAGTAACGAGAGTCATGATGGCAAATTACACTCAAACACACACACACAGACCTACACCTGGGTAGGTCACATGCTAATGAAACATTATCATAGAGACATGTCGCACTTGTTTATTGTCCTGCCATTCACTTCCTTGGATTATTCCATACCTTTGTCATTCTCTCCATTCTGTGGCTGACCATGACGATGAACACAAATGCTGCTGTTCATCCTCTCCTCACCATTGTCCTGGTCGCTCCCTCTCTCTTTGCCCTTTTGCTCTTACACTCCCTTTAATTTTGTGTAAGAGTCATGTAACACTGTGTGGCCTGGATGCACAGACATGGTGGGGAAACAAAAGATATGCTTCCAGGAATGCAAAAAAACATAAAAGGACAAAATACAACAGTCAGAAAAAGCAGAATACAATAATACTGTATTTATCAATATTTATTGGCTACCTGGAAACCCTTGCAGCTGGGTGGCTTGCATTTTTTATGTTGGTGACTCCCATATGTCCTTCGCTGTCAAGTTCATGTTTATATTTCTACATTATTGAGGGCCACTGATGGTGCCACTGCATACATTTCTCATTTCACAGAAAATAACACAATTGAGAATGAGCGTCTGATGCTCACCAGCTGTGAACATCTCGGCAAAACAAACAATGAACAAGGCAAGCCAGGCTCAGCTTGACTGTGACAGATCCTGTGGGGAAAATTGTCAAAGACTATGTGTGCCTCTTCTCACGTAGGTTGTAGAAAATAATCTTTCCTCACTGTGTCAGTGAGTTTTGGCAGATTTTTTGGGTGTTCAGTCTTCTGCTCTCTATGTTTTGTTTTTTGCTTGGAATATGGATAGGAGATTTAACTTGAGCAGTGCACGTCCTGTCATTTCTTCACCATCAATATACAATTTCACTCATTTGGAATAATAATAATACAACTTCACTGCAAATATCATATTATTCGATCTTTTAAAAACATTTAATGCAAATGTATTCGTCTGAAACCATTTTGAATATCCGAGAATTCCAGTGTTTACTTCATTAATGAGAAATGTCAAATTTCTATTTGAGATAAGAAGATAGAAATCATCTATGAATAATATTGGAAACACAGTGTCGGGCACTGCCGCAAGATCCTTTATTTATTTACATAAATGATTTTGAGACTAGGTGTCACAATGGCATGCGTGAGGCAAATTTTGTATGTGCTATGGACATTAAGGGGAAACAAGTTTTTCTCCAATACATTGAAATGTATGGACGCTTTTGTGGAGCATTTAAGAAAGCCTAAATACCATTGATATACAATCATTGCGCACAACGCATCTAGCTTTGACAATTAGATTCTGTTTTAGTACTTTGTCAAACAAAGGATCACCTGTCATACATCATTCTGACGTATGACAAAGCATTCCAACAGCCCTGGATAGATTCATTCAGCTTTCTACTCATGCATTTGTCAAAAACATCTGCTGCCTTATGTTTTGAGGGTATAGAGAAGGGAACTGACCAACATAGTTAAGAAACCTTTGATTTCAAAGCAGAGATTAGGCGCTACTGCATTAATTAGGTTTGAGTGTTGCTCAGGGTTTGCACAGCTTGCTTTTTTCTGGAGTAAACACAGCTTGTTCTTTTTCGTCATTCACCACACTGGGAATCTAGTTGCATGGTGTGAGTGTTCAATGGTAAATTAAACTCATTGCAAAAGCGTTATGGTCTGCAGCTTGTTGTGATGTGGGAGTAAAAATGGGCATCATTAATGAAATCAAGTATTGCGGTCCAGACTTTTATGGCTGCTTAGAAAAAGCTGGGAACACCTAGTTCCTATAAAGGCTCTCTTTGGCAGAAAAAAGCCATTAAACTATACCACAAGGTTGAAAATGATAAAAAAAAAAAACGAGATACTACAACTTCACAAGTCTGTATCTGACCGTTCAAGCTGAAAAACAGTACCCAGATGGACTCCCACAGATTATCTATGAGGATTTCGATTCTATTGATAATTATCTGATCATTGAACCACAGCTGATATTCACCGATCACTTCGATGTGCGACAGTTGTGTTCTTTCACTGATGAATGGCAAAACATTTTTTAAACACAACGATGTGTAAAAAAAAAATAAAGCTCCGTAACAAGGCTTCTCCACCATTTTCAAAGGAAGACATTTGGAGCCTGAATAAATTAAGACAATTTGTCATGTTCCCTCATCTCCAGATCAAAACTCAGCTTGAAGTATGCGTGTTTTTAATTAAACTTGCACGAGATTTAAAGTGAACCCCTGTATATCCATCAACTCGTACAGATATAATTTCCTTTTTGGAAAGAAGTTGATACTGAGGTTGTACTTAACAAAACTCTTATTTCGGCATTTGTAGTTATTAAGGTCGCTTAAAATTACTTTTTAATGTTTGTTGTTTGACTTGTTCTGTTTGGAGTTAAATCAATATGAAGAACAAAGCTTCTTTCACATTGCTTCTCACTCAGGAGAGCAAATTTATTTAAAACTGGATGGTGTAAATTAATATTATGTTTTACAATTTTTGACTCTCCAGTTCTCTCAATAGTTCAGGGACAGTTTTCAGTTGGACTGTTCGACACAAGTTCCACTCCGTGCCTAAGCCCCAAAAAATGTACTTCAGAGAATTGAATATGTGGTCGAAATTTATATTTATGTCTCAACTTATCAAATGGAAATCAAAGTTAGAGCCTCAAAGCTGTTTTCATACTCGAATAGGAAGTCCATTCTGTAGGTTTCCAGACTGAAGAACATCCGAGGCACTCTGGTTATCCTTTCATCAATAAAGGATTTTCAATTTAACTTACAATCAAAATGTTTTGACTCAAACAGTCTTCATCAGGGTATAAAGTACAATGAGGATAGGATGTTAACTCTGACAGGCTTAAAGAGACCACTGTCAAGACATGAGAGTGAAAACGAGTGCAAACATGCACTGTAACTAACTGGGGGAAAAAGAGTTTATAAATGAAAGTAGAGTGGGTGATGTCACCTGTAACTTTGCACCTATTTCTCTGAATAGAAAAAACTAAAGTTGATTAAATGATAAATCAAATCAAATCACAAAATCATAAATGATGGTCAATGACAGTAAACAATAACTTTTAAGCTTACTTGGCTGTGATTCATTGGAAAATGCTGCACAAATGAACACATTTGTCCCTGTTATGTAAAGGTTTAAATAAACGACTGTTTTTGCTATAATCTCTCCACTTTTTCGTTGCAATAAGGGTTAAACATGAACGGCCCCAGGAGAGAGGAGGAAGAGGAGGAGGAGGAGCCATCTGTTGCTGTTTTAGACAGCTGCTGTTCAGATGTGTACACACACACGCACACACACACGTGCACTAACCGGAGGCATTGTAGCTCCAGATGGCACAGCTTCGTGGCCAAACATGGAAAGTTTGGAAAGCGCACACAGAAAGAGAGACATGCCGACATAATTCAGAAACACGCACGTTTTACATATTCAGACACGTTTTATTAGAATGGACTCTGTCACGCCGGGCGAACTGCTGCTCCACTATCATGGACCTTCACATTTCATTTTCAGAGCGTTCCTTTATTTTGCTTTAATTAAATGTGACAAAGGAGAAGCACAGAGAGGGAGGCAGAGCAAAGGCTACTTCTGTCCACTGCTAGATGGAAGCAAGTTAGGAAAATGTTTTAACCAAACTAGACATGAAAGAGTTAAATAAAAAACACGTTTTATTTTTTGTACATGGACACAGACGTCTGGCAGTGTTTTAAAAAGTGATTAATATTTAATCAGACGTGCGGTTAGCCGGGGGGAAGTTGCCCCCTTTGAGCAGTCGGATGATGAATGGGACCTCCAGGCGAAGGATGGCAAGATAAACACCAGAGCATTGCCAAGACGACAGCAGGAGTCGGGGACATCTATCAAACCAAGGTTGCCACGACAACCTGTCGCCAGTTGTTGGGAGGCGACCGCTCCACGCCGCTCGCCGCAGAGAGCAGTGGCCCTCAAGCAACTAGCAGAACATCTAATCACCAATTTATACAACGACATGGGGAGGAAACAAAAGGGGGGAACGTTTAAATGGAGACTAAATGGAAACACACACAGAGGAGTGTGTGTGTGTGTGTGTGTGTGTGTGTGTGTGTGTGTGTGTGTGTGTGTGTGTGTGTGTGTGTGTGTGTGTGTGTGTGTGTGCTTGACATGTGGCCTCCAAAAAACGTTTAAACACTTGCCTTACACTGGGAACAGAAACCAAATGACATTTACATAATAATGTCTGCATGTGGATTGTATAATTGTTTCCAACGTACCTAATAACTTTGCGTAATTAATAGTAATTTTCATGTAAATTTAGTATGAAATGAGTTCATGGGTTTCTGTCTCTGGGCAGCGCTGCTTCACAATGATAAGACAAACACCACGCAACCTACTCTTTCTGTCTCCCTTTACAGTTTGCTCTCTCTTGTCTTTGTTGGAGCAGTTTCTCTCTGTTTCCTCAGGGAGCAAGAAGAACCAATGATGACTGAACCAGAAAGAAAAAAAGATCTTATGTCTACTGTAAGAAACGCCTGTTCAGAAACAAATCCATCCAAATCAAATATTCTGTAAGTCTAAAGAAATTGGCAAAAAATGTAATTTGAATATTTGTTCTAAAAAACACATACAGAAGGTTTCAACTATTTAAATATCTAGTCCTGACTGGCTGTTTGTCCTACATTCACTCAATTCAAAATGTCTACCGTCAGCGTTAAGCAGCCTGATGGCAGAAGGCTGAAAGCAATCACCTTTAAGCTGTCTCTGTGTCCTGCTAAGAAATAACCTACATAAGAACAAGCATGGAGTGTTTAATTAAAAATAAAATTATGAGGTGAGGTTTCAACTTGCAGATGAGCTGTGACTTTGCTGTCCTTTTAATCCACCACAGTGGGGCCAGAACAGAACTGACCGAGATGAGCAAACGCAGGGTCCTTTGGTGGGACAGGATGGCCAGAGGAGCCCACTCTTTAACACCAGTATGTAACACTGGTATCTGCATTATAGACGCAGCACATTTGCAGAGCAGCATCAGTTTCTGTCCTCTGTCAGTCGACATGTTTCCATTTCAATGCCATGCAAACTTGAAGCATTCGCATTGTTCCCAAAAATCTATTGTGAATAAGGTGCTTCCATCAACATTACATTACATTACATTACAGTCATTTAGCAGACGCTTTTATCCAAAGCGACTTACAATCAGTAGTATATTACATATCATTCACCCATTCACACACTGATGACAGGCTACCATGCAAGGTGCCACCATCAGACTCTAACTAACATTCATGCAACATCCAGTCCACACCGATGGCAAGCCTTCGGGAGCAACTTGGGGTTAAGTGACTTGCCCAAGGACACATCGACTGCCAAAGCTGGGTATCGAACCACCGACCCTCTGATTGGTGAACTACCTTGCTCTCCACTACACCACAGCCGCCCTGTATATATAGACCCTATTATACTTTTCCACTTTTTCCCTCTTCTTTAGTGTGTTATATATATTTTTGTACATGTAAAAGGTCCGCAGTGTAAAGGTCTGAGTGTAAAACCTGAAGTCCACGCCTAAAAGGTGTAGCGAGGTTGGAGAGGCCTGAAGTGACTAACAACCCGAGACATTCATTTCCCCCCCCCCTCTCTGGTATTTCATCTCTACAGAGGAGGTTTCAACTGGTTTCGCCTCCAATAAACAGAGTAGAAGAATTGGTTACAAACTTTAAACCTGTCAAATTGATTTGGACATCTAACCAAACTACGGGAGAAAGATGGAGAAAGGTCTTCAGAAATTGTTTTAATTGTAGACAACCATTTGCACAGTATGGGAATATCTGCAAAGAAACATCTGTCATCAATCTATGAGGTAAATGTTTGATATGCCAAAATTATGTTGGCAAAATTATTTTGAAGGTAACATTCCTGTGTCTATCTTCAAGGACACAGGGAAAATAGAAACTGGCAAAACCACACTTGCATCTCAGAAGTTAAGCAGGGAGCCATCACACTTTGAAGCATCTTTTTTTTATCAGAATTTAGACATTTTAAACCAGATATTTGCCTTTTTATTAGTCACACGAATTTAGGAGTTGACAAGACATGAAGCTTTGTTGTTCTTTAGGAGGTTGAGACACACATAAAGGTTCATATTGTCCGCCTTTGCAGAGTGTCTTGTGATGACCAAGTAGACCACACAGGAAAAAGATTACATTTCTTAGATTTAAGATTCTGAGGGATGAAGTTCACACACAACTCAACTCAAGGAACATCCAGAATTTCACTACACACAATTCAAAAAAACAAAATGTGCTAGTTAAAAAAAGAATGTGCATGAAAGGTTGACTGAATTCTTGGAGGTTGCAGTATTGTAAGATGTCCCTGAGCAAGAGCAAAAGCTAAGTAAGGCAACTAGAAAGTTGGCGACAGAGTGGACAAGAAACGAATAAGCATATTGAATAATATGTGAGGTAAAAGTTTTCCCCTCAAATCCCCCCGTATTAATATAGTGGACCCTTCTTCAGTCTAATCCTGCTGACTCTGTGTTCCCCTGACCTCTGGTTCACTGTGAACGCAGATGAATCTACGTCGTGAAGAGCATGAGGCTCTTCATGAATGGTGCTGGGGCCTCAATAACGACACTGTTAATGGGGGTCGGCGTATTTAACAAAGAGAAGAATCCACACTGAGCATGAACTCTCTCCGTGCTTCCTTTGCCAAAGCAAGCTGATCAACACATGAGTTCAACCTGCAGCTATTTGAAGTTATTATTATAATAGCTATACATAGAGCCTACAACCCCCTCATATTCATTGAAATATGTTGGCGTGACGATCGTTTTACGTCTTAACCTGTTGTTTTCACATGCACATGGTCAGTGCCTTTCTCTGTAGTGGTTTGGGTGACATCTTTAACACACATGGGCCCCAGTTCCACCTGTTTGCATTGATTTACTGCAGCTCTCTTGTGGCTAATCCTTAGGATCTATGAATCACGTGTAGTCTGGCCTCTAACCTTGGTCCAATTTGTCCTGAAAGACCTTAAGTGGAGCTGCAGCCCCTGACAACACAGAATCAGAATCAGTTTTCATTGCCAAGTAGGTTTGGACAAGAGTCAGTGTCAGTGGGGGTTCCGGCCCTTGTCGACGAAGCCAGCTGCAGTCTGTTGATTTTTCGTCCAGTTAACTGCACAGCGATCGCACGAAGGAGAGAAATATTCCCTGGCTGTAATGGAGTGCAAAGTCCGCTGAGGTGCATGAGCGCACCGGTGCATATCGCTCTCATCAGACGCTTCACTGCTTGCACAAAAGGAGAGAGTGAAAAAAATTGTGGGGCGCATCCACCAGGGTTGTTTCGCTGATTTTCTTGAGCTCTTCTCTGGTGAGAAAGCTCTGGATCCTGCAGATAAAAAGGTGAACAAAAGACAAAACAAACAAACTGAGGCAGCCATCCGTGGTGCCGTCTTGAATCAAAGAGGCAGTTCAGTAGTCAAGTATTATCACCTAGTGGTATTAGCGTGCTTCAACCAAATATTTTACTGCATATAATAAAAGTCATCTTTACAGACTAATGTGGAACTTTCCTTATTTATCCAACCCGGCCTCACTCAAATACCAATGCATGATCCGTTCCCCTTGTCTTCTGATACCAACTCCATTATTAGACGCACAGGGCAACTGACGTTTAAAGAGTAAAATACTCCGCACAAAGCAGGCGGGTGGAGTGGTGGAAGAGTCAAACAAACACAGGTTGTGTGAAATTAAAAGTTAATGTCATGTGAGTCAAGTCAACATCAACCACGCTCTTTTTCCTAAACCTACACAAGTGGTTTAATGCCTAAACCAAACTCCCTGTGAAGACAAAAGTTTACTTTAACGTGGCCCTATTATGTTTTTTTAAATGGGAAACGTTGACCAATCACAACAGAGCGGGCTAGCTGACCAATCAGAGCAGACTTTGCTTTCTGGAGGGAGGAGCAAGCACTACAACGGAGTATTTCAGAGAGAGGGTGAGAAGAGGTGCTGCAGGACAGCCAGGATGAGAAAAACAAGGAGGATTATGAGCATTAACGCATGTAAACATGTTGTAACTGTAACTGTTTAAAAAGACACTGAGCATGTAACAATTGGCTAGAAGCTAGATCACAGTTTGAAGCATATAGGGCCACTGATAAAGCGTCACTATTTAACGAGTTGAGAATAAGAAAGTGTTGATTATCAGGAATGTCACTTTCTGTGTGACAAATATATGAATATATATATATATAGAATATACCTCTCTGACGTTATAGGGCGATGACTCAATACGGAAACATTTATCCCTCACATCATGACATCTTAGAATATTTCTGCGACTCTGTGAACACGACCTTTTATGGCCTGCTGTACGTCTCCCTTTTCCTCACCCCTCTCCTCATTGTTTACTCTCACTGCCTTCTCATCTCCTCTCCTCTCCTCTCCTTGTCTTTGTCTTATTGACCATCTTTTCCTGTTTTCTTCACTTATTCATTATTGATCCCAGAGGCTTCACAACACCTGGTAGCAGCTGGCAGCTTTCGCCACAAGTTGACAGAAGTAACACCTCTTTATTTCAGGTGACACATCACACTGACATACCACCGCAGCCTGTGACTCATTTCTAGCTGTTCATTATGTGGAGGAACTATTCATCAACAATCATTTTATTTATTATGTTTTTAAATGTTTTTTTAGTCTCAAGTGAATTAAAATAATTAGTATAATTAAAGCTGTGCTTGTGAAAGCTGTCATGTAACATCCAGATGTTATTTTTACTCTTGTTGATCCCCTTCAGGAGGATTTTAAAGCTTTTGGTTTCTTTTTGTTGTTTTTTATGCGTAACATAATTTTCTCAAAACATATTGTCTCTCTTTATTCCTTTGTTGTCCTTGCTTGAATAATAATATTGATAATAATAATATTAATAATGCGAATGATGATGATCATTATGATTATCATGACTATAACAGAAATAATAATATTAATATGATTATAATAGTAATGCCTTTTTGTTTTACAGGGACAAGTGCCAGTCTGACGAAGAGAAAAGTTCTGACAAGCTGAGCATGTTGGAAACTGAACAAGGATATCATCCATTCACCCAGTAAAAATGTGGAGGCTATTACTATTCTTTGAAGAAGATTTAATACAGCATTTTATTGAACTTCAAATGGTTTTAATTCAATCCATATTGCCACATTCTGATTCTGCATCTTGGCTCAAAATCAAGAAGTCTATCAGAAGTCTAAATTCTGTGGATCGTTGTGACTGCAAAAACTCAAAAATGGACTGCACCATAAGGAATGTCTGTTAGCATCTGAATATGAATTAAAGAGGCAATGCACATTAACAGAACATGAAAACAGAAAATGAAATTACTTTGCTGCACAGAGAGTTTATAGATATTGCACATTTTCAACTTTTTTAAAGATGGAAGGAAAGGTTGAAGGACTTTTTCTTCAGATTTCTCTGCTGTTTAAGAGACAAAGGAATCAGAGGGTGAAGATTTGTTGAGGTAAGAGTTACATAATCGGAAGGGTCTACTGGGTTTAAAGAACATGAAAGAGTTTCTAGTTTGATACTATAAAATCTCAAATAAAAGCCAGTTTAAAAAATATATATATATTATAAAACTAACTAAAAAGTTAAGCTGGAATTTACACTATCCTGACAGCAAACAGCATCAACATCAAATAAACTAAATTATGATAAAATGGTCATAGAGTCGTAAATTGCAAGTAAAGACCTGGTCCTGTCCACATTTAAGGTAAATTAAGGCCACCAGTTGCCAATTTAAAGTGTTTTTAAATGTCATGTGTGTTAATTAAACAGCTAATGACAGGACTGACGTGTAACAGGATGTGCAATAATTAATTTGACAGTGTGATCTATTGTTAGTCTTCAGCAAATGATCAGCCTTGACAGCAGTGACGGACTTCCACCTTGTCTCCTCCTGTACACCGGCAGCCACAAGAGGGAGTCCTGACTTACTGTGTGTGTGTGTGTGTGTGTGTGTGTGTGTGTGTGTGTGTGTGTGTGTGTGTGTGTGTGTGTGTGTGTGTGTGTGTGTGTGTGTGTGTTTGGTGTGTGCGTGTAGGTGTGTGTGCTCCTGGCCGTGCAGGGGGTATGACTTTGTCAGCGGCTGGAGGCAAACTGTCGCTCCTAATCAGTCAGTCGTCGTGAATCTCTTTCTCAGTTACACACACACACACACACACACACACACACACACACACACACACACACACACACACACACACACACACACACACACACACACACACACACACAGATGAGACCACCTCCCATCATTCACTTCTTCATTCACTGATTTTCTTCTCTTTGATGTGTTTCTAGTTATTCTCTTTTGCCCTGAGGTGAAGATGGAGGACCTCGTAAATTTTCTTTTTATGTGGTGTAACATCGGCCAAAATTTGTTTTGAAGTGGAGCGGGGGTGGTGCATCCAGCTTCGGATGATGTAATAGAACTATTTGGGCTAATTCTAGGTTTGTGAACTATGTTTTGAAGCCTCGAGTTCAGTAATGTGTTCATCGCCAACTTGGTTAATGACCGTCGCCATCTTGGTTTTTTGCAACCAAAAGTGACACAAAAGGGTAGAGCAAAGTACAACCCATCGCTGACTAAGATGATGATACTTAAGTGATCAAAATGTTACAATTAACTTTCATGAAAGTTCTAAGACGAAAACACTCTCAGACCGGATAACACCGGGGTAGCAACCTGTCAATTGCAAGGTAGCCCCGCCCTAAAGCAAAACCTTTTTTACAGTCTATTTTACTCTAAATGGGACCATAATTTACTAAATTAACTGAAATGTGTATTGAAGAAGATTTGAAACAATTGATTTAGACCATACACTCATGCTTACAATGTTGAACTGCTATCTCCCCCTAAACACTCCCTGTCCTCTAAGGTCCAACTACATATTATTCATATTAAATATCATAATTATATAATATAGGCAAATTTATGCTCATATTATATATTCACACAGACCTGTTGCTCCAGTGAGAATGGGTCTCCATAATGTATTACGTGATGAGCCTCCTGAATTTGCATCCAAAATGCTGTAGTCACGGTAGTCTGGTCTAATGGTAATCAGCTTGACTCTCATTATTTCTTCCCACTGAGACTCTATGCTGCCCCTCAGTGTTCAACAACAGATACAAGATTCAAGTTCTAAAGCAGGGGTAATCAATTAACATTCAACAAGGTCCAGTTAGAGAGAATGTCCTCATGCAAAGGTCCGGAACAAACACAATAATGTCTAATTCGCGCTTTGATTTATAGCGACATATATATTGATGTAGCCTAGCAGTTTTATCAACATCTCTATGTAGACAACAACTGTCTACATACAACTGTCAAATCAAATAAAGAAAGTTTAATTGAATAATATCTCAACAATTTTTGAAGCTAAACAAAGATTTAACAAACGTCCTACAGAGAGAAGAACAAAGTTACTCTAATGGAATAAAGTTGAGGAATCCCAACGTTTTTGTTTTTTTATCATTCTCTTTTTTTTATTTGTTTTGTACGTTTCTCCTTTTTTAAAAATCCAGTACAATAGTTCTGTTTCGCAAGTGTTTTGAGTGGTAGATTTTAACCAGACAAAGGTATAGGTAATTGGTCGAGGTCCGGATACAACGGCATCTGGGTCACTATTAGTGACCCCTGGTCTAAAGGGTCATTGAAGATTGCTTCTTCTGTTTTTGGGGATTTTGTGTCCGGTTTTTGAGGTATTGCCTCTGAATTGTAATTTCTCATCTCAATACAAATGGAGAGTAATAAAACACATTATTTGAACCTTCTGTCGACCTTTTCGCGGTTCATCACATTACAGCAGAACAAGATGCTGTGATACAGATATAAATGACAGATGATAAGGGGGAATTATCTAGTTTCCAGAGACATCATAATGAAATAAATGTGTATTGGCTTTGCTTCAACTTGAATAAATCAACATTTTTGTGAGATGCAATTATTCACTTTTTTGCAGAAACTGATTTTCTTTGCACAGATTCAATCTTTTCTAACTGACAAGCTTGATCGCATTGCTAATGTAATGTAGAACTGATATGCTGCTAGAAATTTCAAACAGAAGTTAAGAGATTAATTTTTTCCCTAAACCAAAATATGACAAGGGACAGGTTAAAACAGCCAAAAACTCCAGTGGTAATTGTATTGTAGTTGCTGTAATAAAGCTGACTGAACACAGGTTTTTATCTGTGGTCTCTTTCTTACATTTTGTAGATAAACTGCAGGCACTTGTGCATTTTCTGATATTATCAGAAGGTTAATTTCATAATGATGCAATTGTCTTTTATAGCCAAATAGATAAAAAGAACACAGACAAAAACCAGAAAAAACACATCAATTATGTGCAGTCATGACTTCACTTGCAGAGGAAATGTACGGTACCTCAGAAGGGTTAACACAAATCAAAGAGGACAACAGTAAAGTTCAAGGTTAAAATGAAAGAAGACATAATAACATGCTCCGGATTTATCTGTGTTTAGTGGGAGGAGGGGCAGGATGATGAACAATGACCCCACATTTTATGGTGCCTACAGATCATAAGCTTTTCTACCAGTGTTTTTACTGTTGTACTTTTACATAAATGTAAAAAAGTATTGTGCTCAATATATATTTAAAGTACCAAAAATAACAGAATTCATTATCCAGATTGGTCCATTTTAGAATACACTTTATTATTTGCTTAAATTTTATTGATGCATAAAACCATTTCATCCATTTTTATCAGCTCTTTCAGTGCAATATTTTGTCATTCCTGTTAAAAGCACATATTAGTTCCACTTTTTAGGACACTGAAGAAAAGTTGAACCCCAGAATCTTATAGAACTTTCAAACTTTTCATATTAAGTTGTTTAGAAGGTAATTTTCGGTCACATTTGACTTTTTTGAACGACTATACCTCGACAGCCTGAAAGGTCGGCTTGGCATTTCCAAAACTGCACAGCCTTTATCTCAGAAAATGAAATAGAAGAAAATAAAACTTCTTCCTTTTTCTTTTGCTTTGTAGGCTTTTCATCTTTCATTTCTTTCATAGTTTAATAAGTTTATGACCAAAAACACATTGTTTAAAATCCATTTGTAGCTGACTAATTTTATCATTCTATCTTTTGAAAGGATTAATAATGAATAAGTACTCAAATGAACAGTAGATCCTGTTCTAACAATGCATGAAAGAAATTGTGATGTTTTACAATTAAAACCGAGGTGATCCAAGTAAACATTAAGTAGTTTGATCCGATAAATACTTATAAATGTATCCCAATGCCATGCCTGTAACTATTAATAAATGCTTTTTTTTCGAGTGGCCATGGTCCAATTAAAGTAGAACAAAAGTGCATAACCTCTCTTAACCCCTTTCACCACATCTCTTGACATCAGTGTTTTCTTGTTTGCCGGTTACGTCCCTGCTAGAAGGACCTATGGTGATGCTGCTAACTGGGGTGAATTATTCTGCAGCTAGATAAAGTCTGAAGTTTTCTGCAACCATCTAAGCAGCGAAACAATAGCTTCCCTTCGGACCCCTGACTTGGTGCTGCTGCTGCTGCTGCTGCTGCTGTTGATGTGTCTGAGAGCTCTCGGATCGATAAAGTCAAGCCTCAGCATGAGAAGGGGTCAGGGGGAGCATGGTGTGTTTGGAGCTTGAGAAAACCAGCACGGCATAACATGAAGTCAGAGAAGCGTAAGACGAAAGCAGAGGGGCAGAGAAATCCCTTTAAAAAATGGACAAGCTGTTGTTTGTCTTTGCTGTCAAGCCAAATCGAAATATTAGCTTTAGACAGAAATAACAGTGTGAGCAGCTTCCTACGAACAAACAGAGAGTCATTGATTTACTCCAAATGTATCTGTTTCAAAGGGAAAGAAAGATACTATTTGTATGAACCCGAGACAGTGACAATTTTGCAACTTGAACAGCAAGAAAAAGGCTGGATGAAAGGAAAAAGAATAGGAAAAATACATATGGTAAATCAAACACACAGGGTGTGTGGATTTAATGGTGAGGTTGCAGATTTCAAACAAATGAATACCCCTACACTCACTCCTCCCTTCTCAAGTAGAGATCTACAATGGCCTTCAGGAAATGTAAAAACGCAAAAGATTCTCTCTAGAGTCAGTGTTTGGTTTGTTCGTTCTGGGCTTCTGTAGAAACATGGCGGTGCGACATGGTGGACTCTGTTAAAGGGACTAGCACCATATGTGGATATAAAAGGATCATTCTAAGATGACAATACTAGTATATTTCTGCCAAAAGATCCCCCAAAATCCTACACACTTGACCTTAAAGCCTTGATATAGAATCAAGAAATTATATAAGTGATGAGACCACATCAACCTACATATTTAAGATCAATGTAGCACCTAAATAGAAACATGTTGGTGCTTTGTAACTCAGTTGTCAGTGGACTCATTATGGTTGAGTTGAGTCGAGGCAATCAAGTTGAGTCAAGCGTCAAGATCCAATGAATGAAATACAAAAACAGCTTTTACAGCTTTTTATTAGAACATCCAAAATGAGAAAAAAAAATCTTTACATACTCCATCACTGACAAAAACTAACAAACAAATGCATGGAAACAAAGAAAGCTGAGCATTGAGAAGTTATTACACATTCGAGTGGTTTGAGGCAATAGGCCAAAGCAACAGGTCTAAAGCAGCTTAAGAGATGAAAACATTGCTTGAACACCCTCGGCTTTATGAGCGTGCTCCTTCAGCTGGAAGGTAAATGTGGATGTACTCGCTCATTGGGTCCATAGATTTCTCTCGTGTCCCTTATCTGGTCCTGGTAGGACTTACTGCGTATTGCATGAGGTGGTAAATGGCTAAGCTACAAGAATGCATGGGACTGTGTATTCATGTCCATCTGCATGCATGTGTGTGATAGCATGTTTATTTCTTGCGGTAGTCGTCTGAATAGGCTCTGTGATCTTCCTGCTCAGGGTACTGGTCTCCGTAGCGCCTCAGTATGTCCTGGATGCTTGGCATACCCTGTGGGAGTTGCTGGTAGGACATGTGAGGCTCCTCCTGGCCGCTCTGGTAGGGCTCCGCTCGTACTGCTCCTGTTCGTGCTGCTCCTCCGGCTGCTGCTGGCTCTCTGCTGCCCCCTGGCTGTGGTCCTCCTCGGCGTGGTGCTCAGGCTGGGCCTCGGGCTGAGGCTCGTAGCGGCGCAGGCGGCAGTCGCGGTCGTACTCGGGGTCGCAGTGTGGGTTGGTGGGCTCCATCACTCCGCTGCGGCTGCCGTCGGCGTTCAGGTGGGGCTCGTATGCCTCGGCGGGGTAGGGGATGTGGCGGTGAACTCCGGAGCGAGGCTCGGCGGGCTTCACGGGGTAGCATTCGCGATCGTAGCCGATGAAGCAGTCGTGGCCCTCCTTGGTTTTACCCGGGGGGCCCAGAGGGTGGCGCTCCTCCTGGGCTGGCTCCTCATAATTGGGATTGGAGAAAGGGAACTGCTGCCTGGCGGAGGGATTACCGTGGCGATGCATAGCAGCAGCCGCCTCACGGATCGCGGAGAAAGGATCGTTGGGGTTGGCCTCTGGAGCGGCCTCCATGCGTGGAGCGGCCTCCATGCGTGGAGCAGCCTCCATGCGTGTGGCATATGGGTTGTTACCTTGAGCTTGGGACATGAATCTGCGCAGAATGGCATATGGGTCATTAGCTGGAGGAGAAGCTGGAGCGCTAGCCTGGCGGTACATAGCATATGGATCATTGACTCTGTTAGCATTAGCAGCAGCATCCCTAAACATAGCGTAGGGGTCGTTGTGCGCAGCCTGAGGAGCAGCACGGATGGCAGCAGCCTCGTCTTCTTCCTCGTTTTTGTATGCATCAGGAGGGGAGGCGAATCTGGTGGCACTTAGAGGGTTGCAGCCTTCTTCATAAAGAGGGTTGCAGGATCCAGGGCCAGCGGCGGCAGGAGTGTTAGGGGCACGAGGCGCCTGGAGGAACACATCAAAGCAGAAACAGAGGTCATTATAATCAATGCATAGATGCAAATAAGAACACAAACACAAAGTCTTTATCGCTATCATAAAACAAAGCTTACAGCAAGGGAGGCAGCGTGGGCACAGCGAGGATCCCGGAGTGGATCACAGTTGGGGTACTGCATGTAGAGACCAGATGGGGCTTTCTGCACCAGTTTGGGTTTGCAGTTGGGGTCTTTGCTGGGGTCACAGCCGAGGTGGGCGTAGGAAGGCGGGGGTCCGGCAGAGGGTGCATACCCGTGGGCCGCTCTCAAGTGGTACTGCAGGCACTCCACATCATCAGCGGAGCAGATACGCAGAAGCTCAGCCTTCTGCTCCTAATGCATGAAAAATAGAGGCAGAAATGGCGGCATGATGTTATTGATCTTGTGGTGTAAAGCCACTGTATGCAGATTTTTTATCTTGTTTAAACTTAGGTTTGATGAGATAAGTTTGGGATTTTGTTAACATTTTAAGGCAATTGTTGTTGTTTTCCTCCCTTTGTTCTCAGCATTCCCATATTGTATCAATTGGAAAACACGGTCACTGCGTCTTCCTTAAAACTACCACAAGGGGTCACCAAAGTCCAACATTTTCAAATCCTACAAACTTTTAGACACAAATCTTTTCTGCAACAGCCCGAGGTTAAGTAAATTGCTCGACCTCAATCTATTCATAAATAAATATATTAAAATCCCTCAAATGTATACGGTCATATTAAGAGTAGTCTTAAGAAACATTTTTGAGTTGATTTGCATCGCTTAACAATAAATTATCTGCAATATTTTGTGATATTTGTGCTACGAATTTGATATATTGTATTTCTCTGCATGCAATGTACTAAATGTAATTGATGCATCATATACTTCTAACCAAAAGGTGATATTAGACTGAATTCTTCAATACATTGGAGTATAAACACTGTCTGGAAGCATACCTTGGAAAGGAAGGAGGCTGCGGATGGAGAGTAGTAGTAATACCCTGACTGGGGGTCCTTCGCCGGAGCAGCGGAGCGGACGTACATTGGCGCTGGGGCCTTCACTGGTGCCGGGGCGGGGGTGGCAGCTGCTGGGAGCACCAGAGGCAGGTAGGGGCTCTTGCCCTGGACCAAAGCAGCATACAGGCAGTAGGCGTCCTTGGTGGGGTCACATGTTTTCACAGGTGCCGGTTTGGGGGCCTCTGGCTTAGGTTTGGGCCTGCTGGTGTAGGAAGCCACGCAGTTGGGGTCGTCAGAGTCGGAGCAGGACTTGTAGACATCCCCCAGGTGGCGCAAGTAGGCCTTGTAGGAGCGACGTCCCTCAGCACGGTTCTTGTTCTGGAGGTAGGCCAGGTAGATGCGGTCCATCTCCTGAACCTGAGTGGAGAGAATGAGTTTTTGGAACATTGATGCATTGTTTTGGAAACAATACTTGTGAAATCCCAAATAGTATTTATTATCAAATAACCAGGTGTAGGCTTAAAAGTCGGCACAGCAGCTGTAAAATTTCAAACAGTCAATTAAAATTCACGATATAGACCAAACAGTATCAGGCTGCAATATTTCTTTCTTTTTTTTAAGTTTAAAAATGTTAACATGGTCGTCTATAAGGATTGACTCGTTTTGGAGCTTGTCTCAAGTGGCCATTGGAGGAGCTGCAGTTTTGCCACTTCCTCGTGTGCTTCATCTCTAAGCCCAAGATGTTGCTGCTTGATTGAAACTGACTACAATAATACTAAGTTTTAAAAGCAAAAAACCAACAGCATGATGGAAAAATGAGAATACAGATGGATAGTGGAGAAGTGGATAATGCTGCAGGAACGCTTTAAAGATCTGTGGACTCTATGCAGCCTGAAAGGAATACCTGCAGACACACCTCATGCCTGAATAAAGTAGAAAGTAGAGCACAGAGCGCTTTGTAGTAGTAAACATTTACATTATCTATCATAAAGTTAAAGAAGAAAATGTAAAAGAAACTAAAAATGATTTTAAGTAGGGTAATTTATTTGCTTCATTGTGTCTAATGCTGACCAAGTAGCGTACAGTGCTTTTATCAATAGAAACAGCTACCTGCTGTGTCTAAAAACAACACTGATGAGAGTTGTTGGCCATAAAAAAAAATGAGCTTAAAGATGCTAAAATGCTTCATTGATTTGGGGGAATTTCGGAGATGAATGACTGATATCTGTGGGTTTATCAGTAGGAGTGACTTCTTTCATATTACATCTTATCTGCCTCATTGTTAATATGGAAATATTGACTAGAGCAGCCTGTATTATTGGAATTCATTGTAACAGAGGAACTTTTGTTTGGTGCTAAAAAGACTTTAGGTGAAATGTCAGTTTTCTCCGTGTGCTTGTGTACTTACTGCCTCATGGTTGCCGTTCTCAGTGAAGTACTTGTACCAGCCCCAGAAGTCAGAGTTCTGTTTGTACCAGCTGATGTTCCTGCGGTTGCGGATCAGCTTCCTGTGAAACTCTGCAGCGCCAGCACTCTCCTGGATACCTTCTCCCGCTGAGAGGAAAAAAAGAAAAGTTCAGCCGCTCCTGATCCCGAGGCTTTTTGTGCTCACTTGGACATCAAGTTCAAGGACTTTCTAGTAACTTTTAAAGTTTATAACAACTTATTCAAGACATCAAACTTGTTATATTTGGGGGTGAGACATCATTGATAAGCCTTCAAATGTGTTTACGTGCCAAGAATATTGGTCCTATCTCACATTAGATATTGATCAGAGCTAAGTGTTGATGCTGAAGCAAGGTGAGGTGCAGTGATGAGTTTGGGTGTTACACTTTTATCGTGGACTCATTTTTTTAACTCTCATGGTTAATTTACTCTGCAGAAACAAACACTAATGTCTAAGTATATGCTTAAGGTAAAAAAAAACACATATTTACCATCTCCTTTAGGCTTTTGCACAATTGGTCCGGCAGACAAGAATGCTATAAAAAAAACAAACAGAGAAAAGCAAAAACAGATGTGAAACCTAGAAGTTGCTGAAGTCGAGATTAAGTTTTGGAAATTGCTTACTCTTTCTTTTCTGACCTTTTTAAATGTGTCTGTAATTCATAAGCGATAATGTATGACATTAAACCTCAAACACTTACAGGCAGATATTGTTCATTAAATAGGGCAAGGGTAATTGCCTGAGCCTGAAACGCTGGCAACTGCATCTCTTTGTAGATTTTATAGGTGAGCCTGTAACCTCACACCCCACGCTGCGTTTTCAAAGAACACTACACACACACGTGTATGTGTGTGCGTACATGCAGCTAAGAGAACAGCGGATTCAGCTCTGCTCTAGGTGTCTTTCATCTCCACAGGGAAAGGGTGTTAATGCCTTACAGGAGGAAGGGAGAAAGAGGAGGAAGAACAAGAGGGGAGCAGATGACAGGTTTAAAAGAGAGATCCAGAGGGGATAATTCAGGGTTATGTGACGCGTGTCGGATGTAGAAAAACATCAATCAAAAGAAAGAGTTCTGATGAGCTTTGACGGGATTAATCAGAGAGATGTGATGCACACTGTAGCGTGGAAGGTCAAACATGAAGGGCAACAAAGCAAAGGTATGAATTAGCAGAGAGAAACAGAATATAACAAAAAATAGGCAAATAGAGAGAATGAAGGTGACCCGAGGTGATGGAGCGACGTGGAGGAGGGAGGGGGTGGGCTAAAGGATGCTGTCTCAGTGTATCCGCTGTTTAGATTTTTACGAGCCTGTAAAAAAACAGGCTGGCACATCTGGAAACAGCAGAGGTTTAAGAGGGCGGAGGAGGTGGTGATGCTGACAGGTACTCATTTTTCTTTTTACATGAAAGAGTCTGCTCCTACTAATGCTTTTTTTTTTTTACCCCCCTTCAACTAGTGCAATAAAAAAACAAAAAAAACATTTTCAAAGCAAAGATGGGACTCGCCCCTTTGTAAATATGTCAGTCACGTCGCGAGCAAACTGGAAACAGGTGGTGAAGAAGCAACCTGTCTTTATGTTGAAACATTGTACATGATATATGATATATGACTACACAGCCACGTTATGATATACATGAAGCACAGTTACAGTTGACGATGACGTGAGTACGTGTCCGTGAACTGGTGACCCGGCGCAGTCTAACTAACACCTCAGCCTTGAGTTGTAGATGGTGACGCTGTGACGCAAGTAAAATTGATTTATGAAGAGTTTTAAATAAGATAGGTAATCAAGGTAACCAAGCAAACGGAGGTAGAAAATAAATAAGAGATGAAATATGAATACAAGCAAATGATTTTGTGGATGATGACAAATAAAATCTATCAGCTAAAAGAGATGCAAAGTAATAGGTACATTAGTAAGCTACTTTATACCTCTAAATACTGTACTTTTTACTCCACTGCATTCATATGAGAGCCATAGTTAAGATTAAAGCTACATTGTAATGGTAATATAATAATATAATATCACACTGACAAGGTGGGATTCTGCTGCTTAATAAGGAATTCTTCTTTAAGTTAATTTTGCTGCTAATAGTTTTGTACTTTTACTGAAGTAGAAGTCCTGAAATCCAGATTTCAAGTAACATAAAGTCAAATATTTGAACACTTTTTTTCCAGAACTGGCAAAAACACAACATCAACCATATTTCTCTACTTGGAAAAATCAGATTATGTGTAATTATTTTAAGGTTTCTTTGACTCACAAATCTATAGAGTGCAGCTTTAAAATGGAGACTGATTATAACATGCATGCTGTGGATGATGTATGTATGAATGGCTCCATCGACATCATGATTACCACTAACCAGCTGTCATTTTTGCATGATGTGAAATTACTGCATGTTTGAGTTCATAATTACTCATTCACAATACCTTTTCTCCAGCACTTTGGAGTTGCATGAATCTAAATCATTAAAAAGACATTACATAGGCTCATCATTCAATGCCAACTTTGATAAAATCTCTAAATGATGGTAATTAATCTAACTAGGCTTTTTTTGCTTTGAAGAGAAAGGACCCATTACTGCTGTACAATCAGAGCTAATAGCCGACATGTGACTCAATTCATCCTTTATAATACACAGGAGTTGAATGATTCATCCTCGGTCATAGTGCAGGGTGGTAATTTGAAATATTCGTCACCTAATTATTTATTCTCCATCCATTCACTCAGTATTATAATGAGCCGAACCACATAGATGAGTTTCTGTTTAATTATATTTTTGATTTTGGACATTGAAATGTTAGAACCCGTGTTCTGTCGTCAGTTACTAAGTATATCTACTCAAGTTGTGTACTTAAGTATTTCCCTTTCATTCCCCTTTATACTTCTACTCCACTGCATACCTGAGGGAAATATTGTTCTATCTACTCCAATACATTTATTTAACAGCTGTTTTTCTTAGTTGCTTTTCAGATTAAGATACAAAACATATGACAAGTTTTGAAGCTTGAAATTCTCTTATTGATGCTATTTTTTGGGTTTGTGTTAAGTCTGTCTTCTCTTTTATGAGAATTCTTAAGTCTGTTATCTGTGTTTTTATGTGGTGAAACTTTTAAGGAGCCATCTTGGCAAGGGCCTCCTTGTAAGAAAAAGATTCAAAATATAAATTGGATTATCCTGGCTAAATAAAGGTTAAATAAATAAATGAATACTTTTTTTTATTGTAATACATATAACTAGATTTGAAACAATGAATAAAACCCTTCTCTGCAACAGTAACACCCACTGGGGCTCATTTGCTGCAGTGAGTACTTCCTTTGAGACCTTAAGAAAAAACAATTCTGACAATACTAACAAACTTTTAATTGAATAACATTTTCAACTCTTTTACATGTAATAGAATATATTTGCAGTCTGAGTTCTGTACTCACCGGGCAGCAGAATCACAGCCAGCAGAGTTGTGATGAACACACCGAAGAAACTGGTCCTCCTCCTTCCAGCCATGACTCCTCTCCTGCCAAAGAAACCAACATTCAGAATGATGCTCTGCTCACAAAAAACTTTCTTCCATCACTTTTATGCCTTGAAATATTAGTACACAACAGATTTTACCAGATGTCAACTTTTTGTCACCAATGGAATATCAAAAATGATAGCAAAGTCCCAAAATTTACATGGATACCTCCATATTCTTATACATTTTAGGTTAGACTTCACCTAACCAGATGTAGTAGAATGGTATCTTTATCTAATAGTCTTGCTATTTTCACTAATTCCCTACAGCTGCAACTTTAGAACGCAGATCTTCCAAGACTAAGAGCCAAAAAAGAAGTGTTTGTTACCTCCAAGAGTGCAGAAACTAGATTTTCAACCCAATTACAACCCCAGAGCCTTAGACCTCAAAGTCTCCTGAAGCTGTTGGTTTTGCTGTCGTAAAAACAGAACCAGGTGTTGTTCAGCGGTCAAACTTGACTGTAACCTGAACTTGAATCCCTCGTTAAGTACCTTTTTAAGGTAAACACACAGATGGGCAGAATCACCACAGTGTTTGTTTTTGAGTCTCTTACCTGTGGTTATCTTATCTTCTGTCTGCGGATCCAGATGTGGACTCAAATGAAGCCGATGATGACTCAGTCCACCTGGGCTCCAACACTAAGTGTGTGTGTGTTTGTGTGTGTGTGTGTGTGTGTGTGTGCGTATATCGTAGAGGTTCCTGGTGCAACCGGTCCCTGAGGCCCTTCTGACAGTCTGCCCCGATGAGGAAATCTGGCAAGGTTTTAAACAGAGCCCGTTCATTAAGACTCACACGGAAAAAACGCAAACAGGGACCACCTGAGGGGGGTCAAGGAACACCTCAACGAGAAGCGTGATTGGTTAGATCTTTCAGAAAGTTCCAGCCAATTGGAGGCACCGTAATTAAAGACAGGAAGAGAGAGAAGGTGGGAGGGCTCGGGGCAGAGATGGAGACGTGGAGGGAAGCGGTGTGAGATGTTGTAGAAGTGGCGTTTCTTGATTTAACATGATTGATCAATAATTCACTTTTAAGGTTAGAAATCAGACACTGGGTCGTTTATGGATGCAACAATCACTCCTAAAAGAAAAAAAACCTAAAAGACAGAAAGGAACAGAAGAAAAGACAACATCAGGAAATAATGAAGGAGAGCTGAGGTGCCACATAAGCACTTCTCAGAGACCCTCAATGAGGGCCAAACCACAGCTTCTGTTTAAACCTGAACACACACACACACACACACACACACACACACACACACACACACACACACACACACACACACACACACACACATGCAGGACAGCTGGTCTACACATGAGGAATTTGATAATCTACAGTTTCCTCCCCAGTTTAACTGTGTTCAGGCATGCCAGCCTTGTAACACACACACACACACACACACACACACACACACACACACACACACACACACACACCGTGATTTGAATGGGTCTCTGAGCTGTGATGTGTGATGCAATATCAGCACAAATGACAGCATTAGCCTGTAACTTCGTTATAACTCTCTGTAGACTTATGAGGTTTGTGTCCAGGCCGGCGTCTGAAGAGGGTTTATCAAGTTTACGGCAAAATTGCAATCTGCTCTTTCAAACCAAAAGTCATTAAACCCAAAATAAATCATGTTTGTTGAGGACAAAATTCATTTATGAACATAATCGTACTAAAGTTTAGAGAGAAGATATAGTTTTCTATTATTTTTGGATGATATTTTTGGATGTACAGAAAGTAGCCACCTTGTGAGCATTGGCTCTTATGCCAGACACAGATGCTAAACTTATATATTTTTCTATTTATGTACACTGAGATATTGTTAAAGTTCAGTCAAAGTTTCGGCTCGGCCCCTTAATTGCAATAAAGGAAAATCATAGAAAGACACTAAAAAGTTTTTCTCAGGAACATTGAATATTCATGAATAAATAAGCAATCAGAGTTTAAGGTTTGTGTTATACATCGAGATTTAAACACTCAAAACTCACCTTCATCAGGACTATAATCACATTGTGGTTCTAAATTCGGGATGGTGAAATAATACAATTGCTTTAATTTTGCCAGAAATGTCTGTGTTTGTGGCGAAATCTCATAAAAAGCAAATGGATTAAAAAAATTCCTTTTTCAGGCCCTTTTTAAGAGTTTATGGGAAACACAGATTACAGTGTGCCTCAAATAGTTTGGCACCAGTTTTGGGGGGGGAGGCCGTTTTCTGGATTAATACAACGACAACCCGGTTCACAGTCAGGTGCATAAAATAAACGGTTTTCCCAGTTTGTTGTGAATAAACTAACCTGCACAGAGCCCTGACCTCAACCTTCAAAACACCTTTGGGATGGAATGAGAAGCTGGCTGTGAGTTGGTCCACTTGAACTAATGCTTGTGTTGCTGAATGGGAGCAAATCCCTGCATCCCGGCTCCTTCATCATATGGAAACCCCCTCTAGAGGAGCGGAGGCTGTTTAAGCAGCTGATTAATGTGCATGGTTTAGGAATGAGATATTCAGGGCATCCACACTTTTGAACATGAACTGTAGCTTCTTTAAAGTGTAAGCACGTGCCCTGAACAACCATCATTCTCTGCCAGTAGTAAGTTATGCAACATGTTTACAAGTCTAATGGACATGCATGGTGTAAATATGAAGTTTCTTTCTATTTTTCTTATCTCTAGGCCGACACATGCAGCCGGTTTATGTGGGCCTGCGTCACCTCAGGGAAAGTCAAAACTGAATACATTAAAATGTCATTTTCACTCAAGAGTTAATTCAACAGTCAGCATAAATAACTGAAGAAACATATGAAGAGATTCAAAGTCAAATCACAGCTTATTTCTATATTCATGATACCTCCACACATGAGAGCTCTATTTGCTCTGTTTTCTTTTTAAGCCTTTCCACATGTTTTTACGGTGCGTTTCCTGTCCCATCTGGACCCAAACTGAACATTTAGCGGTCATGTTAACACTGTATCTCGTATGTAATTAAGTTTGCTAACAGGTGTTTCACAGAGCCCACAAACCTACAATCCAAACCGGAGCAGATTCAAACACGACGACGCCAAAACCATACTCATAATTTCCTCTAAAGCAGGAATGTAAGGGGATTCTCAGAATTCACAGACACCTGGTTTACAAAGACAGCTTCTTTTTGTGTAAAAACAAAAAAAAAATCTTTATTTCAGTGCAGTGGTGAGTGACATGAAGGAGGGAGGAGGGGGCTGTACAAATAAGAGAGAACTTGTAGTCAGAATGAGCCCATTTTCATGATTGCTTTTCGTATGTACACGTTCACAGAAACACACAGGAGGTCAGACGATGTCGTCACTGCAGGTCATCGTCATCGAACAGATCCTCGAAGTCTGCAGGCAGTAAGAGCAAAAGGATACAGGACGGAAAGAAAAGAGACAAACAGGACGAGAACAGGGTTAGAATTAGTCCAGCTGTTTCCCAGAAACCCCTACATTTACAGCTAATTATGCAATATATCATGTCTCTTTAAATTGTAGCCTCTGAGTTTAAACCTTAAAGCTTCTTGTGAGAGGTTTGGTAAACACTTTTATCCAGAGTGTCTTTTACTTGCAATAAAAAAAATGTAGCCAATTGCACAAGACCTGATGACATGCCAATCCACATATGTCAGCATTGTGTTATAAAGATAATGGTACATACGTCTCCAGATGATGAAATTCTCCACAACACAAGATAATAATAATAATAATAATAATAATAATAATAATATACATTTATATAAACAAGAGGTGGAGGCTGAATCCTCTTGTAGCACAACATTTTCAAAGCTTTTCTGCATATTTTCTTTGCATGTACACACAATGAAGCACTGCATTTATAAGCTCTGGTGATAAAAGCAGAAACAATTCGTGGTTTAATAAATCAACAGAAACATAATCAGCAACTATAATCGTCTGATTATGTTTCGATTATCATTTAAGTCATTTTGTGAAACATAAATGCTCAAAATTGACTAAACTTCTCAAACGGCTGGTTTTCTTTGTCTTCTGTGATATCAAAGTATCTTTGGATTTTAGACTCAATTAACAATAAACTCAATAAACAATTTAAATAAACAACTTTACCCTCGACAAACTGTGAGGGGCTTATTTATTTATTTGGATTTGTCCAGGCTCTCCTTAAAGACACACACATTCAATTTGACCACTTTCATCCTTGTAACAGAAGATGTGAGTTTGTGGTTTATGTAAATGATATTCTGACCTTTTGAGTCAAGTCAGTTTTATTTATAAAGCCTAGTATCACAAATCACCTCGAGGGGCTTTGAGCTGTCTGCAGCAAGGAGTTATGTTAATATCTACAAGTAGTTCTCCGTATAGTCAAATTTTATATATTTACATATATTTGCCAGAATGTCCAAAGGCTGAAAGTGATCGAGATTTACCAGGTTTGAGAAACTCTTTCTTTCATGTCTGAGTGGTTTCTAGCAACAGGACATTCCTGTTTTTGCCTAATAAGGGACAGGCCACGAGTCAAAGAGCCCCTCGGCTACCCATAACCCCTTGCAACTTTTAACACAAGCCGCAGCAGCACCAGGGACTGGAAGTCTTCTTTTATTCACAACAGGGTTAAGAAATGTCCCATGTTTCACACCGTTAAGCTGACCTTTTACTACAACTTATTATAACGTTGTCATGTCCATGTGAGGAAATAACAACCTGAGCTCACAAAGCCTAACCAAAGGGTCACTTTTGAAAGCAAATAAAGGTTTTAAATGGTAACCCGAGTTCTATGATCAGACAGAAGACTTTTGGACTTTTCTATTCCGTGCTCACCTCTTGTTAAATGTTCAAACCTGATTCTAATTAGCGGACATGTTTGGTTTGCACATATAAAAAGATGAGTGGCTATAACAACGATTTAGAGTCGGTTTGTCAACTAAGCAGTTGTTTTGATTCTAGTCGACTAAGACTTCTTTAGTTGATTAGTCATGTTTTATGCTTTTTTTTTTATGCTGAATGACTTTTTTCCAAGAAACTTATGAGCACATCTCTGGTAAACACAGGTTTTGTGTGATTGTTTGAGGAGAAACTCAGTGTTAGTCTAAGATGTTCTAGGTCGAGGAAAGCCCTACCCATTAGCTCTCTATCTGCATTCACATACCACGACATAATGAGCCGTTAACTTGCATCATTTTGAACACTGTATGTCAGTCTTATCATGTGCACCAGCTGTGTCTGTTTACAGATGAAACATGGCGTTTCACATTAGGAGCATTAAGGGCCCTTATAGGACCCAACTCCCTGTTAGTGCCACAAGCTTAGAACTCACTGAATGGCAGTTTTAGCAGTGTTAACAACCACAGTGAGTGTGTGTGTGTGTGTGTTTGTGTGTGTGTGTGTGTGTGTGTGTGTGTTTGTGTGTTTTAAAGCAGCTGACTGGCGAGGTGTCCCGCTGAGTTTCAGTCTGACACCGACTATAAAACTCACTTTACCATCCTCCTCTTTGCTCCCCTCTTTTTTTTTCTTCTTTCATTCCCTCCTTTTTAACAATCAGCTCTTTTCTTTCTAAGTCATGTGCTGCTGAGCCGAAATAGTTTTGCCCGAAGCCGACGCTGGAAGACGGAAAACAGATTAGCCTAGTGTTTTTGTGCGTTTGTTTTTTATGTGTGAAACTTCCTGTAAGTCGCTTTGGATAAAAGCGTCTGCTAAATGACTGTAATGTAATGTAATGTAATGTAATGTGTTTACAGGGTTTGGGAGGGTTAATTTCAGAAGGCAGAGAGGTTTAGGCAAGAAACTGGAGAACATGCTTAAACCATAACTAGTTAAACATTAAACCAGTTACCATGCAGGCCTTCCATAATCTGGTTATTCCCCTTTACTATTTTATGTCCCTTCTTCAAATTTTGGGGAATATTTTAATTGTATTCAAGATAGTATGTTCCATTACAATCCTTCCTGGTGATAAGATGCTTTACAGATTTTTCGCTTTAGTGCGTTCAAGTGTTTGCACAGTTCTGTCATGTGTTTCATTTTACAGCTTAAGTCTGAAAAAATAAATGTATGTGTGTTAACTAGGGTTTTGTTATTTCTTTGATCATTAAACAGGAAACAGTGTTTCTCCTTTACATGATGTTGCAGATATGACATTACTATCAAAAATCTGGAATGTTAAGTTAAGTTAAATGCATGTAAACACAGCCATTAAAGTCTAAAATCGTGACTGTCTGCTGACAAATATGGGCAATAAAGTAAGTGGACAGATTGAAACAAATCATAATGGTTCACTTGCTGTAACTTTGCACATGAGGGGTTTTTACTTCTTCACCTCACACTTCTTCATCAGATATGACTCTTAGAGACAAAAGAGTATCTTTCTGCTTCTTTTGTCGCATCACGTCATGTGTCTAATCATTCTAGGTTCAGTCGTGATACAGATAAAGGAATTTAAGCGTATTCCTTTGAGTAGTTGTCACTCTGGATTGTGTGCAGAATAAAAGATTTCTGTTTGATTTCTGCTCCACTCTTCAAGCTTCCTCCTCATTGTATGCTGTCCTGCTGACATATTCTGCTGCTATATCTAAAGAACAGACGACTTAAGAGGAACAAATATTCGTCCAAGTGTATGCAAATTTTATAATTTAGGGAGAAAAAAGGAGAGCAAACTGTGGCTGACCGTTAAAGAAATCCGAGTGCACTGCTTTCTCATTGGCTGCCAGGTCCATCAGGAGTCCGCTGCTGCCTCCTGCCTGTTAACACACAGCAGTACAACCAGTTCTAAAGCATTCGCAAAATCACATATTCATACACACATTACTTTAAATGTGAACAGTAGGGATAAAGAAGCTACTAGGGGACAATGTGATAACAAAAATATAACAGTTATTCTGTCTGTATATATAATATTTCAGTTTTTGTGGATTCTTTACTGTTTTACACTTGTTCTTTGCTATGTCTCTTGTTTGCACTATTCCCTACGCTGCGGGACTAATAAAGGATTATCTTATTTTATAACTTAATGATTTCTGGAAGTGGGGCATCATCTGTGCATTATTAGGATATGTTTTGTGGCAGGTTGAAACTGCAGTCTGACAGAATATGTATTCCACTATATCTTTTGCTCACCTCTTCAAGAAGTACTACCCTGAGCCTTCCACTTAGCACTTATTTACTATATTTGTTGCACTTATTGTATTCGTACTAGTTTGTTGCACTTATTGTATTCAGTTTAGTTTGTTGCAATTATTGTATTCGTATTAGTTTGTTTATGCACTATACTTTTGCTCTGGTTTATGCTTTTAGATGCTTGTTTAAGAAAGGAGATGCACTTATGACTTCTGGTGACTAGTAGTTCTCTTGAATACCTATGTTGAATACACTTCCTGTAAGTCGCTTTGGATAAAAGCGTCTGCTAAATGACTGTAATGTAATGTAATGTAATGTAAATCCTAGAAAAGTAGTAACTTCCCCACATTCACCAAGGTTATCAGACATAATCTGAAGTATATACAAAATAAATCACATGATTGTAGGGCAGATAATGTGCTTTATGGAGAAGGGGAAAAAAACCTTAATATTAGGCATGATCTGCAGTAATGAAATACACAGAAGGGTGACAGCAGACACTGCAATACCACAGAAGAAGAAGAAGAAGCTGTGCATCATGGAGGGCTTTAATGTTAATACTACATATTATTTTTGTCAGACTGCATATGCAGCCTGGTAGTGAAAGTGAAAGCACAATTATAAATACATAAATACAATGCATAATTATCATTATTATGCTTCTTTCCCCCCCAGAGAGGCTGCACACAGACTGTGTTGTTGCATTGTTATTTGGAACATCACACCTGTGACGTCACTGAGCTAAGCTAGCATTAGCATTAGATTCTGTTGCTGTGTTGTTGTTTTTTTTCGGTTTAGTTTAAAATCTTTGAACGCACCTCGTCCAGGTCCACGTAGGGTCCGGCTCCTTCAGGGAACATCTCGTCCACTGCGGGCTTCATCGTGTTTCGGTATCAGTTCAGCGGGAACGAGCAGCTAAGAGAGACTTTGTGGCTAGCTTGGGCTAGCTTTGACACACGTAAACACAACGTGTGCAACACTGAACTGTGCTCGGCTAAGTCTGCGAGCTGGCTTCATTAGTTCCGCTCTTTGTTTTTTGTTAATAAAATGTTTAGTTTGATAAATTAATTTCTGCAGTATTAACCATGAAAACAGTTTACAATATTAACTCAATTTTAGTTTAGTTTAGTTTAGTTTATTTGCACAATTGAAACATAACATATCATGACAATAAAAACCTGTGCAATACATTACACATTACACTGTGCAATAATAGTTAAAACAGTTAAAAATAGTTAAAATAGTTTTTTTTTTTTTTCTCTGTCTGTAAATATAATATTTCAGTTATTGTTTTTTTCTACTGTTTTTTTATTGCTTATTTATAATACTTGTTTTTTTTTTTTTATTTTTCATTTTTTATTTTTTATCTTGTCTTCTTCTACTATGTCTCTTGTGTGCACTTTACTCTATGCTGTTGTAAGCCTGCAAATTTCCCCGCTGCGGGACTAATAAAGGATTATCTTATCTTATCTTATCTTATAACAAATAACATTGATAAATGATATTACAGTGCAGGAAGAGGCTTATTTGAAGCCTCCACCTCTATAATATTAAAATCACAATACTATAACGAATACAAAAAGAAAATACATATGGTATGAAATATTGTTGAAAAAGCATTTTTACAAGATATGATTTATAATAATAATACATTATAAACAACAAGAAAACAAAGGGAAAAAAATGCAATGAGTCAAGATGTGAATGAGTGTGTGTGTGTGTGTGTGTGTGTGTGTGTGTGTGTGTGTGTGTGTGTGTGTGTGTGTGTGTGTGTGTGTGTGTGTGTGTGTGTGTGTAAATTCATATGTGTGCATTTATGTGTGCATGAGAGAATAAGTCGGGTTTGATTTTGACTAAGGGGATTTGGGTTTGTACCCCTGCATTTACTCCTACACAAAAGTAATGCTACAAGTCCCTATGAATGCAACAACTACAGATTAAAAATATAAATTAATAAAAAATTAAATTTAAATGAAATGTATTTTATCTGACTACAGGATGTTAATGTGGTGAGTAAAGCCATTCTTTCTGGAATAATGCAGAAAATTGGAAACAAAAAATGCATTATCAATGTTGCTATAATCAAGGATAATACTATATTAATAAATTATACTAACAAGTTAATAATACAATGCATTGCATGGGGCAAAAGGGCATGGCTTACTCTATTTGAATTATATTACCAACAAAATAAATAAATTGAAATTTTTTTAATTCTTCTCAAAATGTATCCTAGCAACAGTATAGTTGTCAGTTATATTGACTTTGATTATAGATGTATATATTAGGATGTATAGTGGAAAAACATGAAAAGTAATTTGAATATTTATGTATGAATATTTATATTTTTGGAATATAAAATGTAATTTTAACAGATTTTCTTTGTGTCATAAAGACACTGGTATTCATTTTTTATTAACTTACTTAAATTGATTACTTGAAAGTGGTTCATAAGTTCCTAAAAAAGTATAACAGAGGAAAAGAGAAATTGATGATTGAGAAGAAAAAAGAAAAGGAAAAAAAACTAAATGTTATAGACATCATTACACATTTGAAAAATGTTTTATTTATTTGTGGTGCATTACATGAAGATAACATACAATCACCTACAAAAGTGCTACATACTCTACATTTGTATTTCATACATATGACTACGCTCTATAATGTGATATACTATAGAAAAAAATCACAAAGTATTCACCTCATTATGTTTACTTCATATCAATTTAATTATTTCCACGTTATCTTTCCTTTCTCATAAATGCCTCCCTTTGTATTTATGCAGGATATCACATTAGCTCTTTCACTTCCTGGCTCCTTCCAGCCCCACTTCAGTGTTCGTGTCCTTCATTGGTCTCGTATCCCAGGGTGTCTCCGAGGTGCTGGTGGGCGAAGAAGGCCCGGGCCATCTCGTTGATGTGGTTGTAGGCGCCGATGGATCTGAAGTATTCAATGTAGTTCCAGAAGTCAGAGGTGGAGTAGGGCCAGTAAGGCACGGCTGGTGGTTCGTCATAAGGCACTAAAGACACACAGCAGACAGCTTATATGATAAATCTACTCTCATATACTTTCATAAACCATATTCCACTGGTTATTAGTTAGTCTGGATCTGCCTATTGTTCAGGTTCAGTTAGTTCAGTCAGTGTGTTGAGAAAAATCTCCGGAATGCCTTTACACAACCCTCAGAGAAAGGGTGTGAACATGCAGCTTATATAGGTGAAAAACCATTAAGAGCAAGTTTTTCCTGAATATAGAGCCACACCTCCTATTCAGTGGAATGTAGAACTCATGAACTGTACTCAAATTCAAATTTGAGGTACTTGTACTTTACTTAAGTAGTTTTATTATATACTATGAAATACAAAAATCTACTTCGCTACAATTTGGAAGCCCAAATTGTACTTTTTACACCACTATATTTGATAACTTTAGTTACTCTGCAGATTCAGATTATTAATACAAAATATAAATCAACTAATAAATAATGATGTATTATTATGGATTAAGCTACCCAGCAGTATATGAAGTAATTATAAGATGCAACATTAAAGTGATGAACACATTATTTTAATGCTAATACTTTTGTATTTCTACACTGGCTACACTCTGAATTTCAGAATACTGATCAATCGTCAAAAATATATATTTTCTTTAAGGTGGGAGTTCTAATAATAAGCCCTTTGATCCCTGATAAACTGACACCTATACTTTATATTTACGGCTGAGGCTAGGGTTTCTTCTTGATGAGAAAAAATATCATCCGCCAAAAAATATGCACAGAAAGAGTGACTTTTGTTTTTACAATATTATATTATTTATAAATTTGTACCATAATTTTAACAAAGACATATTTATTATTGTTTTTATTATTGTTTTTAATAAAAAAAATATGTCTATGTGATTGTATATGAGATGAAAAAAAAATAAACTAAAGTGAACTAAACTAAACTAAATTTGCCCTTCGGAGGATTTGAGTATTTAAATGTGTATTTACTTCAGATTGAAGCCATTGTGTCAATGTCATTAGTTCCAAGAGTTTGAAAACTATAATATAGCTCTGGCATTTTGCATTTTGTTGCAAAAAATGAAGGCAGCTAAAAGGAGATGTGATATTTGTATATAGTACCTCCTTCTGGGATGACTCTGGCCTCTGTGAGGAGAGAGAGAGGGAGAGGAAAAAAATTAACATTCCCAAGCATTCCAAGGCTTCCTCTGCACAAAGACGGGATTCAAGCGCAGGATACCTGCTCCCTCCACAAATATTAGCGCTGACGATTCTGAACATAAACACACACACACACACACACACACACACACACACACACACACACACACACACACACACACACACACACACACACACACACACACACACACACACACACACACACACACACAGAGACACACAGTCTGAAGCATTTCACAGAGTCCTCTTTGTACACATGCCAAAAAACAAAAACAAATTCTCTCATATAGATGCAGCACTCTCACATCTGGGAAAATCATACATAGTTCATACACAGCTATGCACATATTTATCAAATTGGGCTTTTATTACTTCACAACAACATCTTTTTACATTCAAACAACTTAACTTCAGTTACAAAAAGCATTCATGTGAATATTAAACCTGAAGTATAATTTACAGATTAAAAAAGAGGAACCACTCACCACTGAGTTGACAGGCAAAGAGGCAGAGGAGAACACTGACACACACCAACAGCTTCATCTTCCCTCCTAAATTAACAAAAGTGCAGATGATGCTATTGGTTTTAATGCACCGGTCAGTCCATAAGAACTAAGAGTATAATAGTTCCTAATTCCTAAAAAAAAAAATGTTTTCTTCTACCACAATTTTGTGAGAGTAAAAATGATATTAAGATGTTTACCTGTAAATGATTTGTGAAGCCGTGCAAAGAGGTGCTGCTGTTCTTCTGCTGGTTGACTGTGGTCTGTTGTGTGGGGGGCTCAGTAGGAGCCAGTGGACCTGCACCTAACACCTACACGCTAGTGCACAAACACACACACACACACACACACACACACACACACACACACACACACACACACACACACACACACACACACACACACACACACACACACACACACACACACACACACACACACACAGCGCCAAGCCCTGCCCAGAATATACTGATATACTGAATGATATTTCCAGATGATCTGTCCATGCATTTTGTTATTTTTCTGTAGGTGCACATATTTCCCTCTCATAATGTTACATGTTTTAGCATTAGTGCATATTTGGCAGTATCAGAGTTACAATTTTAGAAAGAAATCAGACAAACCAATTTGAATCCAACTATTTGAGAATTTTTTTGCTCAAGCCTCCATTCTGCAAATCAGTTTTGGTTTGTTTATTGAAAGGTGAACACACACGATCAGAGCAGCAGTACAACTTGACTTCTCTGCTGTTGGTCAATGAGCAGTCTTTGGCTAAATGTCGTGCTTAATTTTCACAGTGAAATTCTTTGTCATTGGATAAAAATCTCTTATTCTACTACTTTAAGGATATTCACTATAACTTTTTTTTCCTACAGTTACTGTGGAACTTTTGGATATCTTCTCACTGTGGAAATATATAAGCAAATATATGAAAACTTCTATCTTCTTCTTGTTGCTCACTGATAGTAAATACATAAATAAAGAGTGACACAATGATCTGCTTAATGAATAAAGGTTTAATACACAGATAACTACCACACAAGTTTTGTGCAATCACCACAAATATGCTTGTTTCACATCTAGAATATGTAGTATATTATTACACATAATATAACATGTCTCTAATATCACAATACAATATACTTTTGAGACTTCCTTGAGCATTGGTGTTTATTTGTAGGTTTTATAAATGCTGTTTCTGTTTTATTATCTGTAAACACAGCAGATTTAACTAATTTTTGTCAGGGATATGAGGACATATTTACAACATGAGGACTGGATGATGATGGATGAAAACTGCAAATCAAAGCTAACCTTACTGAGATTTGTTGGCTCAATAATTGCATTACACAATGCTTTTGATTCAGTGTTGAGCCCTGCCCCATGCTGTGACTAGTTACAGGTGAATCCCTAATTATCCCCGCAGTCATTCTGATCTGTGGGCTTCATCTTGCACAGGTCGATCCCTTCGTTAGTCAGCAGATCTTTGGCAAATTCGACGGTCTCCGGTTGTGGGAAGCGAGATCGGCTGAGGATCCAGGCAAAGTCGATGTGAAAAATGTTTAAGATACTGGTGCAGGAGTACACGACGGAAGAGCTGTTGTAGTCCGTGGTCAGAACCCAGTAAGGGGAGTAGGGCGAAACTGGGAGAAAAAAATCAAAGAGACATAAGAGAAGCAGGTGTTTGTAAAGCAGAGTTTATAAAATTATTTGATAAATAAATAATGCAACACAATAAATTACATGTACTATGAAACAGAGGCGCCTGAGCAAGATTTAAAACATGAAATGCTAAGAGAATCACAGAGAAAGGACTGCTAGCTCAAAGTCAAGATCTGGAACATCATACTACATTGACCAACTTGTATCCTAACCCTTTTGAGCTAAAAGAGAAATGCACCTTGATTGTTTAATGATCCACACAAGGATTAAGCAGTTAAATAAAAGTCTGTTTTTCTATCTTTGAGTGGAACTTATACTTTTTTATTTAGTTTGCATATGCAAAACTATTGAGACATTTGTACACAGAACTAACAGCAATGTTTTTTTCTGTGCTGGACACATATTGGGATGAAGGTCCAAATAAACATTTCCTTTCAGATTACATCATATATAAATTACAGTATCATCTGCATATTGATGATACGGAACAGCATAAAAATACCAAAGAATAAGTGTCTATAGCCGTGCTAGCAGCCTTGAGGAGCTAAATGCTAATTTGTTAACATCTTCATTCACCATTTCTCACACTGGAAGTCCTGCCTGAGAAATATCGCCTTACCATTATAGTGATGTAATGCTCAAATTGGCTGAAAAAAGGACATAAACATCCACTGATAACTGTGAGGACATGAATAGATGATGACATGTGTCACAGACAGACTCATTGTCATTGCCATTACAAATGCACTGAGGCTGCTGAATCATGCGTCGATATATCATCATTCTCTTTAAGCAGGACGAGCTGAAATAAATACAGCGATGAATGGAAAGTCTTCCCACAAAAGTACTTTTCTGTTCGATTTTCTGTTTTTTTGTACATTTTCTTTAAGGAACTGTTGAATGATTTTAACAATATAATTATCATTATACGTAAAACGAGAAAACAAAGCAAGACAAGACATCAACACTGGCAAAGAAGAACAAGAAGAAGAGGAGGACAACAGCAAAGATGGAGGAGAGTGCTCACAATACGAGAAGCTGACTCCAAGTTTGGCAGGTTCGTTCAGGTCTCGAATCACCGCTGTCCCTTCTGCTACACTCACCTTCCCTTTACTGAGAGAGAGAGAGACAGAGAAACAATTACACTTTATCAAACTAACATGAGGAGTACACTAAATCAGCAAAAGTACATGCGATCAGCAATCAGAAAGACAGAATCAATCGTCAACCATCTCCCAGCACAGAGAAGGTTTCGTCTACAGTCTGTTTGACTATAAGCACACTCCACCCTGAGGTGTGCCAGCACAAGGCCTTTGTTCATCTGATCAGTGTCCACATAACTAGTAATTCATTAATTAACTTATTATTACTCCTTTTATGTTTATAGTGTGATCCAGTTGACACAAAAGCTTGGGTGTGTGCCATTCTGTCTCATGGAAAAAAGGTCAGTTTACCCTTGACTCACTATGAAAAGTGAAATGGTTTAGTTTGAGTAAAACCTGGGTACATTTCTTTGAGTTTATCTTTGTTGTTTTATTGTTTTGCATCCATCCATCCATTATATTCCACTTATCTGGCTTGGTAGGGTATTCCAAGCATATTATTAGGGTATTAAGTGTTCCTGATTTACGTAAAAATAGCAGAGTTCCTGTCACTTTCACCAATAACTTCACAGATTGGTATAAATCTTTTCATCTAACTCTCTGTAAGAAATTGGATGAGCATCTTTCCCAAAATGCTTCAATAGAATTATTCCTCAGAGTCTGTAGCCAACTAGACTAGTGGGTTTGTTTCCAAGGCAGAATCACTAACACAAATTAAATTAAATCAAAATCAAAATCCCTCCATACTCACTATAACTGTGCGTTCAGAACCTGAATGGTGCCATCTTTCCTCAAAGCATAGTTGGCCTCGATGCACTTTCCTTTTTCAAAGGACGCAGGGAGCTTCTCGATCTCATACCACTTGCCCTGATACTGTTAACAGAGAGGGTTCATCAGTTCAGCGTAGTTCAATGCATTTCAAGTGTGTGAATGAATGGTTTTTATGTGCGTTTACCTGTTGAAGGTTGAAGTTGGGCTGCACCTTGGGATTAGGACAGGGACCCCAATGGTAGGTCTGTGCTGACACCAGAGGGAGCAGCAGGAGGAGGAGGTAGACGGCAGACATATTTCCTAAAGGTACAAAAGTACTAACATCAAGATTTAAGTTAGTATCAAAAGTAAAAGTACTCAATATGTAAAATGTCAAAATAAAATCTATATTATATCATTGGATTATAAATGATTGATGTGTTGATGTCAATCAATAAAGTCGTATTTATATGATATTAGAATTTATTTGTTGATTACATTTTCAAGCATTACTCTGAATCTGTAAAGTAAATATATCAAAAAAGTGTAATGGAGTAAAAAGGACAACATTACCACCTGAATTGTAGTCAAGTATTTAAAAATGTGCGTAAGTACAGTAAAGAGTAATTAGGCACCAGGCGTTTGACAAATCAGAAGAATGCATGGAATGAAAAACAGAATGTCCTTTGTGATCCTTATGTTTTAAAAATGTTCATTGTGAGTCTGATAATGGAAGTGTAATATAACGTCTTGTAAAAAATAAATCACCTACACTACACACAATAAATCTAACAAAGTCAAACTTCTTTGTGTAGCCTTTATGTACACACACACAGCCTTTATGTTCGAAATAATAGATTATAATAATTTTGTTTTAAATACAACTAGAAAGTAATTGTAAAAGATGTTGGTTATAATTTTAAGTTTCAATAATAGTTATTCAATAACTTTCTGTACTAACATATTGGGTGATGTTCATTTAGACTGGTGTGGCGAACTGAAATTCAAGGTTTTAATGGGGAAATTTGTATAATTTGCATTTTTTGTTTCCATTAATGTTAAGGTAATATCTGTCAATCCACACCAAGCTGTTATTGCTGTTATTGAGAAGTATACCTGTATGTGGATGTTTCTGTTAGCAGGCTGCGATACTTTCAGATCAAAGAGTTGAACCTTTGACTTAACTGAACCCAAACGTCCCCATGGTTTAACTGCATTCTCTTTAGGGTGTATAGCGTGACACAGAGATGTGGTTGACCAGGATTTCAGGTTTTGTGAAAAACATGCCAGTACAATCTGTTTAGCCCTCTGTTTTACACAACATCAGGCGTTGCCTAACCTGTTGTTCCAGTATCACGTAACAGCTATTCCTTCATTCAGGCTTATATGATTCTTGCTTTTAGTAGATACTACTGTATAACAATAACCATAATCATTATATTTAATAGTTTCTAAACGGATTGTTTGTCTCTATATGTCAGCCCTGTGACAGACTGGCGACCTGTCCAGGGTGAACCCTGCCTTCAACCATTGACAGCTGAGATCGGCTCCAGCACCCCTGCGACCCTTAACTGGATAAGCAGGTTACGGAAAATGAATAAACGGATTTGATCTTCATGATGAAAAAAAGCTGTAAAATACAAATTTACAAGGTAACAAGGTTTTTATTTGTCATTGTACAACAAGGTTGAACAACAACATTTTGATTTTAGTCCCAATTTGACTCAAAGGAGAGAAAACATTTTATAATATATAGAATATGTAAAACTTTCTTACCTCAGGTGTATGAGAGTTGAAGATTTCAGGTGGCGGTCTGGTGGACTGTCTCGAGCTCTCTGGACAAACACAGACTGGGAGTGTGTTCACGTTCACGTTACATCACTCCCACACCACGAGGCTGCTCATTAGTTAAATTGTCATCATGCTGACATTCCCAGTTGTGAAAATGCAGACACTGTGGGAATTGACCGAATCAAATATTTAACCATTATCACACAGTTGTATTTTTAAGCAAACTCTTATTCAATGTTTCATTATTATGAAGATTCATCTGAACAAAATGACTATGAGGATTTTATGTGTTTATACCAAATTTTGGATTATATATTAAAATTCTGATTTATACTGGTCAACAGATAATGTCAGCAGTTGACAGCTGAGATCGGCTCCAGCACCCCTGCGACCCTTAACTGGATAAGCAGGTTACGGAAAATGGAATGGATGGAACAGATAATGTGATGGCATAAGTAAAATCATGTTTCATGTTCTAATGTTTTTATATTATTTTATTTGTGCATTTCATTCTCTTTAGAATTATTTATTTAACTAATTTGTGGTGCTTGTTTTAAGGGTTTTTTGTTTTATTTTTTTCTTTCATAGCAAAGCATTTTGTGTACATTTTTTAAAAGTTGATATACATAAGGGCTTATTGTTATTATGAGTTTCTTGTACAACATTACTGTTCACCAGTGTGCAATTCTTGTTGCAACAACCAGATGGTGCCAAAAAATAAATAATAATAGACATACAGTAGTAACTTTATATCATAGCCCAGTTTCATAATATAGTATGTCATAAGAAAGTCACAGTACAGTGTGCAAAGACACGTCCTCGTATCAAAGTTTGCCATATATATGTCTAAAGAAATGCCCTTATATAAAATGTCCTAAAACATTTAATGATATATTATGCCATGAAAATGTAAAAAAAAAAGTCAAATAGAGCACGACCACCTGTCCCCCTTTTTAAAACTCCCCCGCCACCTGATCAAACTCCTCACAAGGAGGTGAGCAGTTGACAGCTCTGCTCCTCTCTTCAGTCGCTGGTTCAGAGCTTGTGAGTATTGGCCTGTGATCTGGTACCAAGTACACTTATCAACTGCCCCATGCTTGAACGTGGTATTTGTTAGGACCTATCCTATACTAACACAGAAGTCCAATAACAAAGCTACAGTCGGGTTCAGATGAGGCAGGCTGTTCTGCTCCTCCCTCCAGGTTTCTCCCTTGTTACCCACATGAGCGATGAAGTCTCCCACCAGAACTTCAAAGTCCACAGTGGATGGCCTTTCATCGATGCTGGGTGCTCGGAGCTAATGATTAATGGCTAATTAAAATGCAATGGCATACAAATGTCATAAAAATGTTGTAGTATATTGTGCTTAAAAGATTTCATTAAATATTTCATAGACAAGATTGAATAGCATGTACATTTTTTTCCCAAATTGTTATTTCAAAAAAGTCATAGTATAGTATTCCTAAAAAGGTTATGTAGTATTTTTCTTTAATCATGAAACAGTCATAGTATAGTATGTCAAAGAAAAGTTTACTATAGTGTTCTAGAAAAAGTTATAATTAAGTATTTTAAAAATTAAAAAAAACAGTCATAGTATAGTATGTTGAAAAAGTCATATAAAAGGTCAAAAATTTTGTTTGAAAAAGTATAGTATGTAAAATGTCATATGAAAGTATGCCTAAAAAGATTATTATATAGTTTATATTTTTTAATCATAAAACAGTCATAGTATAGTATGTCGAATAAGTCATATTATAGTATGTTAGAAAAAGTCATAATTAAATATTTTTTAAAAATCATAAAAAGTCATAGTATAGTATGTAGAAAAGTCAAAAATAGTAATTTGAAAAAAAGTCCTAAAAAGACACGATGTAGAATGTTTAACAGGTCATAGTATCACATCTACAAAATTCATGCAAAAGTCACAGTATAGTGTGTTGATACAGAGAAATGTTAGTAAACGAGGCCCAATGAGACCAAACGCACACAATTTAATAAAGATTATTTATTTCCAGTGTTTGTTGAAGGAGGGCATTGCACCCTTGTTTTGCTGTACACAGGTGAGATGTTCACTGTTCAGAAAACTTTGTCTCATGCAGTTTTAAAGATACTTTTGTTTTTTTCTCCCAGGTTTTAAGCGCCCATGCATTTTACTGCATTTGAAAAATAAAAGAGGGGTATTAAAACTCTAATGAAACACAGACACTGACGTACATTTGGATGCTCTGATGTTGATGTGAGTTTAACTATAAACAGGGAACACCCCACAACAAAAAAAACATCTCTGGAATGCCTGTGAGATTGTTTTTTCCAAAAAGTGTTTTTTTCTCGTCAATTGTTGGTAAAAACTGTTTAAAAAAGGGGAAAAAAGAGGCACTTTTTCTTTTTGAGATAAAAACAATGTGTAAAAACTCACTTTTTGGACTACAACTGGACAACGTTTGGAAATAAAAACTACTGTACCAAGCATTACATACTATAGTATCAGCATTTCATTACTTATTTTTCAGTCTTTATTTGATAAAACTATAATAATCTTCCAGTCCATCAAGCTAATATCTGGCTGTTATGACTGTACTGTGAAAAAAAACAACTTTCCCACAGCACCCAGCTCAGAAAGCAGCCTTCAGTTACATCCACATACTTCAAGTACAGGCAAAAAAAACAAAAAACACATACATATTGTTTTGAAAATGACAATATTGTCACAAGCAACTAGGGTTAGTCCAAGAGAGTAATACATTCTTCATACCGCTTATAATAGGAAGAACTGAACCATGATTCCTTAAAAAAAATCTTCCTCCTGCATTCAGTAAAAGTCAAGTTGACATTCTTTCCTTTCATTAGTGCTGTTTAACAACCCACGAAGTCCATTCTGTCCCATTAACTCAACATCTTAACAGCAAAGTCACATTCTTGCATTATTAGGGTTCCATCCTGCAGGAGGACGTCCAAGTTTTGTCCACGTCTGTTCCAGTACGGCCAACAAGTCAGTGGAATCAAACACATAAACATCTCTTCAGCATTATTCCAGTAACAATCACATAAGCCTATACATAGTATGTACAGTAGATACATAAAGTATACTTTGTAGAAAAAATATTGTGCAGTAACCTTAGCTAAAATACCCACATTCGTACATTTACGCATTCATACGTTTTTCACAGATACTGGTAGAACCGTGAGCGGACCACCTGTGCTCCGGACAGTTTGTGAGGGTGAGCGTCCGCCCCGAGGCTGCCTTTGTTTTTGCCTTGCAGCCCGCCGCCGTTGACTTGCTCTCCTGCTGGCGGCGTTGCGCCCGGAGACGCAGAAGGAGAAGGTCTTTCAGGCGCTACGTCTTTATCTTCTGCGTGATCGTCCTCTGGAAGGGCTTTAGGTGCAACTTCAACGCTCGAATCGGAGCCTTTACACCGCTCTCTGGTGATCCAGTCCCGGATGGAGAAGTCCTGAGAGGAACATCTGGGCTTGAGGCGGTCCAGGGCGGACAGGTCGGCGGTCTGGTCCACTCCGCCTTGCTCCCTCCAGTCGTTGATGACCGCCAGCTCTGCGAAGTCCCTCTGCCCGCCCATGGTGTGCCTGCGGCGGATGTTCTTCTTCTTCGCTCGGGCGTCCGGAGCTCTGATCTTCGGGGTGAACATATCGTCAGCAGAGGAGCGTAACCTGAATTTGAGCCGCTCTGTGATCTTAAGGTGCCAGGCCGGTTCGGGACGCTCCGACTCGCTGCGTGAGGACGAGCTGAGGCTGCTCGTGGACCGGCCTTTCTTCATGACCTCCAGGACCCGAGAGAGCCGCGTTGAAGACTCCGCCCTACCCTCGCTACGCTCCGAGCTCCCAGCGACGCCCTCCACCGATGACTCGCTGTCTGTCTTCTGTCTCAGGGACCACCTTCTGGAGAGGGTGTCGCCCTCAACCATCCTGTGTGACGGGAAAAGGCGCCGCGCTTCCATCTTTGGCGTGGTGCCGCCCTCCGCTGCTCCACCTGCTCTCAGTTCAGTCTTGTCTAGACTCTGGTCTGGACAGGGCGTAGACTGGCTGCTGCCTCCGCCCGGAGCAAACACCGGGAAGTCACTCTCGCTGTCCGTCTCCATGGGTCGCCCCTCGCTGATGAGCTCGCTGCGTTCGTCGTCCGCCTCCTCCCCACACTGCAGCTCCGGACTGAGCGCGCTGGACTCCGCTCCGGTCAGGAACGTGATGGAAGACGTGGTGGAGTAGTCGGAGGTGATGGAGCTCACCTCTGCACCGGCCGACGCCCCCGGACCCGTCGCCAGTCCGACACATGCAGGAAGATCAGAGGACGCTCCGGTCCACTTCTTCGGTCTGGACTTGGGCGCGGACGCTCCAGAGCTCATGGTCCCGAGGTCTGAGGTGTTCTCGTCGAGCTGGGACGGGGGATCCGACAAGGAGGATTTCACCTGAGTTTGGTAGCCAGAGATATTTGGGGACGGGGCGGGGGAGGGCTGTCTGGATGGAGTCTTCTCCTTCAGGAATAAGGAGTTCTTGTGATCTCTCTTGGCTTTAGGCGTGACCTCCACAGTTCTCCCGTTCTCTTTCCTCTCCTCTGCGCGTACTGGTTGCTTGGCGTTGGGTTTTGCGTTGGGGCCCGGACGAGTCTCGCTCTGCTGGGCCTCAGTCTGGAGGCCGTGGTGGTTCGGCTTCTGGCCAAGGATCTCCTTCGTGTGGAACACAGCGTCCAGATCATCGTCTGAGCTGCTAGGCAGCGGCTTCTCCTTTGACTTCTTTCTTTTGCGGCTGGCTGCAGCAAAGATGGAGGAGACTAGCAGCTCTCGGTCCTTCCCTGAGCCCCAGGAACCCTGCAGAGAGGGACAGACGAGGAGGAGGAGGAGGAGGAAACCAAAATGAGTATATCTGACGCTGAGAAACACAACGAAGGAGCACGTCAAAGAGAACAAAAAAACCCTTCACCCCTGCCTGGGAACTTAAACCTGAACTCCACCTGCTCCCGTGAAGCACCACAAACCAGAGAAGTGGACAGAGAGAGGAACATTAACAGGCGTCAGTAACAGGGAGCACAGTATCGTTTCCATGCCGACCTTAAAAGCAGAAGCAGGAGAAGCAGCATGAACTGAAGCGTCCCTGCACGAGTCTGAGCTCTGAAGCAGCCACATAACAGCAGTGCAGTGATGAGAGGCAACTACTTTTGCTAATGAGGCAATCTCAGTTTTTTTTTTTTCTATCTCATAATGAGAAACTGCATAAATACGGAGCTCCTCAGCCACAAGCGTGATGTGACATGAAGCAGAGAAGAGGCTGCGGCTCACTGGACGTACTGGAGGATTTGTCTGATCAGTAATGACCGAGTACTAGTCGCATGAACTTAAAGGGTCGGGTCGCCGAAATCACCCCAAAAAAATGTTTTCTTCCTCAGCCCTTGTGGTATCTACCCATGCAGATAGTTTGGTTTTATTTGTCTAAGCTTTGAGATATCCATCTTGGTATTTATGCGTCTACCCTGATTATATGGATGTCCATGAAGTACAGTTTGCAGTGCTCACATCATTGAGAACTTACATTTAAAGTTCGAAAAAAGAAACATTGTTTTGGAAAATACAGCATCCTTGGTGATTAACAGAACGGCTGAACAGGTTTCATTGGGACCATTTATGCAGTAGCATTTGATTACAATGAAAACTGTTCACAGGGAAGTCCATGAGGGTAAAGTCCCCTCTCATTGCACGAAACAAAAATAAAACCTTAGTTGCAATCTGTGTTGGACTGTACAATAGAACATTTTATTTATGTCAAATTGTGTGATAAATGCCATGACACAACATCAACGTTCTGATTTAGAAATTTAAAAAAAAAAAAATGTGAAGAGATGTTGCTCCTGACTTTCTTAAATGTCCTTTTTTTAACACCTTTGTGCACCACAAATGAATCATTATTCCATTCTAGAAAGCAGAAAAGTGGGATATATATTTAAGCTGGGCGACAAGCCAAACCACAAGAGTTAAGTGAGATTTTCTTTGGTGATTTTGGTGAACCGACCCTTTAACTGGAGGGTTGCGTGGCGTTTATTTGATGCTGAATCTTGACTGGAGGTGGAGGCGATCTCTCCCGCTCGTCACCTACCTCCTGTCATCCTACACTACCAGCGGCCTGAGAGGGTTAACGCTGGGCACGCACACACACTCACCTTTGATTTAGCTGAGTCACTAGTCGGTGAATCTGCGGGTAAAGAGAGAACAGAGGGACACGTTAGAGGGTTTTACAAAGCAGATGAACACAAAGGTGAAGTGCAACATGGGAAAATGAATCAGGGAAGGAAAAAGAAAAAGGAAGAATAGAACAACAATGTTGATGAGAAGGATCGTGTGGAGTGAAAAACACACAACAACAGACAAGACAAGTGAGCACATACATGAGCAGACGACAGGCCATGCTTCACACGGAGACAGACGAGCTCTAGGTTACACTCAGGTCCACATCTCTCCTAACACACCAGAACATGGAGTCCAAGCCGAGCGAGGAAAGTTCTGATCTTCCCTCAAGGTTCTTTGTGATACTGAGTGCAACTGTAGCAACAAACACAACGAGCACGTTTGATGAGGTTGATAATGTGCCATGCAACACAAGGACGGTGAGGGATATCCAGGTATGCAGACGTGAACCCTATCATAGCATTTATTGATAAAAAAAACAAAAAAACATCTGAGTATTGTTTTAGAATGTTAAATGTTATTGCAGATACCTAGACAATACTTTTTTCCATGCCTTACTGTTAAAGTTTCCCCTAGAAAAATATTTGTTTTGCAACAGAAATAGCCACAGTTCTCAAATGTTACATGTGGTCTGAACCAGTGGTTTCTAACATCTACTTAAAGAAATATGTACAAGTCCTCTGAAAACCATATCAAACTCCAAAATGGAATCTCCTCCTCAGCTTTGTGCTGATGCATTTAACCGATGTCCCAATGGGTTTTTTCAAAGGTTTATTTGGGTTATATTTGATCAACATCAATCAGCAAATTTGGAGAAATATGGTGTTCATTAGATGAGACAAAGTCCATGAGATGAGAGAAGTTCAATCAAAGAGTGACTTTCACTTCTCAGACTGTTTCAATTATGTTTTTAAAGGCACAGAGAGGTAAAACTATCTAGTGTTTTATTGGGGGAAAAAAAAGCAAAACTATGTTAGAGAAAAGTTTAAAAGTAAACATAACTTTTTTTTGTAGATTTTCCTGATTATTATCTCATGGATCCCTACGATTCATCTTGCGACTCTCAGGTTGGGAACCACTGGTTTAATCAAAAGAACCTTTATGATCCTAAATAAACAATCCTAAAATAAACAATACATTGATGTAGGTCAGTAACTACCTGATAAGCAGAAGACATAGAAGTCTGGACATTTAACGCCAGTTTTCAATACTTGAAACAGACCCATTTTGTTTGCTAATAATGAGTCTTGATACCCAACCTCAAAAGATAGACTACAATTCTTTTTAGCTGATCTGACGAAGCAATGTGAGGTGACATGAGTTGCCATGACAACAGTGACACGGTGATGAAGGAGACGGCTATGGAAGAAAGCAAAAAAGAAATAGCAGTGGTGACACAGAAGTGACAGGGGGGTCACAGAGGGGCTAGCTATATGAGACGAGGGGAAACTACATGAGAGAGAGTATGTGAGCGAGGAAAAACCTAGAATCAGTCCTCACCTGCTCTGTAACCACATCTACTCATGGCATCCTTCTAGCTAAGAATTTTGCTTTTTTTTTGTTTGTTTGTTTGTTTGTTTGTGTGACATAGCCGAGCCCCCCTATACACACCCCTTACAATACAGGTGATGGCACGATATGCAAGTGCACACTGACTGGTGACGTAGAAAACCATACCATGCTATCTCTCCTGTTGGCGAGCTTGCGAGACAGTGAGGAGAGACAGCGGAAAGCCTTTCAGACAGTAGCACCGGCCTGTGTTAGGTAAACTCTGACAGACAACCGACAACACCGGACGCCTGCACAGTACCGTGTAGCCGCTTCGCTTCCCCTTCTCCGTCTCGGTTTTGTTTCTTTATTGCTTTTTTTGGTTTTACTTTTTTCACTCTTTGGCTTTTCGTGCGCTCAAAAGAACTGCGGGTTCCTGCAGACTAGGCAGCTACACTGGGGGCAACAGTCCTCCTTCTTCCTACAGTTCCAGCTGTCCATCACGGACACTATAGAGTCCATCAGTGTCATCATGGTGTGATAGACTCCTCCCACTTGGCCTGTGTCAAGATCAGTATGTGTGAATGCTGGGAAAGCCTTTAGGACACCCGACAGAGCCTCACTAGAGACAGAGGAATCAGAGGTCGCCTTTCACTGTAAAAACATCTATTTCTGACGTGAGGAAGAACATGCCTTATTAATGCAACAGTAGGCGGGATAAAGGGAGCGAGGAAACACAGCCCAGGGGTGGAGTTTGATTTAAATAAGTTATTAAAAGGGCAGAGGGATAAAAAAAGGAAAAGGACATCTAAATCTATCAAATACCGAGAAAAAGGGGGATAAATCTCGTAAAGCAAATGAAGAAGCGAGACAATTTATTGCATCCTCTCTTCTCGATGTGATGCAGATAAATTGCCCACAGAAACCCACGCAGGCGTTTGGACTCATGGTTAGCCATAGACATTTCTATCTAGTGGCAGCAGCCAAAGAAGCAAAAAGAGGGGGGAAGCTTGGCCTGAGGGAAGAAGCAGCGTAATCATCAACATTTGTTACTAGTTTACCCACCGGTCGCTCTCCAACCACAGCGCTCAGCGGAGGAAAGGGTAGAGAAAGATGAACCCACCAAAGAGTTGGTCTGCCAGAGGCAGAGCGTGTTACCTGATACTTCACCCTGCGATGTGCCCGTACGGCCGATGTTGGTGAGCAGGTGGTCGATGTTGGGGACGGGCTGAGACTCCACCGCGCTGTCATTATGGGATATAGTCTGAAAGAAACAAATGATACGCGGTAAGGAGCAGATTCAGGAGGACAATTTAGAGAAATTTGCAGCACTAGAAGCTAAAATGCAATTTATAAATCATCCAGTTTGTTGCAATGAAACCTGTTTTACATCTTCTGAATGAAAAAACAACAGGAGGAAGATTGGTTTTTAATTCAGCAGCCATAAGAAACAGCTGTAGTAGAAGAGATGGCCAGATACTCTTCATGCAGTTTGACAAGTGCACATGCATTTTTTTTGACATAATGTGCATCTGTAATGTTGGATATTGCTGACCAGCTTAAAATTGGCCGCTGCCATTAACCCTTATTTATCTCAAATCCGTTCTTTTATCATATCTTGTATTTTTGGGATTATTTTTATGTGTATGAATGGATTTTTTACAGTTCTTAAAGTATTCACCCCCCTTATTGTTTTTCCTATTTTGTTGCAATATTATCATTTATAGCAAAGGGAGTGAATAAATATGCACACACCACTTTTCAGTTTTTATATATTTTCTTAGATTTTGAGGTGGGGGAAAATAAGTTATTTTTCACCATTTTCGAATATTTTGTTTATATCCATTACATAAAATCCAAATATAAAAAAACATTTTAGTTCCAGGTTTTAATGCAACAAAATAGCACAAACGCCATGCAAGGCACTGTATGTGTACTTCTATTTGCATACTCACTTGCCTAAATTTCTCCCTTTAGGGACAAAGAAATTGGTTTAATTTAATTGAATTGGTTAAAAGACATATTTGGAGAGAGACCAGAGCTGATAAGATAATTTAATGAACTCACCACTGGATCTCCGTTCCCATCTTCGGTGAAAAACCAGTGATACTAGAGGAAAGACAAACGGCATTACAATTTATTCTGTGTGTTATGTAACACCACAATATCTTTAATGGAAAGTTGAAGATCTGATGCTCACATTTTGAATGAGGGCCTCCACTATCCTGTACTGGTCTGGCATGTGTGTCACCATGTGGGTCATGTTGTCCTCGGTGGTGCGCACCAGAGTGGGACCAAACACGATGGCCAGGTTCCTTGGTTCCATCTAACAAACAAGAAAAACAAGATTTAGTGTAAATCTCTTTTTATTTATCTAATCAAAAACTTATAAAACTGATAACAATTTGTAAGTAACACACCTTATTCTTATCTGAGTTGTCAGCCACAGTTTTGAGATGAGCCGAGAGGAACTTGAGGGTCTCGTAATGATGATCGGGCAACTCATGAAGCTGTAAGTAAAGAGAGACGACATCACACACGGACATAATAACACACATATATTCTATTCTATCTAACAATATTTAGTTGCATTTCATAAGAACGTCATAGGTTTATAGCGCTCTGGTACATTGTGTTGACAGATTGTAAAAAAGAAAAATCAAATGCTTTACAACCAAATAAATAAATAAAATAAATAAATGATTTAACAAATAAAAACATATTACACAAATGAATTGTCAAAGCAACTCACCAGCCTCTTGAGCACTTTGAGTCTCTCCACTGGGTCTTCTGTTCTGTTGGCGTCTATAAAATCTGCGTACCTATCTGCAGGAGGAATAAGACAATTAGGCAAAGGCTGGAGGTGAAATACAGCCAACTTTTTTTTTTTTTTTTACTGTGTGTCAGTTCTCACTTCTGGCCACTAGGTGTCATGCACAACCTTTGAGACTTACCGTTGGTGAACAACGGCTCTGGAAGTTTGCGGAAAAAGGACTTGAGTAAACTGCTGATCACATTGAGGTCCCTCCATTTCTGCAAAACATGAGAAAAGAATTGAAGTTATACAAAAAAAAAAAGTTTGTTCAACAAACATGAAGATTTTAAGCTCACAAAAAAACAGGTAACATCCACGAACAAGGTGCTGCTGCTCTGACTGCTGCACCCCCGTACGTCGGTTGCTATGTTGACAATCTAGAAATGCAAGATTCTGTCTCGGCATTCACTGACTGTTGCTCTGGATACAAAAAAGTACTTAAATATAGAAACACAATCAAACTTATCTCAAATAAATAAGTGACGGATAACAAGCAAGTATTCAGTGCAGAGAATTGTTCTGTGAGCACACACATCTAGAGAACACTGCAGTCTCCATCACAATAAGGTCAGCACTGTAGAACGTGACACTTCAAGGGGAGTTTAATTAAAGCAACACCGATCGATAAAGTTCCACTCACATCGTCCTGGACATCGATATCGTTCATGCCCTTGTTATTGAGCTCCTCCTGCATGTTGGAGATGGCGGCGTTGTTTCCTGGGACTCTGTAGATGCCTGTGTACTCCAACCCCCTCTCCTCCACCAGCTTACAACACACCTCCACAATCAGAGGCACAAACTGGAAGACAGAGAGGTGCGGGAAATGTTTAGTTTATTGGACATAAAGTATATTATTACTGTGAGGAGAAGATCAAAATCAGTAACATCCATAAAAACCCTAAAATGTTTAGTAGAGATGCAAAAAAAAGATTTAAAGATGAGTATTTTTCCTCGACATAATCATTCACAGGGTTTTATTATTTATACAAATATAAAATATCAGCACAGACCTTGTTGTTCAGTGCAGGTGGACAGTCGTCCAGCCTCACTCCAAACGTGACTCCTGGAGACGGCTTCCTCTCGAAAGGTTTCCTCATCAGCCCCGGGATGCTCTTCCTCCATGTCCCTTTATCCTTTGGAGGGCTTGTGTCATCTGCAAGCACCATGAAACAAACAATACAATGAGCACAACGAACACATTTGGTATTCTTAGTAAAAAAAAAAATAACAGAATTAGTTGATTTCACTTTTTTTTTTCATGCAAAAGACATCAAATGCGAAGAAAAAACTGAATAAAACATTAAATGGGGATTGCTTCTTTTCCTACCTTTGTGCATGTTTTTCTTTTCCTGCTCAGGTTTGGGAGTGAGTGGGCTCGATGCTTTGGGCTCTCCCTTCCCTCCCAGCAGCGTCTGTCTGATGCTCTGGCGTGACGGTTTGGGCGACGGCTCCGTCTTGCTGCCCGTCGGGCTGCGCGAGACGTGAAAACACAAAATGAGCTTTCACATCGGACAGAACGCATCCTGCACTCAGTGAAGTTTTTCCCTTTTCCCCCCCCTCACCTCATCAAAGTGTTGTACTCCTTGATCTTCCTGCTGATGAGGTCATGGCTGGTGAAGGCCGCGTTCTAAAAAAAGAAAAGGGAAAAGGATGGAAGGAAAGAGGACACAATAGGTGATGGTTAAGGCTTCAGGTGCATCAGGTCCCACCCCTAACATAACGGATCTGTATGGAACCTGCTGCTATCAGGTGACACAGGTAAGACCACTGGAATGTCATAGTATGGACACTGTGGTTAGATCCTAAAGAGACAGGAAAGATGGGCTTAAATTTCTAACGGAAGGAGACCCGCCTATTTCAAGACAAAGAAGAGCATATAGCAAGAAATATCCAATACACATTATCATTATATGAACAGTAATGTTGCAATAGCTGCCAAGCAACAGCAGTGTATCAAATGAACAAAATACAATATCCTAAATCTCTCTTTTTTTCCTGTGAGGTTTACTCATACTGGACAAACGCATCTACCTGTTCATAAGGAAGCACTCGTCTGTGAGATTTTATCACCTATCAGGGCCGCAATTTACAACCGTTTTCATTATCGATTAACTTGTCAATTACTTGCGGTCTATAAAACGGAAGGAAGTAATGAAAAAATGCTGATTGAGATTTCGCAAAAGCCTGAGTTGACTTATTTAAATGTATTGTTTTGTCCAACCAACAGGCCAAAATCCAAAGATATTAAATTCACTATCATATTAAACAAAAGCAAAACAGCTGAAAGGTGATCGATTAAAAAAATCTCTCGTTTGATTCACAAAAATGTTAAGATTAAAAAAAAAAAGAAAAAGAATATCAGTTGCGGTATAAGGAAAAATCAACTAGAGCATTTTAAAAGTTTCACAGCCAACTTTGACAGTCACACACATGAAGAAGAAATAATTTGACATAAAGTCGAGACAAATGCTCGAGATGAATTCATTAATTAGTTCATTTTAATTATGTTCGCACTCCTGCCTATAACTATAAAGTCTATATAGTGAAAACTGAAATGACACAAAAAGGGAAATGTATTATTCTAGGTGGTGAAAAGATATGCTTGTCCAGTGGATTATTTCATCTTCCATAGTTTGAACAGCGTGAGTCTCACCTCCTCATCCAGGTTGCTGTTCTCCTGAATGACTCTGATCCAGGCCAGCATGTCCTCCCGGTCCTCGGCCTGGAACAGGTACTCGCAGTCCGACGTGGTCAGCCGCAGCACGTTCTTGCGCTTCGTGTCGCTGTACGAGATGTCGATCAGGCAGGCCTTGATGCTGATTGGCAGCGGCTCGTCCACTGCCTGGCAGTTGGCGTGAGCCTGCCCTTCCTTTCTGTCTTTGTACAGGCAAAGGTAGCGGCCTCTCAACACGGCGTACATCTGTTTCCACGGGCGCATACCTCCTCCGACACGCTGCGGGAAAAGGTTGTAAAAGCAGAATTGAGGTAATCTGAGGGTCAGACAAAGAAATAAGGGCAGCCCTGCTACAGTTTATAAACAGAGTTGCTTGAAGACGTGCTTTCTGCGTCAGTGTGTGAGTTATTTGATTCGTCGGCTTTCGTATGTAGAGACGGTCCACACCTTGCTCTTGTCCGTGTTCAGCTGCTTGAAATGAAGCAAACCCTCCTTGGTGGCGTCACAGAAGACGTCCGATGAAGAATCCCTCCTGGACCCTGAATCCTCGGATGACCTGTCCACCTGCGGGTGACGGACCAAACAAATAACATTAAGCCAAAAATGTATTTTGTTAAAGAAATATAAATATGGGAGAGAGAGACAAAGAGTGTCGTTTATGATGAAAAGCTTTTTAGTTTTAAAATCTAGGATGGTACAGTGATGATCACAGTTAAGGATTTATAAAGATCCTAAATACTTAGAAAGAAACTTTGAATTAATTATTTACCAGCAATGCTTGATGTTGTTTTTACAGCCGTCCCTATTTCCCCTATTCAAATTTCACTGGGAGAAGTTTTATCTTTTGGGTGTGACCTAATGAGCTGATAAGCAGCAGGATGTGCCAGTCATATGGCAGGTGAACACAGCTGGCACTGAACAAACTCAAACTCAAAAACAAAATGGGGATTTAACTCACCTTCCTCAGACTCTTCAGACCAGGTATTAAAGACCTCCTGAATGGAAAAGAAAAGGTTCACTTTTAAGTAATTTGAACGTTTTCCTCATAAAAAATATTTTTACGCCAATCAATCCTTTATTCCTATCTATGATGACGCTGTTGATGGTAGAATAACTTACCCTATGCCTTCTCCTCTGTAGTTATCCAGGCCTTCATCATACGACTTGGACCGCTCTGTTTTAGTACCGGAATCCGAGTCAATAATCGTGAGACGGAGAGAATCTATAAAGAGAGAGGGTCAAGAAATGATTGTAACCAGCGAGTTCAGTCGCTGTCATAGGCTCGATTTGGCTGCTTTGACATGAACATACCTTGATCATGTGACAGATGGCGTCGAATGAGCGGGGACGGAGAGGAGGGGCTGGGTGGGATGGTGGTGGTGATGATGGGCGTTCCTGATATAACAGCAGAGGCGGGGATGAGGGTGCTGTCCTGGTCGGTACCGGGACTGGATGGTTCATCTGAGGACAGAGAGAGAGACACATTTATGCTGCATTTATGTGCTGTGGGAGTAATCGGAAAAATGACTTCCCAACTGGAAAATGTATGTTGCAACAACAACAACGTCTCTGAAAGGTTTGGTACATGACTTGCCAATTTGACGTCATATCACACAAAAACATGGCAAATGAAAGTAAATGTTGGGTTGGTGTTTAAAAGAACATTGTATTTATTTACATATTGCATATACATTTTTTGCTATCATGTAATTGCCAATATGATATTAGGTTGTAACCGTTAGATGCTTTCCATGGAGAGTTGCCTAGATTATTTACAGAATTTATATATTGGCATAAACCCTCATAACAAGTCAAGTAAAGCCAAATTGAAGTGGTTTTAGGGAACGTTCTGGTGCAGCAACAATCCAGACTTGTAACTACCCAACTTGAGAAATGAAACTAAATGAGGAGCACATGAATGCACCATTAGCTACAGGGCAAGAAAACATGGAGCATTTTAGGTTGTGACTGACTGTTAGCCAAACCTCTCCCCGCTTACTTGGCATTTAAAGAGTTTGAAGGGTGTCTTTTTTATAATAATCTTTTGAAAACCACAAACCCAATGCAAAAGTGCAAAGAATGTATTAGAAAGTGTGTGTTTCTGCTTAGTCATCAAACAATTGTTATTGATATATTTGTCGAAATAGCTTCCTACCAGCAGCAGTAACTGAAACCATTGACACATCATTATCTAGCTAACTGAATTAGTTTGTTACATAAAGTCCATAAAAAAATGATAAAAACCTTCATGACTACCAGATCTACTGTGTCATAATTCCAACTGTGTGGCATGCTCTGTATTATTCCAGCTGAACTCATATACCACTTTGGCATAAATGCATTTATATTGAGCAACAGGAACATTAAATCACCCAAAACCAAAGTCTTATTCATCTCTGCTGACTCCACTAGAATAAACATTCAGCAGACGGTGATAAAACGCTGTGATGATGGCGCATGGGGCTAAAGCGACGCGACGCAGACAGAGACGCAGCCAGACGCAGCCAGTCAGCCAGCAGAGAGGCGTCTCAGTGCCGATAAGCTGGAACACACCTTCCCTTTCAAATAAACACAGGCAGCAGTGGCATTACATCACCACAGACACGGCCGTGTCATACTGTCTGATACGCAATATCAGCAGGATGGCAAGCCCTAAAAACAAATGAAGGGACGCGTACGCTGAATCATATCAGCCAATGTGCTGATGCAGGTAGTTCAGGTGAACCACCAACTTAAACAACTAAGTAGAGCGCTTCATATGTTCTTTAGCTTTATGAAAACCCCATTATGCTGCCTTCGTTACAGAATGAATGGAGAGTAAGATCAAGCAAAAAAAAAGAAAAGAAGATCGACATGATTAAATTCCTGTGCACTGATACAAATCTTTAACTTTCACAACAACTTTAATATGAATCATCTGATCTGCTTGTTGGTTGTGTACGGATTACTGCTGTGAAATCTCCCCCCCCTTAAAAACCTCAGACATCTCCCATGACACTGCAGACCTCATTTCAGCCCATCCCCGCAGATTCATTTAATGACTTGTTTGTATACCTCCAGTCCTGTTCCTGTGGAATAGCATGTCTGACACGCAAGACTAGAATATCCTTCACAGGGGATAACAGGAGATTCAGATCTTCAAACAAATAGTTACACATTTTTGGGAACTAAACTTAATTGCTGAGAGACAGATAAAAAGATCTAGTATTACTCTCATATTGTTTTCTGTTAAATATGAAGCACATGACATGCCCCCCCCAGTAAAATATACCCAAAACAAGATATAACATGTTACTTAGTGAGCTTTAGAGGTGCTTGTAGGTGGATTTTTATAATCTTTGGACAGAGCTAGGTTAACTGTTTCCCCCTGTTTTCAGACATGATATCTCAGCAATAAGTGCTTTTCCCAAAATCTCAAACTATTCCTCTAAGGTCTGTCCAAATATAAAACTTCAACCATCAGTGAAAAAAATAACAAAACCTTTTAGTGTTTTGCCTTCACAGCACATCACAGGTGTGAAAACACAGAACACCTGAAAGTGCTGAAATTGTAACCTGATCTAATCTGGATCTAAATGTAGAGAGGTAAAAAAAAAAAAAAAGCGGCAGCTGAGGTGCGTTTGTGTACACACGTTGCTGCTGGAAGAGGATATGATGATTAACAGCCGCAGGTTCTGGGGAACGAAGAAACACAATTCACAACTCATTGGCTGGTGATGAATCACCGATGACGACACAACTGAGGACGCAAGGTCGAGTTCAAGCTTGTTCGGTTATGACAGCCGATAACTTGGCAAAGATGTGAAAAGACACAGACGAATAAATACTTAACAACTTTAATTTTGTGTGTTCTTCAATTGAGGTTCAAACACCACAACAAGTAAACACAGAGTTAAACTATGATGCATTTGTTTTGTTAAGAACACATCCAGTTTTCTGAGGAAAAGCATAAAAAAAACAAGGAATTTTCCTCGTCGGGGGGGACGTGACATTTTGTACGTACTGTAGCAGGACCCCTTGTGCTCTGTTCCCGGTACAAAATCTTTGGCGGACACCTAATGTACAGCAGTCGTTCCCTTTATTGTTTGGAACTGTACTGTACATGAAATCTAATTGAAGCCGCAGGAATGCTCTTATTCTCTCGGTTATGTCACAGTCCATTAGAGCGATGTTCTTGGGTTTCTCCTGCCGAACAACAGAGGGGGAAATGCGAGCCAATTCAGGGAGTGTGGGTGGGGTGGGGTGGGGGGTGGGGGGGTGAGTGAGTGAGTGAGTGAGTGAGTGAGTGAGTGAGTGAGTGAGTGTGTGTGTGTGTGCGTGTGTGCTGCCTTACTCTGATGCTTCGTTTGAATACGTCATGGCTGCCTGCAGTACAGTATCACCCTGTCACATAATCACACACTTGACTCCATGTCACCCCCGAGTTCAAAACGCCACAAGGAACCAATTTATTCATTCATTTAAATACCGTTATAATGCTTTGACTGTAACTTGAGTAAAGTACGTTGTGTATTCAATAATTTATACTGCCTTCATGACCTGGGACGATTGGTTTCACTTGCAACATACTAAATTAAATAAGCTTGTTGTTTTTTTACTCAAACGAACACTATTCTAACAAGTACAAACCCCCGGGGTGCTTCATGTAAGACTACCATTATTTCTGATGATCCACAGCGTTTCAAGATGACATTAGGACACAATAGATGTCCTTGTAGTAGGATAAGAAAGGCCACCGTAGATAACACTTGATATTCAATGCCTTTTTGTGATTGTATGCACCAACTCCTGAAGCAAAAAGGGAGCTTGGGGTTGTTTTTTTGTAATTTGGTTCCCATGGAGAGAGGGGCTTTTTCTTTTTGATCCACAAAACAAGGAAATATTGAGAGTGCAACCACAAGTATGTCCCCATTTGATTGGACAGGACTACCAGAGAGGCCACCTTAAAATGGGGATTTAAGAGAATACACCAATATGAACTCCAACCAGTTCCACCTTGCGTGCAGAAAACAGCATTCTGTATCTCCACCCGAACTGCCTCCAACATGCTGTATGCAAAGCGTACACAGACACACACACCCTCTCATTTGCATCTGCAGCTGAGTTCTCTCTCTTGTGAATGATTGAAGTATCTGAGCATGTAAAACCCCCCTGATAGAATTTCCCAATGGACTGACCTCTGAAAATAATGCACACTTTTTCATATCTACTGTATGTAAGGACTGGGTATCATTTTGGTCTTTCAATAATGGGAAAACAGCACGTTTTTTAAAAATCAAACTGAGAAATACCAACTTGTTTTTCCACCACAAAAGTAATTTACCTTTTAACAAAATAAGCCAAACTTCTTAAGCATTGTATTGTGTTTCTTGGCACAAGCAGTTGAACGAGGACTTTCCCTAAATAAAACACAGTCTAAAGTTTCCTGCTTGAATCTCCAGCATTTCCTGTTTTAGATCAGGAAATATCACATCAATATGTCTGCCAAGCATATGATGCCAACTTGGATACTTAAAATAAATATAAATTTCGTCAGAAGTCAAGATCATGTGAGAACATGCATATAAAATGCTTTCGGCTCATTAAAAGCATGCTCTCATCTTGGTTTAAACTCGATTTCTGAAGAGTCTTCCAAGCATAAACATACTTTTTGACTCACACAAACACATGCGGTTTCATCTTTTTTTTTCTAACAGGACTACACGGCCACTGCTGTTGCTATAGAAACAGGAAGAGTTTCAAAAGAAGGCGGTGTGCAGACGGGTGCAGTCTTACCTATGAAGGGGATTGAATCCAGGGAGTCGTCCAAGTTGTTGGAGCCAGACTTATGTCGTGTGTCTCCAAATCTTCTCAGATGCATCTCCCTAAAGCTGTCGTTAGACGTCCAGCACATAGCTCCATCTGCAGAGCCTGCCTTCACCAATGGCGGGGACTTGTGACTCACCCCTCCCTGGTTGTCATTAACAGCTAGCACATAGGACGGAGGGCGGATGTGGGGAGGTCCGGAGTTTTTCTCCCTTCTTAGTACAACCACTGTCGCATCCGGTCCTTCCACGCCCTCTGCGAGACCGCCATTAGTCCGTACAAGGGCGCCGGTAGAACTGGAGATTTCTCTGACTTTTGGCTTTTGGGTAACACCTCCGTTAGTGGTGGAGGAACCAGAGGAAGAGGCAGCAACTACGCTTTGTAGTTGTCTCTGCAAGGGCAGTTTAGAGGAGGTACCAGAGCAAGAGGAGGACCTGGCTGACAACCCGGCCTCGGACCTGCTCTCCATTTTCAGACTGTCAGCCCGGCCTCGGGGCTGCAGGTGCAGAGGGGAGGAGTAGCCCAGGTGGTTGCCCACGAGGTTAGCTCTTTGGTCTTTGAGAGGGTCGGTGGTTCTAATCGAGGATAAGGCATGCGCGGGGTCTGAGAAGGAGTTTTTAACAGGCAGGCGCGATGGTCTCATGATGACACCGTCTGTCCGTGGGGTTAGCACGGAATCCGTCGTAAATTTTGTAAACACGGGAGCGGAGTTTGATAATCCACCTCCTCGCCGGTCCCCCTCCTGTCCAGTGAGACTCCTGTTCAGATGAGGTAAAGCTCTCAGGCCTGCTCCCTGCCTGCTGGCTCTGGCTTCCTCTCCCCGACACAGCAGCAGCCTGTCCTCCAACACCACCCTGTCTCCGAAGACAGCCAACCCACCTGGTTCTCCAGACTGCTGCCCCAGGTAGTCACAAGACCGAGCCCGAGGTTTGGGGACTCCTGTGGGGCTGGAGAAAGGCAGGGCATCCTCAGAAGCACTCCGAGGCCAGTTCCTGATCGGTGCTGTCCTCTCTGCTCCACCTCCGAGCCTCTCTTGCGAGACGCTACGTAACGGAGTCACCGCTGTGCCTTTGCCACTTGCGTCGCCCTCGCGGTCATTCGAGGCGCTTCTCCGTTTGACCTGGGAGTCCAGTGCCCCTCTTTGACTGGCGCTAGCAGGAGGCGGTGTACGTTGCTGGGCGTAGGCGGAGCTGGAATTGGCAGCCGCCCGCAGGCTGTCCAGGCGCTCCTGGATGGTGCGGCAACCATAAGTGTGCAGCCTCTTGGCGTCTATATAGTCCTTGTAGGTGGTGTAGTTTTTCCAGTCAATGTTCTGATGTGGGGAGGTGGAGGGGGCTGTGGGAGAGGGTGAGTAGTGGTTGGCGCTGGGTGAGATGGCGCTGGAGAACGTGTCCGGTGAGGCAGAGGCGGCCCGTACAGCTGGAGACAACGTGTCCGGATAGATCGGACCAGGTCTCGAGGATGGGGAGTAGACCGGGCTTTCTGCGGGACGGGAAGAGGGGTACTGCAACTGTGCACCCCCAGGTACTGAGGGAATAAGCGGTCTCGGTCTAGCTGAGCCGGAATCTGCCGAAGGACTGTACCGGTTTTCCTCTGTCCTGTGGCTGGGTCCAGCCCGAGCCGCCCGGGACCCCCTGTCAACCGGATCAGGAGGCATTGCCACTGTCCTCACATTGTCACTGCAGACACAAACCACCGTCTGAGTCTTTGACGTCGGTTGGGGCGGAGGAGATGGCGGAACAGGGATTTCGACTCGGTAGCTCTTATCCGCAGACGCCCCTCTTCTTCCTGGTCCCTGAGCCGGCCCTCGGGGGGTCTCGCTGACTGCGGCGGGCTCTGATGTCTGAGCCATGCCCGCGGTCTTGACTTCTATCCGAGGGTAGCATATGGGAGGGGGCTCGGGGATGTTCTGGGCATTTCCGCTGTAAGCATCATTTCCTTTGAGATATGCATCCTGGGAATACGCCTGCAAGAGATTAGAGGACATTATGTCACTTTGGTTGCTGAGAGGTTGGAAAGCTGAAATAGATCACATTAAACCCCGGGAGAGCATCACACCCAACCACGGACAGGATACATTAGACTTTTGCTTGTAGACTTCTACAGAACAGGGAGTGTTACAGACCTGCTTGTGAATCTATTCTGCAATAAAAAAAACAATTTGCAAATGCAAATCCAAGAATACAAAGATCTAGATCTAGATGACAATTTACTGCCGCCACCCCCACCTATGACTTTTACAGAATGGACTGCACCGCGGCAATGTGGTTGCTCACATCTCCCACTAGTGTCAAGAGTTTCTGTGTTTGATCTGATGAGATTATCAGCAAGACAAACACCGTTACTGAATTCCCTCAAGAACACTGTAAGTGACAGATCGGCAACTGAATTCAGTCTGTCTGAAACAATAAATCAACGGCATGCTAATAGTAGAAACACAGCGCTCTGGTACTCCCCCCCGAAACAAACACACTCTGTTTCAGTTACAGTTTCTCAATCATTTCCTAGGAGACTGCAAACAAATGTTACAGCATGCCATGATACAAATGAACTGCCCTGAGAAGTAACAGATGTGAAAGAGTGGAGAGAAAGAGGGATAGCCAGAAAGGCAAATAAGTAGAGAAAGAAAGCTGGAAAGTCCAGAATAAACCCGTGGAGCCAGCAGTGAGGATTAAGCTGGCAGGGGCTTACCCACCTTTGGTACTGGAGAGTGAGCCCTGAGGCATGAGGAGAGGCTGAACGGGGGACGCCTCTGTCTGCTGTTGCCAGCTAACGCCACTTCTGTCAGCATGGCTCCACAACTCTACTGTCACTGTAGCAACTAGGGTTCTTAACTTTGATTAAAACTTGAAGAAAAACTCTGAAATGTAGCTAATTATAACCCTGCGAGCGCTCCAGTGAAAGACGGACGGCTTCAAAAAAAAGATCCCGGTTGCATACTGAGCGCCGTACATTTCCTCATCCCTCCAGCTCAACTACTTCTGAGAAAATGAAAAGGGAGAGAGTCGTGGTGTTGGACTTTAATCGATAGCACCCTACCTGAAGTGTCAGGTTACAATTGCACTAACAGCAGAGGCAGCCGCAGTAAATCTGCTGCTTGGTTCCTCCCTCTGCATCAGTCATACAGTTAAATAGAAACCAATTTCCTCAATAGGGAAATTACAGGGCAAAGTGTTTGTGGTCTGCTGACATGTCAAGCCAGATGATTTGTTTTTCTAGTACAAACGTCTTTCTCTCAACCTGAAATGCCAAAAACAATAACCTGCCTATACTAAACCGCAGTAGGCATGCTGGGAAAAGGGGAAATATATTTGGAGTTTTAAGGATTTGCCAGAGTCTACATGTCCTAATACGAGCTCTAAAGCGGGGTGAAACATGTCATAAAGAGCTCGGAATCAAATGGAAAGTGAGCTGAAAAGGAAAGGGATTAGTTAGGATAGTTTCCCTTCTTACCAGAGCAGTGATATCCCTGGAAAACTGCAGTCCACAGGTTAGAGAAGGGCAAGCAGAGAGGAAAAACAGGGAATAAAGAGAAGTACACAGGTGAGCATGAAGAAATAGGACGCCATCGATGGAGGTGAGACAGGCGACTTCTCTGACTTCAGCAACGGGCTAAAAATAAACTCGCTGAGCAGAGGCGTCACAGTCGGGAGTGGAAGAAGAAGAAGAAAGAAGAATAGAGGTGAACTTCAGCATTGTTGGTTTTCCTTCTCAGACCTGAATATCTTCTGAGTTGCTCTTCATCCCCATTATTTCCTCCTCTTACCCCCCCCTCCCCCCAGTCTTCCTCCACCCACAACCCAGCTGCAGTCAAGATAACATTGGTGAATGTTTTCTGCTGGCTCTCTCTCTCTCTCTCTCTCTCTCTCTCAACATACTCAGCATTTCTTCCCTTTGCTCTGTCACTCTCACCTGCTCACTGTGGTACACCCCCCCCCCCCCCCCGTCTCGGTTCCTCAGTGGCTCTAAAAACACACATCCAGGAGCCTCTTTCATCCTCTCCCTCATCTCATAGACGCCGCTCTCTATCTCTCATGTGTTCCACTCATGGGTGAGCGTAACAGAACGCTCGCCTTCCTTCCTTCCTTCCTTCCTTCCTTCCTTCCTTCCTTCCTTCCATCACGCACTCCTATAAACAGTGAGCTGAGAGGAGTCAGCTGACGGCAGCTGCACTCCCTCTGGTAGTGAGTGGGCTCAGTGTCTCCAGAAACACAAAACAGATCAACATGAACACATTTTTAAAAAAACATAGTCACAGACACCACCATGTGCGTCATCCATACATCCCGTAAACAGCCTAGAAATCTTCTCCTTGTATGACGTGGATAAACAGGTCACATAGAGCAGCATTCAGGATTTGTATCAATATGTATATTCAGACGTTTAAAGGAATGGCTATACGTGATTCTCACATGTTAACTGAAAACTAAATCATGTACAAACGGAAACGTTTGCCAGTTGAATCACATCTTGTCTTCCCCTTTACTTCAATTTACTTCAGCACATTGTGCAACAGTTAAAGGCAATAACACTGTGGAAGCCAGATTCCGTTAAGTATTACAATCCCTAGTTAACGTTGAATTTGACTTTTCCTCAATGGGGATCAAGGGACAATTGCTTCATTGAAATCCCTCAGCCTTGTGAGGGTTCAGCTTCATTCCAAAACGCCAAAAGCAAGTTTCTGTGGCTTTTGGTGAACTGCGGCCAAGCTAACAAGCTATGTGTGGAATTTAGCAACACACTGGGATCCGACTCGGATCTCTGCTCCAAGAGAGAGAGAACTTCCCGAACAGAGGGGGAACAACGTGTGGCAACTGGTTTTGACGTGGCCTGGCGCTGGTTTATCGTCTGCGGGGCTCTGGACCCTGACTGATGGCGCGGGCCGGCTGCTTGCATCACTGAGATCATCAGCGTGATGGTAGAGGGGGCGTGTCCAGATTTGGCATGAAGTCTTACGCTGCTATTTATGTTGTAAGATGATGATCAAGGCGGGATGAGCAAGTGGTTTGAAAGTCTGACCTTTTATCCCCACATGTGTAATCAATACATTTATCTAGAAGGCCTCGCACCATCCATGAACCTTGCATGGTTCAACGCTGTGACTCTTTAAATATCAGGCCTGACTGTGACCTAGTTTCAAATCTTTACAATGAAATAATCACACAGTCTTTAACACAGTCCTGTCTGGTGATCTGGAGTCCAATGACTCAATCTTGCGTCCACCAGAAGGTTATCTGCTACGGTATAGACGGCTAGTCACTTTATTTATTTGTTAGGGAGTCAAGAGCCTGACGTGACTCACAGGTGAGTGTCGTTTAGCTTCACATTTCGGAAGAAAATGATTCATATTTATCGTTGCGCTGCGGTCACGCTAGTTTAGCTTAGCTTAGCATGAAGCCTGGTCCAAAGTTCAAAAACACCCCCAACAAACAACATCAAAATTGGCCAATTAACATGTTGTGTTTGGTTTGTTTGACCTGTAAACAGGAACATAGAAGTCACATGATGAGGTCATAGGGGGTGTTGCATGATGGAACTATTTTTAGTGACCAGGAAGTGCTCGGTTGCCAAGTTTGGTAACATCGATCCCGCACAGAGACAAAGACCTGCTCTCACCGATCATATCTGACATTTCGCACTTTAGTGGAAAACACAGCACAGAATGTTTTCCACAGAGAATTAGTTAAACTTTATTACTCTCCCTAAAATTACAAATTGTGATTTTTAAATTTCCTGTGCACGTAGAGGTTAAATAAACAAGATACAGCCGACATACGCCCTTCATGACCAGATTGAAAAATGTATTTGAATTGCCATTAGACTAAGATTGATAAAAAAAAAACAGTTAAATTAAACATTTTAAAAAGGGGGACTGGTCTGGTATTAAAATCGGATAGTTTTCTGCTCTAAAAAATGTTAAGCATTTTCAAGCACACTTGCAATATTGACTCATGAATGCTTACCAGCTGCAAAATGTCCTCATCCTTTGGCATCACACAGAGTTCCAGTGAAGCATCGCTGATGGAAGGAAAGGGTGATGTGGGGGGGGGGGGGAGAGGGAGAGCGTGGGAGAAAGAAAGAGAGAAACTGTTGTAACACAAGGGCACAAACTGAGCAAAGTTTAACTTGTAAAATCTTTAACTTTAATAGCTGCAGTTTAATGAAGTGCGAATGAAAGTTACACATGTGCTTGTCAGCGATAAGGAAAGTATTCTCTCTGGATGTACTGAATGTGGTTTTTTTTCAAAGAGGTTTCACAATGGTTGCGTTTTTAGTTTCTGTGCTGGTCCACAAACATGCAGCGGGGGTAAAGGCGGTGAAGGGTTTCAATGTCTGAGTCATTCACTCTGAAAATAAATAGTTAAATAAATAAAATGTGGAGTGTATCGCACATCATACCTGTTCTGGATCAAAGCTATGACTTGCGAGTAGGTCTTCCCAATGATGCTCTCTCCATTCACCTTCACTATCCGGTCCCCTGGAGAGAATAACAAATAATAAATACATCACAAACCTGCTCTTTATTGCTAATAGATACATGACAAATAAACGCTGCCTCTGCACTCTGCAAAAGAAATTGATCTGGACTCCAGTCAATGTGGTTATCGACCAAAGAAAACCACTCTGAAGTAGCTCCTTCCAGCACAAACACACAGCTGTGTTTAGATCAAACGGAGAATACCAATACTTGTTTATTTGAAGGCCCCATGAAGATCCATGTCCATTCAAGCTTTCTGAAGATGGCAGTCTGACAGGAAGAGAGGCGAGGTGAGTTCGGGGAGAGAAACTAGATAATTGTGGGAAACCGCTGCACTCCTTTATCCCAGGAGAGGAGAGGGAACAGATAAAAGCAGACAGTTTAGAGGGCTTGTCCAGGCCACTTAACATTTCCTGTAATACAGAGTGCTAATCTGGCAATAACGCTGACGGAGCCTCAGCTGTTGAACTGGAAGGAGCTGATTTTCACTAGAAGGGAGTTATTTCAAGTATTATTTTTTTTTATCCTGGCTGCTTAAAATAAGAAGTGATTCACGAAATCAATAAGAGACAGAGTGGGAGACAGATTCAAGGAGAGGTTGGAATAACAGAGTGCATATTACACTTTGTCCAGCCTCCCACGAAGGAGCCGTCTGTTATTTTGTAACTCGTATGTGTTTTGCCTGGCGGGTTACGAGGAAGTGGAGTTACCTACAGTACCAACGTGGAGAAATCTTGGCATCGAACGGCCGCTTTGAGGTGAGATGTGAGACGGGATGAGTTAATCGTAAGATCAGCCGGTTATCAGAAGCAGAGCAATGATCCTCATAGATACTGTGTGTGTGTGTGTGTGTGTGTGTGTGTGTGTGTGTGTGTGTGTGTGTGTGTGTGTGTGTGTGTGTGTGTGTGTGTGTGTGTGTGTACCTGTACAGAGTCCAGCTCCGTGGGCGGGGCCTCCCTCCTTCACTTGCTTGACGAAAATGGTGTCCATTGGCTCCAGACGGTTCCGCTGTCGCCCTGGCAACAAGAGAGCACATGCAACGAGGCGATTGGTCACACGCGGTGAGGAAGAGAGGCGGCGGCAGCAGTAATCAGAAGTAGGCCACATCGCTCTGGAGCCGGAAAGTCAACCGCCGCAATCATAATTTGCTGACATTTTAGACCATTTTTTTTTTTTTTTACTGTTAATTGAGATGAAAATTTGCAGATTAATGGATAACAATAACAATCGTTATAGGCAGCTCTAATGAGGATATGAATTGAATGGTTATGTTGGAACATATATATATATTTTGCATTTACAAATCAACATAGGTGTGCAGCAAACCCCTTTTTTGGCCGGAGTTTGACCAAAAAGCCTAGGTGACGTCTTCAAAGCCCAATGATATTAAACTGACTGTTTCGGCCCTACACTGCTGTAAGATTAATTGATACATTTTACAGCCCTGCAAAATGCCTTATTCTCAATTCTGATCAGCCTCATTTCCAGGTTTCTCACTCAAAACACACGAGCTCTTCCTCAGTGGCATTACTAGTTTGAGACAATCAAGCTCCAAGGTTTTATGAAACAAACAACAGTGTTAAACTAATTCCTCCTCTTCCCAAAATATCCCTTTACATCTCAAACGCTCAGTCTCCTGATGCTATCGTACTCGTGCTATCACATGCTCCCTCCCTTAATACATCCATCCATTGAAGCTACTCTGCTGTCGGATGTGTCCTGAGACAGCGAGGAGAGGTCGGGGGTAAACAGGCCACAAGGGAATTTGGTTTTTATACGGCAGAGGAAGGGATGACACGCCGTGTTGTGTGATGTGCAAGGAGCGAGCTAGTGGAGGAAGTCCAGCTAATTAAGACTAAGTAAAAATAGCATGTATAATATGTGTTTTATGGCAATTATGTTCATGCAATAAAGAGGGAGTGACTTTGTTTGTGCGTCTAATTAAGACAGCAAAAGAGGGAGAAGTCGTCTTTCCCTGAGCCTTAAGCCTCAATCTCAGTTGGCCTCAGCTGCCTCTTACAGCCGAGAGGCTTTTGAGGAAGTGCAACATCAGAGCTTCTCACTGTTCCTTCCTCAGGGAGCGCCGACTAAGTACGCATGCTCCTATTTAATTAACGCCCTGCTTCGCATTTACACCGATGCAGTTATGACCCAGTGCAATCAGTGGTTTGTAGAGACCTGAACAGCTGGACTGGAGCAGATGTGAGGTTCAAAGTGTTGCTGAGGAGCAACATCAAAGGTGAGGAGGAGGTGAGAGTTGGTTAATCATCGGTTTACTCAACTTGGTTCAGGAAAACAAGCCTGTTCTGGTCTGAAGGCCTTTTTTCCTCGCCATCTCTGTTTTCCGGGTTCATGTGGGCAGTAAACATACCAGCGTTTCCAGTATATGAGCTTCTGAAATGTTATCATTAAATGTCCTTCTGTGATGACGGCATGACAGTATGTCAAACTCACTCTGCTGCTTCCCCCCAGTGGCTGAAAATGTTACTGCAAACTATTTCAATTTGTGACGTTCAATGTACTGATGCAGAGATTTAATGTCAAATAAAATAGAAGAGCAACACAGTGAGTTTAAACAGACACTCTTACAAAAAGTTTGAAATCATCACCAAAAAGTTTTTCTAGAAAGATAATTCTAAAAAATGAAAGATCACGGGTTTGATACCCATCACAGCCAATGTGCCCTGTTTTAGTGTCATCGTACTCCTCGTTCCCTGTGTATACAGTAATAAACACCCTCCAGGTTTGACTGAGACGTTCACAACAGTTGCAGGCTTGTTTTTCATCCAGCAGAAGGCAGTGCAGCACATAACATGACCCCTCTTAGTGAGGAACAGTGTAAAATTGTTACTGTATTTCCATTCATGTTCTCACTGGATGACCCGGTGAGTGATTGCAGGACAAAAGCTCCACATGTAAAAAAAATAAATAAAAAGAAAACCTTAAGTGCTGCAGTGTGGCTCCATTGCAGCCCTTCACAGAGCGTGATGAAGAATGTGCACTGATGCATTTATGTGTAACGTCACCGACACAATGTAGGACATGACTGACCCGAGGTGAAGGTACAGATGTTAACAAATGCCCCCCCCCCCCCCTCCCTCCCTCCCTTTCTCCCCCGTTCTCTCCGTGTACTCGGCAGACTCCCAATCCAGAGCCAATCTCGCCGAGCTCCAACTCTGCAGCACAAATTGGATTTCTGGAAGTTTCCATGCCACGCAGCTGGATGAACGGGATTAAATGTGGAAATCTAAAGCTCTGGATATTTTTTTTTTAATGCTCCCAACTGTCTAACCGAAGCATAAACTACCGTGTGGATGAAATACATCAGCCTGCCCTGAATCCACTTTGGCTGTTCCAAAACACAGAATGAGAGTTGAGTAACCTTGGCTACTCTTGGGTGGTACTCGAGGCGGATGTTTCAGTAGTGGACAAGGCACTTCATTCACGCCTCACTACATCTTTTGACACTCCGTGAAGCAGGTGCATGTTTGAAGAAGATCTTGGCCTAAAAATAGATTTTAATAACTGCAGGTATTTTGCTCAAACTACAGTGGATAACACCAATCTGAAGTTGACCACATCAACGCCACTTGGTACAGCATTATGAAAGCTGCTAGCGTTTAAAACTGTAATCAATACAAATTTCCTATTCTATTTTAATGCCTGCTTCATTTATTTATGTGGCAAATTCTTTCCCATTTTGCATCCAAAAGACTAAAATAAGTCAAAGCAAGTGTGAAAACAGAGCCTTATTTTTAAAATGTAGTGTTACAAGAAGATGATCATGGTCGTTAATAATTCTCTCATGTTTATTTTTCTCAAGTTATCTACTAATTGATTTGTTTCCCAGAAACTTTAATTTCTCACAAATCTAAATCTCCATTTTCCAAAATGCAATGATGACACCACTTTGTCAAATTCCATTATTTAAAGTTAAATACAACTTTTTATTGCTGTTGTGGAACATCTTTCCTCTAGAAAGCCACAAATTGACCTCGTTGGTTGGCTTCTTCCAAATTCCAGAGTTTTAAAGCCCCTGGAAGCTTAAAGAATGTCTCCAGGAGAACCACGCCTCACGTTTCAATTGCATATGAAGCAAAAAATGTGATTTCTTTTCCTTACTGTAAGTTTTATACGACCCTATCTGGTCCAATCTACTGCAGCAGTGCAAAGTCCACTGGCTGGATGTTAGCGCTGCTCTCTGGCCTCGGCGAGCTCTGGCTTGGCCGTCGTCCCTGGCTGCACAGCTGGGCCCGGTTCTGTCGGCCAGCTCCCCCGTTGTTTTGGGTTAGATAATGTTATTCTTCAGAGGGCCGGGCCCGCTGCCCGCTCACTGCATTAACCCTCCACTAATACCTCTCAGTCCAAGCTAACTGCTCTGAACCATTTGTGTCACTCTTGCATTAACTAACACCACATACAGAAATAAACTAAAAACCTATACAGATGTTGTCGCTCTGCACTCTGAGAAGAAAAGGTGTTTTTCTCAAACTTTCCCAACTTTCAAACCCTGAAGCGGAGGAGGCCTGTGTGTGTGTGTTTAGATGGCTATCTGCGTCGGGTCCCGTCCAGCAGAGAAAATATGAAAATGGGAGGCACATAATCCTGGCACGGTGTATTCCCCACATAGTGTGGGAAGGTCAAAGCACAAGTACACTTTACATAAATCCATAAACTCCAACTTCCTTCAAAAGAAGTTGTTCACTGTCGAACTCCTCCTCAAAGAGACCCGGACTGCTTTAAGACAGCCGACGAGGCCGTCGTGAAAATAAATACTGTAATTCTGTCTTTGTTTCTTCCCGTTCCCATGAAGAAGCTCTCTGTGCCGTTCACACACTAACTAGTCCAAACACAACTCTACTTTGAAAGCTTAAACTCCGCTTGCTAAAACAACCTGCGTACCCGTCGCCTGACCCCCTTGAAATACGTCATGAACCCACATCCTCATCCTTTGAAGAACGCCTCCGTCAGATGGGGAAACGAGCTGTAGGTGCGGGTCTCAGATGGACAGGTCTCATTTCACTAATCACTGCACTTTGTAAACGGCCACACACACACACACACACACACACACACACACACACACACACACACACACACACACACACACACACACACACACACACACACACACACACACACACACACACACACACACACACACACACACACACACACACACACACACACACACACACACACACACTGGGGGAGGACGTGTCAATACACCTCAAAGCCCCCGCCATCACTGACACTGTCAAGTCAGCGGTTTGTCCTTACATGTAAGTAAATTGGTTGGTAAACTGAACTAACATAGCACGTTTCTGAACAGTTACACAAAGAAAATGAGTTATATCGCCCAACAGATGTTGTTTTTTGTGAGGCCAGAACCAGATTTGTATTTGAGATGCCATTATAAAAAGTCTGATAACAATACATCAGCTTATATGTCTTGTTTTTTGTAATATACATTGTATAAACAAGCACTTTTGATGAGGATCCTTCACTTTTGCTTATTAAATAGTTCCCACCAAAGAAAACTGAGCATGAAATGTTCATTATGTTAACAGTAGTAAGACAAAAACACTTAAGGTCTTCGATATTTTACATGTTTCTAAGAATGTTGGCTTAGTTGTAATAGAGATAAGTTGTGATATGATATCATGGACACAAAAATGTAACTTGTAACTGTACAAGTATGTGTAAAACCCAGCAGGGCTACATTCCTGGAGGGGAAGGATCATTTCAAAATAAGTCATTTCCTCAACTGTGGCGTTCCTAACCTGAGTGAGATATGCCTGACCCCGCCGCTACACCACAACAGACTACACACACAACACACACACACACACACACACACACACACACACACACACACACACACACACACACACACACACACACACACACACACACACACACACACACACACACACACACACACACACACACACACACACAACCTGTGTTTTTTCCAGCACAGACAGGAAGCTGGTGGAGAACTTTCCATCCCTTTTTTTTTTTATGAATTCCAAATACCAAAAAAAAAAAAGAGGATATACTGACCACACCAAACAAAACTTGATTCAGTGTTTTGTTTTCTTTCTGTGAATCAAGCCAAACTATCTACCCAGGGATATACAGATCATCTGAGGGAACAAGTGACAAACATCTGGAACCTGAAGATTTTAGCCTAAAATACTTTCTCTCGCTTTAAGCCAACTGGCTGTGAATGTGGAGGGTGGCGTCTGTTTTTTTTTTAACATTTCCAAAAACAAAATGCATCAGCTAAAGTTTAAAAGAAAAAGATTAAACTGTGTGTTGCAAAGTTCCACCGTTAGCATGCTAAGCTAAGAGGCATCCTACCTACAACAGCTTTAACTACATTGGTTTGTCCTTGGATGCTACTTGATGCAGATTTAGGAAAGTTACACCCCAGCTAGCACATTAGTCCTCATTCTGATTCACAACTACTCACACTCAAGTTACAAAAGGACTGGTCAGGAATTCCACTTGCAGCCAGAATTAAATAAGAGAAAAAAAACCTGATTAAATTGATCTAGATTTGGGGAATTCAGTGTCAGGCCTCATGGTAGCAAACTCAGACTGGAGAAGTCATTGCGTTCAGTAAGACATAGATACAGATAGAGAAGGAAAGGCAGGAAGGTTGGAGCGTAGACTTATAGAAGCAGAGAGAGGGAGAAGAGAACAGAGAGATAAAACTTTGGACACAGCTTTGTTAAAGAAGGTGGGGCAGTGAAAGGCCCACTGGAGAATACTGGGGAATTCTGTTTGCTTGTGCTGCATTACGTTCACTCTGCAGACTTTATGGGAACCAACTAAAGTCTGACCAAGAAAAAAAAAAAAAAAAAAAAAGGGAAATAAAGCTGGTATCTGCAGAGAAAAGTGTTTCACGTTGAGTGAAAAACTAATATTTAAACAGATGGAGAGCGTTTTTTTTTCTTATGTTGCCGAGGTACCACAGATTCATAAGCGGAGCACAGGACGCCTCATTTCGGATTTCACCCTTCAACAAGTTGCTAAAATATGCAGCTGGAGAGAAAGAGACACATGAAAGTGTGTGGAGGGGGGAGGGAGGGAGGGAGGGAGGGAAGAGGAGAGGAAGCGAGATAGAGGAGGGAGATTTGGTATGTAGACAACCGCTGTGAAAGGAAACAAACAGATCCAAAGTTGACACACGCACACACATCATTCCTCCGTCTCCCCGTTTTCACGATGCACCTCTCCACGCCGTTAATCAGTGTTTACGGTTGTTTATCTGTGTATCTACGTCAGGTGTGTGTGTGTGTGTGTGTGTGTGGAGGTCTGTCCGTGTTTTCTGGCATGTTTCCAGCGGCAACACCCAGCTAGTCAACATGCGGTCGACAGCCCCCCCCCCGTACTCACACACACACACACACACACACACACACACACACACACACACACACACACACACACACACACACACACACACACACACACACACACACACACACACACACACACACACACACACACACACACACACACACACACACTCTCCAAACACCAACAGCCTCATCACACACTGGCCCAGAGTCAAGCAAATAAACTGCAGTGCAGAGCGCCGGGGAGGCCGCGAGGCTGCAGGGAACATCACAGAAAACTGGAGAATACAACTTTTTTTTTTTTTTTTAAATGTTAAAACAATAAAAACACAGTGGATGTTTTTTATCCGTCTCTGTCCATGTGTCTCTATGTTGTTTTTCGGTGATGTTGCGGGTGTTTTGGGGAGTGTGTGGTTCGCTGTGATGGCGACCAGCAGTGTGCTGGGTGGTCACATAGCAACAATAACAACTCGTAGGAGTCAGCGAGAAATGACACCAAAGCTAAATGTCTACAAGTTCAAACCCACAACAAATCTCCTTCTTTATTCCTCGAGGTGTCTGGCTACATGTTGCTGAGGTGTGAGGCGGTCAAGAATGGTCATTTAAATCTCAACCTTTAAGAGGACATGGACAAAAAGTGAGTAAACGCCAATGACATCTGGGCAAAACTCCATCTGCTGAGGAAGAATGTACGATTCAATACAATCGAAAGCTACAGAAAAACTACTGAATGGACCTTGCGATTAGACTTTCCATTCAAAAAAAATGACCAAAGGCCAAAACGTGATAATTTGAAGGCGTATAAAAACTAGCCTACCAATGCATCTGCCTCTAGGGAGCGGAGACAAATATCGCCTTTTGCCTCACTCAGCAGTGTCTGATTATATTTCACTGAATATAAACGAGTACCAACTACTATAACGGATTAATATTACTGTCAAAGTGTATAAGAAAATCCTTTAAAACTCTACTCCATCTATTTATGCTTTAATTCCATCTGTTTTAAGGACACAGTAAAGTTAAAAGGCAGCTTTGACGTTGCAGCTTGTAATTTGTACACATTATACTGTTTCTATAATTCCATTATGTAACCTTCATAAAGAGATTTATTGCAGTACTGCTGTATTACATGGCATTAGTTTCAGCTAGTTGGGACTAATAAAATGGAAACTGATTGTATGTTTAAAAAAACAGTAATGATCACTGTGATGGGAAGCCAGAATCAGATTGGTAGTGCTGTGCAGAAGAGACAATGCACATTTGGACACAAATTACAATCAGCAGCAGCAGTTTGGAGAGAGTTTGGTGATCAGAAGGATCTATAATTAAAGGCCACAGCTGGCTGCAGTCTTAAAAACAGGCACTAAGCTACACAGAACAATTAGGCACAAGATGAACAGAATTTTGTTAGATCTGCCTCTCTGAACAATTTATTCAAAACTTAGTTATATTGAGTAAAATCCAAGCCTTCGTCTTCATACAATGATTCAGCTTAGCATAAGCAAAGTCCTAATTATCATAAAAACCATCATCGCCTCAAAATGATAATGTGAACTTTTGATTCAAGAAAAACTACCCTGTCTTCATCTTTTTAGCAAGGCATTTTTCAGAGAGTTCAATTATGTATTAAATTAAAGACCCTTTAGGTTACTTGAAAAATCACCAGATTTGGAGATGGACTGTTTTTTCCAGGACAATCATTTAGACATACCTGCACAACTGTTCACTTTAGTAACTTATTTTCCCATGTACTCTCATATATTTGTTAAGTTTTCTTATGTTTCTATGACTTTATACTATTGCACTGTGTTTCCAAGTCAAGTTCTGTGTACGTGCCGTCATACATAAAACATTTCTGATTCACTGGAAAGCGACCATGTTAACAACAACGGTATCATTAGATTTTTATTCCCATTATAAGCGTTTAACTTGATCAACTTGCTCTCAGCTGTGTGGCCCTACTACCTGTCAGCATCCTCCCCACCGTTGAGAGGCAAAGGAGGATTTATGAGAAGCTGGAAGCAAGCCAAGTGACTTCCTGTGGCAGCAGTGGGTGTGGGTGGGGGTGGGGGTAGAGATCTCCAGGCCAGGATTCATTATTCTCCATCTACCGAGCTTAGCAGTGACCAGCTCTCATGCTCTTACCCCGCACTTCTTCACACCATCACACGCGTGGGCTTTTACATGACTTCTTTCAGGTAGAGTCACATAGAGGGATTCAAGTTCAACAGTGTGTAGCCGCACAGACTCCCCGCGGGGTTTCCTCTCTCTCCACGGCAGGGCCCTTCAGTGTGTGAGTTGTTTAATGTTTTCGAGGCCTGTGTTGAATGAGCCGGGTGGACGTGGAGGGGTTAAAAAAAAAAAAAAAAGTGTGAGGAATGTGACACCAAGGGCCAAGAGGGATGATGAGGGACACTTACAGGAATCTCTCAATTTCCCGTTTAAGAGTCGGAATTATCCGAAAAAACGCTGCGCTCACCCGCCTCTCACCCTGGATGCTTCGCTTTCACTGTCCACTCATGCCAAAACAATTCACTGAACCACACCTGGTAGGGCTTTTTGGGTTCATTACAAGCCAAACAAACAGCTAATGACCATAATCTTCTCCCTTTTTCTCCCTTGTTTTATTACAAACAGAAAACAATAGCGCTCCTGCCAAAAAGGTATCAGCTTGTTTTCGACACAGAAAGATCTATCGAACCCTGAGCTTAGATGAGAAAAGCTTACATAAACTAGGTAAAGTGAAGTAAAGTGGATATTTATTTAAACCAAAAACACAATGGATCATTTGTTTAAGCCCCTTGCTGTTGCTGTCCAGTCTTTGGGCATGTTTGTGGGAGCGCATGTCCGCGTGCTTTGTGTTTCTATGCGCCACACAGACGTGGAAGCTGTTTAAGAAGGCTTCAGATGCAGCGGAGCGGTCCTCCCTGCGTTCATGCTGGGCTGCAGACGTGAGCAGAATACCGAGGGACTGGAACGACGAGCTGGATGCTCCCAGGAATGCCGAGGCCTTGCCAAGCTAACGGCAAAGCTCTGACCGCCACTCTTGAGAGGAGCAAAGCTTGAGAGACCAAAGTGCAGCACGACATCCTGGCCTTTCTGCCCGCTGCTTCACCTGCACCATGTTGTTTACGTCGGCTTCAGTGGTGCCATTCCGAGGGTCAAAATATGTGCATTTATGAAGCCATCAATGGGACTGAATTTGCCAGCGCTAATGAAATGTTGAGACCGATCTATCAGGAGTGTGAATACATTACAGTAATGGACTGTCAATCCTAATTTGATCTCTATTCTGTGGAGTTACTGGAGAATAGCTAATAGTAAATGGTTTCTGTGCCATTCTTATTGCAACACCTGAGGTCCCAGATGACAGAGCGCATCTCTAATGAATGGAGGGAATTCAAAAGAAAAGGGAAAAAAACCAGTTTGTCAACACTTACCTCGGCTGCCGTTGTCTTCATCCTGGAAGAGAAAGAGAGAAAGAACATATTGAGGATTTGTGATTTCATTTCATTCAAAAGATCCATTTTTTTTCTGAGAATGAACACTTTATTTATCTTTTGCATCAGTTTATTCACAAGTAGATGCGCCACACTTCATTTAAATATACCATTGAATATCTGTTTATATCATATGGCAAGAAAAATATATAGATCACATTAATCACCATCTCCAAATCCTCCTCCATCTAACATTTAATCCCATCAACACCAATAATAAGGGACAACAAGTTTCCTAATCTATTAATCCTTTGAGATATTAATAAAAAAATATTTATTCCATATTTTTATATAGTTTTTAACTATTGCTCAGACAAAAAAAACAAGCAAGTTAAAGACATCACATTAGACTTTAACATTTTTCTTTGCTTTATATATTCCTTAGTTATTTCATAAAAACAAATACAAAAAGTCACCCCTAACCGAGTTTAAACAAACAATAAAGGGGGAAGCAGATAACGAAAGAAGGAAATAGGAGTGACTGTACGTGTTGTTAGTTAAAAGCCAATGATGATGTATCAGTGTTGCTGACATTTTATAGCTTTAGCAATGAATTCATAATCTGAATAATAGTTGGTCACAGCCCTGGATGTAATCTCTCAGAACTGAATAATGGATTAGATGATCCACAGAGGAAAAGACAAGTGTTTCTTATAATGTAACACAGCTACATAATTAAAACTCTCGTGGCAAAAGACACAAGAGAGGACAGAGAAACCCAAAAAACCACTTCATAGCATTGTGGCGGTGTTTTTTTTTTTCCATTTCCCCAACACATAAAACCGTAATTTCCCAGTTAAAATCCACACACTCGTGCTTTAATCCACCTCTCCTCAGCGACACATATGTTCTCCATGTATCCTTAAAGACCGTCCGCTCTCCCAAGGCTTTCCTTAAGACGCTCTGACCCTCTCCAAGCTAACCCCAATACCCTCAAACTGTGATTAATCAAGAGCTCCAATCCAAGACCCTGAGAGTAATTACAATGAAATGTGATGAATGTATAAGGATGCGGTTACGTAATGGGAGAGGACTGGTTTGTGTGTACGGTGAGTGAGACCTGAAGGATTGAAATTTAAGGCTTCAGTTTGAATATTTCCCAGAATCCCGTCTTACGATAAGAAGGCCACAGAGGACAAAATGTAGTTTTAGTTGTGTAATTCTAAATATCAAAGTCTCAGAATTAATTACATGAATGATTGAGAATAATGCCAACTTGTTACGCAAAGCTGAATTCTGCCTCGTCAGGAGCCGTTAGTGTTTCAAGTTTAATTTACTGTCTTCATTTTGCATTGTTTGCATCTGAGATCGCCTGGCTCCAGATTTGTGGTTGTTAATGTCAGTTCAATTCAAGTTCACAAACTTTCATATCCTTCTATTTAGTTACAGGAAGATCACAGAGCATGTGGTGGTCTACGCTGGACTTACAGTGAGCGAAACAACATTGTGCTACCCAAGAAGGCCTCCGGGAGAAACTGTCCATCGTTTTGGTTACACAAATGTCTAAAAGTCCAAACTGTCGTGCCTTGGCTTCTCTTTCAACATACAGAACAGGAGCCAAAAGCTATAAACACAAGAAACTATGCTAACTTTGTAGGAAATCCTTCTGTGCAAACTGAAGAGGTTGTCTAAATACACTTCAGAGAAAAGTAAACCCAACTTATCCGGAATTATCACTTAAAAAAAACTAATAGTCAGGACGCTGTGATAAGCTTTGGGAAAGCGGACACAACACACCGGCACATTCTACCATTAAAGAAGCCCTGTCGTATTTATCCTAAGCCCCTTACTGTGTGTGTGTGTGTGTGTGTGTGTGTGTGTGTGTGTGTGTGTGTGTGTGTGTGTGTGTGTGTGTGTGGTGCCCATTAGGAGCCGGAAGTGCTGTAACATCAGGATTAAAAGCAGAGAGCTGATTGGTGCTGATGTTATCCAGAGGACAGCTGGCAGACTTCCCAGGTGGGATGACACAAGTCAGGGAGGCTCTGATGAAAACATTACGGACTTGAATTTGTCACATTTAACATTGTACTGGTCTTTAGTCTGTGTTAAATGTCTCAACTTTAACACCTTGAACAGAGTAAATATTGATTATATTTCCAAGTGGTAATGCAGTTTGTACTATGGATACTCTTCATATAATACAAGGTGTATCCTAATCCTATGGGGTTCAGTGTGTTGTGTTTCCACAAAGGTATAGACCAAAAAAAAAGTTAAAAAGTATTAACAGCACTAAATACTTATTCTGATTATGTTTTGCCCCTCGTGTCACACAAATCAGGTGTTTTCTCATCATTGCAGACACTTTAAAGCTAAATAAAGTCACATTTTATGAAAACAATCTGAAATACTGACCAGTGGTTATAATTTCAGGGCATGACAGCGATGCAGTAGTAGTCGATTGAACAAGACAAAACAATTAAACACCTCTTATATTGTATGATGCTGTTGAAAGGGTTGTATCCTTGAGTCAATTTGAAGATTATACAGCTTCATGGGGGATTTCAGTCCTGGAAATGATATTTTTCTTAAACTATAATATCTTAATCAAGTTTTACTTCCTTTTATTTCCTTAAAACTGCTTCTGGTCTGAGATTATTTCATCTTTTTCAGCAAAGATTTTTATGACAGTGTCTTAAATAAAGATCCTCCTGCTGAGCTCAGGCTAACATCACTTGATTCAACAAAAGTGTATTTACTTTGGTGATGGAAGTATATTTTCTTACATCAACTGACAGAATGTTTTGCTTATTTTAAACAATTACTTAGCCCTGAATGGCATTACATGATATAAAGGTTGTTTTGTATTGTTCTATAGTGTCATCAGAGGGTCAATAGACGGCGTTCTGTCACCTTCAGAGAGTTGTGGACGGCAGACTCCGGCGGGTAGACGATGAAGTGTCGCAGCGTGAAGCCGAAGCCCTGGGAGGTTCGGAGCAGGTGAAGCGTCTTGGGCCCCGGCCAGGAAAAGGGCTCCTCCTCCGCCCCGGGAGAAGCCACGGCCGACGCATCGCTCTGATCGCGCCCATCCTTCTGCTTGGCCTGAAAGGAGGACAAACAAACAGGTACGTCAGTGTTGATCTTCAGGACACATGCAGGGTGAAGAACCTGAACCGTGGGGTTGACGCAGACAGACACTGGAAAGGAGAGGAGTGCTTTTGATAGACTTATTCATAATTCATTTATGGAAAAAACCCTGTTTGCTTTCTTCTTGAGAGTAAGATGAGAAGATTAATACCAAACATAGTACAGTCGCGTACGGTAAATATAAGCTATCAGCTACAAGAGGCCACTTAGCTTAGCTTAGCATAAAGACTGAAAAGAGATTCAGCTTTGTTTTTAAAGATTGAGCTTTGGATGTGCTGATAGGCAGATTTTGGTACATTTGGACCAAACCAGGCTAGGTGTTTCCCTCTGTTTCCAGTCTTTATGCTAAGCTAAGCTAATGCCTGCCGGCTTTTGCTCCATATTTAACGTACAGTTGTGAGTTGGATAATGATTTTCTAATCTAACTCTCTCCATGCTGATTAATGCAAAAAAAAATAATGTAAACGGGAAAAAAAATGAAAATATTTTTTTAGATCACTGACTAAAAGGACTTTTTGAGGCCTATCAGGTGAAAGTATCCTGTATTTAACAAGAAAAAAGTCAAATCATTGATAAAAGTTGGAAGAAAATAAACATAATCTTGTGTAACAGAAATAATTTTCTCTCTTTTTCCCCTTAAATCATCATCACCTCCCGCAAAATGTACTCTAGACTCTTGGGAGGTGTTGAAAACCCAGTTTGGAACCACAGATGCAGATGATGCATTGCTTTCCAACAAAGAAAATCAAATGTGGTTGTGAAAACAATGACGCACTGATAGTAAAACTGCCATTTCCCCATGTTCACTGTTGAGGACAAAATACAGTCACTGTGTTCACTTCAACCCCCGGTAATTGTGTAAAGAAAAGAGGTTTGGTTAAAACAAAGAAAAGAATGTTTTCACAGATGAATCAGCTAACGGCTCGGCATAGATCTCATTAATCAGGCTAGGTTGTGTTGATTCTGCTCAATAACAAAAGGTGACAAGGTTCACACTTTTGGGAATAAGTAGAAAATAGTTATCAAGAGGGTTTAATGTTCAAAAATACGTTGTTTCTGCTACATAAATAAATGATGACATATTGGTTTTAGACGACGTGGAACGTTTGAGCTGCTATTATACACAAACACAGTGGCAGTTTGATACCATCACAAATATACAACATATTTCAAACAAAGTCCTTCATTTCCACCACAATATAAATGGTTTATCATTATTCTACTAAACTGTGTTATTTTCTGGACTTGATCTGTAATTTCGGTTCACATACATTATTGTCAAATAGCTCAAAATGTTCCCCGACTCTTAATGCCATCACCACTTAAACAAAAATGGCCTCACATACCACCGAACTGATCTCCTCCGCTGCTGCGACCTGTCTAAATGGTGAGCATGGATTTATAACGTATCATATTCACTTGAATCTGTTGATTAAGACATGAGTTTCAGTTTCCAGATACAAGAAGAAAAACCATCTCATTCAGCACAACCGACATCCCCAGATGAAAACAGTTAAAATGTTGGTGACAGAGGCCAAAAATGCAGTCAAATAATTTAGTTCCTAAGTTGTGGTTCATGTCAGTGATCACAATATCTGTCAAAATAATCAGGGCCGTCGTTTAAGCCACATTTGTACTGCCGCGAGCTCCGCACAAAGCGTACATATGGCTTTAGTTATTGCACATTTGGGGCTTTGCAGGGCTATTTGGCGTGTTTGCACGCTGACAGACTTATCTTCTACATTCCTACTGTGACTAACACGGGATAAAAACAAGCCTTAAGTGCTGGCAGCTCTCAGCTTCAGTAACATTACATTCATTCCTATATAACACAACACATGCGCCGCACATCAGCAGCAAAACTCTGCATTTAACTGTTCTATGACGGAAAGCGTTTACTCCGACTCCGTCTCAAATGGCAACTGTAGCTAAGCTGGAAATACAGAGTGAGTCAGAGAAGTTTACGTTCAAAGACCCTCTTTTCCTGAAGATGATGTTACAAAAACAAACAATTTTACAAGAATTACAAGAAAAACATTCAGGCACAGAGGGAGTGTGGGTGGTCTCATTTTACATCAAAACTTAAGAGATTGCATTGTGAAGAAAGGCTCAATAGCGTGATGTAGAGCTGCAACTACCGATTATTTGCATAATTTAGTTTTATAAATATTCAGTATGTCAAGCACTTGGTTCTCGTAAACCATTGTAACTTGAATATCTGTGAGTTTAGGACAGTTGTTTGGACAAATCAATCAATTTGAATGTGTTGCAACGTTTTCTAGGAAATTGTGATGTGCATTTTTCATTATTTTGTGACAATTTAGAGACCAAGAGATTAAAAGAGCTCAATACGAAATTCACAGCATTTCTATTGCGTCCATATTGCTCTCAACATGGTAACAGTATGCGGCTTGCAGCAAACTGTGCTAACAGCGCTAACAGTGCTGACAGCGCTAACAGTGCTGACAGAGCTAACGGTGTTTAGGGGGACATCTGCTCAGGTAGACATTACTCCACTTCACATTTCAAAAAGTTGTTTGCTGCTATAATAATGCTCAGAATTTGGAGTTGAGCATCTTTAATTAATCATTGAAGAAAATAAATGACAGTTCAAATTATTGATATTTGCCGTCCTAAAAACAGAGTCAACTGAAAACTCAAAAAAATGTCAAGTGTTGCAATAGTCCAAACATACAGGACAACAACACCACTCTCAGAACAATTTATCCAGGACTTCAACTCGACTTTTGATAGATCATTTATTGCCAAAGCCATTTCAAGAATTAAACAACCCAGATTTAGAACTACCATAACCATACAGCAGGAAATATTCCATAACTCTTAATCCCAACGTCTCCTTATTGCACCATCACTGAGAAAAACACTCTGACTTCTCCTTCTGCTGCGAGCCGTCTGAGCAGAGAGACTTTCTGTCACATCCATCATCAAAGCAACGACGGAGCTGAACCGCTGCACCACAGGGCGCGCGTCAGCGGTTATTGCTAACGCTGCCATCGTGACTCCGGGCTACGAGAGACTGCCAAGAGTTTCAGCCTCAGCCCGGATCCCTCCACGGGCCCTTCTCCTACCAAAACACGTCTTCGGTGTGGATCCAAAACAAAGACATTCTCCCCACCGAGCCCTCCGGCTTCTCTATCCACACCTCTCTCTCTCTCTCCTCCGCCTGTCTGGGAGTCGCAGATGTAGAAGGCCTCCGGAGAGTGGGATGGGTGTGGGCTTAATGGTATGACTGGTGAAATCACCACCAATACCCAGTAGAGTGTGGAGCTGGAGGCAAGCCACAATCCATATTGTTACAGAGAGAGGAGAGAGGAGAGCTGACAGTCCAACTCAGTTTGTTTTTGATTTCATGCTGAAATTGTAATGTTATATTATGCAACAGCTAATCCATTTGGCTCACAATGCACCACACAAACACACACACACACACACACACACACACACACACACACATTATCCATCTCTTTAAATGGAGAGAGAAGCAGCAGCATGGCACAGTGTGGAGGGACATTGTGCGTCAGTGAAATACAGCCATAATACTGTAAATATGCTCCAAACACGCTCACCCTATTACCTGATAAATATGACTTCATTATGCATGCAGTCTGTTCATCAAAACAGTCACATTATGTGCACACTGAGGGTTTGATCTGCGAGCTGCCATATGGTGCCTTGGCCTGCGGGATGGTGCATTTGCATGCCCGTTCCTGCTTCTTTATGTATAACAGAGGAGTGCATTTGAATGGCATTGCTTGTGGACTCAGCTTCTCTCCACATTACTTCTTTTTTTTCTTTGTTGTTTTTCTGTGTGTGTGAGTCACCCCTGGGACGTCTGACCTCATGGATCTACCTCTTTCACTCCCCTCTCGCCTTTTCTTTCCAAACTTCTCTCCCTCTCTGACCACAGACTCTGACATTAGTCACACTTGTTCACTATGCTCTAGGAAAATATGCCTTTTAGTTCCCTCAAAAAGGAGGAGACTTCAGTCCTCGCTTAGTAATGGCAGAAGAAGAAATTCAAAAAATAAGCACAGCTGGAAAATAAGCATCACCTCCCTTTTGACAGCTTACAGCACAGTGTCACGCCAACAATAAATGAAACCTTAAACCCACACACACACACACACACACACGCTCAGATTACAGAAGATACCGGTCAGTGAAACAGGACTACCCTTACTGCAGGATGACGCACACTAAATTCCTCAGACAGCACAACAAAGTGGAGCCGCCCCTCACCTCTCCTCCCATATCAAGTGCTTCCTATGTAAACTTATACATCTCTGCCAGACACACATATTTCAGCGAGTCAGGGAATTCCTAAATGCCTTCGAAACTGCAGCACAACTTGCCTCCTAAAAATGTCAATTTTCAAGGATGCTCTCCATCGTTCTCACACAAAAGTGTCCTTACCCGAGACCGGACACAGTTCTTCCTGGAGGCTTCTCTGAGCCGAGCCCAGGACACGCTGCGGTTAGGACTGGTGAGCCCCAGCTCCACCTCCCCCCAGTAGGCTCTGGCCAAAAGCTGGAACCAGAGGCAGTACGGCTCCGACAGGCAGCCGTCCACCCCGGCCAGCCGAGCCCAGGGGCACCCTCCTGCCGACGGGGAGGGAGAGAGGGAGCAGCACCCTTCTGCGTTGACGTCCACATCCCGCAGGTCCGGGTGATCCTTCAGGGGAACCGGCTTGCAGCCCGGTGGTAGCCCGTTCCTCTGAGCCAGCATGGCATAGCCAGGGTTGAGGTGGTCGGATCAGATGGCAGAATAGATGAAAGCTCTGATTTCAGCGTCTTTTGCTTCCTCTTTTTCTACGTCGTCTACTCCGAGGTTCTGGATGAGTCCATAACGCGCCCTCTTCCTCCCGCGGTCCGTCTCCAACTGTCTATTCTGGTCTGGGTTTGGGGGGGAAACAGGGCTGTTCTCCGGGGCGTCCCACAGACACACATGATGTTTCCACTCAGCCGAGCGGAGAGCACAGCGGCTGAGTGCACTGCAGAGAGCCGACTGACTGACGCACCCACCCACTCACCACACATAAACTCTCTCCCCAAAGTATGCGCACACACACACATATTCTCACACACACACACATCAGGCGGCCTGAAGTGAATTCTCTCCCTTTCCTGTCCCCCCCCCCCCATCTCTCTCTCTAACGCAGCTCTTCCGCTGGCAAGCCTTTAAAAGTTTTAGCTGTAACGCGCCCCCGCCAACAGACTTGTGTGTTGAGGCTGATTAATAAATCAAAAGAACAAATCCAAAAAAAAAGAAAAGAAAAGAAAAGGAGAGGAGACGCAGAAAGGAGTCAAACGGTATGTTAAATATGAGGATTATTCAAACATTTTTATAGTAGGAAACACACGCAGGACAAAGTGGCTCTCTGTCAGCAGGCAGGAATAACTGGGATTGTTTTCACAGCCTGCAGAGGAAGTCAAGTGGGGCTAATACAGATAAGGAAGCATATGGATTCTGTGAAAACCATAAGGCTCCAAAATGGCCCAACAGCCCATCCCGCCCACCTTTGCATGCCTGCAGCTCATCTGGCAACTACAAAGAGCTAACGCCTGGGTGGCAGGCTCTGTGGTCAGAGAGACTACCAGGAGTTGCATAAACACACGGTGACTCCTGGATATTTATTTATTTGTTTGTTTAACAGGGTCCATATGGATAAACGCTGTTACCTAAGGATAAGCAGTGCAGCAGATGTAATCTGGATAGGACGTTTAGCTAGAAGTGCATCTGCAGCCCTCGCCTTGGTCAGACTTTTAACTGTTATTTTTAATGTAAAAATCCAGTTTAATTAACAGACATGGCAGATAATAAGACAGATGATGTAATAAAGTTTAAGATTTTCATGGATTATTTCAGGGACCATTCCTTTCTTTGTGTGACAGGTGATTGGTAATAAAACACAATGCATCAGTAGAGAGAAAATAGTCTCAAGCAGGGTTTGGTGTTTTACCAATGGATTACTTTACATAACTCCTCATTAATAGATTGGATTTACAGTTTTTGATTGTATTATTTCTTTAATTTTATTCACTAGATTACCAAAAAACAGACATTTCAATGTGATTTTTCTACTGAAAGTTTACTACTATGAATTAGCATCTACTATGATGGACCAACAAACCTACAGTCCACCCACAAACAGGTCTCCACCTCTGTTGTGTGATTTGTCAGGATTAAGACTGCTTGATTGACATCTCCTTCGTTGCATCGGTTAGGCCAGGACAATGTTTATATGTTATCATTGTTATCAGTTCATAGAGTTTCTTTTTTTTCCCCCAGCATGCTTTAACTTCACTTTATAGGTTCTCATGCACACGTAAACATACACATACATACAGCACATTTGGCAATAAAAGAGGTGGATAAAGAGGGAATGTTGGTCTTTCAGATACATTTGAGGAGTGTGTATAGTTTGTATGTTCCACACTTTATCTTAAATGAGTCATACTGTGTTCTTAACTCCTTAAAGTCTCGCTCTTGTCTCCATCTCAATGAAATCTGGTGTCCGTCCTGACCTGGTTCTAGTTAGAGGTGGCCTTGACTACACTCGCTGTCACAAACCCAAAGATTACATGTTCAATCCCTTTAAATGTCCCATAATGGTCGAAAATCACCTTGACCATGACAGTGAAACCCTATACCCTCCTCACTCAGGACAACCTGCTCTGAATTAGGGCCTGTAAGTCGAAACTCCACAACCTGCAACCACCAATTCTCTCTTCACACTCGCCTCGCAGTCTTACATAAGAAGCCGGCCACGCCACGAGGGAATACCTCCTCAATCCTTCAAGTTAATCGAAACTCCACGGAGGCTTGGCAACTGACTTTTATTTCAGGAGCAGAGTGAGCGGGTCGGGAGAGCGGGATGGACTCGTTCCTGATACCTTTTAGTAAATCTCTCCGGTAGAGCGCAGGGCCAAAACATCCATTTAATATTTAATCACATTTTCATCTCAGGGCTCTCTGGAGCGTTCCTGCTGCTCCATGAGGACTCTGTGCTGTTATGTAGTCTCTCTCTCTAAATGTTGAATAAGCCTGTGTAATGTTGCTTGAGGACAATGGGTCCGCCTTTTTCTTTCCTCCGTTTTGAATTTCAATACCTAACTATGTCCCCATGGTGAGTTATTAGTTGTACAGAGTGTCCCATAATTGTCAGTTAACTGGCTCACTTCCAACAACAGCTAAAGCGCGTCCGTCAACAGCCGCCGCTGTGGTTTGCAAAAATCGCCACGGACCAAAGCGTCTGCTAAATGTCTAAAAAAAAACGTAAATACCGGGACTATTTTGATTCGGAGATATATTTGCCATCCAAGACGGCCGGCGACGATGAAATGCAACATCAGGAACCCAGTGGAGGAATGTTCCCTCTCAGCGTTTTGTTGTGAGCATCTTGTTACCACATTCACTCAGCTCAATATAGCATGTGGTATTCCGTATGGAAAGGACGGCAGAAATAGACGTCCACTAACACAGCGGGTTAAGATACTTGACTCGTGGAAGCCAAAACAAGGATTAAGCCTCACAAGAATGGTTACATATTACAACCGCACAGTCTGCTACATATGTACATGGGAAATTGTAGAAAAAGAAAATGCCATTTTATATCATAACCATTACAAACCCACATCACCATTAGAGCTACAGTCTCCAGCCCAACAATGCGTCTTACCTCCACCGTTATAGGGTTACAACCCACATCATATATGTCTCGAAATTCGTGCAAATCTAAAACACATGATAAGGAAAAAAAAAAAAAAAAGAAAGATTCCTTTAATGGAATTCCTGTTGGCAAGGAAGTGGATTTTGGTGCCATGCAGACACAAAAACTAGACAAGCTGCCCAGAAATATTGTGCTGTCGTCGTGGCAACCCACCACACCGCAACAATGTCGGCCACTGGACTGGGGTGTCCTCCCTAGGCGCCCTTCTTGTTTATCAGTGTGTCTAAGGACGCCATGGAGGCCAGAACACGATGAGGAGATGCTTATTAGAGTTAAGGATGCTGGAAAAAAAGTGAAGGAAAGGATTTATGTGTGTGGTCTGGATTTAGCTTTGCTCTGTTTGTCTGACTCGTGTTTTCATGTGTGAGCAGCACTGACACAGCTTTAAGGATAATTCAGGTCATCTCTGGTGTTGTGGCTCCAGAGTAGAAAGTAATCAGCGGAGTCATGTTCTAGCATATTAACTAACTACTGTAAACAACCCAAGGACTTTGTTTACAGAGGCGTGGCATGGAGATATTCATCAGAATGGGCGCCTGAACACAAAAGATAAATCAGCAAAATGCTGTTTGTCAAGAGCAACAGACTGTATTAGACGGTGCAGCCTTGATGCTTTTTACATTCTCACGTAGGATCTCACAACTACGAGCCCATTTACACTCACACATCCTGTGCAGATCGGACAGCTATCCCATCCCAAAGAGCTCTGTGTCAATGCAGCAAAGAAGCTTTACAGGTGGATTGAAATTGGACTGATGTAACATGTTGTAAAGGCGTAAAAACCTATCCATCTACACACAACACACCCCCAGTATTTTACTACGACAGAGCGTAAGCGTTGTCATAAAGACATCTGAAGCTACACACAAATCAGCTCAAGCTATTTCAACATAAACAGGCCGTGCAGACGTTCTTATCTGATCCCTGATAAGCGGGACAATTGAATGAAATGAGTGTGTGTGTGTGTGTGTGTGTGTGTGTGTGTGTGTGTGTGTGTGTGTGTGTGTGTGTGCGCATGGCTGCACGATTAATAAATATTTAATCAAGATTGCAACATGGCATGATGCATTTTTCTAACAGCAGGAGGTTCAATATTTGTTAAAGGCATAACGTGTGTCAAATATTGTTTCAAGTTAAATATTGTCGTGCTTTAGTGATGTCATTGGCCTCCACATGAGATCCTACAGACTTAAGAAAAACATCTTTGTTTGGTAGTGATGCCTGCGAAAATCTCAGCATAATCATTTTAATATGTTTTTTAATGAAAATGAGAAAATAAGAACCCAATCATACTCTCTAATATCACCAATCATATCGCAATTGCAATCAATTATCCCAATTCAATTTTTTTGTCAAAATCATTAAGCCGTACCATTGATCTGCATTGGCCTGAATGAGTCTTCTGGTGTTCTTGGCAGTAACCAAACAGCTTCAGGCGCATTACCTCAACTCTTTGGAGGGGAGGAGGACCGACCCTGTCCTAGTCCTGGAAAACCAAGAAGGGTTGGAACCCAATCTGTGATCCGCCAACTGAGACCCATATACTGTATGTGATATGAGAGTATTAAACAGCTTGAAATTAAAAGTGTAAATGGGGTCCGTGTCAGACAATGGGGGCCAAAGCAGTTTCCCAGAGCCCAACAGGACTTCTTCAAAGTTCTTATCCTGACTTTCCAACAATGAATTCTGTTTACTTCGATATGAAACCAACCAAAAGCAGCAACAGGTGAACGAGATGATGTTTTCAAAACACGCAATAAACTACCCACAGCTCTTTAACGCCAGCTATGAAAAGGCTTTGAAGAAACTAATGAGATCACACAGAGGTGTAAATTGTAAGCAGCGCTGTCCATCCCATAAAAAAAATAAAAAAATTGAGAAGATCGACTTGAGGGTGTCCTGTGAAATTCCGCCGGCGGGTGAGTAACTGCCCAACAGATGGAGGGTTTATTGATGTGTGTGTTGGAACATTTAGAGGTCTTTGTCGTTCTCTCTGCACCGCTTATAGCTGCTGGACCCGACGCAGTGCTATTCCTTCTTGGAGTCCCCTCGCTGAGCGTTCTGCAAATGGCCTTGCGGCCTCACACAACACGACGTTCAGGGCCAAAGACAACATCCACACTGCGGCTGTGGTGAAATAAAGACAAGGATGGAGAAATCGACAAGCTTCCCAGAGACTAGTGTGGCGTTTTTTTTTTTTTTAAAAGCTGAAATTACATTTAGTGGTGTGTTGAAACACCCCGGCAGACAAGTCCAGTTTGTGCAGAAGCTAAAAGAAGCAAAAACTAGTTGGAGGAAAAGTGGCTGCTCTGTCTTTTCTATTTACGTTTAAAGCAGTACGGCAAAGAAGTGAGCAGCGGAACATTCTCAAAACTTAACAGCCAAAGTTGTGTTCCCTGAGAAGCAAAACTCGTTTCAGATGTTTACATTTCTACACAATGAAAACCAGGTTGTTTCATGATGCCGTTTCATTTTAATCCCCCCAAATCTTGGAGTCTAGGATTTATTAGATGATTATCTGCAGCTCTGATTTGTGTAACAAAGAGGGGGGAAGGCCCATGGTCTGTAAGCAGCTGACAGGATCTCTGGACGGGGATTAAAGACACAAGGCACCGACTGGACTCTAAAAACTACTATAAGTAATTTTGAAGTCTCCAATTGGTTCTCGTGTGCGACCAACTTTATATATCTGCGTCTGTGTGTGTGTGTGTGTGTGTGTGTGTGTGTGTGTGTGTGTGTGTGTGTGTGTGTGTGTGTGTGTGTCTGTATGTGTGTGTGTGGTGCGGTGGGTGAGCGAGAAGAAAAGAGAAAGTCTTGCAGGAGGATTAGGCTCGATTCAGGGTGGCTTTTCAGGACTCCTGGCGGGTGTAAGATCTAATCTGGACATGCTGCATCTGGGCTCCGCGAGGTAAGGCTTACTGTAACAAAGGACTGGCTAATGAGGGGCGAGGGAACAGACTGCTACCACTGTGCGCCCACACCACTGCACACCCACAATGCCCTTCTTCATACGGCCCTCAGGGGGTACGAACCCCACGACAATCGGCTTCCACGGGGAGGCAGCAGGCTGATCAAGCAGATACTGGAGCAGATTGATCACGTTTCAGGCTCAGATAAGTAGCTAAATCTGAGTGTAGGAGGCAATAGTGAAATCAGGTACTGCATTTGAAAAGATCATGTTGCAACAACTGTCAAAGCCACCGTTAAAAGTCCTCTTTATTAAATCAACCAGCGACACAATGGCTGCTTTTTCCTCACACATGCTTTTGTTGTGAGGAGGAAGTTGGCAGCAGCCTTCCTTTTCAATTCAAGACGTATCCGACTCAGACATAAGTCATGACGCAACTACTCCAAAAGCTACCACTTGAACTCCCCCGCGAGTCATGCCAGCGATATATTCATGAGCCAGTGCATCGCTCCTCTTCCGCTGGCAAAAACAACCATCAGAATTCACGGTTTGCTATGGAGACCATCTGTGGAGAGCAGAGACGAAACACGCTGCAGCACAAAACAAAAAAAATACAGGGGATTTCCTTCAAGAAGGAGCTGTGGCTGCAGAGAGGAGAGGCCGTGGGTTGGAAACTCACCCCGAAAACTAACAGGGAAGACAAAAGGCCAGAGCTCGGGAGAGGGGGGAGGTAAGGGGGTGGGTACCCCCCAGTGAGGGAACCCTGCTCGATCTGGACAATTGTCTCCGGAGGTCCCTCGACACTTCCACACAAATGCCTCTGCCAATCAGGCATTCAGTAGGCCGCTCATTCACTCCTCAGCAGCTGCTCTCAGACAGCCCCAAAAAAAAAGAAATGTTTGTGATGACAGACGACAACCCGAACCCATCTCAAGCGACTCGCGGACATAGAAAAAAACTCTCCCTGTTGTTGTTTAATTATTGCCTCTCTCCTCTCATCGCTCAGACGGTTTCCCCCTCAGGGAGACAACCACATGGTGAGACGACGAAGAGCCCTCAGATCATCTGGAGGCGCTAATGAAGACGCGGTTGTGCTCCTGTCAGACCGACACGGCGACGTGAGACAAGCCTATGTTTGAGGTCAACCGATATCTGACCCACTGGTGTGGAATCCGTGCTTCTGTGTCTGATGTTAAATATTTAAAATAACAGTTTGGCGTCAGGCGGGAGGATAGCCACAATGATGAACCTTTTACTTTAAAAATATGTGGAAATAAATCTATTGGAAACATTGCATAGGCTGTGCAAGGTCGTTTTAACCTTTTATTAAGAGCCCAAATAAACAAAACAAAATAACTCACATTTTATCCACACCGTCTGCTACGCTCTATTCCCAGTGTTGGTAAAGAAACCTGTTTATATGGAGTCTGAGCTGCGGTTGCAGGTGTTGTGAAAGCAGTCTTTACGTATCAATGGGTCAAGTTTAACGCGTCAGACTAAAGCCTTTTATGTGCTGAAGTGGCACCATAGGTAAAGCAGGATTCACCCAACCTAAGACGCCCCTACTCTATCCAGAACCAACCCAACACCGTTAACCGCCCACGTCTGGAAAACTCCACACAGACACCATCAATCAGACACCGAGACACGCAGACAAACACCTGATTCAAGACGGGAGGCTGCTAAAAAACACCAGAACGGGACGTATGGACGAACCTGTCCGCCCTGAATGTAAACTAAGTCACTCAGGTCTGAAAGGGCTCCTTTGAGAAAGTGTGACGCTGCCGTTGGCCAGCGTGTGTGCTTCATAAAGAGCCCATATAGCAGCGCGGTAAGTTGATCTTGGAATTCCCTCGGCTGAGGTTTGAGGTCGGACTGCTGGAGGAGGAGGAGGAGGAGGAGGGGAGGCTAAAGGGTGGAGGTCCACTCATTCCAGACTCATGGCTGACGATGCATAATAACGGTGTGGCGGTAGTAGGGAGAGGATCATAATGAAACCGCATTCATTTAGGTATTTGTTCATTAGAAAGGAGATAAAATAGTCCAGGTTATCTCGATGGTTTTATGGAAAATGTTAATTATTGTGACACATTTCATTTTTTGAATGGATTTTGTGTTGTGTTTAAAATCCAGCGCACCTCTTTTTTCTCAGCATCAGCGGTGCACTTTCGCTCCACTTGGGGCTCATTACTTTTTTGCCGTGTCATCCAAACTCATATCCACACAACCAAAGTCTTTATGGTAAAATTGTTTACAAAAGCACAAAGTTCTTCATAGATCTAGCCTCTTCATTTTACTCTTAAAGTACACCAGAGTGACGCATCTAACTTGAAAATGTGTAAAATTTTTTTCTTTTTTAATGCGTGATGTTTCCAAAGTCAATGCGTAATGGTGTTACATAATCGTGATCCCTATAAGGACCAAAAATAATCGTGATTATGATTTTTTTCCATAATCTAGCTGCCCTAAATCATGGTATGAAAACAAGTGAAGCCAACATTGAGTCAGGTCCTCTGCTGTGATTAAACACTGGATTAACACTGAGAGGAGATTACAGTGATGTTGTGATGCTGTTTTACATGTGAGAATATTTAAATTTAATCTACAGCATTTAGCCAGGCATCAAAGTAATTTAGATATTAAAAAATTTAATATAATACCATCTAGAAATATTAAGCTAAAATGGGGCGGAATCTTTGGGAATTTAACATTTTGATTCAAAAAAGCTGAACTGCTTGTGAAAGCATGATAAAGTCCTCTGCTTGCATAAGAATAGTGTTATGAAACTATGATTACTTCCAGTTGAGTTGATGTATTGAAAAGTGTACACAGGTAACCCAATGATGGAGCCTGGGTGACGACAAAGAATATTTATTTTATTTAAATCAAACTTGAAATGCTTCGATTACATGATATGTGTCCTCGAGCCTCTTATTCTCAGTTTGTAATATTATATATCATTTATTCATATTTCATACAGTAAACTATTATTTAATTCATTCAAAACTAACCTTCAGATTATTCAGTCATAAAAAAGAATCTCCATGAAGCAAACAAACGTGCAAAAGCTACGACACAGAAGTGTGAACACTCCTTAAAACTGGATCCACTCCTGAAATAACAAACGTCATCTCTCCCAGCCTCCTCTGGTCGACTTGTGAAATATTCAAGACTGACATTTAAAATTCATAAGCGACTGGAGAGATGCTCCCAAACTCTATAAATACACCTCACAGCGTGATGGAGCATGAAATATTCATCTTGATATGAACCACCATGTCTGGAGATCTCCTGTTTACCTCCCAACATGTGTTCCTACTGATGAACTCTGCAGCCAGAACAGGTCGACTGCTGTTCTCATGATTGTGTAATTGAATTCTGGAGAAACTCATCACACATGATAGGAGGTTGACGGACACACAAGATTGGATCCCCACTTTCCAGGCTAATGCGACTTTTTTCATGTTTTCTCTCCGTCAGTTGACTGAAAATGAATCAAAAACTATTTTGATACTTGATGTTAAAGCAATTTATTAAGCTAAAATTCCAATATTTGCTTGTTCCAGCTTCTCAAATGTGAGGATTTGCTGCATTACCCTGCTTTATATCCTTATGAATTGAATTTATTTGGGGTTTGACTGCTGGTCAGAGAAATAAGGACAATTTCAAGGCATCACTTTTGGTTCTGGGATATTGTAATGTGATTTTTTACTGTTTTCTGATCTTCCTTATGGAGACCACATACCTCTAGTTTTTATGGCTATGCTGGTTATATTCTGCCCTTTCATATGTTTAAAAGGTGAAAATTCATGCTTGTATACTAAAAGACATTTTAATCAGCGTTTTTTGTTTTTTTTCTAAAGGCATTCAGTGGACTGTAATAGATTTAATATGAGACAGATCTGGTATTGGTTATGCAGAGAGGCTCTCTGCACTGGAGCCAACACTGATGAGGACTGTGGGACACGCCCTTTAAATAACACACACACACACACACACACACACACACACTCACACACACTCACAGCCCCGAGCTGACCAAGAGCTGTAAATTACACCGCTATTATGATCCAGGCAGGAGAAGGCGTGTTGGGGAGAACGGGGGAAAATAATAGAAAAGAATGAGAGGAAGAGTTCAAGAAGATGTGCACGGTGAGTCATCATGGATGCCCGTCGTGTCTCAGAGAAGAATGCTGGTCCTCTCCATGAAAACGCCATGGTGATTTCCTATCTATACATATGGCCTGAGTTGGAGCAAACATCTGCCCTCCCCTCCTTCCTTTCTCCACTTCCCTCCATCCTTCACTTCCCTGCCAATGGGTGCGTCGTCTCTCTCCCCCCCCACCCCTTTTGCAGACGCCCTTTGCTGCACTTCATCAGACCTCAGAGTTCATCATTTAAGACGCTGACATGCACGCCCAGGAACTCACTTAAGTGACATCATGCTGCATCTCATCAAAGGGACCACAATGGAGTTTGGGTGTTAAGACTCTGCAAGAGCACACAAGCTGTTGTATGGTTCAGATCCAGTCCAGCAGATTGGGTAGAAGAACAATACATATTCAACAACAAAAAATAACCTGCAACTATTTTGATAATCAAGTACTTGTTTAAGTTATTTTCAAGCAAAAATAGTGAAACATGCCAATGATTTTATGAATGCATTTTACTATTTCAAAGACAATATCGAGAGAAAAAAAATGTATCTGCAGATAGATGCAGCCCTACTCATCAGTGAAAAACTAAAATGTGACGACCTAAGAAAACCCGACAAGAACTCTGAGATAGTGTTAATTTCAGCTTTATGAAAAAAACATTTATTGACATTGACATATTGTCAGTCGCTGCGGGGAAAGGCGTTCCTTCAGAGTTCATTTGGCAGCAGCTCAGAGAGGATGCAGGTCTGATTTATGGCCCGAGTGATTCTGTGGATCAGTCAGACTGTAATCAGAGAGGTTTTTGGTTTTTTTTACATCTTGTCTGAGCTGCTGTCTAATGTCAGCTGGTACTTCTCAGTGAGGTCGGTGCAGGGTCTGGGGCCGGAGCCTGGGGCCGGAGCCTGGGGCCGGAGCCTGGGGCCGGAGCCTGGGGCCTGGGCTTTACATGACTCAACGTATCCTCGTATGTTATCTTGCGAAAAGTTATTCCTCGATTTGTTTTTTTGTGCGTTCTCCTACAAAAGCAAGCAATACATTTCCATTTCAGCTCAAAACTTGGATACAGGAAACCACTCGGTTAGGTTTAGGCAACAAAACTACTTAGTTAGGTTTAGAAAAGATCGTTGTTCGGTATCAAATAACTGCCGAAGAGCCGTTACTGAAGTACGCAAGTTACGTGACAAATAAATCAGCATTGACTTCCTGTTTGACACGAGGAACGAAAAGATATAAATAGCACTACTCATAAGGAGAACTTAAGGATATGGAGATATTTTTCTCAGATAGAGTATTCAGAAATACTGAATACTTTGGCATTGTTGCACATACTAATGGCTACCAGATGGCTTGTTCGTTGGGCCCATTCACCTCTACTCCCGCCCAACCTGTGGGTCTATAAACTCCCTGCTTCATTATTACCTGCATAACATTTGAAATGATTTGGTGCAATGCCTAAGAATTATGGCGCATTATTTACCGTAGGTACAGCAACCAACGCTGGTTGAGACGAGCCTGTAGGACTTATGGGTGAGAACAAAGACAGGGATGAGAACTTGGCATAAAAAGCTGGGAATTCAAAAGAAACTGGAAGCTGAGGGTCAGCGTCACATCGGAAGAAAATGTCAGGACTAGTGAGTGAGATAAGGTCTTGGACTCGGAGTGAAATAAGGGAATACAGATATTCAGAGAGATGCCCCAAGAGATGCTGAGAAGTTGAAAAATGGTTCGGGCGGTGCTGTCAGCCAGGGCTGCCGTTCGGGGCGGGGTTCACCAGAGTTCATGTGACCCGCTGCAGACATTCAGACAGACGTGGGATTTACGGCGGGCGGGGCAGGTGTGACCGAACAGTAATGTCCTGTATTAGCTGAGGAGAGAAGAATGTCGTCTTTCAGCTGAGCGCTCAAACATCACTCGCTGGAGAATAGCTGCCGGGCCGCCTGCCGTTTGATGTCAACGAGTAGCCGGGACACGCGTGATGTAGTGACAGACATCTTACGTTCCATTCAAAAAGGAGAGCATCACACAAATATCAAATTGGATCAAAGCATTCTCTCAGTGCTGACCGTTTACTACCCAAGCGGCATCTCCTTTTAACGCCTAACAGCCACAACAGTCCCCTCTTTTCCTCGAGCCGGTCCAACAAACCCAGTTATGCAATGAGGACCTGGGCCAGATGAGCTGAAGAAAAGAGCATTTAGCTCCGCAGCTCTCTCCCCGCAGCGTGGAGCAGCTCAGCCATTATTCACTGGAATGTTTTCCGGGGGGGGGGGGCTGAGACCCCGAAGCCACAGGGCCGACCAATCACAACTCAGTGCGAGTGAGTGAGTGTTTGTCTGTCTGTCTGTGTTTACGGTAAATGAGTCCAAGTTGACTGACCCACTTAAAGATAAGAGTTGTTAAGCGTTCTTAACTGATTAATTGTCCCGTCAAACACACACCCTTCACCAAACCGCCTCAAGAGCTGAATAAACATCATTGCTTCATCAAGGGGACGTCCAGTCTTGCTTGTCATTTAGTTAGTTAGGGCAATACATTTTTGTCTACATAGTTTTTGAATAATTTGGATACCGTCACAAATACAAAACCCTTTAAAGTTCCTGCAATCATCAACAAACAAGTCCATAAATTGTCACGCTGCTTAAACATGACACATGTCTTTTTTCTTGCTCATCAGTCCTTTTGGATTAATAAATGTAAAGAATGTTTGTAACTTTAAAGACTTTTTAAAATGTCCTAAAAGGGACATCCAGTAGCTAAACACCGATGAATGGGCTGAACATTATGGTCTGTATGAAAGGCAGAGTATGTACAGTTATACAGTTATGTAAATATTCAAAGGTTCTTCTCACTGACTCAACCAGTCCTGTCTGTTACTCAGCTGGGTGCAACCACATCAGGTAAGTGTCTGCCATCAAGCGCAAACACTCACCCAGCAGTAAAATGGGTGGAGTTCTCTTCTGTGGGCCTTTGATACAGTACGTTAGTGTTGGTTAAAGCCATGGACTGTATGCGAGTAGTGGACGTAGTTGGTTTGTGGACGGATGTTTTGGAGCCTGGAGTTCGGCATTTTGGCCGTCACCATCTTGGTTTACGGCCGTCGCTATCTAGACTTTTTGCAACCAATGAACGGAAGTAGCCATATTTAGACGGCGAAGGAGTGACGTAGAGACACTATATATGGCTCTAGTAGCTACCTGTCAATCACAAGGTAGCCCCGCCTTAGAACATACTCTGCTTTATCGTCTATTTTACTTTTAATGGACCATAATTTACTAAATGAACATCATGCTGTATTGAAGGAGAATTGAAACTAGCTATTGAGACCATAAACTCATGTTTACAATGTTTACTGAGGGAATAAATCAAGAGAGAAGTAGAGTCATTTTCTCATAGACTTCTATACAACCAGACTTCTTTTTGCAATCATAGGGGTCGCCCCCTGCTGGTCAGTAGAGAAAATGCAAGATTTAAAGCACTTCCATATTGGCTACACTTTTCAGAGGTTGCCGCCTGATAAAAGCGCACTGTATCATCCTAATGACCAATGTATTTTGTTATAAACAGAGAGCAGAATGATCACAACGAAGCGTTTATGACATATTACAGCAGAATGAAAAAAGATGTTCTTTAATCAGCCATTGTTACAACACGTGGCTGGTCATCTGCATAAAGCTGATCTCTGTTTGCTCAACCTCCTTCTGACTCTCTCCGCCAGACATTTTTCGTCACGCCTCATAACCTTCGGAACTCCTTAAATTAATGAGTCTGGCTAGCTTTGTTTTTTGTTATTGCGCTCGTGTAAATGCAACCTATTGCTTGTGTACATTTGAGACTCTGATATGACTTAGGGGGTTTAATGTGCAAACAGGTCTAAATATGAACAGTTTATGAGGCTGTGTCAACAAATCAAACAGGCACTTGGCAGGAGAACAGCTGGAGATGAACACAGTGTCAACAGAGAAACTCCATCCCAAGATGTTTCTTTTCAGACTTATTATCTCAGCAGTGCTGGGAACAAAACCCCATGATTTAACTGCTGGAGGCAACAAAGTGAAATATTTAAATTCTCCATGTTCATTAATAATTTAACCTTTTTGCCCCTTAAAAAGGAAAACTTGCCTTGGAGCAGCCATTAAAAATCAAGCACACATGCAGTATGTTAATACAATGTAAAATCTGTCTCCTAAAGAAAGAGCTACTATCAAACCCAAACAAACTGGAGGCGGGAGGCCCAAAGTTCAAATTAATACTAACAAGAATATGAAATATGTCCCCTTTAGAATCTAAAAATAATCACATGCTCTAATTGAACAAAAAGTTGTACAAAACTGCGACTCATTGGTGATTTTTTTGTGCTTGGATGTGGCACATGTGTGAGCTTATGTGTTACTGTAAGAGGCAAAGAGGGGAAAAAAGGGCTGCTGGTGGTAATGCAAACCCAGATTAAGGGCCAGATGGCTTCAACAGCAAACAAAATCATTGGGAACACCCGTCGCCTCTCTGCCAGTTTGGGATTGTGTGTTTGGCCTGAAACCAAATGACCGTACAACCAGGACATCTTTGTGTGTGTGTGTGTGTGTGTGTGTGTGTGTGTGTGTTGTGTGTGTGTGTGTGTGTGTGTGTGTGTGTGTGTGTGTGTGTGTGTGTGTGTGGGTGCCCCTATTGGCTGACATGTGGGTGTATGATTGGTTTTCTTTTACACATTTTTCTTTGCTTTATATTCATTTTATATAAATTAGAAGTCAATGATGGTGTTGGGGCTAAACTAGAGCAACTGATTAAGCATTAGATCTGTTTATAATCTGTTGGCGGGAGAGAGGACAGATTCTACTGGAGATAGAGAAAGACTCCTGCATGGCAACAACAAACAAACACACACACACACATACACACACACACACACACACAGAGAGAAACACACGCTGAGCTTTCACCGGCAATTTAAATGGAATTAGGTTTCAAGGTTAGGGCGAAAGGTTAGGGGTTGCGTGTGAGTAACACCAGACAAGACACTTAGCCTTAATGGAGGCCTGGAGCAGATGAAGCTACTGCCTCTTTATGTGAATGTTGCACTGACTCAAACCGGGTGGGGTCTGTCAGTCTGCAGGCTCGGCAAACACCCCCTTTTATTTCTGTAGTATTATTTCTCATATTACATGAGCAACTTGGCAAAAAAAAAAAAATACAGCACATCATAAATCTGTAACAGTCTCAAATCACAAAGTTTTTTTTATTGTATAAATGGATTTAAATGACTTTGAAGCCTCATCAAGTCTTTCCTGAACATCAAACATCTTCCTGGCTATAAACGTATCCTCCTATAAAAAGTATTAGTGTTACATCAGAGTTAAGAGCTTCCTGCCTTTAACCTGTTTGACTCCCAAGCCATGGAAAAGAAAATGACAGCCGGGACGAAACGTAGCTGGAGCGATCAAACGAGTCGTTCATATCGTGTTAATGGTACGTGGATGGTCTTTGAAGTGGACAGGAGGGCTGCAGGGTTGCTGACAAGGCAACAAATCCTGATTAAATGGCCAGCTGAGAGAAAGAGAAAGGAGACTCAGATAGATAGCAGCGGAGGGTAAGCTTAATCCAGAGCTCATTAGTTTAGCACCTTTCTAGTCTAAACTGGGAAGGACAAATCGCGCGTGTGATGCTGGCGAGCGCGGGGCAGCTTGGCAGTCGTAACAGTGACAGACAACTTTAAGCTACGGGAGCAACCATCAAAGGGATGCCCAACGTCTACCTTATAGGTGCAGCCTCCCTAATCCCTTCAGGACAGCTGAGATCAGATGCTAAACAGAGCAAACCTTACTCAGTCAATCCCATTCACAAGAATGTTCCAGGAATAGTGGCGGAGCTCACGCTGCGTCTCTGCTGCATTGGGCCCTGACTGCAGAGAACTGCCTCCAAAACACTCATATGTGTGATATGTTTGCAATCAAAAGCCCCCAAAAAAGGCTTATTTGTAGCTTTTTCCTTCAAATCAAACCACACGTAGAAGCATTTTCTGATGTTACGTCCCAACCAGCAGGATTACATCATTTGTCTGTGTCTTTCAAAACTGTAAAAAACAGTAAAAAATGTTTAATGTGTCCAAAAACATTAAGGTTTAATTAGGTTTAGGCACAAAAATGACTTTGTTAGATTGAGGGGAAGAACATGGTTTGGGTTAAAATAACTCTTTCCTTAGGAAACAATCGTGCAACAATGTTGACTCGCAGTTGGAAACGTGACACAAACGGTGGCTTTCCGAGTTAAATCCAGACTTTTTGTAAACCCCTCCATCCAACCCGTAAAATGTGGACTTTTTCTGCTCTACAACAATGTCATTTGATTTCCCTGTTTTTGCTCCAGTCATAATTTATTCCTCTGCTGGAGGGCTTTGTTACTTGATGTAAACATATGTCATTTTCGGGGCAGTCGCTGAGACGATTCTTGTTCTTGGGAGCTCACCAAAGAGGTAAAAACCTGAGATGACTGAAGTTTGCTTTTTGCCCATAAAACAGGAAAGTCCCCGCTCTTGTTCTTGTATCTACTTCTCTCTCTCTCTCTCTCGTCCTACTCTGCCTGCCCATCAAGCATCATGGCTCAGCTGGTCCAGTCACCTTTTGGCACTAAACCACAATCTCACTACGACAGGAGCCGCTCTGCTGGGGATGAACTCTCGGGGAACAACTCGGTAGTATGTCGGATCCCATCCCGCTCCGAATATTTGAGAGTGTCCCAGACGTTTCCTGCGGTGCGGATGTGTTGTGACCTTCACCCAGGGCGTGCTCCCTGTGAGTATTAACCCAACAGGCCTGCGCTGAGAACGAGGCGACGTCAGCCCTCTGTAACGTGAGACCTCAGCAGTAAGTGGGAGAGGTGACGAGGGGGGAGAGAGGAAAAGGGGGAGATTAGTACTAGGGTATCCAGGTAACGGGTCGTAAACACTGTCAAAGCAAGACTGAACACGGAGGGAATCAGAGCACGGGACTTTATAATGACCAAGACCAGCTTTTGTGGCAGTTAAACAACCGAATGGATGGAATGACTCCGTGTGTTTATGAAAGAAAGTATTCATTGCCATCGTGGTCGAGCTTTGATCTAGCTTCTAATCTTTTGGACTGGATAGACTTTCACATTCAGTACTCCTTTACAATATCTCCTTGTTCTGCTTCATCTCTACATCCCCAATTGGATACAGAGATGTCAAAAGAACAACTACTAAAAGTCTAAAAACTACGTGACGGTGCTTGTTTTTCTACAGCAACGAACACAAACACTAACGGTATGCAAATCCAAAAAGACTCGGGGAAACTCTATTTATGTATCCAGAAGAGGAACCCTATTTTTCCCCTAATAACGCGGCATTGTGAACAATTAATCTGTGTTGAAATCGACAAGACGAAGGCTAGTTAACGTTAGCTGTTAGCAGCCGGTGGGCAGCACAGTCCTGCAGAGCTAAAAGCTAACGTTAACGGAGGTTGCTTTGAGTTTCATTCTGGCGCGTTCAAGCTCTATTGAGGTAATATTTGTATTTGGTGGAGTCTAAATTATATTACATGTTCAAATGTAAGCAAGAAACTTGAATAAATACAGTTTGAAGGAGATGCTTTCACAGCAGTATGTGAAAGTGGGAACAACGACCGGTTTAACCTTCTAACACTAGCCCAGAGTGTGTGTTTTCTGTTAGTTTTGTTACCGTGGTATCGAATTGGGTATGATGTATTTTGGAATTTCACTGGTATTGACTAAGTTTCTGGTAATTTCACATTCATTTTGGGATGCTGACCAGAAAAGGATGATGAAGCCTCATTCCTACTCTGATTGGGCTGATACATACATGGAATAAGAGATTCCCTCCACATTCTGCACATATTACACCTTATGGCCTTCAAGACATTCTGTACTCAGTGAACTCACTATAAACACAGACATTTGAGGGGTAAAAAAAACTGCAATGTACACCTACAACTTTTCCTCTGACTGCATAAAAGCACATCCTGGGACGGCGCTCTCCAAAAGCACACAGTGCTCTTTTCAAAAACACTCGGAGCATGCAGTCTGACGATGGAAAATGTTAGCTAGTAAAAAAAAAAAAAACGCTGGAAAAGTGAGAGGCTTAGAAAATGCGTGCGCTGAATACGGCAGTGTAGCTCAAGCTGTCCAGAGCCGGTCTCCAAGGAGGGTGACGCAATACAGGAGGGGAGGGGATGTTGAGGATTGAGGAGAGGGGGCACAAATATGTTGACTATTACGAGCTCAAGCCCCCCCCCTCCTCCTCCTCCTCCTCCTCCCCCGCCTCCCCCCCTCCACCACCACCACCACCACCAGCACGTCCGCGGCAGTCCCACCCAACGCTGAGGCCCATCTGGAGCGCCTCGTGACCCAACTGATTAAAAGCAGTTGGGGCCTTTTCGGTGAGATACGGCCAGTGGAATGTGGAGACTGTGGAAAGGCCCAGAATAAGTGTGTCTGAGAGGAGTGTGAATTTCTACAAAATGTGTGTGTGTGTGTGTGTGTGTGTGTGTGTGTGTGTGTGTGTGTGTTGTATCACGTGTGTGTGTGTGTGCAGCCACATGTCCATTAGTGCCAGTCATTAGCAATCAATCAAATCAGAGAAGAAGAAAAAGGGCCTGGAGGCAGTTGATGGATGCCCCCACTGGGACTGACGGGAAGGCTGCATGGGATCATCTCTGCACCTGAATCACTGCTCTACACCCGACTGTTTCTTGACCCCATTAGCCTCCGTACACAAACACACACACACACACACACACACACACATACACGGAAAAGCTAACACACAGAGTGTTTAGCATTGTTTCCATCAACCTCCGCAGTAATCACAAACTAGTAGAAACCAAATGTCTCCTCCAGTTAGGCTTAAATGTCTCTTCCTGGCTCTTTTAACGCACCCATCTGCACCTCATCCACTCCCAGACCTGGCAACCCGTCTCTCCGCCGTCCCACCCTCCAAAACCAGAAGGTATTTACAAGGTGCACCCCGTCGCGCGGCATCACCTTTGCCCAAATGAAAAGCAGGCCGGGAGTCTCATCGCTTCTGATGGAGCGTGATACAAGAGCTCTTCGTCCCAACAGGGGATCCTCGGTGCGGTTGACGTTCAGCTTTAACATGTGTTTTACTGCTTAATTGAATAATGGAGCGATGAGAGAGGAGGGAAAAAAACCACACGGCGGAGGACTGCACCGAAAAGGCTGCCAGCGGGGAGATTGTGCGGTGAAGGCTGCAAACTTTGGTTTTGAAAAAGCGACACATTTTATAAGTTCTGTGGCTACGAGACTGTCAGCGACACTTTCATTATCTTTCATTCATGTCAAAGCTTAATCCTGTTAGCAGGGAAGAAAAAAAAAACACGAAAACTGACCGAGTCACTTCTCGTTGTCACACTCCATCCATCAACGTGATCACGTAAACTTTGAGCCTGGAATCATGTTATGTTATTAGAGCCTTGCTTCATAATTTTGTTTAGCTAATATAAGCTAATTGAATCCATGTTAACTGGTGTTTTCACTAATGGAGCCTTTTTCAAAGTCCATCTGGCAGCCGGTTTTCTTCCCGTAACTGTTTGGATGTTTGGCTGGTCTGGACCTATTTGTTGCTTTTTTCCATCCCGTTTGTACACTGTGTTGAATCATATTCAAACTCTGGCGCAACACGATAACTGGGAATGTCTCCTTAAAAATTGTTTTACTTTAAATGCTGGTTAATTTGCAGGTTTTTGTTGCTTTTTTGGGAAACGCAGGCTTTTTTTATGTAAATCTCTCATATGCAAAAATGACAAAGAAAATGTCACTGCCAGTCACAGAGAGAGAAGACACTGCTGACAATGTGGATGTGTGCCAGCCTGGACAGGAAGTGCTGACTAAGTTGGACTGCTTTCACTACCTCAGCCGACCCTCAACGGAGAATAAAGCATGTCAAAGACTGATGGTAGTCACAGCAAACAAATACAAAAAAATGACAAGCAGCTCAATTAGATTTACGGCCTGGAGACTCACATTCCACTTGCTGGGTTTCCTTCTATTTCAATAGATCATCCTGCAGTGGAAACGGTTTGATTCCCGCTGCAGCCGAACAACGCTCCAGTTTGCACAGAAATCCTTTAAAAATTAACATTTTTCTAGGTGAAATAACAACATCGCACAACATAATTAAATCCCAATTAAATGGAACACGTGCATGAACATATGCGGACAAAAAAAACAACGCGCTAGAGGAGCCATTTGGCAGATGGGTCGGAGACTCGGAGCAGAACTGAACACAGCAGGTCCCCAGGCCATGATGACCACACCCAAACCCAGCTGGAAACAATGAAAAACCCCATCGCACTCCTCATCTCTTCCTCTTTTCCCCTCCATCCCCTGTCCTTTACTGCTGCCCCTTCTCGCTCCACCTCAAAGCACTTTAAACCCCTCAACTTTAGCATCTCCATCTTCAGTCTCCCATCTCTCTCACCTCCTCTCTTTATCCCCTTGGTGTCCCCCCCCTCTCTCTCTCTTTTGTCTGCCTTTATCAGACTGCTTTTCTAATCATCCCATTTAACAGAGAGGAGAGGGAGTGTCCACTGCATTCTCCATCACCACAGTAAACAGTTGACTGAGTGAGCCGGTCTCTCTGGCATGCACGCACAGGCCCCTTTATATAAAAAAAAAAAACGCCAAAGAAACACAGCGAGGGAGAAACAGATGGATGTCATTTGTGTAATACAGGCAGACAATGGCAACGGAATAGCTTTCCTAGAGCGGGCGGAGAGGCATTCAGATTTGCAGAAATAGCAAATTTGGCCCCGTCTCCCTCTGCTGACCTCTCCTGTGACACTGTCAGATTGGTTTTGCTGGCAATTCATCAACGTTGATTAGTCAAATCTGGGGGGCTCAGCCCATCTCCATCACTAAAGGTGTGTGGAGGCGCTCTCTGAATGCTGGTGCGTGTCTCGTTCGGCGTCGGGACAAAGCGGAGCGGGCACGCTGGCCGCCGCGGGACAGAGGGCATCATTATCACTGTCCGGATCGCCGCCGCAGCCCCGTGGCGCCTGGCGGCCAATCGCGTGCTCTGGCACCGAGTGGGGCAGCCAATTAACGCCTCTTTTACTGGGATGCCTTTAGGGTTGTGCGAGGAAAAACAAGGCAAACAAGCCGGGCGAAGCGTTTTATGGAGGGAGAAGGACATGATGGGCATATGTGTGTCAAAACAAAAAGGAAAAAAGCAAACTGTGTTCTTAAAGTTATTGATCATTCCATGTTGGAATAATGGGATTGTGAAGGACGAGCTCTGGCAGCAGTAGCAGAGAGAGGTGGAGTATGGAGAGGTTGACCGACACACACCAGTGATCTATGGATTCTCCGTCAGCGCTCTGCAGGGGGATTATTCACTCGCCCCTGCTCCGCCCTGACACTGTACCGCATGACGTAAACGCTCTTAGCAGGCTGATTGAGTTTAGACGCACCACTGGCATTCGGAAAAAAAAAAAAAAACGCACACGTGCAAAATCTCCATAACAACCGTCCCGTGATATTTACAACCTCACCGAGAGAGAGAGAGAGAGAGAGAGAGAGAGAGAGAGGGAGAGTCTGGGTGGGGGCTGGGCAAATTGTGTAAGCACTCGCAGACGAAAACAAAACAACACCTTCTCACAAACACATCCACACACGCTCTCTTGCGTGCACACGTAGCTCCGCCCACTGGCCGTGGCTCCTCCTCCTCCCAGCCCTGTCTGCATTGCACCAAAGAGAGCTGCATCTTTTCCGAGCCAGTTTTTTTCCTCATCATCCGAGGGCCAAGGAGACTCAGCAGCATCCAGCTACTCCTTATTCACATCCTCCACTGTCTCATCTCTCTCTCATCTCTCTCTCTCTCTCTCCCTCCTTTTCTTTCCTCTGGCTTAGACGAATAGCGTCCTTGAGATATTATTGAAGAAAAGGCGTCTTTATGTGCCATTATATTCTGTGTAAACAAACACTCCAAGGACGAGGTGTTTCCTTGGTTTTGCTGAGCCAAGCCTCTATGGACTCTTTCTTTTCAGCTTGTTTTCTTGTTAACGCAGCCATGCACACACACACACACACACACACACACACACACACACACACACACACACACACACACACCACACACACACACACACACACACACACACACACACACACACACACACACACACACACACACCTCTACAAACAGCATCCCTGTACGTTTACTGCAGCACTGCGCTTCTTATATGCCTTTCTGGGATTATGTGGCAGTGTGCAGGCGTGTGGGGGGGGGTGTGTGGGGGGTGTTACTGTGGCAGCGTGAGGTGAATCAGCATTCTGTTCACGCCGCGTCTCCTCACTGCAAACTCAGCCGAACTGCTGAGGAGTACAGTTTACAACCACGAGCAGACAATGTGAGTAGGGACAGCCCCTACAGCCCCCCCCCCCCCCAAAGTCTGCAGCTGTACGGGAGGACAATGACACAGCAATAGTAGCCACGGGAGGGATGTCTTACATTTCTTGGTTATCAAATGTGACCTATTTTTCAAAGTCGATTCATCAAAAAGGGTTTCAAAGCTTGGCATTCGGACAATTTTAATAGTTTATCGTTACTCTTTTGTCACAATAAACTCCAAACTCGACATTCATTTAGTTTAACCTGTTTATTAACAACCTTATTTAAGCCCTGTTTCTCTAACACTCATAACTTCAGCTATATATTAACTAAAACTAATCTTGTGCCTCCACTAACAGCTGATTGCTGCTTGTAAGAAAATGCTTAAAAGGTGCAAGTCGGAGGTTCTGGTGTCTGTGTAAACATTAACCCGTCTCAGCGGGAGGCATTACTTCATGGTTTAATGCTTCGGTGAAACCAGACTCACTGACACAACACACATGCTTTACAGTTTGTCCACCAGTCATACATTTTAAAATGCATATTTTTCCTCTAGAGGGAGGCTAAACACTTGAAAACAATGTTGTGATGCCACGGTGAATAAATCTAAAAAGGCACTGCAGTGTGGGAAAATAATCAAGAATAATGACGTCTAATCAAAAGACGTGATCAGATGCAATGAAGCAGTCTTATCAGGAAGATCTTTTGGTGCATTCTGAACTATTTGAACTCTAAAAGTTTGTGTCGTAAGGCCATTTTGAGAGCCTAAAATAGGGATCTAATCTCCAGATCGAGGTGGGGAGATGGAGAGATGGAGGTTTTAACCGCTTAGACTCAGAACAACCAGTTCAGTCCAACTTCTAACCAAATGTTGAAAGCATTGCACTGAAAAAACACCCAGAAAGCACCTGTCTTTTTCAAACATACACACAGCATTCTCAGGAGTTATCCACCTTACAATGCCATGCGGCCTCATTTGGGAACTACATTAAGATCTCAAGCGAGTGAAGCGAATCCTGCAGATTGATTGATTTTATGCCTGAGAGCAGTGTCTAAGGAGCAGGCCATAGCACATCTCTGGTTGAAGACAAGTCTGGTAGCCGGAGGGCTGAGAAGATAAGCCTGTCAGTTATTGCTGACATGCTGCTCACTGTCAGGACAATGTCCGTGAATAGAACCGCAGTGATGAAGCTGGGAGAGGAGAATAATTCGGTTCTTTTTGCATGAATGTTTAAAAAGGATTTGCGTCGTCACATGTGCTGCCATGAGGCCGATTAAAACTAGTGTGCTCGGGACGGATTTTTGAAGTTTTACGACTCCCCCGTTCCCCTCCCCTTTTCCCGCCTCACTCGCTGGCCCTCGGCAGCTTTCATATGCTAATGGACGGCCAATTGTGCGGGCCAACAGCCTGGAATTCCTCTCCACAAAGGAGAAATGGAGATGGAAGGAGAGAGGACAGAAAGGGACGGACAGACACAGAGAGAGAGAGCGAGAGAGAGAGAGAGAGAGAGAGAGAGACTACAGAAAAGTGGGCTGATGCACATCAGAGTACAAAGAGCCCAAAGGTGGATTTCTACTGGAATGTATTATAGAGAATGTTTGTTTACTATGAAAGTTTACTTTTGCTTGGGGCTGCAACAAACAAATGATTTAAATTACTGATGCTTTTGAAGCTTATTTTCTCTAATAAATCAGCTGATATTCAGTCTATACAATGTTAGAAAGAATAGACAACATTTTATTCACGATTTTCCAGAACCTAAAGAGGGTTTCATGATGTAACAGAATAACTTGCTGTCTTTTGATTTACTGACTAATTGTTTTAGCTCATGTCATTTCCAACTAATTCAAAATGTCTAATCATACAACTTCGCCTTGTATTATATATTAATATTAATTAATAATAATATAAATGATTATTGTCTGTTTATATTATAAATATTCAGTGTAGTAGTGAGCTTGTTAGTTGATGGACTGAAAATTGATATCACTGTCAGCTGAATGTCTTTGGGGTTGTTGGGTAGGTCTGTTTTTTGTTTTTTTACACTTTTTCTGGAACTTTATTGATGAAACAATTATGGCAGCAATTTATGATTATTTTCATTATTGATTAATCCACACATTGGTTCTTCAATCTCGTCAATTTTTTTGCCTATTGTGTCAGAAAACAGTGAAATCAAAACTACAAAATGTCTTGATTTGTTCGACCAAAATATCAACAAGAAAAGATAAACAACTTAATTTAAATCTAATAAAAACTATTCGGTCATTCAAATCGTGGGGGGTTCTCTAGCTTGCCTTGTCTATGAGTCCAAACACAGCATTGGTAGTCACATGGGCGGCGTGGGTGTGGTCCATCGCTACAGGGATGTCAGCTGAGGTGGCTACCAATACACCATTGAGTTAGCCATCCCCCACATTAAAGGCTCAGAGCCAGGGGCATCAGAACAAAGAGAGGACACACACTCACCCTCCACCCTCCACCCTCACATCCATCCAGCCACCTCAGCCCGGCCCTTCAGAGACAGAGAGCAGGTGGGCCAATTAGGGTCCCCGGGGTCTCCCCCCCCCCCCCCACCCCACCCAGATGCGAGCACAGCCCTGTATAATTGGTTTCCTCATCTATGAATTATTAATCCTGGTTGCTCTTTGAGGTTTTTGACAGGGTGGGGTCATGACAGTGGGCCCTCTGACACGTAGACTGTCCTGTTTAACCCCCCAGTGCCAAACTATTCCCCCAAACAAGGTAGGGACACTCAGACACAACCAGGAGGACGTCATCTGTAATGGGCACTTTAAAATGATGTAGCTGGGGTATGCTACCATTTAGAAGTCTAATGAAACATCCTGTTGTATCTTTATTTATCGTATTTTCTGCTAAACTTGACGTTTGGGCAGGAAATAATGCACTAATAATGGTGTTTCTTTTGATGGCATAAGATGTATTGGTCAATAAATCTGGAAGATTTTACGGTCACGTCTTGAATGATACACCCTTTGATGTAATAATATTAGTTTTACAGCTGCAACCAACAATTATTTACATTATCGATTAATATTGTGTGTCAAAAAGCATTGAAACCTCAAAAGATATTCAATTTACAATGAACTATGGCCGAGAACAGCAGCAGGTCATCTCAATTTAAAGGTTGAGGCCTTTACATATTGGGGACGCTATGAATAAACGAAATACCCGCCCTTCGATTGTCTTATGTTTAGGGCTTTTATTGTGAAAGGTAAGAACAGAAGGAGTGGATCTGGTCTGCGCTGTGCTGCCTTTGTCAGGGTTTAAAGGATTGATAAAGTTGACCGAACTACATAGCCTCCATGTTGTTGTTTCATACATAAATATAGGCCAAACTCAACCCGTTATGAACAACCTAATTGGTTGATGTCTTTATTCACAGCACGAAAGCTCCGAAAAATCTGCCTTATTTTTTGCCGTATAAAATGTATATAATGTGAAGTTTCGAAATATATTAATAATATATCATAAATATTGTTGAAGTGCGCATTAATCACACAAAACAAACGCCCTTGTTGTGTAAAGGCCTTTGGAGCCAGAGAAAGCTTGGCTTGGCTTTTTAAAAGACAAGTGAAATGATTAAACGATCCAAATAATGAATTACTTTTAACTGACTAACTGTGTCAGCTCCAAATAGTTTTGCGATCGTTTTTCATTCTTTGTTCCACTGAGACCGACTGTAAACGGATGAAGTTGTTCACGAGAAAAAGCTAAAGATCAGTCGAAAACAAACGGAATATTTCTGGCCGGCCATCACACTAAGGCCTTGCTGTTTTTGGTGACAGTGTTGTTCCTCTCTCTCTCTCTCTCTCTCTCTCCGTCTCACACCAGGTGTCAGCCTGTAAATATTTCATGAGGCGTTCTCTGTGCTGTGCTGCTGGCGCACAAAGGCCCCGTTTTCAGCGCCTCGGACAGCAGAGGCTCTCTGGAAACAGAGGCCTATCAGTTCGGCTCGGGACGCAAACAATTTTCGGCACTGCTAAAATTAAATTAGGGGAAGGGGGCATGCCAGAGAGCAGCTCTGCCCCGACGCTTGACACCGCGAGACTCCTTTACTCCTCACATCAGGCATTCCATGGCCAAATGAAAAAGGGGAGAGGGGAAAGAAATGCACCAAACAATGAGCTGTCTGTGCGAGTTTCCAGTGGAGAAAGAAAAAGGCAGAAAGGGCATGTATATGAGATATGAAGTGTTAGTAAGGGTGCCAAGTTGACTTCTGTGCATACAGGGACAAACGGATACATACAAGATAGCACAACAAAGAGCGCTGTATGATGGAGGGAGCGTCCACATTCATATGATCAGAGTCACAGGGAAATACGTCATTCTCTGAACATAGACCGGCTGCGACCTTTGCACCCTTGCACTTAACATCCCGTCCCATTAGAAGTGAACATCTTCTTCTGGATTTTACCAGCCAGCCTTTGATTTAAGACTGCGTTTCACAATCTCCCAATGGGAGGAAACATTTCAATGTAGTTACACTTGTGTTGTAAGATATTTCAATTTCAAAATATCTCTAAGTGAAGACATGCTAAGCAACGCAGAAAGTGAGATTTAAGCCCAAGACAAATCTCGTTAAACTACTTCATAAGATTGATTTTCTTAAAATGAAGTTTATTTTGTCTCGATGCTGCACGAGGCCCTCCGTCTGCAGGAGCAGGGACGCTCCGAGGTCAGCATGCCGAGCACTCCAGAGTCTCCAGTTCCACGTTGCACTACTGAATGAATTCTGGTTATTAATACCACGAGATGTCAGGGATGCCTTTCCTGAAGAACTCCAGAGAGTAATATGGGACAGAGAGGAAGGCATAAAAGAGGGGTGAGGACGGGTGACCAAAATGTACAGGAAGTAAAAAAAACAGCAGTAGCAAGAACAACTCTTGTATGACTGCAGTACAGTACATTAGCTGACGGTTTGCCATATCATAAGAATGTATCAGGGCATTGTTGTGGCCTTGTTGTTAGGATGTTCATATGTAACATAACTGCAATGTTGGATTTCAGCCAGGGACTTCAGTTGCATGTCACCCCCTTACCCCTCACTAAAAGTTCATCAATTCATAAGTCAAAAGCTTGCAACATCAATAGAAACTGACCTGATTGCTCCAGGCGCAGTACAGGTCGCAGATCAGACTCCAGTTGTTGTTAACCATACAGTCGAGAACTTTAAGATGAGCCATGTTTGCGTTTCACAGAGGTAATGAAAGCTTCTCCTCAGCAGTGGGTCCCGAACCCCGCTGGTCCCCGGCGGCGCCCTGCTGGCAGCGGCGCTCCTCGATGCCACCTTGACGGAGAGGAGGCTGCAAAAGATGCGGGAGGGAGGATCATCAGCAGCCGGCAAGAGGGTGCATCTCCGAGCCCGTCTGCGAACTCAGCAGGCATCCTTTCCGCCGCGGCCGTCGCCCCGGCGATATGTTAATGATTCACGCTGCGCTCGTGGAACTCTGGGGGATTATCTTATATACAACTTAGAAAACAAAAACAGCCTTCCTGAGAGAGCGATGCAGCAGGAAAGCGTGATCAGCAGCACGGACGACAGGAATCCACCTGGGTATCGCCGTGCAGGAGGTGCATCACCATGGTTACGCAGCAGAATTCAGACTGACCGGCGGAAGAGAAGAAGCTTCAAAGACGTCGGAGCAGAGACTGTCATCTGCCTCTGCATTCTGATAGCTCCCCTCTCCCCCCCTCTCTCTCTCTCTCTCTTTTTTGATTTCTGTGATGGTGTCTCGTCCCAGCTGGCTGTGCCTCCCTCTACTCGTCTCCGCAGTCGTACCAGGCTGAGGCGGTCCCGGGGAATCGGAGCAGCAGAGCCTCACTCACTCGAAAAATCATCAAGCATCAGGCCGCAATGCAGGACATGACCGGGGACACGGCCAAAGGAAAGGTAGAGGACGCCGCTGTCTCTCTTTAAAGCGAAAGCACACCTAAGGCTGCTCACTCCTCAGGTTGTCTGTGTGATCTTGTAGAAAGCAGACAGAGGAGAGGAGGGTGCAAGCTCTCCTCTCCAAACCTGACTGATGCTGCACTTTGCAGGCAATGCGGGACCGTATCCCGTCTGAGTTATTTATTTCATTATTCTGCACAAGGAAGAGGGAAGAGGGAAGATTCCCCGACAAAAAAGGCAAGAGAAGTGCCGCAGCCCCCACCGGTGCAAAGCAAAGCAAAAAAAAAAAAACTCTACGCGACTCTCTTTTGGTAAATTAACGTCAAGTTAAAGACTTCCTGTCGCGGTGGGATGTCGAAGAAATCCAGCTTTTGAGGGAGGGAAATATGCCAGAAATGCATGAAGAGAGAATTAGGAGACTACTGGATGCCAGTAAATAGTTGTCTGGGCTTGTTTATGCTCCTTCCAGCCTTTGATGCTGTGTGACGTCCAGATGTTTGTGATTGTGACATTAGCTCTGAGGCGGCTCTGAGCTCACTTCACATGAGAAACGCCACGACAACGCAGGAGCACAGAGTACTCTGAGGTGGGGTTTAAGATGTTCACAACAACGCCTTAGTACCAAGTGTTACTTCAACCTTTCCCTCAATTACAACTGATCACAAAAGCTCAACATCCACTGTGAGTAAGGGCATCTAAAACCAACACAGCACGGCGACAACTCCGGTAATTGCGCCGGTGCAGCAACATGTCGTGAGAGATGCCCCCTGACACTCGGTTCCCAGTGGTGTTGATAAGATCCGGAGTTCTGCTAATCGAGTGAGATCTCTGTGGAAAATAGCTACGTCACAAACCTGCTCTCTCCGTCGGTCGTTGCATGAGGGGCGGAGTCGCGGTTTAGTCTGACGCACTAACACACCGACTCCGGCTCAGTACAGCGTGAGACACACATCACGGTGGAGCAAACAAACAATCCAAAGTTTGGCTACATTTTACTGCAGAAAAGCTCTGTTTTCCGACTGTTTGGCGAGCATCCGTCCATCCTCATCAACTGTGGGTAGCGTGAGCGATGCCATACGGAGTTTGCTATTAAGAATAGGCTAATAAATGAAAGCTAATCACTTAGCTAATTGTTCACCTGCGAATGTATTTGAAAGATCTTGGAACTTCTTGTTTTGCTGCTCAAGAAAGACCATTTGTTTACAGTACCAGTCAAAAGTTTGGACACACCTTCTCATTCAATGGTTTTTCTATTTCTTTCTACATTGTAGATTAATATTGAAGACATCCAAACTATGAAGGAACACATATGGAATGATGTGGTAAACAAACAAATGCTCAACAAACCAGAATATGTTTTATATTTTAGATTCTTCAAAGTAGTTGAATGAGAAGGTGTGTCCAAACTTTTGACTGGTACTGTACATACAAGAATAGAAAAGCAATGTAGATTCTTCTATACACAATATAATCAAAAACAACCGATAAGAGTATCGATAAGGAATCTAACAGTACGACAACCATCCCTACGTAAACGCTACGGCGATGTGAAGTCTTCTTGTGCACCAAATCTTGAGTAACAACTGTCTATCAGAGATGTAAGCCAAAAAGATGAGCAAAGACAACCTGAGTGCTAATCCTGACACAGAACTCTGTGCAAGGTCAGGAGGCTACACACACAGTCTGGTCGAAAGGTCAGCAGAGTCCCCCATGGCCACGGGTCCAGACATGGCAACCCTGGGCCCCACAACACGCGGTCAACAGACCAGTTGGGGAGGTGATCACTCACCTCTCTCCTCTGCTTGCCCCCCATAACTCTTAAACCCCGCCCAGTGTTCCCCGTTATCAACACACACCCTCCCTGCTTCCCTTAACATTGGCGGCCACCCCCCAGTGGGGAATGAATCACTGGGAACGGTGTTTATTCTCACGCAGAAGCTCAAAAATAAGCACGTCGGGGTTGTTTCCAGACAGCGGGAAGAACCCAAAACCATTGTTTTTACATCCATCACATAGATGGGAAAATATGTAAGACATGACCAAGACAAATTCTCAGAGAGACCAAAGCCGCCCAGCTGTCTCCGGATTGCCAGGGTTCCCTTGGAAAAATGAAACACATCAAAGTCCCCAGTTTTGCCATCTTTACGCTTAAAAAAAAAAAATTACAAATGCTTAAGAAGTTAAAGGGATTAAGCTAATGTGAGAAAAAAAAAAACAAGATCTGCAACTGTGACGCACTGTTCACAAATATATATATATAGACTTCCTGTAAGTCGCTTTGGATAAAAGCGTCTGCTCAATGACTGTAATGTAATGTAATGTAGGCCGGGGGAATCTCACAAACCGCCTCAATGCAGGGCAACGCTCCGAAACAAGGAACCACACTTAAAGTGAGATGAAATGTTATTATTAAATCTATGACATTTACCAAGCAGTGTGTAAAAGAGGACATGCATCACCTCTTTATACAGCACCAGTCAAAAGTTTGGACACACCTTCTCATTCAACTACTTTGAAGAATCTAAAATATAAAACATATTCTGGTTTGTTGAGCATTTGTTTGTTTACCACATAATTCCATATGTGTTGGATGTCTTCAATATTAATCTACAATGTAGAAAAAAATAAAAATAAACATAAAGAAAAACCATTGAATGAGAAGGTGTGTCCAGACTTTTGACTGGTACTGTACAAAATGCTACAATACTAGAAACAGTTTCCTCAAACGTCTGCCCACCATCACAAGCCGGCAGCCGGTCAGTAAAGAGTTAAAAGCCTGTGTGCCCCAGCCCCCCACGCTAAAGCCAATATAATCCAATCAATTCTGAGTTATGGATCTCACGAAACCTCCTACGGTATTCAAAACAACAGGCGGTGCATGCGTGTTTTGAGGATGCCGAGGTCATTTCAGTGACATACAAAAGAGAGGAGGACGCGAGGCAGAGAGATAAAACTCAGTGACAGTCATGTGGAAGCTTATTGAGAAGGTCGACGGACCAGTTATTAAATTCAGTGAAGAAAAAAAAAAGAGAGTTATTACATATTTCAGTCAACAGCTGTATCCACTGCACACCAGTCCAGTGTATCAAGACAGGTGGGAGTTTAGTATCAGCTGTTTATGGGATTCAACCTGTGATTATTAGCGCTTGAACTAAAGATTATCATCATGATTGATTTATCTGAATCATTTCTTTTAAAATAGTCTTTAAAATAAACAGAAAATAGTAAACATGCCTATTAAAGGTTTCCAGAATACGATGTTATGTCTTCAAAGTGCTTGTTTTGTCCAACCAACATTCAAAAAATTCTAAAATATTACATTTACAATGACATAGAGCTGAGAAAGATATGAAATCCTCACATTTAGAAGGTGTTTTTGCTTGATTGTTGGGTCAAATTGTTTGTTTTAGGAATTAAAACTTTGTCTTCTTACTCATCTAAATATCTTACTGTCCATTTAGCAATAAAATTATGCTCATCTATATTTTTAAGAACCCAAATCTGTGTTGAACAATGTTTTCAGAGTTCACCCGATTATACTGACAGCGTGTTGGCCTTTCCTTAGAGGACACAAACGCAGTGGTTGTTCCGCGGCTCTACAATTAAGGAGTTGTGGTCAATTTAGGGGAATTATATTTACTTGCATAGACGACTTTCTATAAGTTCAGCATTCGGAGTTTGAGAAGCTTTCACTGCCAATCAGATAGCACCGGAGCTCCCAAAAAACAGAGTGGATGTGCCGCTCTGTGGCTCCTCTGCCATCCATTCATGAAATCATTCCTTCATCAGGGCGCCCTTGTTCATTTCCACCGCTGACGCTGACAGGAAATAATGCGGTTTCCTGCCAAAACCTCAAAGCTCATACTAACACGGCGGGTTAAGATACGTCCAGATAGCACCCCCCCGTTACATAAGAGGGAGATTAAAGGCACATACAGCTCGCACACACGTATGTTATATGAGGTTTTCACATAAAAAACACAAACGTAAAAGTGCATCCAGGAGTCACAGGACAAGCTTTCTTGCAGGAAGTGGTTGAAAGAAACTTAAATCTACTTGCTCTGTCATCTGAAATGTACGTATGGTCTTTCCCGTGTGAAAACGCGACACATATATCTATAATCTAGAAAAACTCGTGGTTTACAAAAGACTGAAGGATGTAAAACATATGACACCGCCTTAAAAATAACGAGCCATACGCAGATACACTGAGCACTAACTGCTCTTCACACACTCCTCACCAGTGTCTGTTATGTCCCGGAGCCAAAGATAGAGCCTGATATGGGGGGGGGGATGTTTTGACGGAGATGCCTTGGGCATGTGTAACGGATAGCGTCTCAGCTTCACTGAGCATTAGACTGGTTCTGTTCTGCCTGTCTGCCCGACGTCTGAAACCCCCCTCACACCCACAAACACCACCCAAACTCCTCCATCGCACCATCTTCTTTCTGCACTCCCTTTGTCTTAGGGAGGGACGGGGGCATCCAGGCAGAAGAGGCTGTGACATTGAGAGCCATTTTGGAGAAAGAGAGAACAAAAAAGAAAGGAGGGTGGCATTTCTTTTTCCACTAATGGTTAAACTTTCTCCAGCTCTTTTCTGATGATGGATTAATCTGACCCCCCCCTCTCCATCTATCCATCCATCCATCCATCAATCATCCATCTGTGCCTGTGGCCGGCAGATTAAGAATGACTGTTGCCGGGCTGGGCTTCTAGCAGTGAGAGGATGACATGCAGAGGAGCCATGCCGAGCAGAAACGTCACCTCTCCACAAGAGGAGAAAAGATGAAAAGGAGGCCGCCCGACACACATCTTTTTCTGTTGCCCTTGAGTCTGACGCAGCACGTGAACAGATTTCCCTTTTTTGTTTTTCCAGGAAAAAAATATAGCGACAAATTCAGATAAGAGATGCCAAAACATACAATCTGGGTTTCAGTTTGACGGTGATGATTGTGAGGCAGATTTAGGGAAATCCTTCAGATAGTGTGCCCCTGTTAATTCCCATAACACTCTATGTGTGTGTGTGTGTGTGTGTGTGTGTGTGTGTGTGTGTGTGTGTGTGTGTACCAAGACAGGAGCCAGGTCATGTCCAGGTCAGTGTCGTGTTTGCTGAATAGGAAAGAACCCTGATGTGCTGCTCGAGACACATTTGCTTTTCAAATGTATGCAAATCTAAATCGTTGAACCTGATTGATGAACAGCCGCGGCTCTAAACGCTGATAAAAGTGGAGGTCTTCTCTTTTTGGAGACACAGTAATCTCTCTTTCTTTCTTTCTTTCTTTCTTTCTTTTTTCCTCTTGCAAAGACTAAAATAAACCATCAGACTTTTAAAATAAGTGAGATCATTGGGTGCTTAATTAGGGCTGGGATGTGACACTGGAAGTAGTTACCAGCTGTGTATGAATGTGGAAAAAAAAACTAAAAACAGACTCTCTAGTTTCCACAGAAAAAAATAAATATCTCACAAGGCACAAACTGACCACTGTCGCGTTCCCCGACCCCAAATAATGACTCCGTCCCGACCGACATCCTTTATAAGTGCTGCTTTAAACAGCATTCAGGGGAGAACGGGGGCGGAGATATTCCAGTACAGTGATTCCTTTTTTCCCTGCTCCGGCATTAATCTTTCCACGGGTTAAATATAGCATCACTAAAAACACGCGGGAATAGAGGACGGGTGAAAGACAAGCATGTGGACGGGGGGGAGAGGAAAAAAAAAAAAAAAAAAAAAGAGCAGTGGTTTATGGCGTTGGGAGGGGCTATATTTAGAGCAGAGCATCACCACCACTCACAGCACCGCCATTGGCCTCATCCGCCCCGACATGAATGAGGGAAGGGATCAATATGATGGAGAGACTGCTTCACTATTGTGTTGGTTTTTCTTTAGTGTTTTGCTTATTGAAAATTGGTTTGGTCTGCCAAATGTCTTGGTTTTCCGACCAACCGTCCAAAATCAAAAGATATTCAGTCCACAATTTAATAAAACCTGCAAAAGGCAGCAAATCCTCAAAATAGAGAAGCTGGAATCAGATGTTTTTCTCTTTTGTAAAAATCACTTAAATGATTAACCGATGATTTAAAAAAAAGCTGTGAATTGATTTTCTTTCTCTTGACTAATCGACTATGTGTTTGATTGCATCATTTCACAACAGCTCACACCCTGTTTGAATAGACAACAAAGGAGCAGGTGTTTTATGAAATCTAAAAAAAAATAAACTGTCAACAACCACGGCAACCACAAAGCTTACGGCTAAGCTAACTGGACCTGAAGTATTTAGACAGTAAATCGATTGACGGAAAAATTATCGGCAGCTATTTTGAAAACAAAAATGACAACAAAGTGCCTAGTTTCAGTTTTACTCGCTACACAAAACTGTGTCTTTTATCCAACATTTCATGGACATTCAGAAAACAACACTCAGATTAACCAACAATGAAGTCTCTAAGATGTACAGAGCTGAGCCTCAGCTGCTTTTGAAACAGCACCGTTGGTGTCAGAGTGACAGCAGGTCCGGTGAGGTTGGGAATGTGAATGAGGCCAAGAGAGAGAAGCAGACGTTTGCACACGTGGGGTGTGTCTCCCTTAATGATCAGGGCAGCTGGGCCTAAATTACCCCGGCGCTGCTACCATCGTTTAGGCGCTAGCAGGGTGGGGTGTGTGTATGTGTGTGTGTGTGTGTGTGTGTGTGTGTGTGTGTGTGTGTGTGTGTGTGTGTGTGTGTGTGTGTGGGGGAGAAAAACGCCCCTCACAATCTCCCTCATTAGCGAGCTGAGATGATGCAGCGGCGGGGAGGGTGGTGGGGGGGTGGAGGAGAGGGGAGGCTCATCCTGCCCGGGGCTTCAACTCCCATTAGACCCCACGGAGGGGAGAAACAGTTCATAAGCAGTGAAGCTTGAAAGTTGTGTGAGAATTGTGTTTGTGTAGAAGGAGGCATCAGGTTGATAAAAAAAAAAATGTAATAAAATAAAAAAACACCTGCCTCGCTCTGGTGTCAAGCCCTCACGCTACAAACAATCAGGATAAGCACCGGTACTGACTCACAGGTGACTCACATCTTCTGCAGAGTGGGTGCCAAAAAAAAAACGTTCTGGTCCTCGGGTTATTAGGAACCTGATGGAATCAAATCTCACTCTTATCAGGTGATTCAGTGGGCCGCCGTTCACCTGCAAAGTCCAGATTTCTTTGCACAAAACAAACTCAGCTTGTAATCTTTAAAACAATAAAGCAGTATTGCCAGTCCCCCAAAAAAATCAATAAAAACCAGGCTTAATCTGTGAGTTTAGCTGATCTAAAGCCAAAACTTGAGTCGAAGCTTGTGTCGAGAAGTTATTAGTGTATTTTTGGCGCTTCTGCTCAACAGCTGGGAGTTCAGCAGGCTGTGGTGGTTTGCTGTTTCACTCAGCGAGGGAGAGTTAAGCGATGTTACGGGAAATATTTATTAGATTGCAGAGACGGATGTTGAGGAAGAACCGCACCGCAGCGGCACTAGAAGCGAACAGAAGAGAATGTGCCATTAACCAACAACTTCCGATGCTGCGAACGGTCTGCTCCGACGCTAATCCATCTCAAACTCCTCATTAAGACACTTTCAAAACAAACATCAGTGGGCCCCGTGCTCCTCCTGCACTCCATCAACCGTCTGAAAAACTCCAGCACTGCGAGCTTTGCTTCTTTACCACATTCCCAACGAATTATGTCGTTCATCCTCTGCTAGTTCTGACATAATAAGAGGATTACACACACACACACACACACACACACACACACACACACACACACACACACACACACACACACACACACACACACACACACACACACACACACACACACACACACACACACACACACACACACACAGCTCTGTTGCCATTTTCTGATGATGGATTAATCCAAAAACATGCCACCGCTGCTATGCTGTTATGACACACATCATGCACTGGCTGGACTATGATGATGATGATGATGATGATGATGTAACTGTCGAAGCCCCCCCCCTCATATGAGGAAAAACGATGAGCTCCACAATGTGCCATTTGTCAGCGTTTTGGCATGCGGACCCACAAAAAAAGACCCAGTAAGATTAGCTCTGCAAGTATAAAACTCTCTTTGTGCCCTTTAAACAGTTGTCAGAGTGAGAAAGAACCGAACTCAGTCACCCTGAGCTCTGGCAGATGTGATGTGCTGCAACACTCAGCTCACACTTGCTCTGTTTTCTCGCCGAGTGCAGCAGACACACTTTGCAACTTCTCGCGGCACGTCACAAGTTTCTTTTTCCGAAAGTGAGGACACCTTTGAAGCGGAGCTGATGGGAGTTACAGTGGGCGAAGCGGTCTGATGGTCTTCGTGGATTGCTTTGCATGCATCCAGGTGACAGTTGTATGTACTGAATCCACATGCATGTTTTGCCACAACCAGTCAAGTTGTATAAAGCCTCTATTGTGTCAAAAATAGCTCCTCCAAGAGGAATCTGTCAAAAATGCAAACAATTTCAGGATTTGAATTCCACTTTGCCACACTGCAAAAGGTCACACACAGTCTACTTATAAGAATATGTGTTGCAGATACTGTGAATGCACCACAATAGTTTGGGAATCAAAATCCAGCATGCCAAACATGCACTTATAATAACAGAAACCAGACTGCACAGTGAGGAGTAACAGTCTGGGATCCAGACACGTCTCTATCCAAAGTCTCACCTCGCAGGACGGAGTCACGGCTGTGCGTTTACTCGCTTCGTTGTCCTGTGGTGAATCACTCCAACGTGCTGCCATCATTTCATTTCGAGCCGCAGAGGAGGAAGAAGTCCTTTAGAGACCACATCGAGGTGAGGAGGATGTAGCCCAAAAAAAAATAGAAAACCAAAAAGAAAAAGGGAAGAGGAAGAGGAAAAAAAAGATCCTAATCCACACCGTCCTTCTTCTTCATGTCCATCAGTGGCAGAAATCTAAAACACAGAGAAACACAAGTTAGTGGAAATGCAACTGAAGAGAAACATTGGCACACCGTGCAGGACACAGTGCCAAACACAACAGTTAGCTTTTTTCAAATTTGAACCCAGACTAATGAGTCTATTCATCAAAGTGTAGCTAAATACCAGCGACATGAAGTGAAAGAACCACAAGAATATAGCCTGAAATGCATTTTTCTTTCAAATACTACAGCCATTGAATGTCACATGATGGCTTCAAGTCCTTAAATTTATGATGAGCCTGGTCAACTAAGGACAGCATAACATCCTAACTCTCCTAACTCAATATTAAGAATGCTATGAAGATATTACAGCTCATATAAGTATATAAATGTCCCTATAAGACCTTAAATAGGGATATTACAGGATATTTAAAAAAAACACAGTACATTGAGATTAATATAGAGACAAAAGAGGAATATTATGGTGATTTTGCAGATTGTATTGCATGACTTTAGGGTTCATCTAGAATTGAATTAATGGTAAACATTCACAATCAATGGAGGATGCATTTGGCTTAAAGTGGGGGAATAGCAGGTGGATTGTGGAGCTTTTTTTTTTCTGCAAACCCTTGATTTAAAAAAATATATATATTATTAATATTATTTTTGCACACACAAAAAACGAGACGTGCATGTCAAATAACAGCAGAATTCATGGCTCTCTGTCGGGGGAGAGAAAGTGCACATTAAAAGGGATTGCGTGTGTAAAAAAAATTTTAAAAATTAATAAAAAGCACCACATCCAGACATCATTGCATTACACCTACCTGTTACAAATGCACAGAAACTACTCATGCATGTTTCCTGGATGAAGTATGGTCGATCGGTCCACAAAATGGGTTAAAAAAAAGGGCTGTCAGGAGCTCACAAAGCGGGATATTCAGCATGCACGGACCGTGGAGGCTCCTACCTGTTAGGGGGAAAACACTCTGCAAGAAAAGCACGGTGAACGCCCTGCACTGTGCACCTCCTCCCCGGGTGGATAACCCCCTGCTCTTCATTCATTCCTCATCATTTCCGAGCTTTCAATGCAATGCAAAAAACCATCCAAAGAGAAACAAAGTAGCATGTACTCCTGCGTGCTCCCCGGTTGGCGGCGCGACAATCTGCAACAAATAGGTTTGTTGCAGAGACTCTCCGACTCTGCTGAAGCCACGCCCCCATCCCCCTTAGGCCCGCCCTCCTGCAGGGGCGTCGCCCAATCGGATGGGCGGATCAAATTTGGAATTTTGAAGCGGGCCAATAGGAGGCGTTGTTACATAACAATTTCACTAGAGAGTAGAAGCTGGTGCCTTCTGGTCCAGTGGCTCATAGGAACTTTGTTTTTTGTGTTATTTTGACATTTACAGCAGTGGTGGAAAATAACTAGAGTACTTACATTTCTATTTAAGAGATGAGATGCTTGCATTTTGGAAATATTGTACATTTTACTCCATGAATCTCTATATTGCTCCAGTTGGACCAGCTGCAACATTAAAATGCTGCTTGCATATTTTTTTAGTTCAAATACTACAATATTTATGATGATCTAAACCTCTGAAATTGACTATTATGCGTTTTGAGTATTTTTCTTTCACCCCAAATTGAAAGTTTTGTATGTACTAGTAATATTTTGGTTTTTATTCCAATATAAGTTCATGTATTTATTTATCCTCTAAATATAGTACTTTTTTAGAATAGACTACATGTCTGCAGGAAAACTGCAGCAAACGTAGGAAAGGTTGGTGTAGTAATTCTATGGAAAGTAGCTGTGTACACTTTTGAGATAACTAATATTTTTACTATTCTATGTAATAAAATAACCCTCTTTAAGGGGCCATGCTGCAAATTAGTACTTCTGCTTTTAACACTTCTGTACTTTCACTTGAGTACAACTTTAAATATGTGACTTTTACTTTTGACTGACTATTTTTACATTTACTTTAAAATATGTGAATACTTCTTCTACCACTAGTACCACACTTTTCACCCTCACAATTTATCTAAATAATCAGCTATTCATGAGCTGATAAACACTTTACTCCCACACTATGTCACTCAGCCTTTCAGACCTTTAAAGTGAGCAAATGAAATCACAGGGACGTCATTGTGAGGGACGAGGAAAAGCCCCGAGGCCCGACACATATGCTGAACTCTCCAATTTCCTGACGTTCAACTGGTTAGACATATTTGCCTATCCATTATCAACTGTAACAGCAGTGTCCTTAACTTTATCATGGTGACATGTAGGGCATGGCGGCCACATGGGACTCCAGAGCATGAAAAAAAAAGGGCTGCACAGCTGATCTGGACAAAGACAAAGGCGGACAGTGTTCTGTTTGCAGGCTACTCCTGCTGCACAATAGAAGATAGGACAATAGGACTCCTTTGACCCACACTGTGGCGAGGTTTCCCTGGTTTCAGAGAGGAGCTATTGTCTAAAGAGCTGGTGCACTCTCATCCAGACAATAGAGAACTTAAACTGATGTAAGTGGGACCCTGCAGTATGTGATGTTAGACATGAGGTTCATATTCATTTAATGCAATTTCTTTATTAAACACATACCACATGATTAAAGCAGCAAGAAGATATTTCCCTATTTGACATAAAGCGTGATTGTGCACCAGAAAAAATACTTTCCCCAGCTAAGCAATCGCCAATATAACATATGGATGATGTTTTCCCACAAAAAACAACTCCCAATCTGAATCTTTCTGCATTACATGCGTGTATGGAAATTCACAAGCAAACTATAAAAATGTTTTACTGGTTAAACAGCTTATGAGCCAACAGTGATTGTTTTGTGTGGTACTTCCCCCCCCGAAAGAAAATCCTTGGCCCGCTTGAATTACAACACTCTCCTCTGTGCATAACACTGAGACACAGATGTAGTGTAGTGTTGTTTTTTATGAATGGCCAAGTGAGGGGATTCAGATCAATGAGTTGTAGCCATAATGACAGAATGCACGTCTCTATATTTTTATTAACGTTCGTTTTGTTCCCTTGTGTAATATACATACTGTCTTTCCGAAGCACGCCTGTAATTCTATTTCACTGCCTCTATCCAGATGTTTCTAATAATCATAATAAAGTTTTGTATTTACTGCTAATTCCTTTATACCAAATGTGTAATTGCAGAGCCGGAGCGACTGAAGCGTCCAGCAGAAGGGAGATTACGAGCTCTATCGTGGCGGCAAAATGTTTGGCTGGATTAGGACATCACATGAAGAGCACAAGTTCAAAGCCCAGTGGCGTTAGGATTAGGACAGGTAGAAAAGACTCTGCAGCAAAGCGCGCCAAGTGTGTGAAACAGGGTTTAAAAAACAACATATATTTAATCGTTAAAGGTTACTTTAAACTGTAGCTGAGTTGAGAGTTTAAGAGGATGAGGTTCCCTCCCCGCTTCAGGTTGTATAAGGGGATCTGGCAGTGAGTGCGATGACTGGATGAAACCCAGCAGCAGTCAATCTATCAAGCCCTCTAGCCAGCCAGTCCTTAATTGGAACACAATGAACACTGCAGAGGATGTTCTTTCTATTTGTGTACCGTGAATGCGTCAGTCAAACAGTATTTATTAAGTTCCAAACTGGGAATGCAATTGTTTAGCATCTGCTAGCTATAATCTGGTCATATTAATGCAGATTTTGATTGAGGGGCTGGTTCATTTACATCATGAATGCAGCAGAAGCGCAAATAACATTTGTAAATGATGGAGTTTTGACTTTTAAGAGGTCTGTTTGCTTGGGTCTGTCCATATCTGGCCAACCAGTACTTCTAAACTGTAGTACTCCAGGAAGCTACAATACCGGCCAAGAAACAGTCTGGCAGGATTTTGTTACTTTTGGACGGAGCCAGGCGAGCTATTTCCACTCTTTGTGTGAAGCTAAGCTAATCGGCCGCTGGATCCAGCATATTTACCTTATCAATCCTCTCATCTAACTTTAACTCTCAGCAAGAGAGTAAATATTATTGTAAATAGTTTTTCCCCAAGAAATGTCAAACTCTTACTTGAAAGCTGAAGCCAGAAGGCGGTTAGCTTAGCCTAGCATGAAGACTGGAAATAGGGGGAAATGTTAGCTGTTTCCCCCTGTTTCAAGTCTTTATGCTAAGCTAGACAGCTTCTTAGCTAACTCTTGGCAAGGAAATTGCGCCTCTAAAAAGGTCAAACTTTTTTGTTTAAATGCAAATAAACTAAATTCGGTTTGTGGAGTCTATCTGTTGTGCTGGCGATGTGAAATGAGACCCCTCAGCTCCGTCTCTAACCACAGGCTTCATATGTCAAACGCATGAATGTGTTGCCATTCAAATGTACAATTCCCGTTTTGTTCCTTTTGTGCGGAGCCCAGTTCACCTGTAGCCTACTTTCTGCGGCCGGTCCCCGTCCTCAGTTCCCCTGATGGAGCACTACAAAGCCTCAGCATGTGAAACCTGCCGGGCTTTTTGTCCCATCTCGCTTTCACCAAACCCTGCATCAAGGTGAAAGACAATGGCCTCTGGGTTCCCAGGGCCATGTGGGGGGGCATCAACGCTGGGATAAGTAAACCACTACCGCCAAGTGCTGATGTTTTATGATAAGGACACACAGGGATGCAGCCCGGCGGTACAAAGGATGTCTTTGTGGCCGATGCTGCACGGAGAGCAAGCAACCAAAAAAGCTGTGTATTTTGTTGAGTTTCTTCTGTCCTGCTTATCTCACTCCTCTACAACTTCAGGGGTCAAGGACAAGTAATAAAACCTTGACATGAATTTAGACTTCCTCCAAATGTATTAGCAAAGGTGTTGTTAACGGCTACGGTCGTGAAACCTGAGAGCATTTTGAAAGCACAACGTTGAATCGGAGTGCTCCGAAACCTCCCAGAACTCTCTTTTGTTTTATCCAAACAGCAACTCATTTATCAGGCCATTAACCTGGAGAGGCCCTGTAGCCGGAGCTGGACCATTACCTTTTGCCTATAAGTGTGTTTGAGGAAAACACATGGTTTGCATAATTTACAAAAAATACTGGAACAACCATAAGAATGTCAATATATTTTGTTAAACGTTTTTTTATTGAATTAGATTTTTTCAGACCACCAAAGTCTGCACATGGAGCAGGTCGTGGTCCTTGGCGTTAAGAGACTGATCAGATTGATGTTGTAACCCATCGTAACGACAAAACGTCAAATGACAAATCTTTACGCTGTTAGAATAATACCTCTATGTGTGTGTGTGTGTGTGTGTGCATGTGTTCCCGTTGCACAATGTGGCGGCTGTTTGGAGTTTCAGGTGATTAAGAACCAAGAGTGCGTAGCCACATGATAACACTCCCAGAGTGCACGCTGCGTGAGGTGAAGCGTGTTCTGGTCTGTTTGTCGACACGCACAATTGACTCTCTTAGTCGCCCCGACGATGGCAACACAACATATAAAATACCTATGTGTGTGTGTGTGTGTGTGTGTGTGTGTGTGTGTGTGTGTGTAGTTATAATGATATTTAGCCTGTACTGTGAGCAGTCTCCAGAGATCCAGAGCTCAGATTGGTTTTGCAGCACGAGTCTTAAGAAAACACAATAGTTTATGTGCAATTCGCTTAAATTGAGAGAATTTTTATTAAGAATTGTAATTAAGGAATGTTTTGATGAAAGAACTAATGATTTTTAAAATACATTTGGCATTCAAAAAGTTTTGTTTCCATTGTGTTTGTACTCACTGGAGCAGTAGCGACTTGCGGTGGGTGGGTCATTGTAATTAGAATAAATGAAATATACAATTTACCCAAAGATTTTGTTTTAATGGCTGACTGCTCGTTGAACGTCTGTGAGGTTGCATGTGAGTGTAGATCATAATCAACAGACATGTCAGTTTTGCCAGATTCTCATGTATTTGGTTATGATTTCCAGTAAACGCTGATTAAAGTTGGGAACAAACAGATACAGTGTGGTGAGGAGACGCTGTTCGGTCGGTCGCACTGCCGGCCTGCTGCGCCCACTGTGTGTTTTCCATGAGTCAGAGTGGGCATCATCCGGGCACAGGGATGCCAACGTCCATAAGCTCCCTCCATCTGTCACCAACAGTCCTCTCCTGGTGACCAACGTTTCTCTCTTTTATTCATCCATGTCTTTGTTCCCGCTTGCATCACTACAACATACAAAAAAAATGGAGGATGAGGCAACAATTACATCACATTTTTTTTTGTTTAATTAAATAAAACGTTTTTTCAAAAGTTATGATTGCCTGCTTTGAGAGGAAGGATGTCAAAGCACTTAAATTTACATAGTAACATAAATAAATAAAAATCTGAAACAATGGCATTTTTAAACAAAGTAGTTCCACAACTGGTTGTTACAGAAATAAAAAATGAGCCTTTACTTATTGCTGAAGAAAGTAGACAGTTTTGTGCAGCAGATGTGAAACTGTGCTTTACTTCTCAAACCTTGTACTTCATCTTCCCAGTCTTGCTGATGACACAGATATGCTGAAAGAGGAAGAGAAATCTGTAAGTGTTATTTCGAGATTATACTTTTTCAATCTTGTCCAAAACGTTACATCTGATGATAGCAATATATTGGTTTAAGATCACTCTGCCCTATGGGGAATTCCTGTGTGTTTTCAATATGCTATATACGGTACAAAAAGATGAAGTTACAATGATTTGAAAAGCAGGAAAGGTAATCAAAGATATGACACATTCATTAATCTAACTTTGGGCGTCCCAGGGGTTCAACTCATATTTCTTCTGTAGGATAAGGACAGATAAGAGGGGAAGCTTTAACTCTGCCTGATAATGAGAGCCTAACCTCCACATTCCACAGGTCACCCCCTCTTAAAGTTTCGTAATGAATACCAACCCCCTCAAAAATGCACAAGACAAACACACACACACACACACACACACACACACACACACACACACACACACACACACACACACACACACAATCGTACAGTACATACAGTGCATGCAGCACACACACACCAATGTGAATACACACACAGAAAGCAATGGGAGTCGGTGTTGGCTTAGTGTTTCACATGAGTCAGAGGTAAATTTGAGGCCACGTCTTTGCAGATATAAAAATGACAAAGTTCACATAAGTTTGCACTTACTAATTTCAGACCGAGAAATCTGGCATTAAATAAAGTGTCATGGGTGCAACAAAGAAAACAGGGGATAGGTTGCAGGCCTGACTCAAAGCTTGTGGAGGTGTGAGATGGGTTTAAGGCACCAGGGAAATGTTCAGAGGAAAAAAGACAGAGGCAGAAATGCCAAACATACTTTTCAGAGGAAAAAGGGAGGTTGATATCTTTGCAAAAAGTAAAAAAGTAAAGTGCTAGTGCTTAGCAGCTAATGTTCAGCATCTTAGTTTAGTGTGCTAGCATGCTAACATTTGCTAATCAGTGCTAATCACAAAGTACAGCTGAGGCTTGGGCAGTCACAAAATCAGATTTTTGCTACAAATTATGGAGGACAAAATAATTCACAATAACAATATAATCACTATGTCTGTAGAAAATTTGAAAAAAATCATTATCCTTTTGTTCAAATTAATTTGTAAAATGGTTAACATTGTTTTTCTGGTTGATTTATATTTGAGTAACAACAAAAGAATTGTGGTCAGAGTTTAGCGGTCATGGTCTGCATACTAACATGCTTTTTATTTCAGAATTGTCGGCATTTTTGTGTGTGCATTCAACGAGAAAAACTGTAATACAGCATTTTATTCAGGGAATGTCGTTATACTGCAAATATATAAATATTTCATCAATGGGCCATAGGCTTAATCACCGTTCTGTTACCTCCTTTGGCGATAGATAGTGACTTAGTAGACATTTATCTAAATGAAATCTTCTAGATTGACACTTTAACTTTATTTACTGTGCATTTTGTCTCTTTTTTGGCAAATTAATTTCCCTAAAAGTGTGATACTGTCAATACTGGTGACACTCTTAGCTGAGGCTGATGGGAATTTCATTGGTTTTGCAGGTATTTGGTCATAAACCAAAGGATCAAAGAAAGGATTTCAGCTGCTTTGCCTTCATGTAAAGTTTCCTCAGGCACGGAGGATACCTGTTGGGTGAGTTTAGGTTTCAGGTAGAATAGCGCATCTCTTTGATTTACTGTGTTTACCCCCTCCACTCCCTCGGTCTCTTTCATCTCTTTCTCTTAGCTCTTCAAAAGGTCATGTGCTGTGTGCGGCAGTTGACTTACATTCAGGTCGCGGAAGTATTCATTGTAGTCCAGGGCATAACCGACAACAAAGTGGTTAGGGATTTCAAATCCGATGTCTGCCAGAGCAAACAAAGACATGAACGTTAAAAAGTAGCATGATGAGCACAAATTATGACATTCATTTGAGGTAAAATGAGGTAAAAAAACATACATTTATGACCATAATGACATGCAGATTGATTTAGGGACATTGTGGTTATTTGCTACTAAATGTCCCTTAAATCAAAGTTTACCAGGACATTCCAGAAATTGGTATTTTCTCAATGGAGTTCAAAAGAGAGAGAGAGAATTTAACCCTGACATTTCTGCTCTGTTGGTTCTTGACCGTCCTCGACACCATGCACAAGACTACTGGATGGACATTATTGCTGCTTATATCCACATTGTCATTGTTTCAATAATGTCTCTCAGGATTTACAGATCAGAAATGATAATGAATGGTGTATGAATACATTTCAAAGAACAGCACCACAGTTAATCATAGATAAACAATGGAAAAACATGCATCTGATTCACTTCAGCGGACTGGCAGACATACCAGATGTAGGATAATGAAAGATTATTAAGCCCATACAAATGTAATAAAGAGAGAGGAATGGGTGACATTAAAACCAGGGCTACTTACAGTCTGTCAGATTTTCAGCCATGTTAGGGACCCTCTTCACCAACAGACTGAAACATAAAGAAATAAAGAGTTCATTTCCACAGTGCAAAAGTGCAGCACTACATAGCTAACCATGACAGTATTGTCTAGCTTTACTACTGATTTTAATTTGAAGAATGTCACCGTAAGAAATACCAAAGATAGAACTTACTCATGCTAACACTTAAAAAGCATTACACACACAGTAAAGGAGGAAAGACTTTCCACATGTGCCAGGAAAGATTTTTATCTGCACAAGGACACGAGATAGCGGCTGTGGACGAGTGATATCTTCTGTTCGTCACACGCTTGGCATTTCCCCTGGTGGGGAAAAACACAGATGACTGAAACACTGCCTCACCCTGCGACCTTGACCATCTTGGGTTCAAAGGTTTCCACATGCTTCAGAAGGGCCTTCATGGTCTTTCCTGTGTCAACTATGGCCTTAGGGAAGGGAAGAGCAAAGGGAAAGGGAGAGGATGAAAGGGGAGGGATGTGGGACATTTTGAGTGAAGCATGCTTTGAAAGAGGAGAAACATGTCAGATAAATATGCAGATCATAAGTTTAAAAACATTTTTTTTTTTACCTAGATTAACTATATTAACATAAACAAAGAGCTTGTGAGTGCATGCAGTCGATATTTCATATTTTGTATCAAGCACTTTTCCATGTGCGAAATTTTGGAATAGGAAAGTTATATGATTTCAAAATTCCTCCCCCGCTAAATCTTTTAGAAATGAAACATGAACTCAAAGAGAGAATAGTTTTTTTCTTCATGTGCTTTTGTGGACCAAAAAAAACCCAAAACACACTCACCTCAACAATGAGCACACTCTGGGTAACATGTAGAAATAAAGAAAAACATTAGTGAAAACAACACCTTTTGAATTTGAACACGAAGGAATAAAGGCTGGATTGTTTCTGTGAAATTTACATTTCTTACAGATGGTATCTATAGCAACAATGTTGGCAGCATCTTCAGCATCTTCACAAAAACCCAGAACAACTCATTCTCTCCTTTGCCAGTAATGAACATCTGTGTCTTTATTGAGCAAAAGTCACTTCTAAGTGTCCGGGTGTTGCACACTTTCCCTGCTGCTGGGTTTCAAGTGACTCCTTGTTCCCTTTGGCCGGGTGCATGGGGCTCTTTGTGAGACCAGCGGAGAGTATCTATGGTTTTGGGGAGAGTGATCTGAGAGAATGTAGGCGCCGGGCCAATGTTCTCTCCGTCTACACCTGAACACTGTTACACAACCAAATGTGTGAAAAAAAACAAGAACACTCAAACGTAACCTGTCTTTGCTGAATGACTGTAAACAGCCAAAACTGTGCATTGGCAGTTATTTGATTGTGTAAAGCATCGTTTTTGGGGGGATTTATAGTTCTCCTAGGATTGCTGGATCGTGGGTTTTATGGGATTCCTGTAGCTCAATCCTGACTCTGGCAAAAACTTTGAAAACCATTCACTGATATTAAAAGTAGGAACAGAACAAAATGATCTCGAGATGAAGATAAATAATAATTCTAAGATCACTCAGAACGTAAAACCGCCTGACATCAGTAGTATTTTTTCTCTCCTTTTGTGGTGACTTTCACTGGATACCTGGAGTTACATGACTTTACCAACTGAACTAACCATGATCTGAACATAAAACAACAGGCCTGGAGGCAAATTAGTGCAGTACTTGAAGTTATTTTCATTGATTTAAGCTGCTCTATTCACCATTAGGTAGCGTATGGTTCAAGGTTTCTGTTAAGCTAACGTAAGGACTCATTCGGGGTTTGTCTGGCAACAATATCTTTAAAAAGAATGCGTTACGCCTCAATTTTTCAACCTGCAACACATGCTTTGTCTGATCAGGGCCTAAGAGTCAATGCTAGTGCTTATGTTAATGTCATGCATGCTAACATGCTCAAAATGAGAATGCTAATATTGTTTAGCAGGTGTAATGCCAAATCCGCTGGAGGAAAAATCAGAGGATCATAAAAGTTGTTGCAATTCATCCAAAGAGGAACAAACGGTACCAAATTCATGTGACATTTTAACTCAAAACTAAAAATGTGAAGCTCATGGTGGCTACATGAAAAGTCAGGGGATCACCAAAATCATTGGGAATCATCCTCTGGGGAACATGAATGTCTGAACAAAATGATATGGCTGACAATTCAATAGTTTTTGAGATATTTCAGGGTCTAATAAACAGGTTAACTGACCTGCCAACAGACTGACATTGCTATCACGGCTAAAAATGGTTAATAATGAAATATGTACATTTCAGGGCAAATTGAAAAGTTGAAAATGATTTCATTTCTTTGTGAATATAAAAGGGTGCTATGAGTCTTAAGCAGCAATAAAGCTGTGCTACCTGTAAACATAACTACTCAGATTTCCATAATACCACTTTAGATTAAGATATCTGAGTGCTACGACTCCACTGTGAGTAACAAATGAATGAGACACATTCAACTCTGAAACCAGAGAGCATGCCACCTCCGTCTCCAACATAACATTTACTTTTGTCTACGCTGTCATTACGTTGCCATGATCACGGAGCAGATTAATAGGTTTGAAAAGGAGCTGTGTCATTAGTACCGCGCTCACAGTCTACCTGGAGCTGTGACTCAACATCGTTTCTCTGTAAGGCTTTGTGTTGAGTTTAGTTCCATCGAGGTGAAGGATTGTAACAGGAGTCCACTTTAATAACACAACAGACAAAGTGGAGTGATTCATGTTTTCCGTGCATGGCGGTGGTCAGTCTGTTTTTACTCCCATTGACCTTTTTATCCAAAGTGAAAATTAATCTTAACACATGCTGACATCTCAGTTAAGAGTTCAGACATCAGTCTTTTTAAAGCAAACGCTTGATGGCATATTTAAGCACCCATTCAGCTGTGTAAGCAAACTTTATGTCTTCAGCCTATCTCAGAGAATAGAGCAACGAGAAGGGATTATTCCTTCAGACTCCTCAGTCCTCCATGCTGGAACTCAACAGGGATGAAATGCAATAAATCTGCCTTGTGGGAACTTTTTGTTTTCCTGAAACGCCTGATTCATGGCCAGGCTGGTTGAGGGCAAACCACTTTAACAAAGTGACACTCATGAGGTGAACACATATAAAAGGACTGTTGTGAGGAGAAAGCTTCAAAAGTTAAAGTAAAGGGGATTGGTCTGGCCCAAGGGCATGTTTTGGGACAATAAAACATATTTGAAACGGTGTCACATATTAATCAAGAATGAAAAATGTGATTCTACCACCCAATAGTCTCTCAGTTCTCTTAATATAAATCAAAATGCTAAAAAAGAATTCTGCCCCATTGACGTATTTAAACACACCTTTCCACGCAGGAAAGACAGATCTCGGCTTCCTATGATGTGCAGCTCCTCTGTTGATTGGTCGTTCTGGGGAGGAGAAGACAAAAATGGAAAGGAGATTTGTATTAACGCGTAACTTAAAATAATGAATGCAGTTTTTATCCTCAGCAGTGTTAACATGAAAATCAAGAATTGTTCTTTTCAGCCACCATAACAGACAAAAAATGGTCTGTCAGACTGAGAGACATACTGTACGTTTTATCAATGACATGCAAGACAAATGCACAAAAGGATATTTATTGCACAAGGACAATGAGCGTAAAACATCATCCTTAACATAAACAAAGCCAGACTCTCTCTCTCTCTCTCTCTCTCTCTCTCTCTCTCTCTCTCTCTCTGTGTTCCTGTGGGAAGGTCGGAGAAGCTAAAGCTTTGAAGGACGACGGCTTTGATGTTAGATTTGGTCGGCTACAGATGCATCGCTTGGATAAGAGGAGCGGTGACATGGACAGAATCCCGGCCCCTGGAGGCGGGTCACATGACTCCATCATGAGCTGTGAGATTGAGTCACGGTGTCATCACTCAGAGGCTGACCACGAGCAGCGTAGTAAGAACGACTGCTGCTGTTGTTGACAACAAAATCCTGCTGCTGTTGTTGACAACAAAATCCTATTGTGATGCTTTAAGATTGTTTTTATGCATTTCTTTTACAGCCTCACTACTTTTCAGACATGTTTTAGAGATATTTTAATGTATTTATTACCAATTCCACATGTCATATTTAAGCTTATAGCCTCAAATGTTTTTTGATTAACAGTGTTTTTTTCTTTTTTCTTCTTCTATCTAAGTATGTGTTTGTATCTGTTGATCTGGGTGGCAAGCTGCTGAATACAACTGTCTTTAAAGGGATAAATAAAGTTGCATTGAAATGAATTCATTGTTACTTGCTGTCATGAAGCCCTGTCAACTCCCTGCACGCTGCAGGTATGTTTTGTGGTACTGGGTGGTAAAAAATCTTATATCTGTTGCCTTTAAAAAAAGCTTGTGACATTATAATGAATTCAGTGTGTTTTTAAAATGTCCAAGTAAGACAAAAAATGTCCTTTATAGCTACTTAAACCTCTGTGAAAGCCAATTCTTACAACAGAAATAGAGGATCCTCCCCTGTGCTCTGAAGGGAGAAAAGGAATGTGACCACATGCAGAGAAATGTAAATCACCTCATTTTGGATGTCATCAGTGCCAAAACACACCGAAGAATAATAAGTCATCATTGTAAACATTACTATATCATAACTCGCTTTATACATTCCAGGTGTTAGTCGGTGTCGTAAGCTGTTTCTCTTGGCAGAGGTAGCAGCACCAATTAGCAGACTGGTATGTTCGTGACACGAGCTCTGCAGTGGCTCAACAATCAATCGTCCTTGAGGTGTCCTGAATTAATGTTCTGTTTCCTCACTAAATATGAACAACAGTGACATCTGGTGGCTGAGCCCAAAGTCAGATGCAACACTCTGTTACATATGGGATGTTATAAAATGAAAAAAGTGTCATTGGTGGTGGGTGGATGTCGTAAGAAAGGACTAACTTTGATAAATCTGTCATCAATTTTATCTATAAAATGTGCAAAAAAGAAGTAAAATGCTCATCAGAAATTCCCAAAACACCAATTTTAAGTCCTCAAATTTCTGCTTTTGTTCATCCAACAGTCCAGAGCCAAATATGTTAAATTCCCCATGACTTAAAAAAACTTAAAAACTTAAAAAATAGAATAGGAAGAAATCCTCATACTTGACAAGCTGGCAACAATCAAAAAATAAGTTTGGCAATTTAAAAAATATATAAAAATTATAGATTTAGTCAATTAAGTATCTGTGGATTGAGTAACCAAATAATCGACTAATCATTTAAGCACTACGTCATTGTCACATAGGAATATAAACAGCTAAATTAAATGTTTTTTATGTAAGAATCAAAAGTAAATGAGGGTAGGAAAAATAAGGAGATATTTTGTGAGAAAGGTTCCTGGCTACATGAAATTAAAGGTCCTGACTAATGACACTAAAAATAAATGTTCATGTGATCAGCCACATTTCATGCAGGTCAGATATCTGATCTGCAACAACCTCCAGAAGATTTTTTTTTTTAATTCAAAGCCTGCTATAAAGTATGTAGTTATGTAGTTGTGTTTTAGTACCCGGTGCAGTTCACCTACTAGGTAGCTCTTCAGACGGATGAACTCCACCCGGGTCTCCAGGTACTTGTCAGAGTTGCGGCCGAGAACCTTGATGAACTCCACCAGGTCTACGCAGAACTTGTAGCCTCCCTTCAAGACGCACAGCACCACCATGCTGTCCCCGAAGTCATCCATGACGTAGTGGGCCAGACGCTCCACCCTGCAGGACAAAAAACACATTTAGACAAATGACCAGAAAATGATGTGTTAATGTGTTGTTTTCTTACCTGTTCATGATGACCCCATTTGGTATGTAAACACTGTCTATGTCTTCATGGTAGTGTTCAGGGTAGGTGAACAGGTCCAGACTGTATCCTGGCCAGTCGTCTTCTATCTGGGACAGAGAGCTGAGTGTTAGTACAGAGCTGTGTGTGTTCAAACTACTCAGTTGTGCAATTTAAGAGGAAACAGTCAAATTTGCAAAAGATCTGTTCAAGCTCCGGAAAGGCCGGTTGGATTTCCAAGGTTTAAGAGACATGTAACCGTGACTGTTACTGATATTTCCTTAAATAACGTATCTCAATTTTGTCGTAGGAAGTCATGTAGAGGCATTTTAAAACTTGAAAATCTTGAAAACTAAAAATCAAAGCAGCTTGGTATTAAGTTTAACTTTTTTTTTTTTTTAAGTAATTATAGCAAGGATGATATGACTATGGTGTCATTGATTTTGGAAGTAGCCACAGCAGCAGCAAATAAAACGTTTCTCTTCACAGAAGAATGCTACAAAATAGATTTGTTTGTCTTTAAATTGAAATAAAGATTGAATATAAAGTATGTGAGATATACACAGGGATTGTTGGCCTAAAGCATCTGTAACCTTCAGCTCAATCACTAAATTTGTATTACTACGATTACTGACTAAAGCCTCATTATACTCCTCTGGGTTTACAACAAACAAAAAGCTTGACGGTTCTTTAAAAGCTGCTTACTGTTGAATTAATCAAAATGACTTTAAGGAATTCCTTTGGGAGAATTACAAACACTTTATCTTTTTACAACAGCTCCTAATGGCTGAGAAAATAATTAGACACAAATAAACAATCATTTTCTGATGACACAAGAAATGTGATCAACATTTCTAACAATTCCACTGAATGATCTTTGTGTTGAACATACCACGACTCCTCTTTTCATCGCTGCGTTGAAAATTTAGGATAGGACACAAGTAACAGTGACCTACAAAGAAATAGATTAGAAAACAGATTATTGCACATACACTAGACCAAATAATGGAAAGCTTTACATCTTCACATGAAATGTTATAGTACAGGAGAAAAGTAGAACAAGAAAAAGAGAAATTAGGTTTCATCTAGGAGGTCTAAATCTTAATTTAAACCGTACATTCCTGCTGTGCCTGTGAACTACAGTTTCAACATTCCTATTCTATTCATATTTCCAATCATTACTCACAGTTTTGTTGCCTTCCTCTCAGCGACTATCCACAAAACAAAGAGGAAGAAAAAGAAAGAGAGTCAAAGGAGACGTCTGGACCGGCCACATGGTTCTGAGGATCACGCTTCAGTCATTTTGCGTAAAAGGACAGCGTTGTTTTAGTCGTGGAGAATTACAGGGATAATCAGATGCATGTGATTCTCTGCTGGCTCGTGGCCGCATAATGGGCCACTGGCAAGAGAATTAAAAAGAAATTGACAACCAATGTTTTGCTCATTTTCAGTGCAGTACATTTTATTCAGTCAGAATTAAATAGATTTTTTTGTTTGTATTTCTTATTTTCTTCTTCAAAGACTTCCATTGAGAAGGCAGGATAGTGAGAAAAAATGAAAGTAAGAGGTAAAGACACATTTGTTTTTGATTATCTGACGTTTAAAATGTATTATCTCTTGATGTGTTAAACTGTAGTTTTCCCTTTAAAATTACAAAGAGTACAATACTACAAAAACATATTTTGCCCTACTAGTGGTAGTCCTAAGAATGGCAAGAGCCCACTGGGAAATATCTCAACCACTGGCCAGAATGTTAAATTTGTTATGAACTTACATGGTTATTCAGAATGATTCATTAATTTGCGGTTAGCTGGGCTTTACAGTTTTATTTTGGCTTCATAGTTTATATGACAGAGAGAATATACAAATACAGATTTTTATTTTACTAAAGCTCATGTGACATTTGAAGTAGAGGTGGGCGTCTGAAGACACACAGCACAGCACATCTGATTAAATCCAGTATTTGATGTCTTAGTTGCTGGGTATGTAGATGGTCTTGAACCTCTCGAAGATTTTGATGTCGTTCTCCAGCTGCTTTATCGCCACTTCCAGTTGATCCCTGCGGGTCTTCTTGGAGATGTTGTCCGTGACGAATGAGAGGCCCTGGTACTCGTGGTGCAGCTTCTCCCAGGCCTTCTTCAGATCCTGCATGGTGAACCAACAGAGGGAAACCCATCACTAGCACAATATAATCAGTTTGGAAATGTTACTGTCAGGAAAAAAAAGTATTTTCCTAAAAACTACTACTCCTTCAGTTGAATGAATGAATGAATTTTATCAACAAGGCCCAACTGACCTGAACTAGAACATCCCCAGGACAATCAATCACAAATGTGCACTTTAAATAAAGACATTTTAATAACAGACATGTTTTAATGAACTCATATATTTCATATTCTATGTCTTTATACTACTGTACTGTGTTTATTATTATGCACCAACCGCCAAAACAGATTCCTTGTATGTACAGTATGTGCAATCATACTTGGCAATTAACTGTTTCTGATTTTGATTGTGATGTGTTCGAGTACCTTCAGGGCGGCTTGTTGCTCCTCGTCAGACAGGTGTTTCATGGCTCCCTTCGCCCTCTGTTCTTTCACATAGTTGTCATACTCCTCCTGAACTCGCCGCTCTACTTCGTTGCGTTGCTGCAGGTACTCAGGTACTTCTCCGTAATGCTGCGAATACGAACTGGAAACTTAGAATATGTAGTTGACCTAATGAAATATCAAATCAAGTCCCACAGATAGATGAAATAATCAAAAAAAGGGGGACTTTACTCTGGGTGTTTCTATGTGCTACTGACGTAAGCATGCAAGACGTCTTTCTCAAATAGTTCTCGTGTGTAGTGATGTGGAAAGGAAAACCTTCTTCTTGATGTATTTGGGGACAAGTCCTGAATTCTCAAGGAGCTGCTTGTGTCCCTTCCTGGTGTCCACACAGGTGGGCTGGGGCTTCATCGGCACGGCGGTCGCTGTCTTTATGAAGTCTCTCTTGGTGTGAATGCCCATGGGTGGAGTGTCCGTCATCGCAGGAACGGCTGGTTTCTTCACAGTGCAGGAGTGACGAACATCTTTCGAACACTGTGTCTCTGAAAGTACAGGTAAATAAGAGGTGAAGACTCAAAGACGTACTCACACATTGTTCAAATAGTCTTCAGGAGGACTCACTTTCGGGTAATTTGGGCTCTTTTGAATGCTTCTTGAGGAACTTCTCTGGGGATGGCACCTCTACTTTAGCTGGTCCCATCGTCCTCATCGCATCCTTGGTTGACTTTTCCTCCAGAACCACTGTCGGCCTATACTTGGACATATACCTTCAGATGGAGAAATCATTTTAGAATACAAATTAAAATGTATTTATCCAGTGTCACATCATAACAGAAGTTAAAAACACATTTAAATTCCTTTTATTGACTTATTCTACTTTATTAACATGCCATAAATGTATTATTATAGCTCTCTAGTCAGCCTATGATCTAACTAACTAACTAACAAGTTTCATCTTACCTGCTAGCTAGCTAACCTAGCTAGTTAATGCTAAGCTAATATGACCTAGCATAAGCTACCTTTGCTGTTTTTCAGTCTGGACCTCGTCCCTTGGGATGAGATTGTAGACGCTCTCACGTGGATACTCAACTTCAGACATTTTGATTTAAAAAAATAAATAAAAAAAATTAAAAAAAGACACTAAAATCAAGTTCACCTTAAAAAGCTAGCTAGCTAACTTTAACAAGCTAACATTAGCTAGAAGCTCTGTGACCGGTGGGCGTTTGTTTGACAACACTCGCCTAGCAACAGGGCTAGTTGCTAGGTAACGTGCGAGAGGAAATGTTGCATTCTGGGACCGTTGTAAAGCGGAACATTTAGAGGCGTCTGAGCTGTCCTTGTGTGAAGTTCACGGACTGTGTCTTGGTTAAGAGCCCCCCCAACTGTTTTGTAGCTCATAAATTAGATGTGCTAATCTTTATTTTGCTTTATTTTGCTATTTATTCTGTCTCTGTTTCCATGTCGTCGACTGTGGGAATGAGCATAACATTTCTATTCTCACACGTACTTTCAGATTTTTTTTCAAAGCATTTGAATGCAGCACAAAGGTCACTCACACAAGTAGATATTATTATTATTATGTTATTATTATTATTATTATTATTATGATTATCATTATTATTATTCATTGTTATTATGATTATTATTATTATTATTATTATTATTATTATCATTATTATTATTATTATTATCATTATTATTATTATTATCATTATTATTATTATTATCATTATTATTATCATTATTATTATTATTATTATTATTATTATTATTATTATTATTATTATTATTATTATTATTATTATTATTATTATTATTATTATTATCATTATTATTATTATTATTATCATTATTATTATTATTATCATTATTATTATTATTATTATTATTATTATTATTATTATTATATTCCTTTATTAATCCCAACTATATAGAAACAGATAATAAATAAAACATATTATACAATAAAGATAAAAAATAAATAAAAATAAAAATGTACAGTATATTATACGGCGGTTTTTGGAGTGTTTTTTTTTCTTTCACATTTTTAATCCCGTTGTGAAATTGCATATATAATAAAAAGTTTATAAATTTGAATAGTTTTTGCAACGAGAAAAATTGGTGCACCTTCGCTTTCTCATTGACCCTTCAGGAGTTTTGTCCCTCCTGGCTCACCGTAGATGTTTGTGTATACTGTGTGTGTGGGACAGCATGCTGCTTTTCGACATACTGAACCAACTAAACTACTAGTTATCGAGTTCAAACCACAGAAAGACACCATTACACGTGAGTGTCTTGCTCATTACACTATAACTTATTATAATTATTATTATTATAATAATAATTATTATTATTATTACTGTCCTGGCTGCAAAACACGTGCAAAGTTATTGCAGCCACTTGCACTACTGCTTTCAACCTGTGATGCTCGTTATGCATGTTTTTATTACTGTTATAATGTTTATTACTGTTATAATGTCATCTCTTTGCATTGTTTTCATTGTTATTTATTTTATTGTTCCTGTCTTTACCATGTAAAGAGCCTTTGAGTGCCTTTTTAGTACTTTTTTAAGCATGAATACAAATAAAATGTATTATTATTTATTATTACTTACATGCATACTATGCTTGCAGCACTGTTTTAAAATCACAAGTTTTTTTCTTAAGTGTAACTGCATTTTAAATGTCCCTTTTGTTCACAGGAGAAAAGGCTGTTGTCATTTGCTGTCCCCCTCAATGGGTTTCCTGAATGCCCTCAGAGCTGTCAGATGCCGCCTGAGTCCCTTTTCAACATCAAAATCATGGCTTTCTACCGAAGCCTCACTGCTGGGGGACAAGAACATCCTGCTCATGGGTGCTCCTGGATCAGGGAAGACCACAGTGGGGAGGATAGTGGCTCACAGACTGGGACTGCCCGTCATCGACGTCGATGACGACGTCTTGGAGACGGCATGGAAGATGCCCGTGGCCGCCAAGCTGGCTGCAGTGGGCGGAGAGCGTTTCCTGGAGGAAGAGGGCCAGGCTCTGTGTAGCTTCTCCGCCTCTGGGTGCGTCGTTTCCCTCACGGGCTCCAACCCCCTCCACGCCGCAGCCATGCAGCGCCTCAAAGAGTCCGGATTGGTCGTCTACATGGACGTGGACGCTGAAGACATCATGCAGAGGCTCGCCAGCATGAAGGTGAACAGGATCGTGGGCCAGGAGGCCGGGGCGTCCATAAGGGACATCCTGCGCTACAGGAAACAGTTCTACGAGAGATGGCTGGATGTGCGGGTGCTGTGCGGAGCAGGGGTCACGGCGGAGGAAGTGGCGGAGAAGGTGCTGAAGGCTGTCGAGAGATATCACAACCGCGCTGCGGAAACCTTTGTGTCAACCAGGAGTGACGGCGCGGCATCGTCCAATCAGAAGACACACTTCAGTGATGTGGTTATTGAGGGTCTGGCCACAGATGGAGGCCTCTATGTTCCCAGAAATGGCTTCCCAAGCATGGATGCTCGTGAATGGCTGAGACTGGCTGACATGTCATACCCAGAACGAGCATTAGTGATAATGGAGAAGTGCATCCACCCGTTGGACGTGTCTGCTTTGGACCTGAGATCAATGATATTCAAGGCGTACGGGTCCAACTTTTCCAGTGAGGCGGTGGCGCCGGTGAAACATCTGATCCACAATCAGTACGTCCAGGAGCTTTTTCACGGCCCCACCGCCTCCTTCAAAGACCTCGCCCTGCAGCTGATGCCCCAGCTCTTCGCCCACTGCCTCCCGCAGATGTGCAACTACCTCGTCCTGGTGGCCACATCTGGGGACACGGGAAGCGCGGTGCTCAGCGGCTTCGGCAGCCTGGGCGGCACCGACATGCACAGGACCGGGGTGCTGGTGTTCTTCCCAGAGGAAGGCGTGAGCGAGACCCAGAAGATCCAGATGACGAGCTACAGGGAGGGCAACGCCAGGGCCGTCAGCGTGATGTCAGACTTCGACTTCTGTCAGAGGAGCATAAAGAGGATGTTCGGAGAGTCGGGGCTGACGGGGCACCTCGCCGTGGAGTACGGCACGGTCCTCAGCACCGCCAACTCCATCAACTGGGCCCGGCTGCTGCCACAGGTGGGTGGAACGCTGAGGGGGGCTCCACAAAAAGGATAACTTTCTAGAAGAGAGCTTATTCACAGTAGAATGAATGTGCTTGGAAAGCTCAGGTGTCCTGGAAAACACATGGAAAGTGAGAGGAAAAGTAGTAATGTAGTAATGTACTGGACTCTCTTACAATTTGAATTTTTTGGGGGAAAAAAGTCATCATTCTCCTTTTATTTCCTCTGTTAATCAAGGATTCAAGGATCATTTATTGCCGTTATGCAACACAGGGACGCACAATGAAATTCTGTTGTTTTCTTGCCCCGGGCAAGTGGACAAGCATTATTGATGAGCCCTGCACTTTTCAATTTACAAAGATCTAGGTTACAACAAGAGAATTAACTAAAATGTCTGTTACAGCTCTCGTATGTTTACATCACGTCTAATGTTTCATAACTGCTTTTTTTTTTACTGTGGCAGTTAAAAAAATATGACCCACACAATTCCTCTAGTTGATCTCTTCTCATTTTTTTAGATTAAACACTTTTGCACAACTACGATCTAAAACTTTTCCTCCTCTTGCAGGTGGTGTATCATTCCTCAGCCTATCTGGATCTGTGCAGAGACGGTGTCATCACGTTCGGGGAGCCCATCGATGTTTGCATCCCCTCCGGTAACTTCGGCAACGCCATGTCAGCTGTGTACGCCAAGCAGATGGGCGTCCCCATAAGAAAGGTCATCTGCGCGTCCAACCACAACCGCATCATCACAGACTTCATCACCACGGGCGAGTACGACCTCCGGGGTCGACCTCTGATGACCTCCAGCTCCCCGGCTATAGACATCCTGAAATCCTCCAACCTGGAGAGGTTTATCCACCACGTCTCGGACGGAGACGGCCGCCTGGTCAACGAGCTGTTCACGAGCTTGGACAGGAAGCAGCACTTTCAGGTGGCCGAGCCTCTTCTCTCCAGGATGCAGCAGGAAGTTCTGGCTGGCTGGTGTTCTGAGGACGACTGCTTGGCCGCCATCCAGAGCGTCCACGCACAGACGGGCTACCTCATGGACACGCACACCGCCGTGGCCAAAGTGGTGGCCGACAGGCTGCAGGACGGCTCGTGTCCCGTGGTGCTCTGCTCCACCGCTCACTACGGGAAGTTCGCCCCCGCCGTGTTCAAAGCTTTGGGAATCCAAAATGTTCCGGAAGATCCCGTCGAGCAGCTGAAGCAGCTCGGATCGACCGCGTCCAGACCGGGAATACACAGAGGCGTGATGCAATGCCTGGAGGAGAGCGGCGGAAAGGGACACGGCGTTTGTCGGGCAGATTACGGCGTGTTGGTAGAAGAGGTGGAGAGCATGATACAGGACTCCTTCCTGAAAGTTATGTAGGATTATGTGCTATTTGCATCATTTATTCCTCATTCTTCCAATGAAAAAGCCATTTTTTTAAAGAAATAACAGAACAATTAATCTTAAAAAGGTACAAGATATAAAAAAAATGAAATAAAACAAGTTTTTAAGCAGGTTAGGTCATTGGATTTATTTTAAACACATCATTTAATTCTGCCTGCAGGATTAAGAAAATAAAACCCACCACACATTAATTCTTGTTGTACAATAATTTAAATTGAAAGCCTATTGATTATGCAACATTTCTTTACATCATTACCCAGAGCCCTGGCCCACTAGATGGGGATGTCTACCTCCTGCAGTAACAGTATATGTGTATTGCCGTTGGGGAGGGGGGGGGTTAATTAATTACTGGCCGAGTCAGAAGGTCAAATAAACTAGTAAACAATGATGTCAAATCAATATCTGCAGTCAGGGAGAAAATCTCCCCGGAGGAAATTGTATTCTTATGCAGTGTGCTGTGAACATACATATTTGCTGTGTGTTGATTGATGTTTAATGATTATATAACAAACGTTTTATTCCCCTCATCCCTCTTTCTCATTACTCAAACTTTCTCTCTGCTGGCGTGAGGACAGATGGAGGGCTGTGAGAGCTGCGTGGTGCCGATCTCACGGCGGCATTAAAACTCAGATAATGAACTGAGCTCCACAGTCCACACTAATTGCCAGGGGAAGCTCGAGCAGCTTGTACACTCGTCCAATCAGAGTCCACTGACTCATTAAATACCTGACTGAAGGTAGAAACGGTTATTATTTCATTAAAAAGAAAAACCTTTGAAACACGTCATTCCTTTTCTCTTTCACGAGCCTCTCAGCTGCTAACATTCAGGAACATGTATTCTTTAATAAGACAGTTTAAGAAGTTTCAGTTTGTTCCCTTGAGAATAAAACTATTTAAGGAGTAGCTGCACAATTTGGGAAATTATGCTTGAGAAAAGGAAGTGGCTCAGTTTTCAGTTTATGTTTTGTAGGGATTTTATCAACGAGATATATATATATACTTATATATATATATATATCTATATCTATATATACAGCGGGTAAAATAAGTTTTGAACAAGTCACCATTTTTCTCAGTAAATATATTTCTAAAGGTGCTATTGACATGACTACTTTTCCCCTGTGTCATTCCATTTTATTACACATAATTTAATTTCTGAACTTATTTGTTTGGTTTTCTTTGTATGTATGGATTACTTGGGTTCTTACCGACATCTGGTGAAAATTTCATGTCAATAGCACCTTTAGTAATATATTTACTGAGAAAAATGGTGACGTGTTCAATACTATATATATACCCGCTATATATATATATATATATATATATATATATGTTTATATTTACCTGAGAAACACCTGTATCTGAGGCAGAAGTAAGGAAATGACCTTTCTTAAAATGTTTAATTTTGTGTTAAATTATAGATTGTGTATTTTGACTGATTTATTAAAAAACGTCTAATTAAATTGATGTTAAGCTTTTCTTTACTTATAAACAATGTATCGTCATCCAACAGATTGTATGACATCCAAAAAGTTAATCCTAATTTTTTACAGCAAAAGTGAATTTCTGCTCATTAAAATGCTAAATTCATGCCTACAGTCCTTTCAAAATGAACTTCAGAGAAACAACGTCTCTCCATCCATAACAGGAGCGCCTGTAGACGACTCCGTCTCTTTTGCTATCGGTCCAGTCATCATTTAAATCCAGGTGCTGCCTCAGCAGCAGGCAGGATGATAAGTGTCATAGATCTCCAGGAGTGCTTATGACTGCAGATGTTAAAATAGATGGAATGTCCGGCCAGATTTGATGAAGCACTTTCCCAGCATGCCCTCTGATCTGGATCGCTGTCTCTCTGAGTCTCTGCCTGAGCTGAGAGGAATCGTGTTTGCTTCACTTCTTCACTTTATGTTTACCTGTAGAAGTAGTCGCGTGTTTGCTTTTATGGTTTTGTGGCAGAAAAGGAAAGGAGGCACCTCACATATAGAGACCCTACTACTCTCTTCCCATTGGCTGGCAGAGCTGGGGTCCTCAGACATAAGGTCATCTGTTGAAAACAAGTGTGAGGCATGTTATTTAAGATAGAGTTAAAAGAAAATGTAATTAGTGGATCATTTTAGGGTTTTCTATTCATGAAAAAAAAAATGACTCACTCTAATCTATTTTATTTGTTATGTCTTTTAATTATGTTTCTACTTGTATCTATTTTCTTGTTTTTTATTATTCCTTTATATAGCATTTTTATTTCCATGCTGACTATGTAGAGAATAATGATCAAATTGTGTAACGCTAATTTAAAGTTAATTCTGATTTGTCATTAAAATGTAAAGAATAAGATTGAATTGGAAAAAAAAAAACATATACGTAAAGAACACATGATGGACTATTCAAATCATATCATTATATTGGCACCACATGGTGGTCATAGCTGAACTACTGTCAACAGGAAATTACCGCAATTGGAGGAAGAAAACTTAACAATACTGTTAATTGCATATTAAGCCTGCACTCTACCCATAATGCTATGCAAATTATAGTAACTAACTATAAAGATTGTTTATGGTAGGTTTATTGGCCATTTTGTGCTATTTAACTGTAAAAAATTACAGCAACGGCTTACAGTGTATCTGAGCAGGGTTGTCTACAAATCTTTGGTTGTATAGTGTACATATATATATATATATATATACCATCTTCCATCACAAATCTTAGCAGCCCTCCCCCATTCCATCCATTTCCTCCCTTACTTTTATTTGTTGTTACATACAGAAAATTGATAACATTTCCAAAGAACGGAGACAACAAATTTTGCATTAACATCGAGAGAATACGAACACAACCAGAGTGTTAGTCTTTGCTTTGCTTCTTCATCTTGGACAATCAAATTATCAACAACGGGGAAAAAAACAGAAGCGTGTGAGAAAACGAGTGCATGTACAGCAACCCGTCGCTCTGTACATATATGTGGGCGGCTGTGGCGTAGTGGAGAGCAAGGTAGTTCTCCAATCAGAGGGTCGGTGGTTCGATACCCGGCTTCGGCAGTCGATGTGTCCTTGGGCAAGACACTTAACCCCAAGTTGCTCCCGAAGGCTTGCCTCGGTGTGGACTGGATGATGAATGTTAGTTAGAGTCTGATGGTGGCACCTTGCATGGTAGCCTGTCATCAGTGTGTGAATGGGTGAATGATATGTAATATACTACTGATTGTAAGTCGCTTTGGATAAAAGCGTCTGCTAAATGACTGTAATATAATATTTCAATTATTGTGGATTTTACTGTTTTTTTTTGCTTATTTATAATACTTTGGACATTTCATTTTATTTTTATCTTGTCTTTCTTCTACTATGTCTCTTGCGTGCACTTTAACCTATGCTGCTGTAATCCTGCAAATTTCCCCGCTGAGGGACTAATAAAGGATTATCTTATCTTATCTTAGCCTGTCAGTATTTGTGTGGAAGTGAGAGAGCAGCGTTCTCCGTGGTTTGAAGTGATCCATTGCTCCTGACAGACCTGAGCTCTGGTGGAAAACAGATAGAGAGACAGGAGGAGGAGGAGGAGGAGGAGAAAGGTGCTGAGGGACATCAAGATGAATTACAACTTCTTGTTTTGAACCAGTGCAATATTTTACAATCACCCCTCTGACTGTACTTAAGTATCCAATGCTTACTCCATGACGGATGGCTGTGTCTTTGCTATGCATGAATCTATTACACAGCTCACGCTCTCACGCTGGATTCTTCTCTCGTACCAGCTCTCTTCTCTTCTCTCTGCCTTCCCTCCCCTCTGTGTCTGCGGTTTGCTTCGCTGGGAGCATTGGCCTTATTAATCAAGCTGCTTGGCAGGTGAGTGTGAGGAATGGGTGGTAAGGAGTCTGATGGGGAGGGGAGTGTGCATGTGTGTGTGTGTGTGTGTGCATGTGTGTGAGTGTGAGAGTGGTGAAGGGAAAGAGAGAGCCAGCTGTTGCTCAGCACCTAGCGGCCCACGGCTGGGTGAGCAGGGATAATTGCAGGTACCAGCCTGTTTCCCGTCTCCTTAATGTGAACCTGTGGCATAATGGAAGCTGCTCTCTCACAGTGGAGGGGAATACAGAGGAGAGAGAGAGAGGAGGAAACGAACGCATCGGGGGGGTTTGGGATGAAGCGGGTTGATCCCTGACTCTTGAGTGTATTTCTTTTTGTCGCAATCCACAATGTGGTGGGCCTTTTGAGATTTTGATGAACAGTATTTCTATGAATGTGGTCTTTTCAGGGTTACACTGTAAAAAAGGAAAACATGAAATAGTTTAAAATAATTTCTGCCTACTTTCATTTATCTAAAGTGAACACAATGTCCAAGTGTAGGAACACCGACTTCACCAACTCATTTTCTCCTTGTCGTTGTGGTTGCAACAGGGTTTCCCTCAACCATATTAAGGGGTTTGCAGCACGTTTAATTCCTTCTCTTTGCACAAGCTGAAAGATGGGAATTCCTTTTTTGTGTAGTACCAACAATCAAATTAAGCAGGATCATTACAAATACAAAGATGCTAAAATAAAGAAAGAAACTGAAATAAAATAAACTCACACTTTTAAATCAAATACAACTACAACAGCAAAAGAAAAGGTGGGAACAGAGGATTATTATATTATTGTAAGAACTGGACCGAACCCCAAGATGGCGCATGTTTAGTCCAATGAGAATTGCTCGCCTGGCGCACACAGCAAAAAGGTTTTCTAGTTTCCGGGTTTACTTCCAGGATATGCGGACCATTGAATGTGCACAGTAGGGATTCTCATGCTGGAAGAAAAATGCCCAATTCAGTAAGCATCATGTATTTAATTAATCTGTCGAACACCACCAAACTGCCAAATATCCAGAAAAATACATAAGACGTGACTTAAGGGCCCTTAAAATGAAATAGCGGCTGGTCAGAACCCACAGGTGGTGAGAATGGGCAACCACACCTGTCATGTCTTAATAAAAACCTTCATGTCTTAATAAAAACTTTAAACTTCTTTAATTGCACAATAATCAGCATTGTGAGTGTTTGTTTCCAAATGTCCCTATTGAGAAAGTGAATTGAATCAAAGTGTCATTCAAAGACAGTCATTAGTGTTGGTTTCAGTGGAATTGTTCCGTCCCACGACGGTTTGAATAAATTCTATTTCAGAGGCTCTTCTCCCCTCCTGCCAAGAACAAAACCCACAGGGGGAACAGAGAATCTTTGTCCGTCTTGGCACCAAGAACCGTCACATTTATAAACGTTGGCATGAAGTGCTGGCACCAAACGTTGGTTCTGAAGTGGAGGTAAAACACTCGCCCACCACTGCAAAGACCTGAGATAAATTCTTGGCAGCAACTCATCCACCTATTGCCAATGTGCTTTTGTGAGCATTGAAGTGGGAAGCCAGTGAGGGATCATGTAATCTTATATAAAGTAATAATGTAAAAGGATTAAACATATACATCAATAAATATAACAGTGTAATGCTTAGCTAAAATTGATTTACTTGCATTTGCACTTAACGTGTTGTTTTCATTACAAAAATGAATAAACTAAATCATAAATATTGAATAGACCTTCACATATGGCGTAACATTTGTAGCTGACGGTATAAGATATTGCGACTTATCATTTGTTGAATTGCAGGATAAGGATGAGTATTAAGAGATACAGTGTTGCACCAGACATCGCGTTGTCATTAGATAAGGTGTTAGATTAGATAAGTCATTCCGAGAAAACTCCTTCGGACATTTTAATGATTTTTTTAGTTAACACTAACGCTCTGCATCGTCATATCCCTCAATCTACACTATGGTATGTTTGTGTACCATCAGCGCAACTACAAAAAAATGAACTCTGCTAAATAAAAACAACAACTTCTCTGTTAAAAAATGAAGCAAAGAACTGTTCTGCTGTCCCATTTTCTGTGTTAATTCCCTCCCAACATCTTCACAACCTGAACTCATTTTCCGTTGATTCTTGTAAATATGAACTTATGTAACATAAAGATACTTAAACATGGCTGACTGTGAACATCCTGCACATGGGGTTTGTGACCCTGTGGCCTTTCTTTATGAAACAACTGGAGGAGGCTTGTTCTTCTCCCAAATCAAGTCATCTGATGTCATCTAGCAACACAGAGGAAGCAGTGTGTGTGTTTGTGTTTGCCTTTTATCGCACAGAGAAGCGTTTCCTTCTGTCATCAGTGGTTTCTTTTCTGGGAGCGAGAGCCAAACAATCAGCTAACACATCTCAACACCGTGTTCACCCGAGGCTCCCCCTGCTGATTACCCGAGACATTGATTTGCACCCCGACGTACCTCTGTGAGGAAGAGGAGGAGAGAAAAGAGAGCTAATGAAGGTGTCAACGGGAGGCTTGCCACCAGAAGATGATTGTTATTGGATTGAATTTATTTGCATTTTGATGCAAATACACAGGGCAACAAAAGACCCGCTGGCTCCTATCTGGTGTTGACAGTCTCTGATAACAACGCAGACAAAAAAGCAGTGATTAGATTCAAAGTGAACAAAATAACTGAAGGGTCCTGAAACAGATTACATTTAACTGATGCCTCCGTCAGGGCCTCCTGGAGACCGTCTGCCAGGATTCTTCTGGAGAAGAGAATTCCATTTCTGGCTCTGAGAATGAGAAATCAACGACCTTGAGATGGATCTGTGCGAGATGAGATGTGAGCTTCGGTCTCGGAGGGCTCAGATTGACGGCTGACTGACAGGGGTTAACTGCCAGGGAAGGACGACAGGCTCGGAGGTGTGATACTGACCCTCTCAGACCCGGTGTTGAGGGCAGCATGTAGGCCGGATGTTCCTGGAGTCCCAAGATATTCCTGTGATTGATCGTCTGCTATGTTCCAGAGCCCTTATAGAGTGATGCATGGATGACATGTTTCAGTAGGACAACAGGAAGTAAGCCTGCACTCGACAAAAAGCCATTGGGATAATTCCATTTTGGGATTATTGCAGAAAATAATAATAATAATACATAAAAGGTACTCAAAAGCACTTTAGGTTTAGCTATTGGTGTAGCAACCACCTTATTTAAAACACATAAAAGCTTCAAAAGTCACAAGAGGGGCGTTTACTAACTTAGTTATTTAGTTACTAAACTATGGCATGCCCTTTTGTACTTGAATCGTAAAGTCATAAAATGTGACTTGTTTGATTGGGATTTTCTGTAAGTGACGTTTTTTCTGGGAACTCTTATCATTTCTCTGTTTGAATTGGGTGTGAAGGCATTTCTCTTTCCTCTTGTATCACTTTACGGCCCCGAAGGAGCATGAGATTACCAGTAACGCCAAATATTGGAGTAATTATCAAGCCTTTATTGGCAAAAGAGACTCACTCTGACCTTCAAAAGTAGGGTGTGTGAAGGCTTTAAAAGGATGTGATTCCTCCACATCTGAGCTACATTCTGAAGATGAGCTGCAGACGGACTGACTGTGTGGCTAAACCTCTATCGGGCCTTTTTGAAAGACTCGGATCACTTGTGGGCTCTTTCCCTTTTTATTTTCTGGTGATTCCTCTCATACTCTCTGCGGCCCTCGGCGGAGGCTTCACTTTCCTCAAAGACAGGGAGGACAATGACTTTGAGCGGCAGTTCACGCCCAGGAAAGGACCCTCGAAGGTCACGAGAGCTTTCATCAGGGAGAACTTCCCCTACAATGACTCCATGTTTTCAGAGAAGCGGCTGTACGACAAGGAGAACTTTGCCTCCATCATTGCTGTATCGACCGGCACCTCCAACATACTAACAAATCCGGCCTTTGAGGACATCGTCAGACTCAACAATAGGGTCCTTGACATCTCTGTGCACAATCGAAGCATTGGATTCAAAGACTTGTGTGCAAAATCCAGAGGAGAATGTGTCTCAAACATCCTCCTGGAAATGATCAGCTCCAATGAAACCGATCAAACCAGCATCGTCTTCCCAGTACAAACGCACGGATCCAGTTCAGTGTTCCTGGGCTCGGTGCTCGGTGGAGTTACCACAGATGCTAACGGCTCCGTCATAAGTGCTCAGGCTGTAAAACTCTTGTACTACTTAGATGACAAGGAAAACACAGTTGACGCCTCAAAGTTATGGCTGAGAGCGTTTAAAGTACTGTTATCAGAGGAGAAGGACAGAAAACATGTTGACGTACGTATCTCACTGCTGCTTTCCTCTCAAACTGTTGAATATTTAATACTGTACTATGTTTTAAATGTGTTATATAAGATCTAACAATGAGTATTTAATTAGCTCGGTCGAATGGTGTGCCAATAGAGCATGTTTAAGCTTTTCAGTGATAATGAGAACACTTGTATTTTTGATACGTATTTTGAAAATATCTGACTAAATCATTATAAGAAGTTTTTTTAAGAGCTTCTTTCTAGACAGGGACCTACGTGGAGGGATATCAGAATGGAAGAATATAATGTGTTTGCCTAAGTAGACCCCAATACAATTAGCAAAACCAAGTAACAAGTAAAACCTACAACCAAGACTGACTGACAAGTTAAAATCCTACTAACAAAGTTTGCATATATTTTTTTATGATTATTCCATATTAATTTCACATTCTTTATTCATCAACTGTCCCCATAAATGTTCTATATCTACCTACCTGATTGTCAAAATGCTGTTTTAAAGCCCTCTTCCACCACCATTAATATAATTATTGTGGATAAATGCAAAATTACATTTTATTTTATGTCCATTTAATGATATTTAGTCAAGAAATATAAGAATCAAACATAAAAAAAACTGCCAAGGGTAATCTGTAGAATGCACATTGGTTATCTTTACAGCCAAATACAATATATGTAGGTGTTTGAAAGTCATTATGGGAATTGTAGTGTGTCACTAACAGAAGTAAATGGAGCATTTTGAGGCTGGATTGCAACACATCGCTACAAAATAACTTTGAATACATTTAGCACCACAAAATTGACAAAATAAAAGTGGATTTTTATTTCATAGCTGTGATGTTAATCTGTTCATGTGCAATATAATGGGCATACAGATGTATTTTCTAAACACATACAGCCTATCTGCTCCAACTGTATCTTTAACTGTATCACTTCCTTTTCAGATAAAGTGTTTGGCAGTGTTGCAGTCACACACTCTGCTTTCTTTGTCCTGAAATCAACCTGCGCTGTGTAAACACTTATTCTAACTTCATGTTGGTGTATTTCTTCTGTACTCTAGGTGTCTTACTTTACCTCCAAATCCAAGCAGCAGGAGATTGACAGTCACACCACAGATGGCATCCCTTTATTCCTCATCACTTATGCCTGTGCTATCACCTTCTCAGTGATATCCTGCCTGAGGTAAGAAGTGATCAGCGACCGTCACACAGTGAGACATTTCCTGAATGGAAGCCAAGTCTGAGACGCAGAGAGATGTTGTTTATCAAAGTGACTGTTAAAGGGAAAACACATGCAGGTCACATGTCGAGATCAGAGTGTTTGTAATTTAAAGATGTGTCATTTTTACTTAAAATTCAGTTTAGATTTTAGTTGTTTTAAATGTGGATATAAAGTTTTTTGTCAGTTTAGTGTCTCTGAAGCGTAGTTTCGAGCAGTTATTTCATATGTCCGTAACAGCTAAATTGTGATCATTCAGGGAGAAACCTGATAATCTAATACAATCCGTTAAAAAACATACACAGGATCAAAACATTAGAGTTAAACAGTAACAGAACATGAAGCTTGACATATTCTAGGTAGTTTTACTACACTATCACTTGATTACAGGTCTTTCTATTACTTTCTTTGTTTAGTGTTTCCAAGAAGTTTATATTGCTTTGTTTTAAAGTGAGACTATATAACTTTTGAAAGAGGAAATTGCACATTAAAATGTTGAATTCATAAACAAACAGATCCAACCTTCCTCAATTCAACACACTCAGACGTTCTGCTGCTGTAGCTTTACTTGGTCTGATATGACCCGTAGCTTATAGAGATTCACTGCTTATCTGGCTCCTGTTAGCAAAACAAAGCAAACACTAGTGATCCAGTTTGTTGACTTTATCATCCCTCTCCACTTGTGCTACTGCAGGTTTGATCATTGACCACAGACCTGCGTTTGTCACTTGTGTTCACAGTTGCTGCTACTTAGCAAGCAAAAAGTTGCACAGTCATGCTTTAAAGAGCAACTTAGGGAGTTTGTGTTTACATTCAATGCTAATTGCCAGAGTGTATAGGGTGTATCCTTGAGGTCTAATAAATAAGTTGCATGTATTTCCTTCCTCATAGAATGTTTGCAAAGCAGTTTTTTCTATGAAAAGTTTGAGACCTGCATTGTTTACGTCCATGTTTGCTAGCTAGTCTTCTTCTTCCCTCCCCTTTGCTGCATTGTTACTAACCATAGATGAGTGGAATAGTGAGAAATCAGTGGCAGGACTGTGTATTGGGTGTAATGTGTGCATGTGAGCGTGCATGAGAACAAACATAACCAGGACCCACACATAAAACATTGCGTCATAGCGCTAAAAGTGGTCAGGAACGACATAAGGTCTTTTTAACTGTCTTTTTTGCTGACCTTCATGAGTTTCACTGCTCATCTTGCAGCAGCTAAATACAAGTGTACTACAGGGTGTGGCAGTACATGGTGACATCACTGTTGGGTGTGGTCAAAGGTCCAATTTATATAAACATTTCAACCAGATAGGGTAGTGTAACATAAGTAAGTCATGTAGCAAAGCCTTATTTTTTATTTTACTGTATAACATTTTCCACTAAATGTGCAGATATTTGTACTTGTTGCTAAAAACATGCATGTGTGATGCCTTTGTTGCACGTATCCAACAATCAGCAGGATTATTCTGAGGCTGCTCAGGTTGCGGTTGTCAAGATCAAGTGTGGAAAAAAGGATGATATTCTGAATTGTACACCATCAACACCCTATCTCTACCTCGTTGACAGATTTGACAATGTGAGGAACAAGGTGTGGGTGGCCGTCTTCGGAGTCCTCTCCACGGGCCTGGCTGTTCTCTCCTCTTTTGGCTTGCTGCTTTACATCGGAGTGCCATTTTCTATTACAGTCGCAAACTCTCCTTTCCTCATACTCGGTGAGAAAAAGCACCCTTGTCCCTTGTGTTTGTTACGGACTGTAGTTTTAAAGGTGTAGTTGTAAGTGTGCAAGAAACATACTGCATTTACATAAACGTGACAATGAAAAAGATTTCTCTGTGGTGTTTTGCGGGGCATTAAATTGAGCAGTATTTTAACCGCTTCATATAGTTTAAGGTAGATTAGACTATAGAAGTTCATCTTGTTTTATGGGCATTTTGATGTTTTACAGTAAAAATCGTGTAAAATGTTTAAAGTCTCACAAATGCAAAGTGCCAGTACCTCAAAAGTGTCATTAACTTATCATCTCTACTATATTTTTTTCTCCAGGAATCGGTCTGAACAACATGTTCGTAATGGTGTCCGACTGGCAGCACACCAATGTGAAGGACCCGGTGCCGAAGCGGTTGGCTCACACCTACAAAGACGCCGTCATGTCCGTCACCATCACCTTCCTGACCGACGTCTTCAAGTTCTCCATAGGCGTCATGTCCGACTTCCCGTCGGTGCAGTCGTTCTGCCTGTACGCCAGCGTCTCCATCGTATTCTGCTACGTCTACACCATCACCTTGTTTGGGGCCTTCCTGGCTCTGAATGGGAGGCGAGAAGCCAGCAACAGGCACTGGCTGACCTGCATGGAAATACCATCAGACCACAGCGATCGTGATTCTGTGATGTATAGCATCTGCTGTGTGGGAGGCGGCTATGATCAGAACACCGGAGCAGAGAAAAAACAACCGGCGAGCAATTTCTTTAAGGATTACTACGGCCCGTTTCTGATCAAACCCTGTGTCAAGGGTGTTGTAATCTTCATTTACGTGGTGTATTTAGCTGCGAGTATTTACGGATGCTTCCACGTTCAACAGGGGATTGAGCTCTATGATCTGGCAGCTGATAACTCGCATGTTACGAGATTCAATAGGAAGGATAGGCAGTATTTTTCTGATTACGGTCCATCTGTGATGGTTATCGTAAATGAGGAGTTCCCATATTGGGATAAAACCAAAAGGCAGCAACTTCTGGGATGTATAGAGGATTTTAAAAAGCTCCAGTTTGTAGACGAGGATGTCTCTACATCCTGGCTGGACTCTTATCTGTCATATGGACGAGAAGCACATTTAAACCTAGATGATAAAGACGTTTTTCTCAAAAATCTATTTCCCTTTTTTGATTTATTTCCTTTTTTCAAGCAAGATGTGAACCTCACTGGCGATTCCGTCCATGCATCCCGGTTCTTCATCCAAACCATCGAAATCGCCAATGCCAGCATGGAAATAAAGATGCTTTCAGGTCTAAAAACCACCACGGGACGATGCAGTGCAGCATCTTTATCGGTCTATAACCAGAAATTCATCTTCTACGACCAGTACGACGTGGTGGTCAGCAGCACGATCAAAAACGTGGTCGTGATCACAGCTGGGATGCTGGTCGTCTCCCTCCTTCTGATTCCAGACCCTCTCTGCGCGTTGTGTGTGACCTGTTCCATCGGCTCAGTGACTGTCGGGGTGACCGGTTTCATGGTGCTTTGGAACGTCAGCCTCGATTCCATTTCCATGATCGTTTTCACCGTCTGCATCGGCTTCACCGTGGATTTCTCGGCTCACATGTCCAACGCCTTCGTCTCCAGCAAGAAGACGAGTCCCAACGACAAGGCGGTGGACGCTCTCTCCAGTTTGGGCTACCCGATACTTCAAGGGGCCGTGTCCACCATTTTAGGGGTGTCAGTGTTGGCTACGTCTGAGTTCCACACATTCAGAACGTTTTTTAAGATCTTCTTTCTTGTCATGTTCATCGGGATGATTCATGGACTCATTTTCATTCCAGTGACTCTGACACAGTCTACATGCAGATCGAAAAAAGAGGAAAGTAAAGACAAGAGTTTGCAGAGCAGCAAACTATGAGCCCAGTTACAGTGTTGATCATATGCAGGCATATTAAGAAGGTGCATTGACTTGAAGATCCCACAATGCAATTCTCTGATGAAAGTCCTTCAGACCGAAAGGTAAAATAAAGTGTTATCTGCATAGATTTAAATTGGCGGATATCTACTCTACCAGATCCCACAATAAAAAAAAGTATTCCAAAACATTTCCTTTATCATCAACTAAATATAAATAATTTGTTAAAGCAAAATGTCCCCTTTTGATGTTCTTTAGAAAGAAAGTCTGGATTTATCTAAACCTATAAATGGCAAAGATCATCTCTTATTCAGAGAAGAATTTTGCCAAAAAGTGTAAGTCAAGGTACCATATTTTATATATAAGTTATTCATTTCGGTTTTTTTAATCTTAATAAGTGAGCTTAACAGATGGTGGTTTTCAGTGATTTTGTAGATCACTCAGTTCTTTTTGTATTCAATGCTATGTAATGTAATCATTGTTAACTGTAGATTAAGTTTCAATAATTACTTTACAATTTTATACATGACAATAAAGTATTCTGTTTCATACTGACCTGTTTTGTGTACTTTGTGTGCTGTTGCATAAAGGTTGACGATCAAAGTCAGCTGTTCAAATACAGTCACTCTTGCAATATATGAATACATGCATTGATTAAAATTCAATGCCTCTTATTAGGCGTGATAAATCAAAATGTATAATTAGCGAAGCACATTTATGTGCTGCTCAACTCTAAACTTGTCTCAAACAGGATATATCATAAAAAGGTTCCATTTTGTTTCTGACAACCTTAAGTGGCTTTTGAGCTTTTATGATTTTTGAAGCACAAATACAATCAGCAGAGGTAAACAGCTATTACACCACCATTGCATGATGACTTTTAGTCGTCTGATTGAGACACTTGTTAGCCACCGCCTTTTTAAAGACACTTAAAGGCTTTAAATTTCACAAGAGACGAATTTACTGACGTATTTCATATCATAGAACAAAACGTTATAACCTCAGAACCTTGTGTTAACCTCAGACCTTATTTCAAACATACATACCACCACCCCATCCTCCCCAATACTACAGCTCAGATCTTCCACAATAACAAACCTGTCAAGAAGAGCAGAAAAAAAGAATCAGATTTTACCATTAGGTAGACATACTTTTTAAATGTCACATTATTCAAAACCTGCACGTAATTAATTGGTGTTGATGACATATCATAAGTCTCCAACTGGCAGCACATTAGCATTAAGAACCCACTGCTCATGCAGATGGTTCACACCTCCAAAGGAGGTGCCATGTCCACCTTCGTCACTGTCATCATCACCATGACTGATGTTTTAGGATTTTTTTTGTTTTGCATTTCTTTAATAACCTTCTCTGCAGCATTTTATGAGCACCAAAAAGACATGAAATATTTCTGTTAGTTAAGGAAAGGATTGAGGATGATGTAAGAAGATTGGGAAGTTAAATGTCCAGTGTTTAGCATTTAAGGGATCTATTAGCAGAAATGGAATATAAAATGTACCTTTTAACCATTAACCGACAATAAAAAGTTTGACCGATTAATGCTTCAGTTTCCGCTCAATTCAACAAAGAAATATAGTAATATCAAAACATTTAAACAAAGAAAACAAAGGAAAACTCAGGCTTGTCGCTACAGGCTTGGCTATCGGTTAGAAAAAAAACAAACAAAGTAGCATCCCTAGAAATGTAATACTACTAACTATGTTTTCTTTAGTGTATAATCACCGAATTTTTCAGTCGATTGCAATCTGCCTGCCAAATCCCACACACTGGCCCTTTAACAGGGAAGTTGACACCTTTAATCCATGTTGCCATCTAATTAATGAGCCCAGATGTTAAAAGACTTCAATCCAACAGCTATGAATGTTATTATCTATTACTGCAAGGACTTGAAAAGCAGATTGATTAAATTGACATTTAAAACACTTTCCACAGCAGCCATTTTGATATACCGACCAAACAGCTGTGCAGGATCGAGCTTTTCCAATTATTTTCCGTACAGTGGTGCATCGATGGCAGCTGCTGGATTTCCACGCCGTTTGGATGCAGATAGATACCAAGAATTCAAGACAGGACAAGCAAGCGGCCTCTTGGATTCAGCTGTATGTCGGTTGGTCGTGAAATCCAGGACGTCTTCAGGTTCCAACTCCCAGCATCCCCGGTGGCGCCACGAGGTCGACTCTCAGCTCCGTCACCCTCCGTCACGCCTGTCTTCTTCACCCTCCTTCCAGGACGAGATGCCTCTGGCCCACACAGCGTGACGTGACATGCCCCTACACCCAGGAGAGAAAGAGAGGGAGGGGGAGACAGAGAGAGCAACTTGGAGCTTGAACTTATAAGAAAAAGAGACGAGGTAGTGAAATACATCAGACCTCCCCTTTTTGTTGTAGTGCTCATGGCTAACACGTGAAGGAGCAACCGCTTGCATCAGCTATAAATGAGTTTATCGATTAGAAACATGACTAGGTTGAAGGGAAAGCATGACTGAAATCCCACAAATAGACACTTTTTGATTTATGTCCTTTATACGAGGACATAAGGGACCTACTCTTAGGTAAAATAACCTCCATTTATGTTCATTTCTTTGGGCTGGATGACTATGAAAACCTTTAGGAAGGAAGGGAAACCTTTTTTTTTTATTTGCTCCATGTTCATGAGTATAGGATGAGGTTGAGGTCAAGGCTCTGTGAAGTCCAGTCAAGTTCTTCAACACCAAACTGGGGAAGCCGTGTTTGTTCTTTATAAGTCGGCACATGCGTCTTTGCTAAAACCTCACTATTTAAAACACGTCCACCACTACCGACTCGTGCTTTGCATGTGCGATACAAGTCTGTGCAAGTCAGAAGTGTTTTAAATGGTAAGATTCAGGCAAAAATGCATGTGTTGTGGAAGAATTGAGCATACGACTGAATAAACAAGACTTGTGCTTCAGGGTTACGTTAGAGACGGATGTGTAAACGGATGTTTTGATATTGTTTTGCCGTTATTTAACCTGGCCTTCATCTTAGTAAATTATATACAAATGGTCATTTTGAGGATGAAGAATACCTAAAAACTTATATTCTCTGTTAGCTGCTTTCCCTCCTACAAGAGCTCCCACTTTTCTGCCAATGTAAGAACAGTTCTGGTAATTTCACAGAAGATATTTTGTATCTCCTGTAATTAGTAAGAATCTGATGACATTTGACGGGTTGTTTGGTCACTGTCAATCAAATGTGACAAACTTACGCTCAAACAGATGTGATGAAGCATATTTACTCTGTTTTTTGTGTCCAACATTTTATAAATAACATCTATTGATGTGTTTGTTTTATGCTTACTATCATGAACATTCAGGTGATTTCAAGGGGCTTAACCTGACCCATGAAAGTATACGGGCAGGGGTTGCTCTAGTCCAGATCTCGGGCCATTCGGTGTGTTATGCAACCTTTCATCACATGTCTTATTGGAAGACAAGCAACTAAATGTGGCCACCCCCATTCACTCTACTTATATTTTCTGTTTTTGTACTTTGTATTTTTGATAAAACAGTTTTGATAAAACATTTGAATTTGGAGGTAATTATGTTTGGGTAAAAAAATGGAAATGTAATAATGCTGAATGCCATTGGTACATTACATTATTACAGTCATTTGAGACGCTTTTTGGACTTACAATCAGTAGTATATTACATATCATTCAATTCACACACTGATTACCATGCAAGGTGCCACCATCAGACTCTAACTAACATTCATCATCCAGTCCACAAAAGCCTTGGAAATGGGGTTAAGTGTCTTGCCCAAGGACACATGCTGCCAAAATGACCCTCTGATTGGAGAACTATTGCTCTCCACTACGCCAAATAATAATATTGGCCCCTAAATGTGTTTAGAAAACCCCCCCACATATATGAATACAATTATATTAAGTATCTAAATTCATGCACACATATGGATATATATATTTCCCACTACACTATTTGGCATCAGTGAATTTGGTTTTCAAATATTTCCCAAATAGTTTCACAACTACAAATGAAAGTGAATGTAATTAAGCTTCTTTTTGACTCCTGAATGCCAAAGTGAGAACAAATCTCCTCCCTATGGATTCTAAATGAAGTGCTTCATTTTGGTGAATCAACCGTCTGTCCGTTCAGCACCGGACAGCTCCACCAACCAGACGCCGGGCAGTGATTGACAGAAGCTGCGGGCTCCTGGCGGACCGATGAGGTGATGAGGAGGACGGGGAGCAGCTCTCTGTGGCGTCGGTGGAGGCCTTACTTAATGCTCTCTGTGGTCGGAAGAGGGCGGAGTGCGTTTTGTTCCCTGACTCGGTGCCTCATGATAAAATATATATATATATAAATATATAAATATAATAATAACCTGCCCACATCACCCCTCCCTCCCTCCCCTGCTCGTTTGGATTCAGTGTATGCAGCCTGCAGAGGGAGAACATCCACCGCACAGCAAAGCCAAGACAGAGAGAGAGACATAGAGAGAGAGAGAGAGAGAGAGAGAGGTGGTGGTGGTGGTGGTGGAGGTGGGAGGGGGAAACAGCTGCAAGCGGATACTCCACATCAACAAGCTGTATGAGGCATCTGTAAAGGAGGAGACGGGATTCAGCGACGGGGTTCCTTCTGCGTTTCTTCCTCCTCCTCCTCCTCCTCCTCCTCCTCTTCTGCTTTTTTTTTCCTCATTCCAAGATCAGAGGCGTGGAGCTTTTGCATGAAGCACTACAAGTGGTGAGGCGATGCTTTAGTGGAGCAATTTTTTTATTCTTCTACAGCACACCCGCCCAGCGACACCGTCATTTCCAAGCAGCAATATCTCCACCACCACCACTCCATCCTCCCCTCCAACATCTGCGGACGCTTTCTCTGGAGGGAGATGGCTGTTTTCCGGCTGTCTCTGCTGCTGCTGCTGCATGTGGGGTTTGTGATCGGATCCAACCACAAAGACGCGCAATGGTCAAATAATACGCACGGCGCACAGACGCACCGCGGGCATCTGGCGCATCTCCATCTCCATCTCCATCTCCGTGCGCCTCAGCATCCTCTGCCGCAGAAGACAGAGGAGCGTCTCCCCCGGGTGGTCACTGCTTTCCTGCACACGGGAGACTCGACCACCTTGAAGCATGCCAACTGCTCCAGGAGGTACGAGCTCTCCTCTCTGCGGGGGAGGTCTCATGCCAGCCCGCATCCCTCCATGGGCAGCGTGCTGGACACTGTGCTGCACGCCACAAACTTCCTCAACATGATCCTGCAAGCCAACAGGTCCAGGGAGCTGAGTCTCCGGAGAGACATCGAGTGGTACCATGCCTTAGTCAGGAGCATCCTGGAGGGGGATGCCAAGATCCACCGGGCGGTCGTCACTTTCAGCCCGGACTCGTCTGTCTCTGGGCCCTCGGTGCTCCTCCAGGCCACCAGGGCCGGTGGGGAGATAGTCCTCCAAGACCTCTCCAGCGTGGCGCACCACCATCTGCACAACCGCACGGTGGACACGGAGTGGTACCACGATGTCAAAGACAGGAAGAAGCCCAACTTCCATAAGAGGGTGCTGAGCCAAGATGATAGATCACTTGACAGCTCTTTGGAAAGAGGGGAGAGTTTCATCCCGGACAGGACGCATGTCAAATGGTCCTCGCCCTACCTGGAGTGTGAGAATGGGAATTTTGTTCCCCGTTGGCTCCTGACCTTATCGGCTGCCTTCTATGGCCTGAAGCCCAACCTGGCTCCTGAATTCAGGTAGGCACACTGATGGTGGAAACCTGAGCAGTCATTTAGCCTATAAATAGAAAAAGGCTGTTAAAAGACAAGCTCAGCAAAAACATCACTTTTTTTTTGTCATTAAAAGTGCTGATTTTCTTGTGTTAGTTGTATTATAAGATTCACGAGAGACGTACAGGTGAGTTCAGGTGGGTTAAACCACCACCACATCTTCAATCCCTGCCTCTCTGTCCTCCCCAATACCAAGGGGGGGTTCTTCTCTCCTCCAGTCTGACAAGGCAGCGGGATGCTAAAAATAACCCTGGATGTTACTGGATGTGGCAGTGGTGGAAACCTCTGGCTACAGGCCCTATAATTCATTTATCAAAAACTCTCTGGGCTGCATGCTATACTACTCAGGAAATGTTGCGTGCCCTTTTTGTTATTTGGGGGCGGCTGTGAAATCTCATGACAGGAGAGATATAACCTTATTTTTTAAAGCAAAAGCAGATGAAGAAATTATGAAATATGTCTGGTATTTGGGGTTTTGTTTTGGTTGGTTTTTTTTTACAATCCATGTCCTGAAGCCACCCCTGTTGCAGCTTGCTTGTGTAATGTGCCACGTTTGTGCCACCACCGGTCCTTGATATACGTGCTGGTAATAGTGGAGTGTTAAGGCTCCATATGATCCAACAATCTTCCCAATGAATATTTAATACGGATCACTAGTTGTGTGTGTACTGCCTTACGATGAATCTTTAATTGATAGACTGGAGTCGCTCACCGGCACGGATTGCAAATGAGTCTAAACCTGCAGTGATTTATATGCTACTGTAAGAGCTACCTGGTGGAGAATAAAGCCTCTCACAGCAACTTCACACTGAGTCTCAGTCTAACTGAAGCAGTCTGATAATATGTGAAGTTATTTTACGAGCAGTCAGAACTCCAGTTTATCTGTGAAAGCTCAATTATTTTCATATATGGGTTTGATTTTTACTGAATAATTGTGTTAGAGATGCTTTCTTTCCGTGGCCAAAGCAGCTGTATTGTTGTTGTCGTCCGTCCCCCCCCCTTTCGAGGCCTCCTCCATTAGATCGTAGGTGTGACACGCGTGGGCGTTTGGTATTGTTTAATGTCCCCGGAGAGGGGTCTGTTCAGGCGCAAACATCCCGCTGCGCCTCAAGGAGCACGAGAGCAACATCCATTCATGAATATGTTTTCCTTACTCTGGGGGAAAAGTGCTGCGCCAATCAAAAAAGACACACACTTCCTACATGTTTACTACAAATGCAGTCGGGGATTCTTATAGATCTTATGGATTGCTTGTAGAACATTTACATTTTAGACCAATGCAAGTATTTTGCATTTTTTCTTTATGCTAAGCTATGCTAACGAAGTTGGTAGTTGTCGCTTCATATTAAGCTCACGAAAAAGATTTGTGCGGTGTAAATCTTCTCATCTAACTCTCGGCAAGAAAATGTATATCATTTGTGTGATTCGCCTTTTCAGTCACAAGTTATTCATCAAAGCAAATGTTTAACAAAAGGGAATTTCAACCCTTATAATATATCTAATTGTGGATGCTTTTTTGATTTCAATGCAAGTACACACGGGGAATGAAGTTCACAATTATAGTTCTCAAGTCATAAATATATATATAGGAAGCTCCACAGATACAGATGTTAATCAAGGAAACAAAATCAGAAAGAATTTTATCAGACGGAATAAAAGGGAATGCATCGACGCTCATATTCTGGAAAATTCACATAAAGTGCAGTAACCACACTCATCAAACACACCAGTAAACTCTATATGCTCATATGAAAAGAACCGTTACTTATACTACTCATGTTTGTATGTTCGATAGGAAGCTACCACCAGTAGCCAGTTAGCTTAGCATAAAGACTGGAGGCAGAGGGAAACAGCAAATAAATAGCTTGTCACATAATCTCCCGTAAAAAAACACCATTTGTAATTTTTACACTTTGGTTTTTGTAGACATTAAAACTGAGCCAATCCAGCTGTTTTCAGAGTACAGACATGAGAGTGGGATCGATTTCTTATCTAACTCTTTGAAGGATAGGGAATAAGGGTTATTCCCAAAATGTCAAACTATTCCTGAAGGGCCAGTGTGTAGGGTTTAGCGACATCTAGCAGTGAGGGTGCAGATTGCAACCAACTGAAACTTCTCCCGTGTGCCAAGAGTGTAGGAGAACTATGGTGGCTGACACAAAAACAAAAAAACACAAACAGTCCTCCATTGTTTGTTCCAAAGAACACTTACTCCATAATAGTATATTCCATTTGTGCCAACAGACCCCCCTAAATGCTACACGCTGGACCTTTAATGACCAGGACGCTGCGTTCACATCTGATGATGGAATTTCTTATTGTCATAATGTTGGTCTGTGCAAATTTGACACAGTTTTACTAAATTCAACAACCAACATGTAGCTCTTTTAATGGCCGTTCATTGGAGTAGATTGCCATGCAGTCGAGTTGCCATATCTGAATAACCTTTCTAACTATAGCTGGATTTGTGGCTTTTCTCATAATATTGTCTTCAAGAGTTATTGGGGGAATATTTCAGGCCACAAACAAAGATCTGTTGCACCTTCTTGTGTCCTTTTTGCCATGCATCATCCCTCGATTACTTTGTTCCTCAACAGCCATCTTTCAAAGTAGCAGGCGACTGGTCCTCCCTGTGCTTCAGCACCCTGCCAGATAAGAAAGAAGAGAGCAGAGGGTGATATAGCCGCCTTCGGACATCAGCTCTCCTCCGCTTCCCATCCAGATGAACACACAATCAATACAACAATGAATTAATAATGAAAGATGTAGAACAACAACCCTGCATGGACCATCTTGATTCAGGCCTTTTCAATGCTTCAGTCACTTCCTGTTCGGAGTGATGATGAAGCAAGAAGCAATGTGACTTGTTTTTATGCGTTTGGCATATGGAAATAGATTAAAAAAACGTGGGGTGGTTTTTTTATGCCGTTTGTTTGTTGAACGTGCAGGTGCTAAACAAACCAATGCGACTTGTTAGAGGAGGAGTGTGTGGACATGTGTTTGATATAGATCGGCCTGTTTGTTTCCGTGAAGGTGTAAGAAATTGCACCTCACATGTCGTCTCCTCCCGTCTGCCTCTTCAGCTGCACTCAAGACGCAGGGGAGGCGGCTTAGACCACACAGAGAGGACTGGCTGTTTCCGAGCCTGCAGTGTGTAACACTATGTGTGTGTGTGTGTGTGTGTGCGTGTGTGTGTGTGTGTGTGTGTGTGTGTGTGCGTGTGTGTGTACATGCCATTGTTGGAGGTTGAGACATTCCTCAGGATGATACGAACCGTCCTAATTGGCAGATCACTCTAACTTCAGACAGGAACGCGTTGCAGCACACATCCACACAAATGCAAAAAAAAAAACTAGTTTGAACAAAAACACAAAGTGGGAATACACAGAAGAGGAAGAGAGGGAGTTGGTGTATGTGTTAGGCGAACACACTGCACTTCAAACTCACCTTTCACAACACAGACCTTAATTGCTTTGAGGCTGAAGCTCAGGCAGCAGCAGCAGCAGCACTAAATCAAGCACTATCACTAGTTTAAATCTAAAAAGTAGACTGTAAAGATATTCTTTTCTGCACATTTCTCCAAAGGCCAAATAGGTTATAATTAGATAGCAGGATAGTCTTCATTTACGCTTGGCTTGGCGCCCCATTTTGTTGTACAAGCAGCTAAAGTCTGGACAGCCCGACTGCTGTGGGACGCCCAGCCGTCTGACAGAGTGGGAGGCCTCGAGCTCCGGGAGGAGCCGGCAGCATCTGCTCGGATGGACACCATCCAGAAACAAATAGGAAGGAAACCCCACAATACCCGAGGCTAAACACCATAATATATGACGGTAAGCTGAGATGAAAGAGAGAGCAGGAGAGAAAAAAAAAAGTGCATCCAGGGAGGGAAATGAATGGAGATTCTGAGCTATAAGTATTTCTTACTCGATAAAGACGTGAGAACGTTGAAATCATTAGTGAACCAGTGAGTGAAACCTGAAGCAACCAGGGGTTAAAGATCCTAAAGGTGCTCCTTCCCCCCATTGGCTGACGTCACTGGGACTCCGCTGGTCAGTGAGGCAGCCTGTCAATACGACGCCCTCAGCCAGCAAATGTCAACGCTGCAAAAAAATCCTCGGGCTCGCTGTAAGGAGATATTGTTTTTTTCTAATAATACTGCTAAGTATGGGGATAATCTCAGTGATTTTTATACCATTATGGTGATGTACTTTGGTTGCCTCTCGAGGGATATAAATCTGTAATATCGTTACTGCAGGTTTATCCTTAACTAATCTGGTGTGCAGATTATAAAGGACGCATCAGAATGGACTATATATGGAATATTGCTTACTGGGGAAAAGGAATTCAGCTACTTTCAGGTTTTTAACATTTTTGTAAGGTGAATGCAAAATACAGGAAATACTTTTTTTTTGTAGATGTCTCATAATAATTATATAGCAATATAAAGGAGGACAAGCATATGAGGAAAAAGGACAAGTTAAACACCATTTTCGAGGTTTAAGAGATTCAAAATTTATTTTACAAATACTGCTGTAAGTTGGCGAATATCCCTTTTCCAATTTCCATTAAGTGTGTCTTGCTATAATATTTCCACAGAGCGATCACAACAGTTTCCTCTTGTTCTCTCTAATTCTGCAGCTGTCAGCATTATTGTATGATTTGAAATTGAAATGCAAAATATAGAATTTGAATGCAACCTTAACATGCAAGTCATCAATGAATGTTGGTTACTTGAATATTGCTTGTTGCATGAATTGTAAGATGAAGCTACCAGTTTTAAAGGACAAAAATGGGATAATAAGGCTGGAAATAGCAAGGATAAAGCGCTGTTTATTAAAAGCCATAATAAGTTTTTCATTCAGAATTAAACTGTTTAATTCTGATGTAAATGTCACCTACTTTAGTCAGACTATCAATCAGCACTCTCCTCACAACTGTCAGGTTTTTTTTTGTCAGCAGTTGTGACAACTTGGTGTTTTGTCTTCAGAGGAGTGCTTTTAATGACAAGAGTGTGAAGGGTCCAGAAGAGAAAAAAATCAAAAAAACCTCTGCATTCCCTTTCTTTGACAGCCGCTTCGCCACGGGCGCTGTGTCCTTTTTTTGATTACCAGCGACAGAACTCAATAAAATGACCCAGGTCGCAGTGAAACGCTGGTAGACAAGCAGCATCCTGCCCAGCGGCTACACTCACATTAGCTTCTGCTCGTCCTGTCAGCTTAATGCATTTCCATCACATAAGAGGCATCTTTTTTCTTTGGAGGGCTTCACGGTTCTTGCATTGTGACTGTTCCATGACATAATGCACGAACTGTGCCCTTTCTAAAAGGACAGCAATGTGTTCTTCTCAAGACACTCTGGGGCAGGAGATATGTGCAAGTTCATCTGGGCGTGCAAGTCTTCTGGCTACATGGATAAGAAAAAGGATAATCTTTAAGCTTGTGCAAGTCTTACATGTTCTCCTTTATACTATTCTTTATTTATCTGCACACAGTCAGTGTAGCTGGAGACATCTGAGCTTAATTCTACAGCTTCAGAAGAAACATGCGGATGCTCTTCATTCCTGTGCAAATATAGACAATATGATAACAAAAAAAAATCAGTGTTTAATAAGGATACAGATTAGAAATGACCAAACGACGTCTTAAAATAGCTTTTCAGACATTTCTATATTAGTATTTATGTCCCGACATTGTCATTAATTTAAAGAGTGTCATTAATTTATATTATGAACTCATATGCTGCTGCAGTTATGGCCAATTACTGTACACCCACATAAAGAATTACTTAAATTATGATTAATCTTGTCCATACAGCATACTAACTATAAACAGGATTAGATTATGTAGTTTGTTCGCATTGCAACAGTGACATTCAAAAGTTAGAGCACATACTTAAAGGAACATTGTGTAGCATTGAGGTGGTCTATTGGCAGAAATGGAATATAATATTAATTAAGTATTTTTTCTTTAGTGTATAATCACCGGTATATCATAATATCATAATCGATATGTTACCTTAGCATTAGCCGTTCATATTTACGTACAGAGTTGTTCCTCTTCATGGAGTCTGCCGCCAAGTTACCCAGAATGGACAAACTATAGGGGGACATTCACGTTTTCGCGTCGGGCCCCGTAGTACACGCTTTGCACATGGGAGAAGTTTCAGTTGTTTGCAATCTGCAACCTCAACACTAGATGCCGCCAAATCCTATACAAGAATCCTTGAGCTGGGTATTTTTTAAGTGTGGTATCAAGTGACAAAAGTAAAAAGAGGAAAAACACATCTTTAATAAATGCGATTTGTGTTAAAAAAAAACAACTTTACAGAATAGATGAAAAAATATTAAATCTCATTTGGTTTGTGTTTGTGAAGTTTAATTGAAAGTTTACCAGTGTTGGCCAGGTGACTTGAAAAATGCAAATGCTCAATGAAGAACTGTCAAAAGTTATTTTACAAGCTTTCACACCCATATGTCACATCTTCTGTATTAAATGTGTGTAGAAATAGAAAATGATTAAGAAGTCAGCATGTTGTCAGACTAAGTGAATCCAATTTATGTTTGGATGAGTTGTGATATTTAGAGCTACTTTTTAGTACCATTTGAGACGCTTTCCACCAATGAGAAGTTAGACTATATTCCAATAAATTTGAAACGAGTAATATGATTTTGATTTACAGAACACTGAATCCAGTAATCTCAGCTCCACCAGCAATGACCAATAACTGATGGCTGTCAAAAGTGAATGTCATTCCAGTTATTTTACAACTTAATTGAAATGTTCCCCATTCCATTAACATTCTGTCAAAGCTGTGTGATAACATACTTGTAAAAGCTTCTGTTCATATGAGTGAAAACTGTCTCTAGTCACACTTTAATTTCTATCAATCCAACCTGGCAACCCTGCCAATTTTGAAGGACATTAGCAGTTAGCTTCACTTTAGCTTAGCTTCTAGTCACCCCTAATGCTAGCTTCTATGCTAAGCTAACGTTTCTTTTCTCTTTAGTACAAGAAAAGTGTATTTGTCTTCTTTTGGTGGCGACTAACGTTAGCTGACTAAGCTCAGTGTTAGGTTGATGTTAGCCCCTTCGTCCCTCTGTCTGTCAAACTCTTGGTAGAACAGCACACAAACCGACCTTTTAATACATTAATGACCAGCACGTTTTTGTAGAAAATGGTAGTTTATGTTTACTTAATATCAGCCAAAATAGTACACTATAGTATGTACAGTTACTGTGCACTAAAATTGATAAATGCTAATTTGCTATTGTTAGGTAATAATTTAAAGAATCAGAAACAGTTTAACTGACAAGTAACGTTAGATTTACACATACTACAAGTAATTTGTCTTTGTGTTTTGGTGCATAATGATAAATCATAAGTTAAGAAACATAATTAAGAAAAATGTACAATAGAAAATATGGAAAGCATAAGAAATGTTTGAAAATGTACCTGTTTTTAAAGTGGATAAGCTGTACAGTATATTCAAAGTGAACCATGCTATGTTTTTATTTAAAAATAAAACATTAATGCAAATTATATTGCATATGGAAGGCACTAAAATGATCATGTATGCCTCATGTTATCACACTGCAGTCCCCACTGAGAGACAGCTAATAATAGCTGTTAGTAGAATAGATTATTATGCAGCGCTTGATCTGGTATTAGTCTTAATCCATTCACTGCGCTTGTTTTACCAACATCTGTGTGAAGAGCAATGGGTTCACTGTGAAATTAACTATGACAATAATCATATGAATAAGTCTTATGTGCTCTGATTAGTCGAAATTCAGACTTAACCACAGCGTTGTGGTCTTAAAAGAGTGGTTAAATGGGCAGATGAATCTCAGAGCCAATTTTCTGGGCCTGAATATAGACAAACAGCTGAAAGCCTATAGGTCTGACATTCAGTATTCATTCATGAATGCATCAGAGACTGACTTGTAACAAAGGGCTGGATATAGGGGCCTTTATAGCGAGAACGTTTCAATGAATATCCCTTTGTAGCCCGAAGCAATTACCCAGATATATCTCCAGTCAACTTCACAATGCTAAGGGCTAACATTAGCACAGTCTGACTGGTGTGTCAGAAAGACCAGAGCACCCGTTGGTGGGATGCTCCTCTCTTTACCGCCCTGGCCTTTAGACCCCACAAAGAATGGGGGATGAGAGGAAGAGAGCACTGTTTCCTCGGGGCTCCACTATCTGCTGCTCTCTGTGATAATCCTGTCTTTATGCCCCGAGGGCCTTGATGGCCACCATGATGCTTATGTTTCTTGTTGCCACTCTATAATTACGATCCCGATCTTTGTGCTTTCTGAACGCATTTTCACTTGACATCGCTGTTACATAACTAGTCCCAGATTATTATTTTTTTACATGCTATTTTATATGCTTTATGTGCACAAGTTGGAAGTGGATGATTTTGAGGGGAAATAAAGGAGAAAACGTGCTATTTTATTCTTTTTATAAGATTCTCAATCAAACAAGCAAAAACCTTTAGCCGCCAGTGACACATAGATTTTGATGAATCCTGCATCCTGTTCTTGTGCTTCATTGATTCACTCTTTCCTACCCTTATTACATACAGGAGAATTGAAACGGAGGTAATTTCTCGACAAAACAGCCAGCAGTGCAGTAGGGGGGGGAGGGGGGTCAGTTTTCCCCAAGGCAGGACCGGAGCAGCAGTTATTAATAACAGAAGTACAGGGATTGAGAGCGTTGCACTCGCCCAGTGTCCACTGGGAGCTGGTTATAGTGAACAAGCTCCTACATCTGGAGAGCATGCCACACCAGCAGATTTCATGTGTGTGTGTGTGTGTGTGTGTGTGTGTGTGTGTGTGTGTGTGTGTGTGTGTGTAAGTGAAAGCTAAATGGACAGGCACAATATTGGCCTATGCTGTGTCATGGTTTAAATATGAGTAGGTTTTGAAATGATTTTATCAATATGTTGTTAATATTTAAAAAGGATTGAAGATATCTTTGACATGGTGAGATGTCAGTGCTGTAGCAGGTGCAGTTGCTGTATGCAATAAATCAGCTATTAGTTGTATAACTCACAATAGATAACATTTTTATTTTAGTTCACATATGTTAATCAACTTGACTGAAGTTAGATCAGCAGTGAGCTTTAACTCTTTGTCACAGTTTCAGTGCTTTCCGCCTTCTCTTCTTGAGAAACATGCTCTGCCACTTTCTTCCTTGTGTGATGTTTAGCTAAGTTACCACGAGAGCTGGTTTGACTTGAGGCGTAACTATGGAAACCAAATCGGAGCAGTAGACGGGGCAAGGTGTTAACGTGCCTCTGTAATATCAGCATTGTCTTTTTGTTGATATTTTCTGATACAGAACCTGTAGGCATTTACACTTGATAAATTGTTTGAGGAGACAAAGACGGAATATACTTAATTAAAATGTTTGAATTCATTATGTGAATGAATCCGGTGTCCGTTAGTTTTCATTTTTTAACACCGAGTTTGAGCTGTTGGTGCTTTTTTCTTTGTCTTTTCAGTTACACCTGCTATTTCTGTTCATGCTAACAAGTTGTTTTTTTTGCTGTTGCTGCTTTGTACTTTGTTTTGAATGCCACACTTATTATGAGCCGGTACTAGAGATATTCAAATGTTAAGTCAACACATTAACGCTTTATTTCATGTGTCCATAGTTGCCTAACATTTTTCTTTGTAGCTTCCTTGAAAGGGCTATCTTATTTGGTGCTTATTATGGGAAAAAAGAAAAAGTTCTGAAACTAGTTGCTTTGACTTGTCCTTTTATGCAGTTGTTGCATTTAATAGTTCATTTTGAATGTTTTCCTTTCAAAAAGAGACCACTGACACTGTAAATAAGATGACTAGACGGCAGACGTTTTTAACTCAATAGCTCGAGTAAAACATATTCTGACATTGTTTTTTATCTTGTATTTTGATGTTTGCTTCGATGCATCTACATAACAGCTCTTTACTATTTTACAAGCCGATTAGTTTGTGGACTGCTGTTTTGAAGCCTTGAGTTTGGCGTTTTGGCCGTCGGCATCTTGGCTTTTTTGCAACCAATGAACGGCGCAAATCAAGTGAGAAATAGAGTCATTTTCTCATTGACTTCTATACAGTCAGACTTCTTTTTGCAACTAGAGGAGTCGCCCCCTGATGGCCAGTAGATAGAATGCAAGTTTAAGACACTTCCATATTGGCTTCACTCCTCAGAACTGGAGGTTGTTGCCTGGTTAATAATACAAATCATAGTATTCTAAAAGAAGACTTATTAGCCAATGATCACTGGTAGAAATTCACACACTTCATCTAAAGGTGAAATCAACCCTGAAACAGCAGTCACTGCACTCTGCTTTTCTCTTTGCTATCTGTTAATCCTCTAACAAAATAATGTGAATGTCAATGCTCACACAAGCGTCACGGCAGTTAAAGGTTATTACAAAGTCAGTCACTGGTTTATTGTCGGTGAGGCAGCTCCAGGTTTTGCCTCATTAAACAGATTACAACACAGATTCAGGTGTTCGCTTTGGACGAGTTGTGTATTTTATTCATACTGATCCAGCTCTCTGAATATTTATTTGGTGGCTTCTGTTGAAAAACTGCATGAGAACATCTAGTTTTTTTTTTGCCAGTTCTCTATGAATAAGGCATCCATGTGTATGTGAAATTCCTTTTTTTATTATTGCACATTATCTAGGTGTCATGACACTCATCCTGCAGCGCTATAATTCTCCAGCATGTCCTCCACAATGTTTAAAGTCAGTATAGATTTTTTAACAACATTTCGCCTCAGGCTGCGCTCCATTTTTAAGTCTGCCAGGAGGAAAAGCCTGTACGTGGGCTGGGGTCACCGAGAGACAGTTAAGAGGTTCTTGCTGAACTGCTTCTGTCTGAAATGTATAGTTCATGTGTAGAATACAACTAGATATAGGTTATACTTGCTTGATTTTCTTATATATTGTATTCAGCCATTGGTCTGTCCTGTTGGCTGCAGCTGTCAGATAGAAAAAGACATATGCCACACCAGTGAAAAGACGGTAAAAATCAGAGAGACTGACCTTCAGTATCAGAGACGCTGACCTTCTCTTCATAGAGCTTTAAGCAGCTAAGTAAGTGTAAATCCTCAGCATCCGTGTTAGAAGTTCCTGCCTGGCTCAGCTGTGCCGAAATCGACCACACTCCATCCTCTCCAAGCAACCGTTGCTGAGTGTTTTGTTGTGTTAAGTGATCTATTGTCAGTTTATCGTCTCGCTGTCCATATGAGTTTCAGCTGAGCAGGAAGAGAGGGGATTAAAATGTGGATATTCCTGTTCTTCTGATTCCCAAAAGCACATTTGTTTTTACAGTCAATCAGTAGTACATATTCTTCTCTGAATTTGCATTATAGCCTGTTATGTTTTGTGTGTAATTTGAACATTGTGATCCTTAATTCACTGTACATTTGTGTACATGAAAAGTTAAGGGTTTTCAAAGTGTGACGCCATCCTTTTCGGGGCATTATAAAGAGGAAGTGCAATGTAGCCATCGAGTCTGTTACTTAGCTGTTATTTTCACAAACTGGCCCCATAATAGGTATGCTGAATTAGCTTTTAGCAGCTCTTAACTGCAGTTTAAATCACGGATGTACAGACGATTCTCAAGCAAGTTCTGTGGATGGACTTTTCTCTCCTGCCCCCTTATCAGGCTTAATTTCTGTATTTAAATGCTCGCACACATTCAATTCTTAAATCTTGTTTATATTAGCACTAATTCTACAAATTGCTAATGCTAAATGTTGTATGAGGGTGATATTATTGAATTGCTGATTTTATAAATCACAAAATACCAACTCCAGGTTCACCAATATCAAAAGCAGCTAATGTAGTATTATGAAAAAGAGAGAAATATGCCATGATTTATAAGGTGAATGCATCATTAATAGGCTATTATATATTTAACTTACCTTCTTAGGATTTGCCAAATATGATGATTTTTTTTTTTTTTACTATTCTCTGTTAATTATGTAATCACATTCATGTTTGAACACAAAACAATGTTTAATGGTAAATAATAAATGTTCATTATGTGAATTATCTACACTAACAAGGGGATCTCTGCAGAAATGCAATTACTGCAGCACTAAGAAGAGTGCTCTTTTGCTCAGGCTGTGATCCAACATCTTACTGAACCTGAACATTTTTAAATTTTCTTAAACTCTCAGTGGATACAAACCTGTCACTCTGCACTGACATTGCTAATTCTTCAAACAGCCGGGTTAATGGTGTCCTCCTGTCTTGCAGGGGCGTGGTGCGAGTCGACATCAATCTGCAGGATGTTGATATCGACCAGTGCTCCACTGACGGCTGGTTTGCTGGAACCCATCGATGCAACCTGACCACTATGGAGGTGAGTGACAAAAGAGTGATTTGCTCTGGAAATCTGAACTGTAATTTACATGCGTTCAGTCACGTCTCAACGAGGTACTTCATGGAAAAGCACTGTACATCACGTGATGGATAGTATTCTAATTCCTCTTTAATGATACTGTTAAAACCACTTAACTAAACACTATGGGTTGTTTTAATATTCTGTACATACATTTTTTATTTTTTAAACATCTCCTATAAGATTTGAAATGTATATATGGGGGATTAGTTTGTTTATATCCAAAGTAATGTTCTGCAAAAAGGGACACTTGCAGTTAGTACTTTTCTTGCTTTTTGTGTTAAATAAAACACAGTATACTATACAAAAGTTAAAACTGTTACTGTGCAAACAATCCCTTGATAATCATCCTTATGAATGTATCCGTCAGTGAGTCATGATTACAGTGAAAAAAATATGTTTTGGTCACACCTGAAACTTTGTTAAACGCACCCGCACCTCCTTATCTTCATCAAGGTTATGTTGTTATGAAGTATGATGTGTCTGTCTGTTGAAACTGAATGCACAGCTTTGCGTGAAACTAGATGGACAGATGGGCCCAATATGACCAATATTCTTTTAGACGACTACCAGAGACTCTGTTCCAAATCTTAAGAGTCCGTTTACATGCTCAAGAAGAAATATATTTAATTTAAAAGTTAAGTGATGATGGAGATGGAGAGTTGGAAACATGCTCAGCCTTGGCAGAGGAGAAAATAGCCGGGCCATTTATATACTGATGAAAAATAGCCCGTCTAAAGGCCTTGGAACATGTGGGCAGAGCTCTTGGACAAGATGATAAAACTCCCCGTGCTCTGCTATTTTTAAGAGGATCTCATCTATCCACATCTACCATTTCAAATTGGAGAACTGTCATCCTTTTTCTTATTTTCATCGATGCGAGCTTGAATAGAAAGTTACCATTTAGCTACTTATTCAAGGATTCAGCGATCATTATGCAACACAGGGTTACGGAATGAAATGCAGTTGTAGCCTATTTTTCAGCACAAAGCAAACAAGACAAACAAAAGAAAACAAAAAGAATTGTGCTTTAGGACATATTTCGAGTTCGCATCAGAAGGAATGCAAACAGGAGTAACAAAACAATTCTCTTCACAGAAAATATGGCAGACATTTCTTGTATCTTAAATATTTCACATTTATATTTGGCTTTTTGGTAGCTGAAACAAGGGTAGAAAATACAGCACTTACTTAGTTAGCAAACAGTCGCTCATTTCCACAACCAGCAGTGACGGAGCGACATTGTCATTCATGTTCTTGGACAAAAATGTAAGTCTATATTGTCTCTCTTTTTTAGCTCTATTTTTGGTCTCCACCAACCTCTGAGAGAAATATCTGTCTCCTTTACTACAAAATGTCCCACTATGTTCACCAGATAGTAGCTTACTTTGCTTATTTTCTGCTTGTTGCTGAGCAGTTAAGTTTACACTGTGAGAGAAGAATGTTTCAAAACAGTAACGTTGCAGAGCGTAAAACCACACACATTTTCTAAAAGATGCTAAAATTATTCAAAGCAAAGGGTACCTGCAATCGGTGACCCCTTTCATAAACAAGTAGTTCCATTCCTAATATAGAAGTTTGAATTATAGCCGCTTTTATAATTGTGTATACCTAGAAAACATACTTGTTTAAATAAGTGTAAACAGCAGAGAGAAACTAAGCTTTTCAACTTACGCCAGCAGTTTGCATAGCAACCAAAAATGCATGACTAAAACATTAATACTTTCTGCCTGCTTTCATTGTAACCTTTTGTTTGTCGAGAGCTACTTGCTAGCCAGCGGCTAGCCTTCTGGTCGTTGCCTCTTACCTGCCGGTTCAGTCTCATCATTAGGAGCGATAGATCTCGACGAGATGCTGTAGATCAGACTCCTTCATAATGCATGTGATGTAATGGATTGCAGTGAGCCTCTTTGAATAATTAATCACTCTCTTTGTCTGAGTACTTCCACCTTTCCGTGGACAGTCAATACCAGAGACATTTGACATAGTGTGTGTGTGTGTGTGTGTGTGTGTGTGTGTGTGCGTGTGTGTGTGTGTGTGTGTGTGTGTGTGTGTGTGTGTGTGTGTGTGTGTGTAGGGAGGCTATCAGGAGAGAAATACATGGTTACTGGTATAGATTTTAACTGGGTTGCAAAATAATGATCTCAGTGTGCTTACAGTGCAGTGAGTGTTTTAAGTGTATGCTTACCTTCATCTGAATGAGGAGAGCTGTTGTGGTCATGGTTTGTTGCAGGATGTGACTTGTGATGCATGACAGCGTTATCATACAGGAGTGCTCATTGTTGTCATATCTACTCGATAAACAACACAGATACAGAGAGGTATAGAAGAAGGAATTTACGGAGGTGAATTTTACAAGAGCAGCAGTGATTTGAACCACCTTGTTATCACTTTTCAAAGTGTATCGCGTCACTTGTTTGTATCGTAATACTCTTGTGCAAATAGGAATTATGGCTAACGATCGTCCTATCTGTTAAAGCTTAATACCTACTGTATCTTCCTGGAGCTAAAGTGCACGGCCAGGTAAATCAGAGGTGACGTGGGAGGCTGATGTCTTCCCAGATATGAATAGAAAGCACGAATGCAGTGTAATCAAGTCTTGTAGACCTGTGTGTGTGTGTGTGTGTGTGTGTGTGTGTGTGTGTCTGTGTGTGTGGTAATGTGATTAAAAACAGCTTTGTGAGGGATGCCCCGTATTTGCAAACAGGGATTCATTTTGTGTTATTGCTGTATTTTTTTTTCCTCATGCAGGTATTCCCTCTGCATGTGCAGCAATTTCTTGTTTAATGGGTTTCTTTGGGGCCATTTGAATAAAAAAGACAATCACTTCTGGCTGCTATAGATCCGCGTTGGGACTATTTTCTTTGTTTTATTGGAAACAAAGCAGTCGGTTTAGTTGGTGTTGGAGCAGTTTATTTACTTAAGCGATTCATTGACGTAGTCACATTTCCAAACCACCCTCGTTGCTCCTTATAAACTCATTTGAATCAATGCTTCGCTTCCACTCACATGTAGACTCCACATTCTGTTTTGCATGCACAACTCTGACAGGATTTGAATTCCTTTAATCACACATCCACTGTTGTTCTTCTGCTTCTTAGCAGCGTTTTAAGTGCCACCATTCCAGCAATTGAATTTGACAAAATGCAGTCGTTCAGCCAGCCAGCCAGCCAGCCAGCCAGCCAGCCGGCCGGCCCTCGGCCTCCCCTCACATCCTGCCTCTCAAGCTGCTGTTTGCCCAGCCAAGCATGCAGGCAGCCCAAACTCAGATGGAGGCAGATGCTATGGATGACTGATTCACCAGGCGAGCAGAGAGAGGCAAAACAAAATGAGGCTCGGACTGTTGACAAGAAAAATACAATAACCCAGAAGAGTGTCATAAGCTTCAAAGTTATTTGAAGGCATTGCTATTTTTTAAATTCTAACAATTGTTGTCCTCGATTCTTTCATTTTTCAACCTAGTTATTTTGACCAATTTCACCAGAAAAAATCACAACCAAACTCAAATTAAGTTGGAGTTAATGGTGCTCCGGTCAGGATAACAACATTTTATACGAAGTATTTCAATTATGAGAAGGAGAGAAAGAAAGAGTCTCGTGACTCGACAACTGTTTATTCGGCTGATAACGATTGGTGGCGGATCGATCGGAGCACCCGATTGTATCACAATGTGTATGTGTTAGTGCTTACAAGCTTGAAAGGGAGATAGATAGAAGGATAGATAGACAAGATAGACAAACATGACTCAGTGTAGATAACTTAACTTTATAGTAAAAGCAAACTATATACGATTTCCATTTTGTTGTTTTTGAAAATAGGCACTGCATATATATCACCATCACATTAAAGGAACTTGCACACAACAGTGAAAATCAACCAGAATATGCCAACGCTCTGTCAAGGACAATATTAAAAAAAAAAATATATATATGGCAATCAATTTTATCCTAAACTCTGACTGCAGACCACTCACATTAAGCCAAGAGCAAACAGTATTTTTCTTTGATTAACGACACAGTACGGCTCTGATGTATGCCAATCATGGTGCCGCTAGATGAATCGTGACATAGCCAAATATTTTCAACTACAATCTCAACTTAATTTCCTGTTGAAAAAGTGTACACATGCTGTTTGAGGCTGTCTTTTTTCTCCCACTAATGGCACTTCCATTAGTGTGTTTCACCGTTCTTCAAAAGTCTAGGACTTTGCCGCCCTGGGGGCACCTTTCATACGAGAACGCGGCTGTGGATGATGATGAATGTTTCAATCAATTAGCTTATTGCTCAGAACAAGTGGCGGAGGCCCTGGGGGGGGGACGGGACGTGGGCCGTTGGAAGGCAGTGACACATAACCTGAATGATTACTTCAGCCGTCACGACAAGGACTCCTGACTCTGCGCTGTTTCTTGTTGAGGGCTGCTGAGTGAGAAGAGTGAGGGCCACTGGTTAGAAATAGAAACATTTGTAATCTGAGAATGAGAAGAAAGCATCAGAGTTGGAGCATAAATACAGAAAAGCATTGTTCACTTTGGCGATGTTTGATTCTGATTATTTATTGAATGTCTTAAGAGGTAAAAATGTGTCGTGTAGTCTCATAATACCTGGATTTTGAGTTTCCAATCCAATAACTCAATACATAGATTTTTATCAGTGACAGTAAACAAGTTTCCCAGAGCTGATTTGTGGACTACAACTGCTGCTCTGAGCTCTGGCTCGTACATGTTTTTCAGCCATGGTACCAGTGAGGCTCCAGGGATGGAAATTTCAGTCCACCTCTTTGGTCCTTACTGAAATATCTCAGCAACGTTTTGATGGATTGCTATGGAATTCTGTTCAAACATTCATGGTCCCCAGAGGATGAATCCTTGTGACTTTGGTGATCCCCTAACTTTTCCTCTCGCACTACCATAAGGATGACATTTGTGGTTTTGTATGAAACTATTTGCTAAACAAATTCTTGTGCCCTTCAAGATTAATTATAGTAACTTTGGTGATGATTGGGTTAATATTTCAGTTTGGGCAATACTTTGGTTTATGACCAAATATCTGCTAAACTAATCATATTCTAACCAGTCCCGCTGTTCTTTTTTTGTGTGCAAATAAGCACGCAAACTACAATCGTACACATTACACCTGCTAAACATCAGCATGGTAGCCTAATTTTGCCACAGAGAGACGCTAGCATGGCTGTAAACTCTTAGTCTCGTTATTTAAATTTAAATGCACTAACTAAATGTCATCTTCTTCATTTTCTGCCTCTTCTTTTTTATCAGTCCATAACTTTGAAGTCCAAATTCACTCTCCAGAATGCATTTGCTGAAATATTCGGTTTATAAAATTATGTTTTGGGTTTGAACATCTGCCAAGAATTCTGTTTGAAATGTCACTCATTCTAGCACTAAGACTTGCGACCCACGTTTTTGCAAAGGGCCGACAAAACCCCCAAAACACCATGCACATCCATAAAAACACACATCCCCTCCACACACACACAGAATTGGTGCCAAACCATCGTGTGGCAGGGGACTTTTGATGGTCTTGGTGTTTTGTACACTCAACAGCATGCAGGGTTTATTTCTGCATCACCATGGTGCTCTCTATGTTGTTGGAAAGCTGAAGTGGATATTCCAGCTCTGTCTCTTGAATCACTGTTACATCTTGACCTTGGTTCACAAGGTTGTCCCGGCCCAGCCGCTAATCATCTCAATCACACGCTGATTTTCTCCGCTGTGTACCTTTGTGCTGCTGAATTAATAACACCATCAGTGTTAACACAACTGCTGCTACCCTCCTGCTTTGTCTGCTCTCACCTTCTCTCTCTCTCTCTCTCCCATTTTTGCAAACAGAAAAGTACAAACAACACACACTTGTAATTTCCCCTTGTACGGACATTATACTGACCTACATACTTTCCCTGGAGGTTTTCTCAAGTCCCAACCATGACCACTATATAATGTATAATAGATAGAGATGCACCGGTTGCAATGTTCATGGCCCATTATGAATTTTTTATAACTCTGACATGCTGATTTTCTTTGTGAGAACAAGGCTCTAGACAAACGTTTCTGCAACCCTCACGGAACCGCCCTGAAAAATAAGTTCTACAGTCCCGTAGTCAGATTAAAAACATTATTGGCATTATTAGTTTTAATTATATGTTATAAGCTGCTTAAAGCTAGTGTTAGGAAGTTATAAAGGTCATGATTCTCTCTCTAATATTTATTGTATATTTCTGGGAAAACATCTCCTTCAAACATCTGTATTTATACATTTTCTCTCCAAGAGCGAAATATTACAAGATTACATTAGAACACATCATGATAGTGTTATAATTTAGCTAAACCAAATACTCATATGTACTTAATAGAATGCATCATAATGCAAGCTCTGTTAGCATTAGCTGTTAGCTCCGTTATGAGCAGGACTGTGCAAGGGAGAGAACACTTTCTCCAACCTAAGTGTGATCTGAACCTTAACCAAAAACCTCTAACGACTTTTGTTGTCCAGCTGTAGTTAAGTTGTTGTGGTTGTAGATGTTGTGGTGGCCCAAAACCAAAGCCATCCCGGTCACCTATTGTTTCTGTGATTTACATCTAGTTGTCTCATGTCCTGTAATCTTTACTTCCAGCTGTCTATAACTTACAAAGACTAGACAAAGGCCACGCATTGTATTGGCAGCTATTGTAACAAGTCCTTTATCCGTACTGGAACGGCTACAGAGGAACGATCATTTCCAAGATCACAGCACAAGAGTGTAATGGACACTTTTGAATTACTTGAGTGCACAAGAGCCAGTTATGATGTTTGTTTCATTCTTTTAGCTTCAAAAAAGGACATAAGGCAGGTTGAATTGATGAGATTCATTTAAAAAGACTTTGAAAACTGATTGCCAACTGAAATTCATTAATCAGTGAGTGTCATGAAAAAAGATTGATTTGCCCATCAGAAATGTTGCCTCATTTGCATGCAAAGGTTTTAGGCCCCATTATGTCCCATAATGAGTTGTCTTTTGTGTCAGCAATCATTTTTCTACTGGAAATTTCAAATGGCGGATGCCTGTAAATGAAACTGCAATTTTTATCCAGTATTATACTTTGGAAATGAACTCTTAGAGCAACATAACAAACAATGACATGCGCAATTCATATTAACCTTACTTTTGTTAACCAGTAGATCTCTTAGGGGTAGTAATGTATCCCATAACAAAGTAATAAAATATGTTATAAATGTGCTTTTAAAGGTTTCCGTCTTTAAGGATTTTCCAGCCATTATAAATGTAAGAAACCTTCTATGATACGCTGATTTCTTGCTTGAAAATTGTTAAGTTACCTCCTATACCTTTGCTTCCACAAAAGGAAAATCAACTTTTATCCTTGACGAATAATAATCAATACCAGGAGTTTATTTGCTTGAAATTAAACTGCTCATTTGGTCATATTTTTCCCGAAAGTCGTACACAAATTCATAAGGTAGCGCTTAGTTTTATATCTCATCCAAACATGTCCATTCTTCACCGGCACTTGATTACGCTGTATGCTCGGTGAACTCCCCAAACCCCTCTGAGAATGTGATGCACGTCAGTTGAGTAATGTTTAGCTTGGGAAGCCAAGTGTTCCCTCTACACTCATTCAACAAAAGTGCTTACCCCTTCATCTGCAGGCCCGGCCGCGTATTCTAAGATAAAAATAGACTTTTTTTAGCATCTTGGGAATTCCCCTGCTGTTAGAAACACGGCATCGTAGTGGGGCAGGGATTCCCACAAGGGACCTATGTTAAGAGTACAAGGTCACGGCCTCTTTCAACCTGCTGATCTCGTTTCAGCAATTTGGGTGGAGAAAAAGGGCACGAAAGCATCCTAATTAACTACACTACTTGCCATGTTGCCTATTAAAGTATGTTCAGGAGCCTATAAATAGGCTAATTGCTAATTAGCTACAGTGATCTCACCAAAGCTGTGATTATGCTTCAGAGTTGATAAGAGGGCTTGATAGGAAGGAGATAGAATACTGCTGTGCACCAGCTGATTTATGTTCACCCTTCAATTTGAGCTAATGCTGTTATTGCTTGGTGAATTATGCAGCATTGTAGTAAAGGAAGTAAGTAAGTACAATTGTATTTATAAAGCAACTGTCAAAACCAAAGTGCCACACAAACAGGGGGTCTTGGCTCAGGCTGCAAAAATGATAATTGATAATTACAGTTCAAGTCGAAGTGGGACGATACAAAAGCACAGTAAACCATTTCCAACTGCAGTGGCTGTATTTTTGCAATATTCCTCAGGTGAAAGTAGTAGGACTCACCAACTGTCGAGACTTGTCAAATTTCCGCTGGTAGTCAAAAGTGAAGCCTAGGTTTTTGGAAAAATGTTTTTGTCTCAGTGGCCAATGAACCGATGAGTTGGAGGATGTTTGTAGAGACCTGGTCTGGAGCGAATACCAGAACTTGAGTTTAGCTGTGATTTAATTGAAGACCAGGACATTAAGTTCTTCTCAAGACTAGGAAAGAAAAAAAGGCAATAAATGTGAGTTTCTTTCCACTGTAGAAAGAAAGATTAAGGAGTGTAAATATGAGCAGAGATCTGCAGCTTGGCAGATGGATGGAGTGCTACATCTTGGAAACACTTTTTTTAGAAGATTTCCGTGCTGGAGAAAGAAAAACAAACCTTTTTTTAATGTTTTTATAGCGCCACAGAAATGAAACATGCAACCGATGTCCTGCCAACACAGTCTGGTTCCCAATACTTGAGTACACTTTTTTTTTTTCCAACATTGCCAAGATTTCATTGCTAAATATCCCCCAAAATATTGGAGGATTCAGTTTGTAAATGCGCTATCTTGTCATCCAAGGACATTTTTGTGTTCCCAATAAAGATAACCACTGATATACAAAATTCAAAATCCCACATTGGACAGTCTCCTCTTGGGTATTGGAGATGAAAACGTCAAGGTTGAGGGCTGTTGGCTATAACGCAGTGGGACCAGAGATCACAGGACACTTCTTGTTTTAACTCTGGCCCCCCCCGGCCCTTTCCTTAACCACTGTCTCTCTAATTGGCTCTGTGGATAATGCTGGAACTCTGAATTTACATGGAAACACTTTGAAGACTTGAGTACACTCGCCCCCGGGCAAAGTCTTACATTCGCTGTGCCCGGCCTCAGCAGCACACGGCAAAACCGAGACAAAAAGCAAACACTCGTCCGGGGAGGATTGGGGGGGGAAAAAGGGGAAAGTAGAGGTAACATTTGTCCAGGGACCCATGAGATTGGATGTGAAATGAGTACAGCTGTATGCTCACATGGGATGGAAATAGACTGAGTGACGGTATCTTATTTAACTTATACACAAAAGTTACCTGGCTCTGGCCTTTACTGCAGTCTAGGCTGTTTTTATATCCCTAACTCTGTACGGATTCTCAGTGTTCCCACAAATAAAGATGACGCTCCTAAGATATAAAATAGATAGTATTTTGGACCATCAATCTATTTACCATCACTTACCCAATTCCATGCAAGGCTAAGCAAGAAAGCCCAGACATCCTTCTGCTTCGCTGCATCCTGTGCTCCTCCTGAGAGATCCTGAGGTGATATATAATCCCTCCAGTGTGTTCTGGGTGTGACTCAGGGTCTCCTCCCAGTTGGACCTGCCGAGCAAAACCTTCCACAGGGAGGAATCAAGGAGGAGCAGCAGCTTTTGACATCTTTTAATGTGAAAGATCAGGGGTTCTTGTTCCCACTTCTTGCTGATATTGAAGCTACTCACTAAAAAAAAGGGTGATTCAAGACACCCTGCAAAGCAAACTCGCTGTGGGCTGCAATCAAATTCTTCTGATCGTTATATATAATAACCATAAGCAACTAAGTCTATGGTTACCTGCTTTAGCAACATATATGGGACAAAAAACGCATTTAACAAGGTCAGAAAACAGCTACTTTACTCAGGATCTCTCCATCTGTAGTGTTAAATCACCGATAGTTTGGTGTCATGATTATCTGTTAAGCACAACCATTTTGCATTGAGGAAGATAACATCAATGGCCTGCAGCAGGTCAGATTAAAAGATTTTCTCTCTATTGAAAGGCTTATTCTCTAGCATGATGTGGTCTCTGATCTTTGGCAACTTAAAACAGAACAGTCAGAATTACATGAATCACTTTCAAGTTGCAAATTAGGATGACAGGGATTTCAAGTAAGGAAGAATCGTTGCAGTTCCTGTTTGAGGAAAGCGTCGGTTGAGTGGACGACAGCGAGTTGTGCCCGTTGTCCCCGGAGGCTGCTTTGAGGATGTCAGAAAACTTTGCGCATGCCTAATCTCTTAGTACTCAGTGTCCTTGTTTTATTGTGCTCGTGTACTCGAGTGATTGTACGTATGGTATGTCTATTTGCCTGTTGAAAGTTGCAAGGGGTCAACGTTACTGTGCATTTTAACGTGCGAACGTGGAATAAATATGTTCACTTTGACACTAACGTAAGCTGTGAATGTGATTATGACAGCAGTATCCCAGTGGTGTCTGTTGTGTGTTTACCAGTCCCAGTCTGGTGGCGGTGTTAAGCTCCCTCTAGACCGGAGTGTTTATCTCGCTGGTGTTAAAGGCTCTGGTCTTTGGACTGCGCTCAAAAAAAAAACGAGGCCCTGCTCTCCGGGCAGCTCGGCCCCGGCTAACTTCTGCTAGTTGACCTCGTTTAAAGGCCTGGCTGGCTGTCTGGCTGTCCCCCTCAGCACAGAGCCACAGCCATCCAGCTCTCAGCAGTGTCCCTTTGTGTGTCTGAGTTAGAGTAATGCACAGGCTTGAAATTGCGGTCTGAGCCAGATCCAGCGCCAATTTATTTAGCCCAGTCCATACCCACCAGCTAGATGTTTTTTTTAAGGATGAAGCCGGCCAGAAGCAAAGATATATACGTCAAAACTCATTCTTCTTTTGCTCTCTCTTACATACAAAGCTACACACAACCACTAGTTCCCATTTTAGGCTTGCTGCTCCGAATGAATATGGACCAATTCATCATAAACATTCAGTGACTAATTAGCTAAATGTATATTGAGCTCTTTTATATTCTCACTAACAGCCAATTACAGTTTGGGTTTAAGGACTGTAATATCGTACTCAGTGTTTCCAACAGGATTTTGTGAGACTGTGAGTCAGATGGCTTTGTACATTTCAAAGTTGAATCCATCAATCTTGTGCACTTTAAGAGCTAAATGAAGAGGCTCTACCTTTGTGTACCAAAATTACCAAAAAGATACCCTGGCAAAAAGATAAAACATCAGGAATATCAGATGACAGAACTTGTTTATATTATTTAAAAATGTTAAAATGTATACAAGAAATGAAAAGAATATTAACGCCCTCTAATCAGACCCCTCGCCTCGCCTCTTCCAACAGCCTCTATTGCCTGCTCTCTCCTTGCTGTGGACTGGAAATCAAGCTAAATTAAGTAAAACATTTTCTAATTTAGCAGGTGGTCAGCTAGCTTGCTAAGGTTAGTTTGCAAATTCCACCATATTTTCTGCTAACGTAACAGTGGTTACAGAAAATGAGCAGAACAGCAGGCTGGGTCACTGCTCCCCGCCACTAGGAAGACGGATGCTAACTAGTCCAGCTTCTGAACTCTTCCCGGCGGGATAGTGTGGAGACCCTTGGAAATGCAACACACCCAAATAAACAGCCAAGTCAAAGGGGTATTCCAGCAATGTATACCCCCATTTGGCTTTGTAACTTGCAAGAGTCAAATAACAAAAGGACGGTCAACACAGGTAGAGAGAGTAAAACTTTTAGTCCTCAAAATGGGTCCTCAAGCTCCCTAAGCCTAAAAATCCCTGGATGCCTCTTGATCTTGTCTCTTAAACCCTTAATGCCCGGTCAATGCCTCTCCAAGCCAAAGCCCATAACCCCGGTGGTTATTTTCTCAGACTTGACAAAGCTCCTCCAGGGCCACAAAAGACATAATACGTCATTGTTTAACAGAGCAGGTGGATCTCCTGTTTTTTTTTTTTTTATTCTTCCTTTAAAACAAACACTGTCTAATTTCCCCAGTGCCTTCATACACATTCTGAGCTGGCAGTTTACAGCACACTGCACATACATGCAAACTCAGTAACAACTGTACCGTATGAGAAGAGTAAATTACCTTCCAGACTCAAGTGTTCTCCTTCTAAACCTCCATTCTGTGCATTCAGTAGTTCAATCTGTAATTATTGGACGATGAACTTTCCTCAGGGTTTTACGTTGTACTCTGTAGGAACATTACAAATATCTACAGAGGCCTATTAGTGGTTGATTAGGCACTGTGATGGACCGGAAGAGCGTGGGCTCGTCTCAAAGGGAGGGATAGTCCTCGGCAGGTCTTAATTAGCCGTCAGCATCGAGCTAGTTCCTGGTTTCCTGGTCAGGTGGAAGACAACTGGCCTCCGCATTAATTAGTGCTATACCCTTAGAGTTGTTTTTTATATTCCCCAGCCTCATGTTACAGAGAGGTGATGGAAGATAACTGCTGTGTTTGATGTCAGGAGGAAGAGTGTGTAGTGTGTGTGTGTGTGTGTGTGTGTGTGTGTGTGTGTGTGTGTGTGTGTGTGTGTGTGTGTGTGTGTGTGTGTGTGTGTGTGTGTACATATGCAGGATATGCAATTATAATGAATTTATAATATGAGTTTATTTTGAAAGTTACTTAGGTCTTTACTGTCTATTGAGCAGCAGTATTCATTATGCTGAAGTATGCTTTAAACAAGACATACTTTGTGTACTCTTCTCATTTTAGAAAATAAATGTTTTCTTCTGATCAGATATTCAAAACATATCCCCTCAGGCAAAAAAAAAAAAAAACACTTGGCATATTCACAAACATTTGCACAATTTGGACACAAAACAGGGAATTCATCAATATTTTCTTACCTGAATTTGTTCTTACTCCACAAAAAAATGTAGAACTTCCTCAGACCATGCAATACATATAAATGATGATGAAAGACATCTTATATCAAAACCATTATTATAAAAGGCTTTAATAGATAACATTTATACTGTTAACTTCCTAATGCATGGGCCAAATGTATTAGATAACATTAATCCTTTATTAATCCTTCCATTAAGCCTTTTCTTTCTGATCAATTATTGTCATAATTAAATATATTTAAAAGCTTTTATGGCAGCATCACAAAAATACTAGCAACAACTATGGATTAACGCAGCACATGTCCCACTCATTGAGGTTTGTCAATAAGTTAAAAACACCCCCAAAATATTTAAAAGTTTAAAAGCAGCAGGAAGGAGAGCAATACGAGGAAAAATACAACATAGATATATCTTAAACAATCTCATAAATATTTTTGACATCCCTATTTATTAAAGCACAACATTTTTTATGAAGGCTCTTCATTTTACTCTCAAAGTGCACCAGATTGATGCAATTAACCCTAAATTTGACCTAGATAATGAAGGGGGGAATATTCCTTAATTTTTCTTTCTTTTTGCAATATATATTGAAGCAAAATAAAATATTTCAATGTCATTTTTGCCCAATATCCTGCTGCCATTATTGGTTACCATGTTTCTACAATATGATTTGCGAAAATACGAAATGTACACAAGTCAGAGAGGGAGAAATAAAAGACCGTGTGTGTGTGTGTGTGTGTGTGTGTGTGTGTGTGTGTGTGTGTGTGTGTGTGTGTGTGTGTGTGTGTGTGTGTGTGTTGTGTCTATTTTTGATTCCTGCAGCTCTTTTATAAGAACTCCGGTCGCAGGCAGACCGTGCTGGCCTGGCAGCGTGACGCACGCCGATAAAAAGGCTCTCGCTTGCGGTCACACACATGTCACCATGGCAATTAGTATGTCAGAGTGCGTGTGATTGACAGCTGCCACAGCTGGCATGTAAACAACGACAGTGCTGGTGGGGGAACCTGGAGCGCAGAGAGACAACACGAGCTCTTAGTGTCTCTCTCACGTGTGACTGTTATAAAGAATTAAAGGTGTAGATTGTATTTACTTATCTCAGCATCTACAGGTAGAAGACAAAAATAGAAACAGACACTTTTAATGTTTTTTCTCAAACATTTAATTTATAAATCAAGTTTTAATATTTCAAATATTTCTTGCATCCATGTCAGATCACATCAGAAACAACAGTGAGAGATTCTGTGCAGTCAGACACATGTTTCTCAATCATACAGACTATATAGATTATTCATCAGTTGATGGGATTTCTGCTTCCAGGCAGCAGAGTCGACGCCTTCAGCTCATTATGGAAAGAACAATATGGTTGCCTGAGTTGCTCGCTTTCAATATGAACATCATCAAACATAATTAATAGCAAATGTCGTCCGTATGAAAGTAGGTCACTGCTATGTATGTGAGCTCTGTCGGAGATACTAGAACAGTATGTTGTCTTATAATAGCTGTAGGGCTGCAGCTGTTATTAAAGTAATCAAGTATCCTACTCTATAAATCAATCGATTAATCGAGTAGTTGGGTACCAAATTTTGATTGCTTGAATTGCATACAATAGTATTATGCAAAGAAAATGATAATCAATGATTTTTATCGAGTTTCTCAAGGAATCCTATCAGCCCTAAATAGCTGTATATGTTGTGTATTTGACAATAATGTATTCATGTAAGATGTGGAAAAGTGATTTTAACTGATATATTGATTTAAAGAAAATAGGTTTGGTAGGGATATTACATAGGTTTAGTTCCACTTTTCAGTATTGTCTGATCACCTAATTATCTTCTTAATTAACTGATCATTTTAGTGTGTGAATGTTAAAAAAAATATTGAGAAACGTCTATCACAATTTCCCAGAACTATAAGTGACTTTTTCAACTCTCCAGCCCAAAATATATATTTCATGTGCTGTGACATATGTGACAGAGAAAGCAGAAAATCACCATATTTCACAAGCCGGATGCAACAAATACAATGCTCTTACTCAAAAGCATTGTTTGTATCCTTGAGGCTTTTTTTTTAATGCATTTCCCTCTTCATTAAACATTTCATTGGCATATTTAAAAAAAACTGCATTACATGTTTGCTCACCCGCAGTCTTTTTCTTTCATGCATTTTGCTTATGCATTGCCACTTTTCTTGCTTTTGTACTTTTCAATCAGTAAAATAATATGACACAATAAGTTGCAGTATGTTTCGCATCACCAGCACGCCTGTGACCTTTTCTAATAACAAATGGGGGACACACGTAACAAAACATTGCTTTATAGTGCCACTAGGTGTAAAAAAATAAATACACATTGGTACCTTAAAGTTGTCTACTTATAGTAACAAAGATTTAGTTTTTTCAAATGGTGGTCTTGGAATAGAAATCATCTTGATAAAACTTCACCCTAGACCTTGACATTGACCCCCGGAGTCTCCTCAGCTCCTCATCCCTGTGTGGTGGTTTTTACACATCTGTTTCAAAAGCTCCTTTTTTTTTCTGGCCCCTTAATATGAGTCTGGCTCCCGGCTAGACCGCTAGGATCACATGTGACTGATGGCAGGTAGCTGGGAGGTAGACCGCGTTGTCTGGGCCGCTTCCACGTTCAACTTACTCCACATCCGAGCCCATGCATCAATCACCGCCTGGGCTATTCCTGGCTCTCCCCCTGTCACACACACACACACACACACACACACACACACACACACACACACACACACACACACACACACACACACACACACACACACACACACACACAAACACAAACACACACACACACCTGTCTCTGGCTGTTTCCTCTAGTGTCTCTGTGAGGTGGGCATATTAACAGTGGCAGGCTGTAGCTGCGGCACGCTCCACCTGTCCTGAGGAGAAAACTGTGGGGAATCAGAGACGAAATCACGTTGCACCACAGACCTCATTTAAAGCTGCACCAGGCTCTGATTCTTATGAAGTGAATACACGACTCATCAGCCTGAAACAAAAAGAGAGGCACCAATATAAAGGACCATCTAACCTGGAGATTTGTCAAATTTTCCCAAATAAAATGTTTGATTTATCTCTGTATGTATTGAATGAAACGGTTCGTAAAGTTCAAAGAGAGGCTGACTTACGAACATCAGATTTGCCTCTTAAACGTCTCTGTCTTGCCTGGTTGGTTAATAAGACACTAACATGCAAATTTGTTGCAGGTTTTAAATAAAAAAACACACATTAAAACATGCAAACATAAAGCCTGGATTGCTCACACTTGCTTGGCTACATTATAGTTACTAGTTATCTGTAAATTCTTGATGGTTGCCATGTTGGCTCACTTTTCCCCTCTTTAATCTGTATAGAAGAGTAAGATACAGACTAAACTGTAACAAACACAACATTGACAGATAGTATTAACAAAGTTTTGTAAGGCAATGTGTTAGCAGACAAACAATTGCCTATTTACTCATCCAATATTAGCATAAAAAGTCATATTTCTGGCAACTTGTGGTAAGTTGACCAGCGTTTTGTTAACTTTTCTTCCTGCCATTAGGTGCTGCTTTGTTTGTGTACAGCAGGTCTATCAGAAGTTTTTTGCTGAAAACAGCTGAACCAGAACAGTAAGGTTGCAGATCATAAAATCAATACAATGAGCTAATTTAGTCATTTGCCCCATGGTTATTGAAAATGAATTAAAGGCCAGCTTAAAGTACAGTTATAAAATACAAACTAATCAAAAACTTTGCCTCTTTGCAAGTCAATTTTTTTAAATTATTTTATCAGTGTTGTACTGGATATATTGAATATGTCATAACCTTTCCTTTTGCTTCTAGCGTGAATTAATTTAATCACAAATAGAAGAATACGTGGTGTCTTGGACCCTTCTTTTTACCATTAGAATTCACTAGTGAGCTGCAACACATTCTGGTGACATGCATTCATAGCATTGTTCACAGATGTTTAAACACGTGTAAGAAGTCCTGAAATAAGCAAATATTTCCAGTCTTGTGGGTTTGATACAGTCTCTGAATACGTAGTGGCAAAGCACTGTACACAGGTTTACCATTTTAAGATCAAAAGCATCCTTTTCCAGACTGTCACTGCTGAAACGAGGAGCGGCCTTCAACACATTAGTGTAGTGCCACTTTAAACGCTTTGGTCTCTTCAGCAGGAATTTGTTTGAGGAACTTGTTTTGCTGAATTGTCACCCCGGTAATTACTTTGTGCTCTCCAAGGCTTTGACGGAGGGCCGACACTCTCAGCGTTCGTACCTTCACCGAGCACCTTGACAGACAGTCAGAAATAGCTCTGCCTCTTAAGACCTGCAGAGTCCAGTCCGATGTGAAGAGCATCGCTATGACTGATGCTTCATTTAGACGCCGCCGCCGCCGCCGGCCTTACCTCCAGATCTCAGGTCACAATCACTTCACAGCGTGTCAAGTGTCGGCTGAAGTACCGTCGCTATTCTGGGCCGCCTCGTCGTTTCTTGGGACTCAAAAGTCATTATCGTCTCCGCTTAGAAAAAAACGTTGTGAAAATAAGATGTTATGTAGTTTTAGTGAGAGAGCAAGAAGAAAGAAAAGCAGCTTCTTTTTCTTTTACATCAATGACCCAAATGTGTTCATACGGAGGAGAAGATGGAATCGCATTCCCATAAGAAGTCGAATTAATGGTTCTCCTTTAATCATGCAAATGAGTCTGTTCTTAATTTAGATATTAATTATATCGTGTAATTTGGCAAACAGCACACAAAGTCTGCCAAGGATGCCCCCTGACACCCCTCGTGTTTTTTTCTCAGCAGCTCTCAGTCTGTTTCCTATCAGGCTCTCAATCCAAAGGAAGAAGCTTTACTAATTTAATACTGAGAGGCGAGACGGCACAGTTAGACGGAGAGACGAATCTCACAACTTAAATAATTAGACCCTTGTCCCTCCCACAAGACTTTTGATCCTGTGTTCTCTTCTCTGAATTTCCAGCTGCAGGATTTACTTTTGGTTTAGTATTGACATATCGTAATTGCTTTTATATTGGTGTCTTATTTGTCTGTATAACAACATGACGCGTTTAAAATTCGTAATTACTGATGTTCAAGTTCAAACTGAATCCACTGTCTTCTTTGTGTGATTTACATGTTTTTGTCTCTTCGCAGTGTCTGCCGCTCCATGGTCACGGATTTGTCTTAGACAAGTACACGTGCCGCTGCAAGACAGGATTCTACCACCCCAACAGAGTGGCTGTCAACGGCTTCACAAGTAAGTCAGACACAAGTTGATTGGTCCCTGCAAGGTCACTTAAAAGGTCACTTTTAGACTATAAGAAGAGTTTGTTTTGGCAAATTACAGCATGCTAAGATTGAAGAATCCATTTCTTAATCCTTTTTGATGAAGGTTCAGTTGGTACAACCAGAATCATTTTTGGGTTTGACGAAACAATTGAGACTTTTTCTGGATTTTTTTCCACTGAGTAAACCATATGGGATGTGGTTAAAAGCTCAAGAAAAAGCTAAAGTGGACCTTGTGTTGAGATTTTCTTGTTAAACTGCTTTTGTCAACGCTTGAGGGTTTTAATGTTTATCTCAATACTTCTTGAGATGAAGTTTCTGTATACTTGTTCACTATAATCACATAAAAACTGTCACAAAAATTAATCATATAGTATTTTACAGAATTAAATTTGACTTCCCTGCATGGATTGAAGACATATTACATGACATCGACCTTTGTTGTAATGAACATTTAAGAGAAAAAGATAAAGAAACGCTTTTTAAATTACATCTCACAGTTATGGTACAGTAATAACAGTCACTGTGTCTGTGTTATTGTACACTTTTTCAAATGTACAATAAGGTTAGAAAAGTTACGTACTGAGCATTAACTCTTTGCACCTGACTGAAGAATTGTGCTTTAGGAGTCACAAGTTGCTATTAACGTACTGCTAAAATCAATGAGACTTACTGAGCTAAGACATGCAATCATAACTATGGTTTTAACCAATAGAGGCAGGGAAAGCTGGTATAAGAGGGTTAATGGCAATACAATAAAGATAAAAACTAAAGCAGGTGTGATGTTACTTCCTCTGTTGTTAATTATCAGCTATTGGACACTCTGTTCTGTGTCCTTCATCCAGCACAACCTTGAGATGCATTTAAGACTTTTATCACATCATTTTATGAGATCACATTTCTTTTGTCAGCAAAGGTTAAAAAACAACAAAGCCTCCTGTTTGGAGGAGACAGTTCTTTTCATGTAAATCCTGTTTCTTCTCATTTTGTACAAATATAGCAAGTGAGCTCATTTAATTACTTCCTGATTCTGCTGAACAATCGTATATATGTTGATTAGCAGCTGTTTTCACCGTTTTTATATTTCGTTATATAACATCTTCATTTTATAACTACGGTGATGAGGAGGAGGAGGAGGAGGCAGGTGTTACTGCCCTGTCTGAAAATTGAAGTAGCCCCGGTACCTGGGGAGGCTAATCAGGTTCAAGAAGGGAAATATCTTTTTAATGGTAGTTACTTTTCCCAGTTTATTCTGTCTGCTGTGAGTTAATTAAAAACGGCTTCTGCAGACACAGAACCCCAGTGGTGTTCACCTGCCCTCCATCACTCTCATACTTTCATTTCGATTCCACTTTCCCTCCTTTCTCATCCCACACAAACCTCATACAGCATGTTCCTCTGTGTCCATCTCAATTTTACCCCTATTCTCACCCATTTACCTCCCTTCCTCCCTCCTCCACTATCTTATTGCACCCATTTTTTACCCTAAAACATTTTCCCTTCATGCACAGAAAAGCTAAAAAAGGTTCCGAAATGTCTTTCTCAGAGAGCTGGATTTCTGTGCTGTCTTGCTTCTGCCTGTTTGTGCTGTTTGCCGTGTTCACAAACTTATGTGTTCATGTGTGCAAGTCTGCATTAAAGCTGTGAGTGTGTGTGAGTGTGTGTGAGTGTGTGTGAGTGTGTGTTTGAGTACACAATAATAGAGAGGAGAGGCAAGCCTGTTAGCGAGGCGTAGTGCTGCAGTCTGGCCCACCATGGGGCCAATAACAAGCCTGGTTAATCCACAAGGGGACATCCTTGACACTCCTTTGCAGAGAAAACCAGTGCAACTCACTTTCCTTTGTCTCCCAGTGATCTTCCATTGTGGATCTTGCACATAAATATTCGGGAGAATCTGAGACTTAGATTCCTCTGACCGTCAGTCAGCTGTAGGAGCAACAAACTAGATGAGAACTAGCCGAAGGATATGACTCATTTCCACGGAGATAAGTAGTCCTTTTGAAGGGATAAATCATGTGCAGAGTCATAGCTTTGAAAAATAGGCCAGTTTCTTTTTAAAGGCAAAATCCCTCCAAATCTCTGAGACAATGGCTTTTTCCAATAAAGCCTCCATAAAAGCTCTATATAAGTCCACCATTCACTATCTATCCAACCATATGGGCCTCTCTCAGGGGATTTACCAATAACGAGTCCACTTGGTTCTTGTTGTGCCTGTTTGGTTTTTACCTTAGTTTACCCTGGGACGAGGTTTTTAGCATTCGCCAATGTCCAGTTTGGCAACCGAGCAGCTTTATTTTAAGCATTTAGTGGTTTAGTGGTTGGTTTATACCTCAAACTCAGTCGAAATTCTTGAATATATGTACTTTCCCAGCCCAGATGTTGAGCCTAGCTTAACTTAACATAGATTTCTTTATGGTTTGAGCCAATCCGTCCTGTCTTTAGGCTCCCAAATCGTCCCTGTCCTTGTCAGAAAAGAAAAAAAAGCGAGAAAGTTCTGGCGTGTCATTGTGTGCTTTTTCTTAAGGAAGCCGCAGTTATCAGCCTTGAAGGATATGCCAGTGACTGAACAAGGTGCTGCAGTGTTGACTTTTCATGTTCACACATATAGATCCATCTCCGTTGTGTTGACACAATGTCGATGAATCCTTGTAAGGTCAGAGAGGGATAAGAATATATATATACTCAGGGCGCTTCGGTCTGTCATAGAAGCACTTCATCTCCTTTATCTTTTAATACTGGTCTCATATCCAGAGGAAATTCAATAAGAAGGAAACCTAAGAAAGTGGTAGATGTCGCTACACAATCTGTACACAAAACTAGGAAAAATGATCAACAAAATTCTGAATAAACATTTTGTTAATAGCAACTGTATGACAAAATTTGATACTTATTAGGTTCGAATTGATGGTAGCCAAGATTGATCTGCCTCTGATCATAATATTAACTGACCAATTAATTCATATTTTAATTAAATAACAATAATTGATTTACTAACCAATGCAAAAAAAACAAACAATGATACAATAAGAACAACAACAAAGTTAGATAATAACATTTAGAATTTGTGATGGTTTACGCTGACTTTAGGATAGTTACAAATATTTTTTGGAACTGTTGTGAAAAAAGTTAGTCTGGACACAAAATACCCAAAATGCGATCGGTATCTCAAACAAATCTGTTCCCTTGCACTCAAAAGGCCAAAGACTTACAATTTCTTAAACTAATTTAAGATAATATTTCAACTGCTTATCCATTACATTTAACTAATAATTCAAATCTTTTAACCATTATTTTTTGGCTTACAGTTTTTAATATTATCACTTTAAGCATTGAACTATTCATTTACTATTTATTTGTTCCTTTTAGCTAACTAAATGACCAGTTTTCATGCAATGTCAAAAGTAAGTTAAAGTCAAAAGGGGAATACATTTTTATAATCAAATCATAATTTCAAAAATAAAGCTACCCTTCCATTTAAAGAACAAAATCAATGATAACTGAAGGTTGATAGCTTGATCAATTCCAATGACGGTAAGATTATTTGCTGAGGGGGACAGTTGCTGATCTTCTGTTTTGGAACTAAACTTCTTCATCTCTCCATCTTGTTTGTGACAGGGATGGGGAAAAAGGGAAAATCTGCAAACAGCGGTCCCAATGCGGACGAGGGTTCCTCCAGCGACTGCATGCCGTGTCAGGAGGGCTGCGCCTTCTGCAAGGACGAAACCCCCTGTGTGGCCCGAGAGGACGGCGCCCTGCGATTGGCCGTGGTCTCCTTCCAGTGCCTCTGCATGCTAATTGTCTTCGTTAGCATGGTACTCATCTACCACTTTCGCAGGAACAAGGTATGTATCATCACACGACAGAGACTGTTTTTCTTTTTTTTTTGTTATTTGTTATTTAAAGATGATCTCCTTCCGCGTTTAGGGAATCTGTTCTGTCACCACTAAGAGTGAAAGTTTGAAAACTCGGCAGTGGATAACAGACACACAGATTCAATTCACAATTACAACATCACATCAGTTACGTGTTTTATGTTTTCTGGGCCGTATGGTCATCAAAGCCCTTCGGATCAATGAACCAGTGAATCCGTATGTGGGTGGTCAGCGCGGAGCTTTGAAATCATTTCAAACAGATCAGCCGCGGCAGATCAACTCGACATCAGCACCTTGGACAGCGACCAGTGTGTCTAAATGAGAGAACTAACTTCTGAATTTACTGTGATTTATACATGGGGGCCACTGACCGCTTCATGTTTCACAGGTTGAGTGTTAATATGTCGGACTATAACTTTCTAAAGATGAAAAAATGATGCTGGTATTTAGTTCACATCATATATTTTAAACAAATCTATATCCGTTGTAAATGTGGCAGTGGGAAATGTGGATTCGGTTCGCGTGTTCACATCCAGCTGACAATGTCATCGTCGTCTAATTTAATGACTTTAGTAAATAATATATTCTCTATCTGCAATATATTGCATAGTGCATCATCACACTGTAAAACTACCTCACAAACACAAAACGTTCAGTATGGAAAGTGAAGATAAGGTGATTTACCTGCTGAGTTCACTTTCTACCCAAGTAAACTTTTGACCAAACTTATGAAATCCTCTGAGCCTCCAGTTGTTAATGTTAATTAATTGGCTTAATTAAAGGCTTTGTTTTGAGCATTAGACTTTTGAGGATTAGCCTGAAAGATTCACCACATCGCTGACAGGGGAACATCTAGCTGCTCTATCTCCACCCCACCTGAAGACTCCTGGCATCATATCAACCAGAGTTCAACAAAGGATGGCTCTCATTAATAATGCAGATAAAAGTGTGAGATACTCCCGGGCCTTGTCATCATTTAAACACCACTTATGTAATCCCCATTCATCTCATCAAACTTAGTTTAAGAGCTTAGTTTCTAAGCTTCTCACATACTTTGCGATACATTAAAGTTTTTCATAAAGAAATGAGTTGATTTGGCTTGTAGATTTAAATTTATCTCAAACTAGATAAACATTCATCTGGTCCAGATAGCTGTGAAAAGTGTTTTGTGTTGTTTCTTTGCATTTATTCTTAAATGAGTTGAGCTCAGTTGTCCTCTGCTCTTTGAAAGCCTCCTCAGGCATCTTTTCAGTTTGACGACGATATATTTTGTTAAATATCTCACACAATAGGAGAACAGAAAGAGCCTGAAATGGTTGAACCCTTCTATGAAAAGTCCTTGAGGCAGAAGCTTTCAATGCGCTTTGTTCTCTTTCAACCAAAGAAGGAAGCTGCATTCTGCTTTTAAATCCTCCTGGAACATTATGATATCCTGCTGTGTTAGACTTGTTTGGACCTGCTGGAATATGAGGGGAGTTATATTCTAATCTGTCCTACATACATTTTGTAGAAAAAACATTATAATTTAGCGATTTTTTTACATAAAAAATGAAAAGATTTCTTGCAATTTCATATTAAAGCTGCTGTAATTGATATTTTTAATCAACAATGAATCTAATAACTACACATAAGCTTTTTAAAACATTTTATCTTCTGTTTTGGTTAAACTGTTTAACTGCAAATTCAATGTTTTGTCATTAGCGTTGTTTCCAGACAGCTGTTTTCAGTGGAAAAACTTTGAAAAACATTCTGTACACAACCAGCATCAAACGGCAGACAGCAACTCCAAAAAGCTTGTTGCCAAAAATCTGTAACTGTAGGTTTAAATATATGATGCATAAACAATAAGTTTAATAACAGGTGTTTCTTTCTTCTCTTGCAGAGTATCAGAGCATCAGGTTTAGTCCTACTGGAGGCCATCCTGTGTGGAGCTCTGCTTCTCTACTTTCCGGTAAGCCTAAAACACTTCCCTTTGTGTGTGTGTGTGTGTGTGTGTGTGTGTGTGTGTGTGTGTGTGTGTGTGTGTGTGTGTGTGTGTGTGTGTGTGTGTGTGTGTGTGTGCACGTGCAGGCTCTTTCATATCCTCATTCCTCAACATGTTTGTTGATAATCGTCATGCCATGCTCCTTTGAGCTGAAAACAAAAATGTTCTCCTTGACTGAAGGTTGGCATTCGCTTTGACCTTCACTTCACACATTCGCTCATTCATCTAAAACAGGACAAAGCTTCATATCTGCATCAGCAGCACAGAGCGGGACTGTTTGCCTTGTCAGATACTACAAACCTGAGTCCATAAATCATACCTGGCGTGTTTATTCTTTTTTTGACGGCCGTATGGAGCTGTGATAAGCGGCATGTTCACAGCCAGGATGTGTGTGTGATGAAACGGGACTGGCAGAGACAAACATCCCAGGGCTTTTTGGTGACCCCCTGCTAACTGTACACAGAGCGGGCCAATGAACCGAGCACGTTGTCAACATTACCATCTGTTGACCAGCTACACATACGCTTCATACTGACTGCGCTCATTTTCACACCGTCACACAGAATAAACTCCATTACATTTTGTTTGATCTTAACCTTGTAAAAAGTCCCAATGAAATGGATGTTAGAGCGTCTTTAGCTTCTGCACTGTGACATATTTCACAGTACTACAGAGTGTTTGAGTGGTGTGTCTCTGTTGACTCTGTGTCGCTGTCGTCCGGTGACCGGTTTGGCTAGCAAGTCCCCAAAGTCTCATTTGATTGGATGATTTTTTTGTAAATGCCCCTGAGTGCAGGTTGAGTCATCAAACATTTGAACATTTTTTTACAGTAGAGAAAAGACAGACATGATGGGGATTTTGATGTAAAAACAATCTGATACTTATTTGACATGTGTTTTTAATATATATCTATTCATTTTTTATCTGGGTTTTGTTTTGTTTTTCCATCAAACTGGTCAAATGAATTAATTCCTTAGAACTACCCAGAAATGTACCTTTTCAACACCCATCCCCCTTTTTATGTTTGGTGAACCAGATTTAAAGGAACAATGAGTATGAAGTTTGTTGCGGTTTGTAAACATAACATTCAAAGTTGGCCCCTTCTCCCCAGCTCAATGTGGGTTACGCTGTTTGCCAGCGGGTGAAGGCCAACCCTAGATGCGCTCTTGTTTTGGAACGAGTTTTGTCCTCTTGCCGTTTTGCCTCGCTATATTTGCATTTTTTTCTGCACTGTGTCCATCATTTTCATAGCTCTCTCTTGGATGCATGATTACTATCTAGCTCTTGGTGGCTATGTTTTTATTTTCTTTCATTTTGGGCATTGGTTTTCAATTGTTTCTTTTGGCCCCATGTGACTTCTTGGTTTTGATAGGAATAAAAAAACAACTGAAAATGTCTGTTTGTGAGATTGAGAAAGCTTCGGATGAATATACAGTGTAAAAGAGATTAAACAAGTGGAGAGGATAACGGTTATTATTATTATTATGATTTACATCAGCAAAAAAACAATCTAATTTCGTTATAAATAAAAACACTTTGTTTGCTTCTGAAGCACCTCCTTATTAATCCACATGTTTTCCTGCACTTGACCAGACTCTGTCCAACACCCACATACCATCGATTTACACCAATCTACCATTATGTCTTCCTCTTGGGTGCTTGGGGCATTGGCTAATTGCAATTTAGTTGCAATCATGTGGAGCTATATGCTTAGCGAAGCAACACAGGGAAAATGTAATTAAGGGCAACTGATTTAAAGTCGGCTAATCAATGCAATTTGCTGCGACAAGGTCCTGGAAAGTAATAATGTTTGAAAATTTGCAGACTGAAAGCAAGCTGGGAGTCAGGTTATTGGTTAGTGAATGGATGATAATCCTGTATCCAGCTGGTGTAGCGCTAAAAATAGACTGCTTGTAAAAAGGCAGTACAAAGGGAACTTTACTTTGTAGCTGTAAATCCTGCCTTGTTTAGAGATTAGATTATCCTATAAGATCATTCTGTGCCGTTATGCTCAACCCGTCACTGTGCACATGACCTGAGTGATTCAGATGAAACATCTCAGCCCGACCATGTGAGAACAGCATCTCTCTGCATGGCTCTGTGTGCAGCACGCTAGATTGATCTCCACCCTGATGCATTTCCATGTCTCCCCGTGCGAATCCCACACGAGCCGTGAGGGTGAGACGCATCACTCCTCACTCTAAATATAGACTCAGAAATATTCCGCCGCTGCTGCTGCTGCTTCTATTTTAAATAATTCCACTGTTATTAAGCAGCAGGAGATACATCTCATCCCGCTCCCATGGCATTCGGCTTTGCAGAGTAATGCATCCCCCCCCCCCCCCCTCCCCACACCAAAAAAAAAACCGTGTGTCACATGCAATAACTTCATCTCCACCACCCCCCCAACCCCTGCTTTAAAATGAGAAAGGAGGAGGGAGGAAAAGGGAGTGCAGAAGGAGAAAGGCAAAACTATGGCAGTGCCAAAGCCGGCTATTTCCGTCTGGTTGTGGAGATGGGGAGATGGGGGGGGGGGGGGAGCAGACATGCATTTGTGATTCACGATGTGATCCCTGGATTAGCTTGCCAGCCCTGCGTTTGTCTCATTGCAGCTTCTTATTGACGCTGCTGGGGAGGCTTAGACGGCGGCAAAGTGACAGAGTTTGGTTTGCTTGTTGTTGTTTCTTTTTCAGACTCCACCATCTCCTCCAGTTAAGACAGGAAAACACACACAGAGCAATGAACCAGAGGTGTTGCATTGTAGTGAAACCGGGCCCAAACTCACAATAATGGGGAAAGTGCAAAAAGCAGATAAATAAAATAATTTGCCTTTTCCTTTTGTCACCTCACAGTAACTTTGTGTCAGTTATTCAAGTTTATCTTCTTTCCTGGAGATGTTTCTTCACCTCTCCCCACTTTCCCTGTCCTTTAATGTGAGTATGCATATACCAATGTTAGAAAAATACTGTAGTAGAACAACAATAAAAGTATAACAAGCATGTAAACACAGCGTGTGAGACTTATTCTCCCTTTGCTACGTCCTGCCCATCTGTGTGTGCACCGGTGTAGGCCGCCGCAGAGATAACGCTGGTTGTCGTTCCCCGCATGTTCACCCCTCTCGAGACATGTCACACCTCCTGCTCCGCTGCTTATGCTTTCATAAATGCTAAATCATATGTAAAAGTGGTAGTCAGCAGGTTTCTATTTTTAATTTTGATGACACCTTCTGTGTTAAACACTGACTGCTGTTGCGGTGTTTTTGCAGTGCGCTTTCCAGAGATGACTTGTTAATCAGGTTCTATCTTAAATTCTCCTTTGATGAGATGTTTCATTAAATATCTCAAGGATATTAAATGAAACGGAAATACTTTAACCTCTGGGTAGTTGGCAACAAGTCGTCCAACAAATAAATAGTTTGTTGGCACCTTTCTGAAAACCATGTCAGCCTTTTATGATCGCGTGCTCCTGTTGGCAAGATGCCAGTTTATTTCAAATTCATTACAAACTAGAAGGGCTCTGGTACAGCAAAGGCCATGCTCTATCTGTTTTATGGTTGTTTTTGTTGTTTGCCAATTTATCAACAATGTTTCTGATGAGGACAATATCTATGTAAAAGTGACAACCTTGAAATTTTGGATCTACCTAAAATGCTGAAAGTAATCTTAGAAGGATTTCATCACTGAACTTTCCCCTGTTGGTACAATCCTTTGGTTAGGGGCCGAGTAAACGTCGTCATATGTAGCTCAAGAAAACCAGTGACCTCTGAGTATGATCTCTCCCCCCCCCCCCTTTGTTCCTTGTCTTTCCACCTGTCCAATCTCAGCATTGTCTTGGTGCCTCGCTGGGCCAAGGTGCCACCTCAGCCCTAACTCAGGGCTCCGCCATGCATGGCAGGCAGGCAGGCAGGCAGGGCCTCACAGCGCATCAGGGGGCTAATGAGAAACAGTATGGCCTGGGGATAATGTATCCTGACCTGACAGGCCATGAAACACAGTCTGCCAGCCGGTTCTCTCCTGTGCTCCTCTCTGCCTTCCATCCAAGCTGTTCTGACACTTTCAATCTGACTTAAGTGGATTTGGAGGGTTGCTGTTTGCATTTCCAGTCCTTCCCTTCACACCCTGCTTCCCTTCGCTCCTCAAAAGTGCTGTGGAGTCGTCGTCGTCGTCCCCCCAAAAAAAAAGTTGAAGTTGAGGATGCACAGCTGCAGCTGGAGTGTTCCTCTTATCTACTTGTGCAGACAGACAGAAATGATGAGAGATTGGAGAGAGAAAGATAGCATCGCTACATGTAGGCAGGCTATTCCCTCTCTGATATGTCCCTCTGTGCCCAAGCAAGATGGGAATATCTCAGCCTCTAACTGGTGATGAGCAGGGCAGGGAATTGCGGGAGGCGAGTGCCAGCCAGCCCTGCTCTTGACTGTGCAGAGTGTGAGCTGGATGTAATTTACACTCGGCCCACCTCAGGGAGCAGCGGGAGCAGAAGAAAGCATTACCTGCCTCCAGAAAAAAAAAATGCCCTTCCCATGTGGCAGTGGGTGTCGGCTTTCATATAAAAATGGATCTATTGCTATTACAGAACCCCACCTCTCTCCTCTGCTGCCTCCTCCCACTCTCTCTCATATTGAAGGTGTTTTGTAGAAAAAAAAAAAAAGATAGAGACGGGGAATGAGCAGGAGATGATGACCAGAAAAAGCAGGCCATGGGCGGCCCGGATGGCTGTCCTTATTTCATGTCAAAACATTAAAAGTAGCCATGAGCTTTGTTGTGACAGAATGATTCCCGAGGCTGCACCGTCCCATCCTCTACTCAGACGGAGGCAGACACACTAAATGGCTCAAAGTTTTTTTTTCTTCCCTTTAGCTGTTAGCAGGGTCGTTAGAAACTGAAATAGCAAAAGGCTGGATTTCAGCGGGGTCTGTTTTTTTGACTGGAACTGGCTTACGGTTTTAGATTTAGTCATTTTTAAATCTTCAAATTGATATGTTTGTACTGCGTCATGTACTGATGACTAATATATGATATTTTATTTTGGCATTTTCATTTCAGTAAGTGGTCCATTAGTATGACGATGCTCTTCGAGCCGTTGTAGCTGCCAACCCTAATAATAATAATTCAGCATTCAAACCATAATTTACAATTTCTACCAAGTCTAACAGAGGTACAATTTAGAGGCATTTAAACCATTTGGGTTGCTGACCACATTCATTCAGAGATGTTAACTAAATGAAGATGAACATTTTTGAGAGGACTGGCAGCCACAAATCACCAGTCTACACTGCAGTTTCCCCATTTCTTTGAGGTGTGAGTTGTCGGCACAAAGGAAAATTGCTTCATGGCACCAAACAGGAAGATGTAACTATAATAAAAGAGTTGTGAAGTATGATGAAACAAAATATTGTAAGATTTATAGAAAATGTGACCTAAATTAGTTTATTTTAGCTCATTGTTATTGTTTTATGACCGGCAACTTCACTGTTCAGCTGTAGCAGGCAGTAGTTATCTTTTTTTCTCCAGTACAAATAGCTCTGATAAACCTGCTGCGTGCTACCTGCTCAGCTTCAAATGACAGACGGACAGATTTAGCATCTAGCTGGTGAACATATGGGAGTATATGTGTTTGTGGGGGCCAAAAAAAGATATAAAAGGAGAGTTAATACTGGACTTATATTCATCAAGTGGTCATAAACAACATGTAAAAATGAATGCTTATTTTGCTCCGTGTCTACTGCATGAAATTCAAAAGGGCAGTTTTATTTTTATTTTTTTGTTCTTCAAAAGAACACTGTAAACTGCTACCAGATTTAACTGTTAGTATGATCAAATGTAGATATATGTTAGCAAAAAAAGTGTTACATGTACAAGTACATGTAAGTAACTCTTTAGGTATAATTCTACTACCAGAAAAACACTTAAGGACTGAGCATTTCTTTTGTAGATCACCGACAGACAAAACTTAAGCAGGTCAACAGCCGACTGTCTGTGAAGTTAGAGAATGAGACTCAGAGTGTGTACGAAAACAGACCACAGGTATTCTTACTCTCTGCCGAACGCGGTAAACTAATTTCACGGCATTGAGAGAGAGGTCTGAAATCCTATGTGATCGATACGCTGTGGGACGCTGACCTTCACGCGAAAGGGGATCAATCCCTGAAGCTTTCCCCCTCTGCATCGACCCCAGTGTTCACACACACATTTGCATTTTTATTGTCTACACATTGCAAGTTAATTACAAACTGCTGCTTTTTTGATGCTCTTTTTCTAACTGCATTAGTCTAAAGCAAGAATCCACCCACTTTTCTTTTTTTTCTTTAAGCGTTATTTGCTGAATATCTCCTGTTTTGCCCTAGAGCGAGAGCTAATTATCTAAAGCAGTCTAGCAAAAAATTATTTGTGTCTGCTCTGTGGTGCATCCAGTCGGGCATCATATTTTGTTTGTGGGTGTGCTACCATTCTCACATGGAGCCTTTGGGGACTGCAGAGGGCCAGATTTTGCGTTTTTTTTTACGACATTTAGCGCTAACACTAGCTGTGTTTATGGAGGTAAACCTTAATATTATCGAAACTCCAGTTAAGGTCATATTTTAGGTCTCATGTATGCTTCAAACAAACTAGGTTGTACCACATCTTATACCTGTTTTTGAGCGGCCATTATCAAAGGCAGGGCAAAAAGCAAAGAAAGAGAGGTGGGAAACAGTGAGTTGTGCAACATCACAACAGCTTCCTGGAAAGCTGCTCCTCGCACCACAGCTGGCGGTCTTGCGTCACCGTCGTATCAACAGGGACACTCTCTAGCGGATAACCAACCCGCTGCATCTGAGTGTGTGTGGAGCCAGCTGGTGGGTGCTGAAATGAGAGATGATTAGGAATGAAATATAACTGCAAATTAAGTGACTGAGTGTTGATTGAATGAGCAAGTGGGAGAGCGTGTGAATCTTGCTCTTGTTATGTTTGTCTGTTCTTTTAGAGTCCCATCAATCCAAATTCAACCTGGGATGTCTGTATACTACATGTAGTATATGTCTGTGTTTAAGTCAGACAATCTTGATTTGTCTTGAATATTTAAAAAAAAAGGAAACAACTTAGTGGAGCATGTAGTTCATCAACGAGTGAAGCCAATATGCCAGTGTCTTAAACATGCATTCTCTCTACTGACCAGCAGGGGGCGACTCTTCTGGTTGCAAGAAAAAGGAGACTGATTGTATGGAAGTCTATGAGAAAAATGACTCCAACTCTACTTCTCACTTGATCCATACCTTAGTAAACATGGTAAACGTCTATGGTCTCAATTGCTGGTCCTCTTCCAAATATAATAACTTCCGTTCACTGGTTGCAAAATGCCAAAAAGGTGACGGCCGTAATCCAAGATGGCAACGCCCAAATGGCCAAACTCGAGGCTTCAAAACGGCAGTCCACAAACCAATGGGTGACGTCATGATGACTACCTTCACTTCTTATAAACAGTTTATGAAACCATCACAGGTTCAAACCCCCAACAAAACCCGATGTTCCCGTCAACAGCCATCATGTCATTGTCCTAAAACAAAACCCCTGCTTAGTCACTGCTCTACAAGTCACTGTTGATAAGAGCATTAGCAACATCTGCTGTCAGGTTAATATCTCTGATGTGCATCTTCAATAAAAGGCAACGTCAACCAATGCGTTGTGTAATGCCAGTTTAAAGAACTTCCAATAGGATAGAGAACTGTTATTGTTGTTGATTCAACTGTAAGGCTTTTTTTTTTTACAGGATGTTGTTTGTGCTGCTGTGAATTGGATTGCGTTATACTTGAAGGTGTTTCTAATATTTTGCCAACCCCATTTACATCAATAAGGGTAGGCAAAATAACAGAAACACCTCTCTGTAAAATGCAATACAGCTCAAAAGCAGAACAAACTACATCCTCCAAAGTGATCATGAAGTTGAATCAACACCTTTATAAACCAGTTTCACCAAAAACTGACTATTGCAACCTTCATGTAGTTGTTATTTAGTGCAGGACTGTTATATAGTAAACAGCATTAGTTTTAACAAGGTTTACCTAATAAACAAAGTTGATATTACCCCGGCAGACTGTCAGAAGTGTAAAAATGCTTTCGTTTCCTTAAGAAACTGGCAGCCGCCACTACTTTGGAACTACCTGATTTTCTTGTTTGATTGGTCATGTTATCTGATCAAGACATATATAATCAAACACAATAGGATTCTTTATTGAGCACATCAAATAAACATTCACAAAAGTGATCATGAAGTTGAATCAACACCTTTATAGACCAGTTTCACCAAAAACTGACTATTGCAACCTTCATGTAGTTGTTATTTAGTGCAGGACTGTTATATAGTAAACAGCATTAGTTTTAACAAGGTTTACCTAATAAACAAAGTTGATATTACCCCGGCAGACTATCTGATCAAGACATACAGTATATAAACAAACACAATAGGATTCTTTATTGAGCACACCCAATAAACATTCACAGTGCTGGTGGAAAAGGTAAGTGAATTGTTGAATTCATTATCTGGTTGAACCTTTTTTGCAGCCATGACCTCAATCAAACACTTCTAGAAACCTGCATATCAGACATGCACAGCACTCAAATGGAATCTGGCCAATTCCCTTCTTACAAAACTGTTTAAGATCATCCAGGTTCTTTAAATGTCTGTGGTGAATGGCACACTTGAGGTCTGCCCACAGCATTTCTAATGGGTTGAGGTTTTGACTTTGACTGGCTTTTCTTTTTGTAGAGTCATTCTTAGGTAGATTTACTTTGCTTTTTTGGTTTATTGTCCTGTTGCAATGACCTGTAACCCAACCTCTGGTGAGCTTTAGCTTGCGGGCTGATACCCTGACATTTTCTATTAAGATGTTTTGGTAACTTTGCAAATTCAACCCCTTGATTGCATGTTGTCCATTCCTTGAGGCATCAAAGGAGCCACAAATCATTATGCTCCCTCGTAGCGTTGGGAGAATGACATCATGACAATAAACTGTGCCTTTCTTAAGGCACATGTAGTCCAATACAATAATGTGTGGTTTGTTTGTTACAACATATTGATTGTTTATTGTTGTAACGTAGATGAAGATCAGGCCATATTTTAAGACAAAATAAATGCAAGTAGTTCCGAGCAGTTAACTCTATTCAAGTCTCTATTTTTCTTGGCACCGTATGTTAGTTTCAAACGCTCCGGATGCATGTGTCATGAAGCACGTTTTGATGCTAAACTATTTTGGCAAGTTGCCTTTGTTTCTGATTCACTTCCGTCTGACAAACATGGCTGAATGCCAGCTAAAGTTGCATCAACTAGCTCAGTGTCATTTTTTTAGCTCTGGTTCCCTTGACACTTTGGTTAACACTAATAGAGCAGAACAGCTTCACGCATAACATAAAGAGTAATTTCAAACATTATGACCTAAGCAACAAAGACAGTGAAAAATAAAGTAATATATGATCATACATGAGCATAAATACAGAAAGAATCTGCCACTGAGTATTTTCTCATTTAATTAATACATTTCCTGCTAAATGAACTTAAGAATCAATTGAAATTACAGTAGAAAAAAAGATATTTCCCGCCACATCCTGACTTTGTTTACATGCATGCACACAAATACAGAAAGAATCAGATTTTTTAAGCACACCTCGGTATAACCATGAGTAGAATTCTTATCAATTCAGATTTTCTAAGGAAAGCTGAGTTAGCATGTGCTTGTCATTTAGACAAAGTCATTTTATAATACAATATCCCGATATATGATTTATCACAATACAAACCCATTGACAGAAGATAAATCATCATATTGAATATCGCCTATCTGTCACTCACATGAACCTTTATGGTAGGTTTGTAGCCTTCAGACATTGAGGCCATGATGGTGACATTATCACTTTCATGGGACAGGCTGGGGCCTTTTGCTTCGCCTCTGACAAATGTCTTGTTTGTATTTTTGGACATCTCATTGTAGAGATCAAGATTACACTCTTTGCTGATGTCAAAGATTCCCACTGCGTACACGTTTGACTTCGACTTAGTGTCAAATGGCACCTGAAACAGCACAGCTATTTTCTTAGAGGAGCTTTTTGTAGAAATATTGAGGATGTCATAGGTGAAGACCCCGACAGATCCTCTTGCTGTGAACGGAGTCTTGACGAACAACGCTTCGCCAGATAAGGACGGTTGAATGCTAGGTGGCAGAGGAACGCTGCAGCGTCCAATATGGATGTACATTCTAGGAATAGAAGAAACAAGTTATTGATATGAGAACACAAATATATAGAGGAGAAAGAATATAATGAGAAAAAAGTGGCAGTTACCTGGGGTTGCAAAGAGTGTAGTCAGAACAGCGATTTGAAAGTTCAACGGCGCACTGGCGACGTGTTGGTAGTTTTTTAGCAATTAATGATACAAATGATAATGTTGTACTTGTCAACGAAGCTGCAGAGTCGATAGAGTCGAGGACTTCGAGGGCTTCCATATCTGCAGTGGGACCACCTGTTCAAACAGAAATATATTTATAAAGTATTTTAAAAAAATGAAACGTCCGGGAAATTTGTTTCTGAAACAGCAGCCAAATGTGGCTTTAAAATCACTTCCAAAATAATCGTCTACATAATGACGAAATTGCAGCAAAATATTGTTATTTATTTTAGGATTTTTCATCATCATCAAAGAGTTTTCCATCATTTTGTTTTGCTATAAGTTGTCTCCTCTAAACTAATTTCTACTGAGAGTGACAGTACACTTTAAAGTCAGTTAAGCTTTTTTATTTCATTTCAAATGAACAAATGACATCTTTAGACCTAAATGAACCACATTTAACACACAAAAGATTCCTATTATTAGATTAAGAAAAATTTAACAAGCCTAATATTTCCTTATTATGTCCTAGGAAGTCTTCTACAAAGAACTTAACTAAATAATTTGGTAATAATTATATAGAAAATGTAGACAACGTTAAGTGTGCAGATGTCCGGTAAATTTATAAAAAATAAAGAATTAAGAAATAAAAATGTCTACTTTGTGAATAAACTGAACAAACAAGAATGCGAAATATTTCGACAGGCAAGCATATAATCTAGAAAGAACATTTCCTCGTACCTTACCTGGTTATTCTCACCCTGGATGGACACCTCTAAAAGCCAGCTGAAACTCTTGCTGTTAGCCTTACAGCTTTCCTTTTTATACAGGTGATGGCTGTCAAAATCTGGTTCTCCAGGAAGTTGGATAGCAAAGGATACAGCTTTTTATACAGGTGATGGATGTCAAAATCTGGTTCTCCAGGAAGTTGGATAGCAAAGTTATCCAACGTCCTAGCCTTACAGCTTTCCTTTTTATACAGGTGATGGCTGTCAAAATCTGGTTCTCCAGGAAGTTGGATAGCAATTTACAGTAATTTTTCAGGAAACACCCAAGCACACACCTCGGGGCATAGTGTACAAAAGAAAAAGACTCCACCTATCTGGGAAGAAAACACGTGTCAATAATTTTCCAAGATGTAAGGCTTCGTCACACCAAAACAATGGAACACATTAATCTGCCTGTCTTCGTGAAATATTTGACTCTCATTGCTGGCGAGCTAACTGCTAACTCGCTAGCTGGTTATGTTGGCAATGGTCTATCCCAATATCCTCCAGGAGACTATCTCAATTTTCTCCCTGCAGTTCTTTTCATTCCTTCCTGGCTTTTTGTTCACCATTCCACACCATTTCAATAAATAAAAAAAGTAATTGAAGAGAGGAAATAAAAGCTCTCCAATCTCTGCTAGAAGTCATTTAGCAAGCTCATTAGCTTTTGGGACTGAAGGACATGATTGTCTGGAACAAATTTATTGGGAAACCTATCCAATAGTCTTTGAGCCATTTAAATGGAAAACCCACAAATAGAGTAAAAGCTTTAATACTTCAGGAGATAAGTGAAAACTATGACCCTGATTGCCAAACTCAAAAGGATTTATTCACATCTAGAAGTGCCGGTCTAAAGCTTCATGTCAATACATAATAGCTGTTGAAAAATTGAATTACCGCCCTAAAAGTTCACAGCATAATCAAGTTAACTTTTAATTGTGCATGTGTATTGTACATCAAAGCATAATGCAGCAGCTCATATTTCAAACATGCAAGTCAAAAGGAATTATTAATTAATATATTTATGACACTCCTTTGTCAGGAACAGAGGTGGTGGATTTTGGGAAACTAAATGGGAGGTGGCTGACTGCTGCATCATTTTTCCTACCAACATTACAAAACCTTCCATTGTCAAGGAAAGATATAAGGGTTCATATTAGTCTTCTTTTGTTTATCTACTGCAAGAAAAAATATACACCATTACCAGGACAGTAAGAGGAAAACAAAACAATGAATACAGCACAGTTGACAAAAGTTTTGTCAGTGAAGAAGAGAATAAGGGGATTTTAGTTGTTGAGTGTCCTAAAACACAAAGTTTCCATGGAGGAGTGTTTCCGTCTCCAATTGTGCCATTGTGCACTTCCACAACTTAAAAAAAACATTTTCATCTGCCTATGAAAGCTAAATGTTCCTCTTCTCAGGCGTGCGTCTGTAGAACACACTGTTCTGTTTTGTAGTTTCCACCTGACAAAGCTCTGTTTTTGGAGGGCAGGTGCAGAGCCAGGTTGTGTTAAGTCAGGCGTCTGGGGAGCCTGGAGACCAGATGAACATAATGGTGAGGGCAGACATCCAGCTGGGCACTGTTCACCTGCCTAGAAAACCCAGGATATTTCTTAAAAATGGCCTCAGTGCCAGTTATGAAATCTGTGTCAATTGAGCCGAGGAAAAATTCAAATAGCATCCAAAAAAACTGGAACAATTAATTTTACAATTAACACCTAGAATGATGAAATTGACAAGGCAATACTTAATGTAAACCATACTTTGTTGTTTAATATTGACCACTTTACCTTTTCATTAAACTTTTTTTTATTTAATTTAAAAAAAATGTACTAAAACACTAACAATGAGAAAGGACTAATAATGAATAAATATGAAACAAAACTTAAATCAAACCCTCTAAACTAAGTGGAAATCTGGTTTGAATTGAACTCAAACACCATTACTAAGCTTGTTTACAAGATATTTAGTCAATGCTGAACTACAGATGGAAACTTAAAGTGCATTTTTGGATGGATCGGGAAAAACAACACTGATTGGAAATGCTACTGACTCCAAAAAAAAAACCATAAACAGTAACTGTTACACTGATCTGATATTGTTGAAATATAGAATAATAAACCAATTTTTAAATGTTGGGTGCTGAGAGGGCTGCTAGATTTTGGTAACGCTCACTCAGCATTTTCCCAGAAGCCTTTACTCATGCTGTAACTGAGACGAGACAAACAGGGGGGGAGGCAGGCAGAAGAGTAGTAAGTGTGTTGATAATTGTCTCCTCGATATTGATGTCCATTAGATAGGTATAAAAGCACCATGCTCCTCTCAACCCCCCTCCCAACCACGTGCACACTTGCATGCACGTACACATAACACCCGATCCTTTTCCCTTTCCCACAGCGCTGAATCTAAGATTCCCAGCACTTAGCATTGATTATTAATGGAAGGTTTGAAAAGAAAAAGGGGGCAGAAACTGATCTCGCTCTTTATGCATACTGGCGTTAAGAGAAACCTTGTATAGGGGGGTTAGCAGCCAGCCTCTTCCCAGAAACCCAACTGATGGAAGGTGCGTGGCTTGTGTAAAGAATTTCCCCTCATAATTGTGCGTTCTGAGAGTCTTGGAAATCTTTGAGGGCAATGATTTTGCCTACTTTTTGCCGTAGAATATGTGTATTGACGTCTGGGCAGCACTGGAGGATCTGACACACCTTGTCATATCAGATGAACTGGGGAGAGCTGAGCGTCCGTGGGAATGTATTGATTATTGGTTTTGTTACAGTGAGCTGTAACTAGAATTTGAGCCTCATCATATTCTGTAATATTTTCTGAATAATCTCACATATCAACCTGCTGCTCAACCTCCAGAAAACCAAGAAGCTGATTGTTGATTTTAGAAAAAAAAAAGAGGCAAAAAAACTGTCTATATTGATGCAGCTTAGTTGGAGCAAGTTAACAGCTTTAAGTTCCTGGGAATCAGCAACCGAAACAACCTGACGTCACACATCTCCATCCTTAAGGAAACTTAAGAAGAAACTTCACGTGCAAAGTTCTTGTAAACTTTTGCAGAGGATCATTAGAAAGCATCCTGACAAGAAACATTACAAACTGGCATGGGATTTGCACGGCACAGGACAGGATTGCTCTACAGTGTGATTAAAACCACCCAGAACAACATTGGTACCCATCTACTGAGCTTCAGTGATATTGGTGACAGGAGGTGCCTGCAAAGAGTTAAAAGAATATGAAAAAAACAATACCCACCCCAGCCAAAGCCCTTTAACCCTGCTCTTGTCTGGAAAGAGGTACAGAAGTATTAGCTGCCGAACAGCCAGACTTCAAAAAAGCTTCATTCCTTTGTTTGCTAGACTCCTTAATTCATCCTCCAACCTCCACACATGATAACTTTATTTATTTTTTGTGTGTGTTTTTGTGTTTTGTTATGTAGGAAAATGGGACTGCAATCTGCATTACGTTGTGCAACCCTGTTGTACAAAAACAATAGAATAACTTTGTAACCTTTTAACCTTCATGGTCAAAAAAACAAAGCTCATCAGAATCATCAGCTGGCGTTTTAAGATGCATTGAAACCAAAGCATATTTGTCATTTTTTGTCACTTTTTGTCCAAAAAGGTAAACACTTCAGAGTTTGGGAGGTGGCACCAGATCACAGCGTTAAGAGGCTGCCTGAAAATGTGTGTTCTGTAAATGAGCTGCTGTGTAGTTTGTCAAAAGTGACACTACATCATGTGTGTAACAGGGTTTCTCAACTGTGTCCGGTCGTATAATATTAATTTCAGTATGTGCTGAGTTGTAACGTGTCAAGTTGTCATTTGAGAACGACATCAGTTTGTATTTAACTTTGAAATAAAGAGACGGATGTTGACATCTGATTGCTCCTTTACTAACTTATGTTATGAAACCTTCAAGCTTATTATAAGACTTGTAAGGACTAGTCCTGATGCACACGATTATTTGTGTTTAAAAAAAAAAGGAATCTTTTCCTTTGTGGGTTTTGGCCAATGTAAACAGACAGCAGGTGAGATCGCACCATTCAAAGAGAAGCTAAATGTGACGACTTTTTATGACGACTCATTTCAGGCGGTTTGGAGTCGAGGGACGGAGAAGATAACACCTCCCCCTCCCTCTCTGTCTCATCACTAACAACACCAGCCTCTAACTGGCATGTGAAAGAGATCCACATGTTATTTTTCTAGTTTATCTCAAAAGGAGTCATGAGCTGTGTTTTCCCCTCGGTGCATTTTGTTTTACTCATCTTCTGGTGCCCTCTTCTGTCCCTGTGGATCTAAATGTGCGTCAGCAAGTTGCTCAGCGCCGGCCCGGGCTGCTATCTCCTTATCGGCTCCTGCTTCTCTCCCTCTATTAAAAAAAACAAAAAACAAACCAGAATGCACTGAGGAGCAGTTACGCATTGTTATTTAGATATTTTCTTTGACCTCATGAGTTTTGGTGTCCATGGAAACTCTAAAGTGTAGTTTTTAAAAGCTTTTCCATTCTGCCTGGAGTCGAATTCATTACGAAACACCCTGTATGCATTTAAGATTAACAAACGGAGCACTCATCCATTCATTATTTGCTCTGTGCCACATTCCCTCTGCAAAGCTGAGTCAACTGGAGCAGGCTTTCTTTTGACTCAGAGGTTTTTCTGTGTTTGGTCGTCTGGCGTTTTCTGAGCTAGATGAGGATGTGGGCCACACTTTCTCCCGTGGGTTCCCCCCCGTCGTCCCTCGACTGACTCAAACCTAGTGAGCAAAAATATCCACATGCAAGCGTCTTCTCTGCAGCCTGAGGGGAACGTAAATAATGCCTCGGCTAATCCGATTAACTTTAACAATCCCACTGGGGAAATCGCTGCACATCTGCAACGGACTGATAATTATGTTGCCTCAGATGTTTTGTTCCTTTTTTGTTTTGGCGCATTTTAATGTCTTTGGAAGACCATCAGGGTTTGGTATTTTAGTTTTTTGTCGGCTTGGATGGGCAGCGTTTCAGCGTGTTTCTAGGACTTTTGTAGCAAACACGGGTGGATGCCCTCCTCCTTGTCTCAAGGGCAAGCTTTGTGTGATGTTAGCAGGCTCAGATGGATTTGTTGCTCTGAATAACGCTGAGAATGGTTATGAAAAGACGCTGCACTTCATTGATCTATCTTCTTTTAATGTTATGGCCAAAGCAGTTCATTAATTATCTCTGTTAATACATCAGGTGTGAATTTCTTGAATTTACCACTATTTAGATAACATTAATTGTAGTAATACAGCCGGATCAGTAGCAGTATTACTTCTTCTACTCATAGTAATCACTATAAATGATGTAAAAGCAGAAGCAGTGCGAGTAAAATTCATCGCTTTCATTTCCGTCTCTGTTATCCATTAAATCTCACATCTGAGACGACTTACTGCACACAGAGTGGCAAAATTCTTAATTGCCGTATTATGCAATGATTGCACTTGTTTACTCGTGCGACTTGAAAGGATATCACAGCTCCGGCTTCATCCATTGCAACATATTTGAGGCAGTTCAGCTGACAAACAGTGGGTTTGCAGTAAGTTATTGTGTAGGGTGTAGCTCACACTGTCTGGCTGATGAAGATCATGTGACAGGTAGAGAAGTCCTAAAAAAAAGTGTTGGATTTGCTTTGTCAAATTCCTGATTCCAGTTCAAGAATGAACTCATACGTTTGATTTTATAACGTTTTAAATTCCTTTTGATAGTTTGAAAGTTGAACTGAGTTGATGAGTGACACAGAAACTAAACTATATGAGCCAATATATAATAATTTCCCCAGTGATAGAGGGCTCATTATCATATTCATATAACACCCTCATAGTAAGATGGCTCTCTTCCATATTTATTTATACTTTGTTTACACAGCCTACGTTATTTAAGGCTTCTTCTTCTCCTCTTGCAGGTCGGGATTCTCTATTTCCAGCCGAGTGTTTTCCGCTGCATCTTGCTGCGATGGGTTCGTCTGCTGGGTTTCGCTACCGTCTACGGGACACTGACTCTGAAGTTGTACAGGTAACACACACAACTACACGAAACCATTTGTCCAACGCCATTATCCGTCCCAGGAAATCGGATTACGCTGACCTCTTTAAGTGCAATTACACTCTGTCTTACATGGAATCTTCTTGTAAAAGTTAGAGCCCTATGAAGTGTGGAGGCAGCATGTTCCGCGGCCAATTCATCACACCGCCGTACATGTTTAGGGGGCGGATTCACTGCCTCATTAAGTGGAAGAGGGAAATGCCAAGTAAAAGTCATTAAGAAAACACGGGGTGCTTTGGCCCCAAACGATCCCCCTATATAACGAAGTATTGAATGATAGTTGGCTGGAGACAAACCGAGAGACGAATGTGTGTGAGATCAGAGCAAAGGAAAGGACAGCTGGAGGAAACAGTGAGGGAGAGAGACAAGAGGGGGGTTTATCCAGCACTGAACAGCTGATAACCAGACGGGGGGTCTGCTGTATTTAAAGTAACGCACCTAAAATGGTTCATCTGAGGAGCTTTTTGTCAGGTGAACCCTGTCAAAAAGGCCCAACGAAGATGCTGATTGAGAGGATGTGGCTAATGCGAGCGGGAGTGGAGTAAACCCTCAAGAGGCTCAAGTTAACATATTGCACAGATCAATTTTTGATGGGGGGCTCATTAGCGGGGAGCGCAGTGGACACTTCATCAATGTGCGTGAAGGGCACGGACTAAGAATAGCGACGGCTGGTCATGTGTTTGAGCACAGTTTAATTCCTGTTACACTGCCTTTGTGTTGGTCTGTGGATTTAAAGCGACACACTGTTAGAATAACTGGAGTTAATAATGATGCATTTCAGAGCTGGACATTTTCTTCTGTATTTTATGTCAAAGATGAAGGAGAAATAATAAATTCTTAAATACTTAAATTTAGCATTTCTGGGTTAATAAATCCATGGTTAAAAGTTATCTAACATTGCGCTAAGATATTAGCATTTTTAGCATTTTCTAACATGACATTTTCTTCCACACTAAACAACTCTGTGAGTAATTTGCCTGAAAAAATCAATCAGATGAACTTATCTGATCTGTTAGCCCGGTTGGCAAGGCAAGTTTCTATATTTATAGCACATTTCAGCAAAATGAAAGTTCAAAGAGCTTTACATAAAACATCAAAAGGCAAAAAAGCAGAGTGCGACAGAAACACATTCATGTAAAATACAATAAAAGAACTGTCATTTAAGAGCCAAGAGAATATTCATTAAAAACAAGCTAAAATAGATTAAGACAGTTATAATAAATAGAGTAAAACAGTGCATTATTTAATACAAGGCAGCAGCAAACATAAGATATAGTACAATGAAGTAAAGTGACATAAGTAGATCATAATTCATTGAAAAAACAAGAAATGAAATCCCTTTCCCTCTAGCTCTTGTATATCTACACATTGCTGAAGGTAAATTAAGGAAATTTAGGAACTCAATTAGAGAAGTAGGCCTCAGGAAATGTATTGTCAGGGGGAATTTGTCTGGTCTTTACAGTTGGAATTGATTCTGCCATAATCTACAATGATGGATTTTCTGTGCTGCTTTAAAGTGAGCTTCTCGTCTCCGCCCCAACAGGGTGCTGAAGGTGTTCCTGTCCCGTACGGCCCAGAGGATCCCCTACATGACCAGCTGGCGAGTGTTGCGACTGCTGGGCATCATCCTGCTCATCGTCTGCTGGTTCCTGGTGGCTTGGACGTCTGCCGTCTGTCAGAACCCGGACAGGAAGTTGGCTCTCATCGACGTGGGCTACACGCCAGACGGGCTGCAGTTCAGCATGTGCCTGCTGGATCGCTGGGACTACATGATGGCCGTCGGTAAGCCCTCTGCCATGATTCACATACACCGAGCTCTGTGTGAGGGAGCCACAGCGAGTGGGTTATTTGAGGTGTCGGTGGCATAAAATCAAGAAGTAGTTTGTTTGGCGTGAAAGCATTTGGAGTTCAAACAGAGTGAGAGAGACAAGAAAGGAGTAAAACAGTTTGCCTCCATCTACATTTGGCATTGATCTTACGTTTCCCTAAAGTAGGCGTTAATCCACACTTTTGGATATTTTGCTGTGCGTTGTGAGGAGGAGAGAGCACCCAGCCGCTGATAAAAAGCAGATGAAAAATCAAAGATGCTAGGAGGAAATCTGCATGCTGTTTTACGTCTGCTGACTCAGGCTTCAATGATAGAGAACCGAGGTCCTTTTATTCGACTTCTGGGAAAACAGATGGACCCCCAGAAGAGCCTGCATGCTGGGATACTGTATACCAAAGGCACATTTCCATTCTGTTTATTAGGAGGTAAAAATAGGTCGGTAATTGGGAGGTGCAATTCAGCTCTGATGTCACTACATGTAGCTCATAAATTACGCTAACACAAAGACGCAATAAATCTTTCTGATTTAGAAAAATCCACACCTGTAAACAATCGCTGTTTGGGGTCTAATTGCAATACATTTGACATTTTTTGCTTTACATAACATTAAAAAAGCAGGTTTCAAAGCAGTAATTATTTATTATTAAGCACACTTTATTGAGTATGCGCAACAAAACTGCAGCTTCAGCGTTGCAATGATGCATTTTTATGGTTTAATGTGCTGTAGAAACATCCTTTCGAAGCCATTATGTTTGTTATTCCTTGTACAACGGTTTTAAGGGTTTATATATTTGACTATATTAATGGTTAATATATATTGTTTAATAAAGCTTTATAATTTAGTATTAAACCATTATTAAGAACAATTGTTGAGTTGCCAAAAATCACTTAGACTTGTGGTCATCGTTTTCTAGTGTCTTTCATTCTAATTAAAACAGTTATTAGTAATAATACATTTGAATATATTGTTAATAAAAGCTCCAGACGCTCCAACTAGCTATACAAATCAAAACAAGTGTCATTCTGGAGGAGGATATACAACAGAAAAGTTCTTCTTTGGTGGAATATAACTGATCTATTAAGCGGCAGTAAATTATCTGCCTGCTTTATTTTTTCTTGTTTTAAAATAGAGACAAGGGTTTATTTTTGGGGGAATTTTGCCTTCATTGGAAAGCTGAAGAACATAAAGGGAGAGAGAGAGGAGCATGACATGCAACTAAAGTCAACCTTTTTCTAGAAAATGCTTGAAACTATTGGCTGAACCAATTGCCTACATTCTAAATTAAAGTCCTCAAAAATCTATCTTTTTCCAATAAATTTACAACTTTACAAAGCTCAAAAGCTCCGAGCATTCGAATGTTGTGAGAAAAAAAAAAAAGCTTGGCGAGGTGTAGATTTTTCTTTTCCTTTTTTATTAATTTAGATAGTTTGTCCTTCACCTGCCCTCACACAACCTTGACGAAAAACTCTTTTATTCGCTGCCAATAGCATCGACTGTTGTTCCTGTTGTGAGAAACACGTGTGATTCACTCCCAACAGTTCAACCAAAGGACACAATAAATGTGAAAATAATGTCAGCAGGTTTTAATGGAGAAAAAAAAAATCTGCATGTTTATTGCTGCAGAGTTGGCTGCCTGGGAGACATTACATGGGGGTTGCCATGGAGGTGCACAGGGGATCATTTATCGTCCAGAGAATACAACCACAGCTGTTACAAATGAGCTTGATAGCGTGTGTTAAACAGGGCATTCTCCTGTATACCTGATGGTGTACAACAGCCTGCACCAGCTCCATGAGAGCGCTGAACCGTGAAGTGGCTGTTTGGTGGCTGCACGTCCCTTTATTTAGGCCTGAAAAGCCTGTGCACTGCATATAAATGTTCACCACCTCTTTTTTTCCCCCCCATGCTTTTGCAGCTGAGTTCCTCTTCCTGCTGTGGGCGGTGTACCTGTGTTACGCCGTGAGGACGGTGCCGTCGGCGTTCCACGAGCCTCGCTACATGGCCATCGCCGTTCACAACGAGCTCGTCCTGACGGGGATATTCTACGTCATCAGGTGAGAACTCCTCCTCACAGTCACCTGGATTCCTTAGTGGGTTTATGTGAATTAGAATGACAAAATTGAATGCAGAGGCAATAATATTGGAGATGTCAACGGAAATCCTGAGAGGAAGGTGAGAATGTTTTCCTTTTTCTGAGAGGATCCTGTTTCTAAGACTGAGCTAATTAGTTTTTTCTCCTGTGTTTATAAAGATGTTAACCAATTATCTACTTCATTTCTCATCATATGTTAAAACAGTTGGTGAAAAGAACGTTTTGACATATTATTTTTATAAGTTTTTGGGGATAGGATCATTTTTGAGCGTTTGCTGTTGTAATAACTAAACAAGAGGCTAAAGTGGACCACAAACCCATGTTCTTAATAAGAATAAAATCATTAATGTTTTTTTCCAGGTCATTTCTCAATTCACTCTAAACACAAGGTACATTTTTTGTTTGTTATCAAGTTCTGTAAATTTATAGTGCACCTGTTTCAGAGATGAAAAAAAGAAGAAGTAGCTTGTAAAGACGATCTTGTCAAAACCTGTTCTAACCACATAATAGAAGGAGAAAATACAATATAGGTTAGTCTTTGAAAATATATATTCTTTTCTCACTGGCCCCTCAGGGCTTCCGTACCTGTCAAAACCTGTGCAAAAAAAGAACTACATTATCCGCATACCAAGATTCAACTAGATATATTGATAAAATTGTGTGTAATTAATGTGAATTGATCCTTTAAACTTAAACTCACACAATTGTAAAAAAAAAAAAAAAAAATATATATATATATATATATATATAAATTCCTGGCTCCATCTTAATAGTCCTGGTGCAGTAACCCCCACCCATCCGGGGCTCCAGGGAAGATAAAACAAACATAATTACCAACACAAGCTTCTTCTTTATCAAACAGACGCTGTCACTTACATGTTCCACATTTACTCCATATTTAATATCATAGTCTTTGAATTCCCTTTGCTGTTGTCATTTTGACGTCTCTGTCCTCCGGCAGATTGTCTCATTTCCATCACATACATGCTGCCGCTCAGACCCCTCTGTTCATCTGGGAGTTGTTTTTTTTATTGCAGTGAAATCATCCTTCTCCCTCCAGTGTTCACGTCAAATAGCTGCAGCGTGCTCTTTATAAACGAGGCGTTTAAGCTGACACCGCTGCAGCCATTCCTAGCTGGAGTCCCCCTAATTGAGAGCTCGGCTCCATCACATTATTTACTAATGAACCGTGTCAGAATGATTTATGGTTTTTTTCAAGACGGCATAAATAGCTTAAATTATTGGCAGCCATATTTCATTTATAAATTACTACCCATTACCCCCCCCCCAAAAAAAAGACTTTCATCGGCATATAAACTGATAGTTTCTTGGATGGACATTTTTGATAGTATTTGAACATCTATCTCTTTGTGATCACCGTGCCAACCCTTTTGATCTGCCTCGTCAGCTTTGTTGTGATTCTTTTCTCTGCAGAAAATAGCCAAACGAGACTCTTAGAAACTGGAAAGTCGCCTTGTATGGTTAGTTATATCTACCGGCTGCCACCAGAGACCACCGGCGCTTGTTAAAAGCCTCCGGCGTCCATTTGTTTTACTCACAAAAGCTGCTATTTGATCCCACAGTGACCAGTTAAAACCACCTTGTTTGCCGTGATAGTCATCGTGTTTTTTAGCCAGGTCCAGGTATGAGTGCAATACAAAGAGAAAAAGAACGGAGCGTTAAATCTGGAGGTGGAGGCGTGAATGATGGGGGAAGTGTTTCAGTGAGACGCTGCAGGCCGAGAGGAGACGACAGCACGCCAAGGTTATTAAATCCTCATCTGCTCAGAAACCCCTCACAGAACATGAATGAGAGAAGACTTCAAAGCTCTGGGACATTTCATGTGATGGACCTTTGCCTTTCACTCATATCTCTAAGCTATTACCACATAACTGTTTCGTTAATTAGCCATTTGCCAGCTTCAACCACGTAATGAGCCTTCCAGATGACATTTGCTCCCATAGAGGCTCTCTGGTGGTTGAATTAGCATCTTGACAGGTCATACCTTCATATCTTTAGTGTGCATGAGGTTAGTTCATTTCAAATTAAAACGCTGCAGCTCTACTATTGTTTCTGCCAGTAATTCTCTCATTTCCCACCAACTGCTGCACCCACAGTAAGCCCGGTGTATTATTGTATGATGTATAAATAGGCCGAATCGTGTGAGCAGATCAAGGTCACTCTCCTTTTATTGTGAATCCAATTGAAAGAAATGAGGCAAATATTGTGTCCTTGCCGGCGAAAAGGATCACCCAAGTGGAACATTATATGAGGCAGTGGAATTGACGCCGAGACAGACAGTGTATAAATCTACTTTGGCTGAAAACCCATTAAATCTGCTGGTCTCTGTGTCTCCGGGCTCCATCTGTATCTAAGAGGGTTTACTGCAGACGGAGCAGCGTCTATGAATATCACAGCATAATTTAGTCATGCCTCACTGCACTTACTGTATGTAGGGTTTGGAATCTGACAATCCGCTATCATAAAGATGTTTAAGATGTGTTTATTAACAAAACTGTTGAACCGGGGGGAAAAAAAGATGTTACATATTATTATTATTATTATGTAATGTTGTACAACAAAAAGTCAAGCTGTAAAACAGGAAAATCTTTTATTAAAGTGGCTTTCTTTAAGATTTCTGTCCTGGTTGGTGCTTCAAACCTTACTGCACTGAAAGCGCTAAATAATGTGCATTAATTGAAGCTACTATGGCGCACTGCAAACATCAGATTTGAAATGCCAACACCCCAGAACCAGAAGTATTTTAGGAAAAGATTGCTATTTAGGCAAAAAAAAATGTACACTAAAGAGACCCCTTAACACCTTATCTTTTGGATTTTATTGATATGATATCAATGAAAGTTTTGCTAGATAATGTGAAATTGGCGTCAAAAACACTCGCTGTTGTTGGTGCTACGGAGGAAAACCACCCATCAAGTTACAAACGGAGTTTACGTTAAGTAGTGAAAGCTGATTTGACGCTTTTAGTGCGGGTTCGGAAATTTCAATCAAACAAGGTGTACTTTAAAACCCGCAGAGTTTAGCAGTTTGGAGTTTTGCTGTTGATACATGCGCTTCAAGTTTCAGAATAAGATGCACACTTTTTTTTGTTGTGTGTATTTTTCCGGGAAAACAGCATTTTTTTCAAAGAATGTCACCACAGACACCAAGGTTGAAATACTGAAAATATATAAATATTGCAATACTTTCATTGGTGGCCATTGGTTAAATCACCATTGTGTTACCTCCTAAAGTGACATTTATTTAAATGAAAATCTTTGATAAGCTAAACATCTGGATATCCCTGCTCTTGCGTACAATAAATGTCTCTCTTTCCTGTTTCTCACGTCCTGTATATCTTTCCTCTTTGTTTCCTCTTTACGTCCTGACAGGTTCATTCTCGCTCCGGAGCTCCATCCAGACTGGATGCTGCTGCTGTTCTTCACCCACACCCACCTAACTGTAACAGTAACACTGGGTCTGCTGCTCATCCCTAAGGTAAACATCCACAACAGACAGCACAAAAGTCTACAATTTAACTTATTTAACTTTAACTTTTCTTTTCAAATGTTATTTAAATTTTTATGATTTTTTTTTTTTACTGTCAACAAATCCCATGAAAAGACCAAACCAACAAGTGTCTGTATATCCAAAGCCTAATCGAACAATAAAAACTCATCAATGAGCTCCAACGTTGCACTGGTTGACATGTTCTTCCATTACGATTGAATTGGGAACTGTAGTTTATTTTGAGCTAAGCCCACATACACTGTCCTGCTGCTGTAAATACTCACTAAAGCAACACATATGTATTTATGTGCAGCTGAAAATAGTCCCCCAACAAATGCAATATTTATTTATTTTATATATATATATTTAAAAGAGGCGTGACAATGGACAGATGATACAGCTGTGCCCCACGTCGTATCTAATTGACGTCTCTTTATAATGCCGGCTCTGAATCCCGGATGTCTCATTTGGTTAAATGCCTGTTGCATCGACTCCTCTCTCCTTGTGTCTCTTCCTTGCCTCCTACGCTTGCATCTTAGGTGGTAGGGACTAAGGAGCGAGGAGAGGAATGCACAAACTGAGGAGAGAGAGAAAAGCTGATCTTTTCATGAGATTTGTTGACAATTAGAAAGTTAAATAATACTTTTATTAATTAATCCACTAGATTGCAATAGCTTCAGCCATGTGACTCAAGATTTCTTTTTAAAACGACCAATTTTGTTCTTCTTTATTCCTCTCCACCAGTTCCTGTTTGCCGGCACCCACATGAGAGACGATATTGCCTCTGAGGCCTACGAGGATGAGCTGGACATGGGTCGCTCCGGGTCGTACCTCAACAGCAGCATCACATCGGCCTGGAGCGAGCACAGTCTGGATCCCGAGGACATTCGGGTGAGCGCTGTTACCTCAAACCTTTTCACTCTCCATTGCATAACCTGGTGACATCTTTTGACTCCTCTAAAAAAAAATACTGAGCCATGGCAGTTTTTTATTGCAGACACCAGACGAAACCGGCCATCTCAGTTCTATTAATGGCTGTGGCGTAAGGTCTTGCGACAGTCTTTGGGAAAAACGTACCAACGTGAGCAGAGATTTCCGTTTGTCTGTTAGAGCTGAAGAAGTCTCTCTACCAAAAGATTTGGGCAAGCCTATTTACCAGACGTTATTCGTTGTATCAGATGTGCATAGAGGCAGAAACACGATAAATTAAAGACCTGAGCTTCGAGGCTGTTTCAGACCTAACATTAAAACGCACTCCGTTTCCTTATTTGATGCTGTTAGAGACTGTCCTGTCTTTGTTTTCTTTCAGCACGCATGTGATATTCCGTCGTGCATATTTTAACAAACATTCGTAGTAACGTGTCATGAATTTGTACTGCATGTTCTCTGTGCAGTAGAATGTCTGCTTTTTTTTGTGTTTTGATTAGCATTCCCTTTTTTAAGCTGAATACATGTGATTATTTGTCGAAACGGACTACTGATCGCCTCGTTTCTGTCTTCCCCCCTTGATTCTTTCATGAAGGAGGAGCTGAAGAAACTCTACTCCCAGCTGGAGATTTACAAGAGGAAGAAGATGCTGGCAAACAACCCTCACCTCCAGAAGAAGCGGAGCTCCAAGAAAGGGCTGGGTCGCTCGCTGATGAGGCGCATAACCGAGATTCCAGAGTCGGTGCACCGGCAGTGCAGCCGCGAGGACAAGGAGGCCGGCGAACACGGCAGCAACCGCAACAGCATCTGCATGTTGAAGAAGAACCCCTTCGATCCGTCTCACCAATCGAAGCCGGCGAAGGAGGAAACGCTCAAGAACAAGGTCTTCTCCCTCAAGAAGTCCCACAGCAGCTACGACCACGTCCGCGACCAGAGCGAAGACTCCAACAGCTCGGCGACGGACAAGATGGAGGCGACGCCGGCTGAAGGATCCCTCCTGGATACGCTCATGGGCAAGAAACTGGTCAAGAAGCATTCCAGCGAGAATATGAGCGCCCCTAGTGAATCTACGGAATCAGTCCCTTTGGTCTGCAAGTCAGCCAGCGCCCACAACCTCAGCGCGGACAAGAAACCGATTCACCCGCGACCCTCCATGCTGCAGAAGTCCCTCAGTGTCATCGCCAGCGCCAAAGAGAAGACTTTGGGCTTGACGGGAAAGAACCAGAGCACGGAGGAAAGCAATAAGAAGAGTCAGCCAAAGAGCAAAGACACGAAGGTCAACGCAGAGCTGGAAAACGAGTGCCAACCCAAGATGATCATCAGCCAGTCGGTGGAGTACAAACAGACCGCGGCGTTAGGCAGGATCATGAAACAGCCGGTGAGCAGCAGCCAGCCTTCAATCTGCTCCGATCCGGTCAGCGGGAAAGACCTCTACGATCTCTCCGAAGTGTGTCCCTGGGAGGTGGAGGATGTCCCGACTCCGTCCGAAAACAAGGTCCAAAAGCACGTATCCATCGCGCCGAAGGAAACCACGACGGTCCACGGAGGCAGCACCACCAAAGGAGGCAAATCTCAGAAGCAGAAAGCTTCCGATCAATCTCCATCCAGTGGCAGGCCTACGAAGGAAAGTCAGAAGACGACCGCGGTTCGAGCAGATGTTTGTCCGTGGGAAGATGGAGGTGAAAGTCAAGGCCAAGTGGAAAGCTCGAATCAACAAACATACAGTCAGGCCAGCAAACCTGCCAAAACCCAGCAGCCTAATTCTACAACAGAGGGCTCCAAAACACATCGGGTAGAGGTTTGTCCGTGGGACTTCGAAGAGCCCCAAAAGACAACAGAGGAGGCCCGTTCGCCAGATGTGACAACACAAAGAAAAGGCCCCTCTCCTGGTGATGGGAAAGGTAGAAGTATCCTTTCAGATCCATCCAAAACAGGAGGCGCGCTCCAGCCGCCGTCTTCAAAAGTTGATGTGTGCCCCTGGGACTACGACAGCGCCGCCGTATCTCCCAGTTCAGAGCGGACACCCAGTCCCTCTCGAGCACCCCAAACCAAGGAATCCCCATCAAAAAAGAAGGGCACCTGTTCCACGAGAACAGTCGAGAAAGAGAAATCAAAAGACGCTGACGATGAGAAAAGTAGAACAAAAGCAAAGGACAAGAGTAAATCTGCAGAGAAAAACGTGAGCCAACAAAAGATGGCTGAGGTTTGCCCGTGGGACGTGGAAAGTCAACAGGAAGTGCCGCTGGTAGAAAAAAGGAAAAGCGCTAATGTCGGGGCGGCCAAAGCAAAACCGACCGACGTCTGTCCGTGGGATTTTGATGATATGTCGGATAAAAAAGGTACAGACAAAAGTGCTTCTGCGGTGAGCAATCCGAATCCTATAGGCGGAGCTGCAGGTGCCGGCCAAAAGGCGGATGTTTGTCCCTGGGACTTTGAGGATAGCACATCGAGCAAGAAGGCATGACACTCGAACCTTAATGGACCACTGAAATTATAGTTATCGATGTGTACTTTTTTTTTTTCACTTTGAAATCGTTAAATATTACCTTTTATTAATAGTGCGGTGACTTGGAAGAAAAAGTTGATCAAGTTCCACAAGTTGCCTTCCTTTCCGAGGTTTTGTTCCTGTTTTACCTATTTTGAAAATAAGTAAAATGTACAAAAACAAAAACTAAGTCATGATGAGCATTCCAGATTATTACAGGGGAAATCCTGAAGATAAATCTTAGACTAATTATGCAACTTTTGATTCAGCCTTTTCACTTCATGAGCAATGTCAAAAAATCTGCATTTGTCACAATTCATACGCGGTTCTTTTTTTGTGCATTAACATCATCACTTAATGGATTTAAGATATGACACGACGATTGGATGAGTAGAGGAAAAAGAAGCATGAAATTAAAGTTGTACAAAACAGCAAAAGTGAAAGCCAAAGAATAAGAGAACATCTGTCGAGAGAGATGTTCATCTTGAGGCGGTAACATTAATTTATTAGTTTGTGTCCAACTCTTGGCACAGAGGGAAGGACTCCGTGAGGAAATCAGTTTATAGCACTTTAGCCAACTCCATAAATTAAGAACTGAGGAAAGACTCTGGTCTCCTCTTATTTCCAACTTCATGGCATGATACCACACAGGACATCACACACCCACCAAACGTAGACATGTTTTATTTTTTGGTTTAGATCTATTTAATTGTAGTTTCTCGGCAGATTAAAATGCTTCCAAGTCTGCAGAGATGTACTGTATGTGCCTAACTAACTAGCATTGTCTTGTATCAGTCTGAAGTGAAGCAAGTGGCTTCTCCTTCGGCCCTTTTTGTGACAGTGAATTATATAAACAGCATGCACAGCCAGGTGTCGAGAGTAGTCGGACCCTAACAGTTTACTAAACTAAAGCAGTTAATGTGTTGACCAATATATAACCTAGTTTTGTTTTTTTAACCAGAGGCACTCCTTTTTTCCTGCTTTCATATTTCCAAAAGCTCATTCAGGGTGTTGAAGATCATATGAGAGCAGCATTAACATGAATGTGTGTCAAAATGTCTCATATCTACACTGTAAAAAGTAGGAATAGAAAAATACTATGGGGGTACTGAGGAAATAATTTGCACCAGATCTGTTTACGAATCCAGCATGGGTCTTTGTGTTGGCTTGCAACAAGTGTATGTTTGTGTGTGTGTGTGTGGGGGGGGGGGACTCAATATATCATGAATCTAAAGTGAAAATGTGATTCTGGAGTTGAACCTCTAAGTCCTGGCAGCGCTTTCTGTCCTCACACTCCCTCCGTCTCAAACACCCAAAACTAACATTTAATTGAAGAAAAAAACAGCTGATAGAAGCTGCTTCTTAGAGGGATAACATTGCTTTATTATAACTTGGGTTTTATTTTCGGAGTTTTGGCTGTTATTCCAATGGGGAACAATAACATTGTACTTGCTGAGACCTGGAACTTCACTAGAACAAAGTCCAATGGGGTCAAGAGACTCGAGCAGTCAGATGATCATACTTACAAAAATATTGTAATATATAATTATTACCCAACCTTTTTGTTCACAGGCCGACTTCTTGGTGCAGCTTTGACCCATCATTCTTACAGTAGTTGTGTGTGCGATTTAAGAGCGATAGAGAGGAGATCAGGGTGGATTTGTAGGTCTAAAAACACAGGACTTTAACCCTGTGTGAAACCAGAAGTCAGCGTATTTTCGATGTAACTTATGTACTAAAGTGATGCCACTTCATGTTTTTCTTTAACCCAAACCTGGTCTTTTCATAAACATAACGATTCCTGTCAGATTTTGTTGCAGCGATGTCACTTTGTTTCCAGATCTTAGCAATGACTTTGGTGAGTACAATGTTATCAAAACTGATAGAAACAATTATAATAACTACAAAAATAAAACCCAAGTTTTTATAAAGCGGAATTATCCTTTTATATTTTACAATAATAATATTACTACTAGCACTACACTGCCATTCGCGTTTCTGTATAGAAAGTTCACAGTTAGCATAACGCATGCTGTACCCAGTTTAATGCACTGAAGCCCCTTTGATTAATTAAGATGATCATTTTAGAATTAGGCTTAACAACGTGCTTATAAATGAATAATCCAACTAAACCTTTTTTAAAGGGTTTTGATTTGTTCAGTGTTTTGTATCAAAATGTCTAAAGAAATCTCCCACTTTTATTTAAGTCAATAACTGCAGTCGTGAGGAAAACTATATCAATTTAATATCTACGGTACTTTATTGTATCTTGTGAGAATAACATGGTATCACTGAATGTTGTGACTGATTGTAATTATCTATAATTGCTGTCAAATTCCTCAATATTCAAGTTCTAGAGTCTTTACTAACTATGGTAAATTTATTTTAAAAAATCACTGATAAGTCATATTTAAACAGAGTTCTTCAATTGGTATTTTTTGACAAACTTAAATCAATCCAGTGACAAATATTTGTAACCTTCTGTTTAACACCAGAGCTAGCCTCTTTAAACATGATTTAAATACTACGTCATGCACCTCTGAGAAATTTCCTCCAACGCTGACCTTCTCGTTTTGCCTGTTTTATGAGCTCCTTCATGGGTCGCTGTCTGGGAGGAGCTGTCAGCGTGCATGGATTGATTGTAATGATTTGATGGATCCGTGTGATATTTATGAACCACATGTTAGGCGTCATCCATCATGTGCGTCGTGGTAGCGGACGCAGGATCATACCAGGGGGGAGCCGACAACAACGACATTTAAATAGCCCTTTTTTTTTATTTTTCCTCTCTATAATCACTGCCACGTTGGTTTTTTACTGCCCTGGGTGATGAATAATATGCTGGATTTTTTTTGTCTTTGTGTGAAAGCTGTTTTAAACTATGTTTCTACTATGTTTCTGGTGAAATTCAACACAATTTATATATAAACATAACCAATCATTTAGTTTAACAAACAAAAAGGGTATTTTTTTCTGTTGTCGAACCTTTATTTATTTTATTTATACATTTTTACAAAGAGGGCCCAGACCAGAGTTAGCTGGAGCACAAAAGAAACACGATTATGAAACAATAACAATGCAATATCCCACCATCACACTATGGAACACCTCATATTCTCTGTTCAATCTACTCTGGTGTTTAAAATGTTCATAATTTCAGATAGCTAGCTTGCTGCAGCATCCCTCAGCTCAGTCAGTCGATAGCAGTCTGTGTGTGCTAACGTGCGTGAACATAACCGGTGTCTGTGTTTCTCTGGAGATCATCATGGTGTTTTTAGTCGTATCATGGATGAATCAGTGACAGTTTGAACCTCAAACGGAGACCGTTGTTCTCGCACCATCTCGTCCTGTAGCTCACCGATCGGATCTTTACTTTTCGTGGTGCGTTCGTTCTGTCGGTTAGCTGTCGCTTTTTTTTTTCTTCTTCTTCTTCATTTGAACCCGACTCTTCTCCTCTTGTGACCAAACCGAGTCACCCGACGGCAAACACAACTACTACTATTGCTACTACTATTCAATGCTGTAACGTCGTAAATCTTTCTCTTGTGGCTTCTGCATGAATTCAAGAAAAAAAATAAAAAATGATAATAATAATAATAGGACCGATTGTTTCACTGCCCTTGATAGAACAAAAAAGAAAAAAAATTGATCTTTTATGGACTGTTACAAGTTGTATAGTGAGTGATACTGTCCCTAACCCACTGTATTATGTGCTTGTTATGACTATTGCTCTATGACAAGCTTATAGCATCAATATATGGGAATATTTGGTAGATTTATATTGTGTTATATTGTGATAGCATGTACATAAAAGATACCTCCTCTGCAATAAATATTTATATGAAAACGAAGCGTGACCTCAGTGTGTTTCTGAATGTTTTGCTGCAGTTTGAGATCATTTTTAATCTCTTTTCCGCTGTGCATCCACTTCTCTAATCTCACGGGACTTTGATACAAGACCCTCCCATGATGCATTTTGTGCTCAGCGCCCATCCCTGTCTCAGGTTAGTTTGCTTATTCCTCTTGTAGACATGCAGTTGGAGAAAACCCCTGGCCTTTTTAAAAGCCTCGTGCATCAGAACCACTTTAGGATATGTGCATCTTGGCGACCGTCCCGAAATGCTTTCATGGCTTGATGTGGTCTTTTGGATGGAGATCAATGGAGGCTGTGCAGGAAGTGAGAGATACAAGATGCTATCAACTGCTGACTCCAGACCCCTGCAGAAAAAAAAAACGAGCCCAAAATAATTATTGGCCAAGCTAGAATTATTTATTCCCTGAGCCAAGGGGGGGGGGGGGAATCATTTCTTGCTCTATTAATACTTTTTCCATCCCTATGAATTCTGCATAATGAGCAATGCATGAAGGGCTTATGTCTCTCTATGAATATGGCACTGATGCAGTCAAACAACATTGCAAAAAGGGTTTATTGTGTAAAGCAAACATGTTAGCATTGATTCCTGTTTACAAGAGCACTTTCGGAGCCTTTCTAATAAATAGAAGATCAATACAGGCTGCTGCAGGGATCTAAAATAGAGAAACGTCGGAGAAGAAGACGGTTAACTATGAGAAATAATCTGTGACGCTGAGATACGGTGACTAATGATGTTCCATTCGATTTTTACTGTCCATAAAGAAAGTACTTTAAACATTTAAAGCAGCTATAATATAGATATGTATATGATAATGGGTCCATAATGGATTATGAGACAATGAGCCTCTGGGCACAGACATGCAAAAGGTCTGACTACGTCTCCTACACAGGAGCAAGGCATAAACTTTATAGTTGTTAAGCGTCTTTTTCTTGTGTTTGTGTGTCTTTTTGTATTTGTTTTGCTTTTCCTTTTATACATTTTTCATATTTTTTGTAGTGGTTATGTGTCTCTATGTGGTTGTTTTGTCCCTTTTCATAGTCATTATTAGTCCCTTTGTGTCTCTTTGCAGCTGTTTTGGTCTCTTTGTATCATTTTCAGTGACTCCCTGGTTTGTGTGTCTCCTTGGGGCCTCTTTTTAGGTGAACGCCAGGGGGTCACCTGACACTTTGGGCCCCTGGATCCTGTTCCCAGTAGGCCCGAATTATTTCCTAAATCTGCAGCTGTAAAAACTCACTGTACACTTCACCAAACACCAAACTGACACAGCTAGAGACTAGCTGGTGGACATAGTGGAGCATAGTGGAAATGTCCCTCCCAAAAAACTTGGTTTCAACATTCAACATTCAAAGTTAAGTTAAAAAGAAAGATACAAAATAAATGATCTGCCCTTTTAAAGAGAAGAGGAATGGAATAAATCCTGCAAAAAACATATTTTCCTAATTAGGCTTTTTGTGGATTAACCAAATGTGGGACCAAGCGGCTACTTTGCTGCTAGAAGATTCCTTGAATTGATCCAACATGTGCTTGTTGAAAACAACCTAAAGTGATGTGGACATTTTTGATTCCCATAAAAAAAAAGCACCCAGTCAACGTTCACAGAAACCAGACACCCCCTCACTACTGGATCCAGCACATGGACTGTTACTGTTATGTGTCTACCCAGCATCCAGTGAAAACCTCATCCACATTCACTGCAAACTGAGTCCTCTGGATCTCCCGTGGTGGATGTGTGCCTCTCTGTTGTCCTTTCGAGACAGCAGGACACATCCTCCATGGTGGCAGGACATATTTTCAAATCACAAACAGTGATGGGTGCATGAATCAAAGCCTTTAGAGACAGGAGGAGGAGGAGGAGGAGGAGGAGGAGGAGGAGGAGGGACGGACAGGAGATGAGAGGAAGCTGATCGCTCTGGCACAAACTAGCATCGCTCCGTCGCTGACTCATCATGTCTTTCACATGCAGAGACGGTCGGGAGGGAGAGGAGGGTGGAGGTGGAGGTGGAGGTGGGGGGTGGTGGGATGTTGAGGACATGGCATGTGTCGTGTTAGACTCATGACTCACAACTGAGGGTGGTGAGTGAGTGTGTGTGGGGGTGCACGTAGTGGGAGACACGTGGAAACCCACACAGCGTCACTACAAGTAAAGAAAGTTTTTGTAGCTTGTGTTGTAACTCTGAATGACTTCAATACCCAGAAGTCATGAAGTTTGTTCTGCACCAAAGTTTTAATCTAGAATTCAGATTCTCATACATTTTATTTGATGGACTTTAGGTGAACTTGTCCTTTAACTTATCCCTCTAGCACAACCAGATTGGTTTAACTTCTCCTCTGATTTTCAGAGAAGCCTCCTGTGATGCTTGATGCGCTGTAGCACTTGTAACCTTTGACCTCAGCCAGTAGGCAGAAAGCCTCCCACAGAGTCCTGCTCCTCCGTCCTCCGTAGCCACACTCTGGTCTGGACTCCCACTCGATGCTTCCCCTGCATCGTCAGCGGAGCCCTCTGGTGATGTGAGCATCCGTGACTCACAAAGAGCCTCCGTTACTCCACCACCACCACCACCACCACCTCCACAACTGGCAGATAATTCACACATTAACACACGTATGTACTAACAGGTACACACTCACAGTTCAGCTACTTACGCATGAGTAGGTCGTTGAATGAGTAATTATTTGCCCCCTTCAAAATAAAAGCATCCTTGTTTGACTGCTGCGGAGACGAACAACTGGAAACACAGCTCGTCAACACCTTGAGACTGGCGTCACTCTGCTGCTTTGTCATGAGGTCAGATCAGCTAATAGCACCGACTGACGCATCTGTGGAGGACTGATGTCATGAAAACATCCACAAGCATCTGACTTCATCCAAGACTATTTATTTTATTAAATAATGAAAAGCCATGAAGGATAAATCCAGAGGTTCAGTATCTTCTAAACGTTATATTCACAACAGAAAAAAAGGTTTTCATCTGGATTGAGACGTCCTCCATCTGGATAAAGAAATACTCAAAAACACAGAGCCACCTCTGATCTTTTGACATGATAAAGAATCTTAGTCTATAGTCTTTGTGTTTGGGTTCTGGGGTGTAGCCATGATATTAGAAAAACACTGCAGTCATGAATTCCACATCCCCAAAAAAGCTCAGTCCCTGAACCCCAAGTTAACTACTAAACTACACAACATGGATTTTTTTAATATTTATTTATTCTTTTAATTACATGTTCTGTAAATTTGATTTAGTTGAAAGTCCTAATGTTGTTTCAAAGCCTTTTCCACAAAGCCAGGAGCCACATTTGAAGCCGAATCTAGATATTTGTCACTATCCTCTGATATTTTATAGACCAAAAAATCAAAAAAAAAACAGTTATAGATTAATGGACTATGAAAACAGTAGCAGCCCTAAACAAATACTAAAAAATAGAATAACTTCATCTCTCTTATGAGTAAAATTAAGGACATTTGTGTAATCCTGAAATAACATGAGCCTCCATTTTCCTATAACGTGATTGATTGCACACAATTATCATAAACTCAAAAGGCTAATAGTCTAATTTATCTGCCCGGTTGACAGGATGAGGTCAGTTCTGGCTCCTCTCTGATATTGAATGACTATCTTTCGGTTAATGGCTTTGGCTCAGACTGATGTGCAGTAGGTTTTTTGGAGATGAACTCTTCAAATATTGGCAATCGATGTTGTTATTACTGTTACTGAAATGCCAGATGTGATTAGTCACTGGACTCCTCCTCTACAGCCGAGGCTCATTAGATATTTATGAGACAAATTATATCTAAACTGCTGATCAAAGTCAGATGTTACCTGTAGAATACAGTTTTTTACATTATTATCTCTGCATTATCTCAACAAATTAAAGTTTGTGTTAAACACAAATACAGTTGTATTATTGTGAATTAAAGAACGTGGCACCTATGAAGTTAAATACAATAAGCAACCGAGGGGATGAGAAAGTGGAGCTTTTTTCCTACAATCTATTTTTTTAAAAATCCATAAAACAAAAGGTGTTGAAATATTGTTTAAAACAGACATTTAAAAAACATATACATCATTCTAAATAATTGCTAAAAAAGAAAATTTAATTCCAGAACCATAAACTCACTAAAATATTTTTTTGTCCTTATTTCTCATTAATATTACTGTTTTTACCCGCTTTCCCAATAGTGACATATGAACATATAAACTCATTTAACCACCAACTTTTTTTTTTCTGTACCAACTTTATTAAAGACGGAATAACTTTACAAAAATGTACAAATGTAAAAACAAAAGAACATAAACTTCAAACTAAACAATTTAAATTCAAATAAACATTTTAGTTATAATTTGAACATAACCAAATGTAAATAATTGCCAATCTTGTCCCTAATAATCCTCAAATACAATTAGAAGACTGATAAATAACATCAATTTATTTAAGCTTTAGTGTTTTTTTATTGGACAAAATGAGTCAAACTGCAGACAGAAAACAAAACTTAATCTGAACTCAAGCTGGTTCCAGAACAGCTGTCAGTCACAGCTGCCGCACTCTGATTGGTCGAAACACAGAGCAAGAATCTGATTGGTGGATTTCACTTCCTGAAAGGTGTCAAACAGCTAAATTCTGAATCGTGTTCAGGTGTTCTGGACCAGACTCTGGACCAGGACCAGACTCTGGACCAGACCAGACTCTGGATCTCAGACTCTGGATCAGACTCTGGACCAGACTCAGATTCTGGATCAGACTCAGATTCTGGATCAGACTCAGATTCTGGATCAGACTCAGAGATTCTGGAAGGACTCAGACTCTGGATCAGATTCTGGACCAAACTCAGATTCTGGATCAGACTCAGACTCAGGATCCGATTCTGGATCAGACTCAGATTCTGGATCAGACTCTGGATCAGACTCAGATTCTGGATCAGATTCTGGGATTCTGGATCAGACTCTGGATCAGACTCTCAGATTCTGGAAAGAAGAATCAGACTCAGACTCAGACTCAGATTCTCTGATCAGACTCAGATTCTGGACCAGATTCTGCTGGATCAGATCAGACTTGGAGACCAGATCAGGGCTGGATCAGACTCTGGATCTCTGGACCAGATTCTGCGTAATCTGGTTGGAGCCAGATCAGGCTGGATCAGTCTCTGGATTCTCTGGTTGGAGCTGGATCAGACTCTGGATCAGTTTCTGGATGCGGTCCAGGATGATCTGGTTGTAGCTGGATCGGATTCTGGATCAGTTTCTGGATGCGGTCCAGGATGATCTGGTTGGAGCTGCAGCAGTCCTCAGGTCCGTACGGGGCCGTGATGGTCAGGACCCCCGCCACCTTCAGCTCGTCCCCCTCCTCCTCCACGGGGAACCGGTTCTTCTCCAGCCACCTCCGGACGCCCCCCCTCCTCCTCCTCAGCTCCTCCGGGTCCAGGCTGCGGGTCTCCGGGGGCAGGAAGGAGGTCCTGAGGCGCTCCGTGGTCTCCTCATCCGCCTCCTGCAGGATCTCCACCTCCTGCACGGCGTGGCCCATCACCACCTGCACAGACGCCCTCCCCTCCTCCCGGAAGTTCACCAGAACCAGGCTGGCAGAGACCGGGTCCACGGTGAGCAGCCAGCCGCGCCGCTCCTCATCCTTCCCCGCCTTCACCTTCACCTGCCTGTTGACGTACCGCATCCACTGCAGCGGCCCCAACAGAGGCCAGTCGCATTGCATCCCGGGCCGGATGTGAGTGACGTGAATGTCACAGCCAGCCTGCTCTTTAAACACACATGCGGCGTCCGCTCTGAGTGCCGTACGCGCGTTAAAGTCCTCCGGTGGGGAACACGGAGCCGGAGTAATAAAGGTTCCGCGTCTGTGTTTATAATGTCACAAAACTGAACAAATACAAATGTAACGATTGATAAAAGTAGAAAAAGAAAAATTACTAAATTGGTATCATGACACCAAAATGCAGATAAACATGGAAATAAAGTTCAATTAAATTAAATTAAATTAAATTAAATTGAATTAAATTAAATTATAAATTAAATTAAATTAAATGATATATTATATTAAATTAAATTATAAATTTAAATTAAATTAAATTAAATTAAATTAGATTGAATTAAATTAATGAGAACTAAAAATGAGAAATAGTCCCACAAACCAACCCCCCCAAAAAACTACACAATTATTTTATCCCCATTAAACTTTAAAAAAAAATTGATTTATTGAACAAATATTTTTTAACAATACATTTGGTTATGATAATACAACTTTTCAGGTAATATAGTACAATAGGCCTTTAGGGAAAAAAGAAAAGGTTATATAGAAATAACAAATACGAATAACAAAATAAAATACATATGAACTATAGACTGTTATGTACCCATATAAGAGGTTTACTTTATAAGGTATCACATCTAAGAGTTTAAATAAATTAAGTATTGTTACATTTTTTTTACTACATTTTGTTGATGATTAATGCTTAGATATATTTGTTTAATTGGAATATCGAAAAATAGAATTTATAAATGTATAATTTGGCCAAAAAAAAAATAAGAGCAAATTAGCCAAATATTCATGTCCATTGTTGAATAAATCAGGATTGTTGAATATTAATAATCCAATTAACAATCAGCCCAAAGCTCTGCCCCGCCCCCTAGCGACGGGAGAACGTCGTGACGTAATGAGATGATGACGTATGTGATTTTAAATGTCTACAAGCTTAATTGATCTCCAACCTGCCTCGTGTTGTTTCCGGTGCAGCTTCTCAACTCGAACCATCACATCAACGGTAAATATGTGACAGCACCAGCTAAATGCAACATGTTGTTGTGTTGTTGGGGCTTAATAAGACATAAATATAAGCCTGTTTGTAAATATAATGCTTATTTTCAGGGTTGACAGTCATGTGCTGCAGGAAAACACTAAAATAACCCCCAAAATGTTACCAATTAACCAATTAAATGTGCTGTGCAGATCTGTACCTGACCATTGATTGATGACCCAGTCTTTCTATCTGTGTCTCTCTCAGGGAAACCATGGAATGTGGTGAGAGGTCACCATCACATTACCCTCAGTGCCCAGCTGCGTCAGCAATGGTTGGTATGATATTGCATCTGCATTCATATACAATGGGGAAATAATAAAATATACATTCTGAGATATTATGCTATAACCTCACACCTGGTTCCACTTTCTAAACCACTTGTTTTCCTTAAGGAACAACCACTAAGACTTCTATCCCCTCCAAGATGTTTGAGTTTGTTCAATTTTTTCAACAAATGTTGTGAAAAATGAAACCGTTTACTGACTTAAACTCTCTGTTTGTGTTTCAGCCTGACAGACAACATTTGAAATATAATATAAAAAAACTTGCAATTGGATTTTTTTTCTCCCACAAATGTTGCCTGACTTTGATTCCAGTTAAAAGTATTTGATGTTATGGGGATACTCAACTTGCTTTTCTCAAGGGAGACATTTTTGCAAAATGACAGAAGGCCAGGGACCCTTTATTAAACAAACATTAATTATATTTATTAGATAGAATTAATCAATCATTAACCAACTTATTAAATTAACTTGGCAAACAGACTGACACCATACGTCAGATATTTACTACATTTAATAGCTACAACTGCGCTTTCTGTTGCACTGTGGCACCATATGTACATTAAAAGTACCCCAAAAAAATCCCATTGTAAATCAATTAATTTTCATTGTGAATTATAAAATCACTGGCGCTTATCTCTGTGACTTCCACAGGGCAGGAGAACTGTGGAGGTGACAAATGAGGAGTCCAGCAATGAGAGGGTTGAGTGGACGATGGGGGTTAAAACATCCGAACCCAAAGTGACATTCCAGCTTTCTTCGTGTTTCTGCGAGGACACTGACGCCTGCGTGTGAGTGTCATACAGTAATACAAGTTATATAACGCTAAAGACGTACTTGATTTACTTCAATAAATACGTGTGTGATTATTTCAGGGCTCATGATGATGAAAATGAGGATGATTACGGCCCACAGCATTGTTTTTGCAAAAGCAGAGACGTCACAAAAACGACAAAGGGCTTCTCCACTCATCTAATAATCCAATTTGTTTTGATTTTAGGTGCAAAAGTGTCATTCTTGATTCACCACCACCACCACTCTGTCTCTCACCGGCGACTGCAGCAGCACAAACACAGATGCCGAGCACAAAGCCCAAGGCCGGTGCGCTGGTGAGTCACAGTCATACCGACGTGTGTGTGTGTGTGTGAAGGCTAAGTGAACGTTCATTCAGTGAAAAAAGCTTTCATTTGACGTCATCGGTCTTAATCACCCAATTATAGCAATTTTCCAGAAGGTAACTGTGCTTTATCTCTTCCCTGGTCCTGCCTCCAGGTAGCACGCAGGCAGCTGACTGACGGCAGAGAGGCGGCCTCTCTCAGGGAGCAATGTGAGATCATTCACACACTGTTAGTCATTCACCCTCAATCATTTGTGCTGGAAATGTATGAATCATACTCTAAGTGTGTGTGTGTGTGTGTGTGTGTGTGTGTGTGTGTGTGTGTGTGTGTGTGTGTGTGTGTGTGTGTGTGTGTGTGTGTGTGTGTGTGTGTGTGTGTGTGTGTGTGTGTGTGTGTGTGTGTGTGTGTGTGATGGTGCATTAACGGTGTTTCACAAAACTCAAAAGAAAAAAAAAGATTCCTCGAGGACGAAACAAGATGAAAATGAAACTTTATTGCATGTGAGAGTAAGTGGCTATGTGGCCAAAAGTATGTGGACAGGACATGTTGAGTTGTGTTCCCAGTTTGATGTGGAAGAACTTGACTGGTCCTGACCTCAACCAGTGGTGGTTCTGGGTTCCTGAGGTGAAAACATGAAACCAGAACAATGCAAATTAAAGCCCCTTGTTTTGGAATTAGATTTTAACAATTGCATTTGGGTGTAATGTCAGGGCGTCCACATATCTTTGACCAGATAATATTCTGTATAATAGGTAAATTACTCAATAATTGTGATATAAAAAAAATGAGAGAGAAAAATCATCAGCAGATGGAGTTTGCCCAATGGTTGTAAAACTGTAAATGTTCAAATTTCTATTATTTGGGTAAATTGTAGATGTTAAAATTTCAATTTCTGGGTAAATTATAGATGTTCAAATCTGTATTTTTTGGGTGAATTATAGATGTTCAAATTTCTATTTTTTTTTTTTGAGGAAGCTCATGCAATATAATCGAAAGACTCTTATGATGAAACTTTCCCAACATCTGTAAAGAATGAAGTTTGAAACTCAACATGTGAATTAGTTTGAGCTGGCATTACACGTAACTGATGCAATTGCTTCAATTATGGACTTCAAATATGCACAATGACCGTAAATGATGAAGTATACAATCTCAGTGTGGATAAAAGAGTGAGAACATAATGATGATACAGTCAGTATTCTGCAGAATATAACAAAGAATTATTCTTTTTTGTTATATAAGTGGGTTTCTTTGTATTTGTGCACTGCAGTAGTTATGTCATGAGGCTGAGACTCGCTATTGTTGTAAAGAATTGCCTTTATGACTGTACAACCCTACCACACACACACACACACACACACACACACACACACACACACACACACACACACACACACACACACACACACACACACACACACACACACACACACCTCCACTAATGGGAAGCGTGTTTGCAGTCGCAGCCTGAGAGTGAACATGAGTCAGCCTGATAGTACAACTTATTATGAGTGGGCTCCACTACAGTGGGAGCTGAATGGATGAGTCATCAAGAGGCTGTTTGGAGGAGACTGTCTGGGTTACCAAATAGATTTATTGAATCGTGTTACGTGACTCTCCGCTTATTCCGGTGCCGTGCTATTATGGTCTGGAATTTGAAACATATTTCACCAAAGAGGAATTTAGCTTCAAATCATGTCTGTTCAGAAAAGGGCTTGAATTCGACAATATACCAAATAAAGAGAGCGAATGAGAGAGAAAGAATCATAAAATTAAATGAAATATTGGCAATGCATGATTCAGATATAACACTGTGTTTAATCTGGTTACTATTATGGCTGTAACTAACACTTATTTTCATAATAAAATGAATCTTTAGGTTAATATTTTTGTCTATAAAGTGTCAGAGAGCCCAAAGTCACAACTTCAAATTGCTTATTTTGTCCGACCAACAGTCAAAACCCCCAAAAATATTCAATTCAAAGGAAAAAAGCACCAAATTCTTAGGTCTTAACCAGAAAGTGTTTGGCAGTTTATGCTTGATAAATGACAAAAAAATTTGAATTTATGATTGTCAAAATTGCTACCATTTCATTTAATGAATCCGATCTAGATATTCTCAAACATACAAGGGTATAAACACTGTCAGAATATAATTAACACCTAATATTTTAATTGAATTTAACTGTTTCCTGTTTATTCTTTTCCCTCAGCTACTCTCCCATCACTGACACTCAAAGGGACTGTAAGGTTGGCGAGCACCGACCCCAGGACGACCTCTTCAGTTCACGCATACATCACTGTATGTTTGAGAGCAAATGCACCAAATTGCCGCCATGTTTCTTAATTTTTCTTTTCTTAATATTGTTCTTAAGAAATCCCACAAAAAGCCCAAAACATAATGTGTTAGTCCGTGTCTCAATTTCAGTTGGATATTTCTTAAACAGGTGTAAATTGTGTGTGTGTTTTCTTTTCTTTTTTGAATGAATATTTTTAGCAGAGGATTAATGCATATAACAGTACTGATGTGTTATTCATATTTTTGGGAGTAACTGTACATGGCACAGATGAATACCATATATGATAATATACAGGTGTAGTAGGATCAATTCATTGTTGATTTTGTCTTTTTTATTAGATTTATTGAAGTTAATATACATACAGGATCTTGCCAGACCAATCCTTTACAGTTTATTTAAACTGCAGTTGGTGAATATGACCACTAGATGGCGGTATTGATCCATGTTCATTATACAACCTCAAACATGAGCAAACAGTTTGTGCTAATAGTCCATCTCTTCCAGAGAAAAGCTTCAATATCAGCCGCTCAACATGAATCCCAAAGGTCGAACAGGAATCCTTACATCACCACAGAGGTCATACTTTATCTTCTTCCCTCTGCATTAAGACTATTAAAAAATATTTGATGCAGCAAATTGTAACAGAAGGTTTATGTTTTTCTTTAGGACAACAAAATGCAGTATTACAGAGACCTTTGCCTGCAGGTAGAGGAGAGGAAACAACAGATGAAAAGGGAGAGAAGTAGAAACGCTACCGACGAGCAAAAGGTCAGTTACATTATAACAAGAATAATTGTAATAAAAGATTAATGGTAGATTACTTATATGTTTATTAAAGGGGTCATAATTCTATTATTTGCAGCACAATGACACCATGCAGCGTACCATCTGGGGGATGCCTGGAAGTGGCGCCCCAAACTTCCCAATGGGTACAGTGAGGCGGACCAATAGCCTCCACGCTGCCGGGATCTTACCACAGGAGCAGGTAAACAAAGCCCTGTCTATTAGCCTGAGCATTGTTCCGTGAAACAAAAAAGCCCAGTGTTTCTCAGAAGCTCTCCTGATCGCCCCTGGATTTGACGGAAAAGAAACAGAAAGAGAGTCTGCAGCCAAAGCTTCCCGTAACAAATGAGGATTGTGTGTCGTGCAGGGTACTGCAGTACAGACAGAAACAAAAAAGAGAAGTCTAAAACCCTCCTGATGGGAACTGATTCTTTACTTTTGCTCCCATTGAGACTTGAGCCTCCTGCAGAGCTTTGCAGCCCCAAAACTCCACTCTGACCTCCTTTCCACACGTTGCATTTGTCTTCCAGCAGCTGAAACTCAAACCTCAGTCTGTGGTTCTTAACAGTAGGAGCTAGTCAGACTATAAACAAGTTGTGTTTGAGGTCTAAACATGAGTAGAGAGTCCTGGGCCGGCTTCACATTACAGTCTGTCTTCTCTATGGCCTTGGAGCTCATGAATGCTGTCTTTGTTTCCAGATCCGTGATACAGTCTTCAGCGGGACCCCCTTCCGCCGCCTGTGAAATGAAGACCATAACATCCCCAGACTGAGACCGCTGAGAGATGAGGAGCAGCCAGGCGGATAGCACTCTCTGACTTTTGTTAGTTTTGCAGCCATTCAGATATTTGGGCCGTTAGAGCAGCGAATTCTGATGGTGGCAAAAGAAACACAGAATGTCAATAAACTTAGACTGAGAGGAGAAAAAAAGTATGAACAACTGGAGAACTTTGAAAAAGTGAGCCTTCTCTTTGCAAACGAATGTGTTGCTTCATGAACAGGTGCCTGCAGCAGCAACATTTTCCACTTTGCATACCAAGAATGGACTCGTGGCCTTCATTGATTCTTCTCAAGGAGTGTATTTTATGTCATTTAGGGCGCATCATGTTTCCATAAAGGGGCACTCTGTGATTTAGTTTAGTTTTATACTTCCATAAAGCCAAAGTCAAAATCGAAGCAGAAGAGGCTGAAATATTCTGTCTTTTTAGTCTGTAGTATTGATACTACAATTCCCATAATGCAGCTCAACAGTTAAGCCGAAAAGTTCAAGTTGGTCTTAAAGGAATAGTTTGACATTCTTGGAACTATACCATTTGCTTTCCTACCGAGAGTTAAGGCCTATGCACACCAAGTCTTTTTCATCTGAAGTTGTTAATCACGTTTACACAGCGACTCTTAACTTTCGCCCACCATTAAGGTTCTCGGAACAGCTTCGTTTTTCTGCATTTTTTTTTGCATCCCCTCAGAGTAGTTTGACCAATCAGAACCACCGTAAATGCAAACGCCATCATCCAAACATAGCTAAAATAATAAGCTCATCCACTTTGCTCATTCTTTTGCAAAACAAAGGATTGGTTAAATACATATGTGCAATCAGATACACACCATGTGTGCTTTATGCATTATGGGTGTAATTATTGTTAAAAGTGAAATGTGTAAATCGAATATAGCTATGTTATATTTTTGTATTTTTTTATTTTGTTAATTATTTTTTTCATCACTACTTCATCACCTTTATCTCTTGCTTTTTGACTCCTGAGCTACTGTAACATGGGAATTTCTCTTAAGATCACTAACGATCTCATTTGATCTGATCTTTTATCTTATCCTTTCTTATCTTTGTCTTTATCTTTACCTTATCATTGTGTATCTTTTTCTTTATCCTTCTTTATTGTTTCTGTATATTTTCTTTTCATTACCTTTAACACACACACACACACACACCCACTGCAATTGTTGATTCTGCTTTGCTGGAAGGTTTGCGATCACATCAGCCTACATAGGTAACTGAGTCACATCTTGGAATTGCATACTGCTAGAAGAAAACTACATTGTTTAAACAACTGACTTAGATACTTTGTCCCAAAAAAGTTTCCCTGATTGATCCTCCTGGTAATTTCCAGATAATCACACAGTGAAGGGAGATGACTCATCCTCGTGTAATTGCTCGTCTTTGTCAGTGTTCCGTTAGCGAGCTCCTGGTTGGAACGGTTTACTCAGACACAGAGTTTGCATGCATTTAGTTTCCAGTGGCTAAAGGGCCTTAGTGGGGAGGGCAGCAGCCACTCTCCTCCTGAGTGGGTGAGTAATTATGATGTAGGGACAGTTATAAGGGTCATGAAATACCAATAGTTAAAGCGTAGGCTGGCGTGGTTAGTAATTACAATGTAGAAGAATATATTTGTACCTTGTGGGTCAATGTTGTCTCATGCAAACGTTATACACTAAAAGCAGAGAAACTGTTCAACATGTTAGAACTTCCTATGTGCTTTTACCAAAGTGTGAATTAAGGCTGGTTAATATGATGAAAGAAAAGTGAAAAAACTGTGCAATCATTTATTGCAGTTACTATTTATCCAGGAAGGTCAAAGGTCGTGGTCATTCATGGTCAGCAGTATTACATCATACCTGCAAAAAAGAAGGAGTTCAGCATTTCGCTTAAGTGCACAAGGAAGTAAAGTAAAGTGAAGTAGGGCTGAAGGAAACCTAAAAGTTCAGGTTTGATCCTGTGTCATCTGGTTGTAAAAGGACTCTAATCATCACTAATCAAAATGCTGTTTATATACTGCAATATAACCAATAAGGCTCAGTGGTAACCTTACTGAAGCCTCCTTTATACTGAATTATATTAAGGATTAATATTTGACTTTGATTGTGGTATATTACTTTTGAATAAATGTTTAAATTTGCAACAAAATAACCGAAAGCCACGTCCACTCTTGTACACGGTGGCGGAAATAACAGATCCTTTTAAGTTATAAAACAATTTAAAAAAAGACTCTATAAGTAAAAGTCCTAAAAATGAAAATCTTAGTTAAGTTAAAGTGGGAAGTAATTTCTGCACTTTTATTGAAAATGAAACGTGATTTTAAAAAGAGTGTAGGACTCAATTGTTGACTGAAAGAACTTATATTATTTTATGATCAATTTGTCATAACTTCTTAGCACTTAAGAGATGAAATCAACGATAAATATTAGCCATAGATGCATGTCTTCAGTCGTCCACATAGATTAATATATTAGTGTACTGAACAACTGTAAAAATGATCTCTAGAAAACTGTTGAAATCCTGATTAGTGCTGCTTACACATCAGTGCATCACTATTATCAAGTGGTATGAAATACATATTATTGTGAAATGGAACATTCTGCATAATGAATACTTTCACTTTTGGTACTTTGCATATATTTTTAAGGTAAAACCTTTGTACTGTTTTTGTGGTCCATCAGGACTAATACCTCACGCCAAAACAAAAGTTTTTTCCCATCTGCAGTTGGGCTCATCAGTAAAGTCCTGACTCTAAATCTTACATCTCCAGGACAACTTCTTACACACACTCTATTAATATACACTTGAAACTTTAATACCATACTTGTTTTAATGTACTCTTATTTGTTGTTGTTTTTCACCATATTTAATTCAAAACTTTCATATTTTTTTTTATCTTTACATGATGTCTTACACTATTGCACTGTGTTTATTGTTATGCACCAATCACCTTGCCAAATTCCTTGTTATTATATTCCTTTATTGATCCCCATGGGGGAAATTCAAGTGTTGCAGCAGCTCAACTACACAGACAGACAATAAATACACATACTATACAACTACACAGACAATAAATACACATACTATACAACTACATACTACACATACTATACAACTACACAGACAATAAATACACATACTATACAATACATACTATACAACTACACAGACAATAAATACACATACTATACAACTACACAGACAATAAATACACATACTATACAACTACACAGACAATAAATACACATACTATACAACTACACAGACAATAAATACACATACTATACTATACAACTACACAGACAATAAATACACATACTATACAACTACACAGACAATAAATACACATACTATACAACTACACAGACAATAAATACACATACTATACAACTACACAGACAATAAATACACATACTATACAACAAAAACAACAAAAAATGTATGTGTATGTGTATATTTGGCAATAAACCTTTTCTGATTCAGATAAATAAGGTTTTAAATGCAGGACTGTTACTTGTAACCCAGTATTGGTGCTGGTGTAGGTGCATCATGGGAAACAGCAGTGGTCTCGGATGTAAATGGTTAACCAGAAGGTCCGCGGTGACGTCACAAGTTGCTTTCTGCTGCTCCGGGCCGACGCACGATTCAGCAGGACGAGTCTCTGAAACTACTGAGTTTATACCCACAGATCAGCTGCTGCAGCCGGGGAGAAAAGAACAGAAAACATCCTGAAAATGGGCAACTGTCAAGTAGGTACCACTGTCTACAGACGCACTGATTTATGGAGATGTATATGGATAAATATATATAGAAACATTTAACAATCAGATTTTTTGGCTTCTGCTGCAAGTGTGAGTAAAAGTGAACAGGATCCAGGTTACAATCTAATATAGATGTCATATTTCTGGGTTAATTTCCCATTAAATACCGTATTTAATGCGTATTATGGCCTGCGTAATGGAGCAGAGACTATTACGCATGTAGTCGCCGGGCGCACATGGTGACGTGTCTCTTATTATTTTCAGCTGAGAGTATATATTGGTGTTGGATTCATAACATTTGGTCTATTTCTTTAAATGGGAATGACACTGTGTGACAGACAGCCGTGTGTGGGTTTACAGAGGAAAGGGCCACTCCCCTGCGCCATCCATCACAGCTCCGTTAGACGCGTCGGGCAGGAGAGTCATGAGTGCAAAGATGGGGGAGGGTGTCCATTACAGCCGGGTAGCAATGGCATTCTGGTGCCTCTGAGCTCATTTGTTTATTCATTTAATTCATTGGTAACTTCAATTATGTATAGTATGTGTATTTATTGTCTGTGTAGTTGTATATATTGTCTGTGTAGTTGTATGTGTATTTATTGTCTGTGTAGTATTTATTGTATAGTATGTGTATTTATTGTCTGTGTAGTTGTATAGTATGTGTATTTATTGTCTGTAGTTGTATAGTATGTGTATTTATTCTCTGTGTATTTATTGTCTGTGTAGTTGTATAGTATGTGTATTTATTGTCTGTGTAGTTGTATAGTATGTGTATTTATTGTCTGTGTTGATGAGCTGCAACACTTGAATTTCCCCATGGGGATCAATAATAATAATAATAATAATAATAATAATAATAATTACACCAATGTACAGTGGAAAAAAAAGTCCGTCATTTTAATTATTGTACTTTAAAGTGCTTTACACTTCAAATAACATCCAACTTTATATTCAGAGAAACTGGTTTTCTAACACAAAATACAATTATCACATAATAATAAAAATAAAAAAGTTATTTAATTATACATTCCCCTTGTTATGGGACAGAAAAGTAGCATTAAACTATTCCACTCGGGATGATATCCTATGTTGGCCCCTGGACCCCACTCTGGGCGACTGCCAGTAATTCACACGGCCTCCACCGAGTTTGTTTAAAGACTTCTGGCCCTGAATTCCTCAACCAGAGCATTGTGTGATCGTCCTCCCCTCCCCCATCTGCCAGCAGCTGAATGCATAGCTATCATGAACCCCTCTTAACTTCATCTACTTGATTAAACAAAGATCAGTACGATAAAACCTGATTATTATGGGAAGATGTTTTAAGCTTCATCTACATAACAATCTTCTGTTTTTCTCTCAGCCCACAATCGTGCACTATGAGGATTTTGACGTCGTAGCCGACATCAAGGCCATCCGCAAAGCCTGCAAAGGGTTCGGTGAGTTGGAAACGTTGATTTAAATTCTAGTAATGCTCAAGTAAGTATTATTGCATTGTTTTACCATTCTAATGCATCTGTTTTTGTGCTGTTTTCTCTTTAGGAACTGATGAGCAGGCCATCATTGACATCCTGGCAAACCGCAGTGCAGCTCAGCGTCAGGAAATTAAATACGCCTATTTTGAAAAGTATGATGATGTGAGTGTCATTCAGTAATACACAGAATACTGTTGAATATTTTTCCACAAAAACAACCATTTTCATTCTTTATTTTTATTTGAAATATACTTTTTTCCTGCCCTTTTTAATCACCAATCACAATTTAAATATCTCTCTCTGTGACAGGAGTTGGTGGATGTGTTGAAGAAAGAGCTGTCGGGGAGCTTCGAGAACGCCATCCTCGCCATGCTGGACCCGCCCATCGTCTTCGCCGTGAAGGAGCTGAGGAAGGCCATGAAGGGAGCGGGCACCGATGAAGACGTCCTGGTGGAGATCCTCTGCACCGCCACCAACGCTGTCAGTCACAAAGCAAAAGCACTAAATGATTTAACAGTTTATACATAAGCAGTCTGTGTGCCATTAAGTTCAAATACTTTTGTTCCTTGCTGTAATAAAATATTGTATTTATTGTATATATTTGTTTCCCACAGGACATTGCCATGTTCAAAGAATGCTACTTTCAAGGTAAGCCATTATCAAAATGTACTTAATTACTTGGTGTCCATCAAATCCTGTGCAGTCGTTGAACTTCTCACCCGCTATGTTACTAAATGTCACCTTTTCACTTCCTTGTATTATGAACCATGGAGGAAATGGCTGATTGTGACTCATTTGGATGCAAAACATAACTGTACTATTCTTGACCTTTCAGCTGTAATGCACAGTCACATTTTGTTTAGTCAAGGCCCATCCTGTTGCAACTTCCTGTTCTTAACGCCAGTGCTGGTAGCTGATTATAATTATCCACATCTTATTTCAGTACTCAAGAGCTTCTAAGCCATTATCCATGAGTGGAAGGAAAGCTGTAATTCCTTCAAATATATTCCATATACACAGTACCAGTCAAAAGTTTGTACACATCTTCTCATTCAACTACTTTGAAGAATCTAAAATATAAAACATATTCTGGTTTGTTGAGCATTTGTTTGTTTACCACATAATTCCATATGTGTTCCTTCATAGTTTGGATGTCTTCAATATTAATCTACAATGTAGAAAAAAATAAAAATAAAGAAAAACCATTGAATGAGAAGTGTGTGTCCACACATGTGATTGGTACTGTAGTACTTTCTATCGAGGCATTCCGTATAAAAAGTGAATTATGTAATTATGATTGTGAGGGGCAAAGATGCTGAAAGGGCCTGTGCTAGTTAAATGCTAATTAGCCTGTCAGGTCGTTAGCTGGTTGTGGTTATCTAGCATGTTGTTAGCCTTGCTGCTTGCTAGGGAGAGATAGCTTAAGAGGCTTGTTTGTTAAGCTAGCATGATGTTAGCTGCTGGTACACCAGCGTATACAGCCATCTGTTTGTAGTGACCAAGGATGACTTGGCAAATGTAGATAATAAGAGAATTATTCTATTTATCTATATATATTATCTTCTGTTCTATCTAATTATTGTAACTATCTAACTGCCCTTCTAGATAGTTGAGTTCTAGACAGAAGTCTTTTTACTGTAACTCTTGTAGACTTTATGTTTATGTTTCCTAGAAAAAAAATCATCTAATAAACTTCCTGGTGGGACATAAAGTTGATTTTTAACTCATGATAGTTTCATCGTGGCTCTATTGAGTAAACTATTGGGTGTCCTTTATACAGGGACTAGTGAAGAAGTGAAGAAGGGAGGGATTTTGGACACAGCTCTAGTCTCTACTTTTGTGAACGCAGTTTCCTTGTCACTGTACTAATTCATTTTTTAAGTACCTTTGGTTTAACTAACTCTTATTTTATGGAATCTTGTTCTTTGTAAACATTATTATTTCATTTGTTGTCCAATACTTAGCAGTTTCACAAGTAAAACCCACACACATAGTGAGGGAAGGAGAACAATTGAATTTGGTTGCAGAACATTCTTATTTATGTGTAAATATTAGGTTTTTCTCATACAGGCAGTGATCCAGAAGTGAAAAGGCTAAGGTACTAACTGGTTGTTTCAGTAAACCAAAACATACTGCAGTTACAGGATTTGAGGTGTTTTAAGAAGGAAATCAGGTCAGACTTGAAAAAATAGGATAATTGTTAACTTAAGGCTGGTTAAGGGAAAGCTGGTATACCCAAAACTTTATTACAAATTAAAAACAGACTGGAAAGTTCAACTAGACAGAGTATCTGTAGAGGTGGACTTCCCCTTTAAATACTGAGAAGTAAAATAAACAGTGTGACATGTCGTTTAATTTCACCCTTTTTTTGTTTACATTTTTAGTGCATGAGCGTGATCTTGAGGCCGACATCGAGGGAGACACCAGCGGGGATGTAAGAAACCTGCTCATGGCTCTAATGGAGGTCAGTGGTTCTAGTTTCTACTCCGCTCGCGTAACTGAAATCCTCCCGTCTGCTGTGGGACTGAAATCGATCTCACTCTCCTTTTGCCAAATCATTCCCTATGAAAACACACACACACACTCACTCACTCACTCACTGGCCACAATCCAGACTTCTTCCCATTAGCAGAACGGAGGCCAGATACAGTTGCTTACGTCGGCCTCACTATACAGCAAACGTCATTTCATTCTTCATCCTGCAGGGCAACAGAGATGAGAGTTACGAGGTGGATGAGGAGCTGGCTGAGCAGGATGCTACCTGCCTGTTTGAGGTACTGTTTCAATAATAAATTCATAATATCCTCATTGCAGATTCATTAATCCTGAACAATAATAATAATAATATTTGCTGTATCTGATGCAGGCTGGTGAGGGTTCTTTTGGAACGGACGAGTCCACTTTCAATTTCGTCCTGGCCTCCAGAAATTACCTTCAGCTCCAGGCCACCTTCAAGATATATGAGCAGGTGGGTTTTTGGTGTCAGGCCGTCCATAGATAGCTGCAGTGATATTACATGTCGGTGCGTATGACCTGATGAGCATGTGAAATGATCAGGGTCTGTGTCTTTATACTACCCTTGAGAAGTGTGCTGCAGACAGACTCTCATGGGGCTTTCAAATGTCCTGAATCTTAAATTAAAGGATTAGGAGGAAAATTGTTGCCCTGGAAAATGTAACGTTATACTTTGTGAGTGCTTTGATACAACTAGTCATTTTCTCTCCATAGCTCTCTGGAACTGAAATACTGGACGCCATTGAGAATGAGACTTCTGGAACACTGAAGAAATGCTACATTGCTCTCGGTTAGTATGAAATACAAAGTGTTGAATATTTAAAAATACAATACACTTGATCTATGATCTGAATTCATAATAAATGCCTGTGTAACATATAATTAGGTAAAACCAAAATAAATCACTGCCTGCCATTATGAATCCATATTTAATGTTTTTAAGGGTCACATTTACAAATATCTGGCACCGAGTTGCCTCCCACATCACTTTAATCCATTTTGTGTCACTGCATCTGATGAAATGTAAGATAGCTAACAGTGGCCAAAACACGTTTGTCACTTCCTGATCATGTGTCGTGATTGGCCTTTCTTTCCTCCCCTCAGTGAGAGTTGCTAAGAACCCTCAGCTCTACTTTGCCAGACGGCTGAACGACGCCATGAAAGGAGCGGGCACTGACGAGGACACCCTCATTCGCATCATTGTGTGTCGCTCTGAGGTAACTGCACAAAAATATCACTACTTTGTTTGCGTTGCTTAGGTACAGACATGACATCATAGCCTTGACCTCATTCTTAACCACCACGCTAAGTTATTTTATCAATATTTTATTTATTGGTTACTGGGTTACTGGGAGAAATCAGGTTAAGCAGGAAATAAGACAAAGGGTTTACTTAACTAATCTCTGCCCCCTAAGCCTTATTTTGAAACAATTAATACTTATTTCAGTTTTATGAATATGGTTCCCTGGCCTTTTTGTTGTTGTTGTTCTTGTTGGAGGATTTCAAAATGACACATTTGTTTTTTCAGCATTAAAGGCACAAAGAGTAGGATTTTCTTAAACAGTATATAGACTTTATGACCCTCTAGAAGCGTGTGTAGGTGTCGGTATCTGCAGAGAGACCCTGCCTTCTGCCTGTATTTTCCTATTATGCTGATAAGGACGTTTCCTGGCATCAAACTTTTCGACCAGGTGCCAGATTGTAAACACGCATCCAAGAGAAAGCCACAAAAATGGCAGACACTCTGTACAAAAAACGTAAATATGGCGAGGCAAAAAGCCAAGCAGACGAAGCTCGTTCCAAAACAAGACTGAATCTGGGGAAATCTGGGGTAACCCTTGTTGAGCCTTGAAGGAGGGGCCAACTTTGAATGCTGTGTTTCCAACCGCTACTGGCAAATCCTATTGATTGTACCTTTTAATGTTTTAATTTAACATTCGTCAAATATTTAGCTGTGGAAAGTGACTGCTTTTTGCCCTAATGTTTTCCTTTCCTTGTCAACAGTACGATTTGGAGACCATCAAAGACTTGTACCTGGAGAAATACGATGTGTCTCTGAAGGAGGCCCTGAAGGACGAGTGCGGTGGGGACTTCAAACGCCTCCTCCTGGCTATCTGCCACTGAAAGTCTGAGAGTTAACCAGGAAGGTATTGTAGTTTGAATCTGCCAAAATAAAAATAAATAAATAAGTTAGAAAATAAAAAAATGTGACATAAACTTAAAATTCTGTTTTTAATTTGCTTCCTTGTTTATTTGCTCTATATAATGCCTAATGCGAATACATACACAATTATTAATAATGAATTATTAAATTATTATTAATAAATTGAATAATGAATAAATTAATTTAGAAATAAATTTGACATTAATAAAAATATAAAGAAGAGTAGATACATAGGGGAATTAATACAAAGTTAAATAAATAAATAAATAAGCAAATTGAAACAGAAAATATCCACTTATGTCACATTTGATTTATTATTTAATGTCTACATTCATTTTTAATGTTAATTTCGGTACATTTAATGGCATCATATTTACCTATCAAGTTATTTATTTATTTACTTTTGGATTTTGGCAGGTTTTGGACCTGGACAACAGAGGCAGAGACAGCAGAGTATGTTTCTACTGAGGGCGCTGCTGTTTTCTGTCTAACAAACTAATTACTGTGTGATTATGCAGGGAGCAGGAGGGTGGAAGTGAAAGAATTATTATTAACCTGGCTCATGTTTTGTCTAAAATTATTACTGTCTAAAGTTACTGTGAATGTGGATGGCTCTCTTTTTAAACTTTTTCCACAGAATTTAATAACGAAAAATTCGCATTGAATTGGATAACTGCCCATTTCTTAGTAAATTTTAGGTTCTAGTTCTTTACACATTTACCAGCATTTACACAGTGATGTGAAAGTTTTAGTCACTGTAAACAAGCACCAAGACTTAAACATTTCCAGGAGCCAACTGTTGTCAGACCGATGCCATTACGCTGCATGTGATTTGATCAGGTGGTGCGAGGCTTGATAGGATAATCACATTGTAAACACGTTAGCAAACTGCAAAAAAGTCTGCTATGCTTCAGTATATCTTTCTTCTGCTGCATTTACTAAAGTATTTACACATGAGTGTTACATTATTACCATCATATATAAGTATTAATCTGTTTTAGATAAATTAATTCTTTATTTGTGTTTAATGTTTTTTTCTATATCTTAATCTTTCACCCTCCACGCCCCAAACTCAGTGACTGTTATGTTTCACAGCTCTTACGACTAATGCAATCAGTCCGTGTGGCTTGAAATTTGTGCTTTTAAATGAAGGAATGTGAACGTTTGAAATGAAGGACGTTGATGTCATAGATATGCAATGTTATGTGAGTGGATTTTATGAATGTTCTTTGCAAAAAAAAAGAGAACAAGAAAAACTTGACAAATCCAAATACACCTCACCTTGTTATAAATAGATTTTTTTGTATTTTACGACTAACACAGTAGAGTGTTTAATATATATTGTTTAGTGTATTGTTTAGGCCAGAGGGTATATGAGAGGAAATCTGTAAGAACCATTTAACATCCGGACAGTATGCTGTCATTTGTGTGTCTCTTTAAGGCAGCTGAGATTTTTGTTTTATTAAAAGTACCACTTTTATGAGCAACAAGCATGTAATGCTGTACATGAAACAGTTGCAACATGGGCATCATCTGGAGACGTTGCACTAGTGTTTGTCTCTATAGCCAAAGAATTTTAGTCTAATTGCAAATAAAGATTCCTGTAACATCATCATGTCTGGTTTTATTTGATATTTGACTGTCTGTGATAATCTGAGAAAGTAATGCACGTTGAATTTTTTTTTTTATTATCAGTAAACATAGAATTCTAATTGACATTAGAAGGACATTTTGAAATATAAATAAAATCCTAAAATTCACTCTGTAGAAAGTTTATTTTTTATTTTTTTAGAGTTGTTTCATGCATAAGGGATGCTTGTTGTCATGGTTACACGTGGAGCTCAATGTGATTTCCATGACAACCTCATCAAGCGTTCAAACAACCCACTTTACGTCACTTAACTGTCTACGGGAGGCCACGCCCCCTTTCTAGCCTGGTGACGCTGCAATGCTGCCTTAAAGTACCGTCGGAAATATGCCCATTTTACATATAAATTGGAAAGAATGAGTGGAAACCTGATATTTTACAGTATAATTACTTAAGTTAATATATTATATTTATATATATATATATATATTTATATTAATATAATTATATATGTGTGTTTAGTGGAGGAGGGGGCTCCAACTGAATGACAATAAAACAAAGTCATTGAATATTGTTAGGGGAAAATTACGATTTTTTTAGTAGTCCCCCTGAAGGCAGCTTAATGTTACAGTCCCCTCCTCCCTCAGACATGCATGTTGTTCTGTAGTCTCGCATTTCTGCACTCATGTCGTGTTTATATTGATGCATATAATATAATTTATATAGACAAACTCAGTCTGAACCTAACTGCGACACTAACACAAGAAAAAAGCCTCCAGCAGCAGTGTTATCCTCTGGACTCTCTTGCAGGTTCCTGTGTGTTTCACCGGCTTTGTTGCTCCTTTGCACCGATTTAGCAGGTAATTATAGTCATTAGCATCCATCTTGGTAGGAGTTAATTAATGCACTGCAAAGAGAAATGGTAGCTTGCATGTTATCTGCATGCATGTCATGTTAAATATCATAATTCTTGCAATAAATCAATAGAGATCAATGCAGGCCTGCAGCATTATCGCACTTAATTAGTAGTTTTACCTCATGTGCATACACTGAACATGTCATTCTCACATTGTGTCAGATTAATCACTGCAGCGTGGTGTGTTCACGTGCTGCAGCTTTGCACAACAAGCAGTCAGTTCTGCAATTAGAAACATTGCATCCAGGTATCGAGCACCTGAACGCACCACCTCAGATTTGTTTACTCTGCAGCCATATAAGGTAAACAAAACTCATAATAGGGTTAAAAGTACACATGCATAACAATGTATCCTGTTGCTCATGATTAAGAAATGATAAAGTAATTCAGAAGATAAGGTGGGTATAATGAAAAAAATGCTATTGAGTTGCATGACACATGACAATAAAAACACTGTGCAATAATAGTTAAAATAGTTTTTTTCTGTCTGTAAATATTATATTTCAGTTATTGTGTTTTTCTACTGTTTTTATTGCTTATTTATAATACTTGTTTTTTTAATTTTTAATTTTTTAATTTTTATCTTGTCTTTCTTTACTATGTCTCTTGTGTGCACTTTACTCTATGCTGCTGTAAGCCTGCAAATTTCCCCGCTGCGGGACTAATAAAGGATTATCTTATCTTATCTTATCTTATCTTATTATGGGAAATGAAGGATACAGGGTTTTTGGAGCCTAAGGGACTAAACATGAGGATATCTTGGCATCTGTTGCTTTGATTTTGACCCAACCAAAGTCACAATCAGATTTAATAACCAGTTTCTCACTTCATTACTTTATAAACTGTTGATCTATATGCTTAAACATGTCTGTTCATGTCTCCCCTGACTTGCAACTGGTACCCACTAGATGTTTTTGGTTTTAATGCACTGTTGTTCTCCACTTGTTTAAAAAAACCCACAAATGAATATAATTACTAAATAGGGAAACTATCTTGTTAATGTTACATAAACAAATACCTTTAAGTCATGCAGCAACATGTAGGTGTTTGCATTATAAACTGTTAAAAATAATGCACATTTGAATCTTTTATTGTTTATTTCAACATAATCTGTCACTGAGTTTTCTATGTTTCAACTGAAACCCAACAAACCAAACCTCCTAACTCTTCAAAGTGTTTTAAATTACATGGTGCATGTCTCCACATTCTGCAGCATCAGATACAAAAGCAGCAGTTTGGTTTATGTGAATGATCCTATAAGGATTGGTTGAAGAGATCTTTGCATTTTAAAGTCTAGGAGACACACAAGGAGCACATTTATTATTTTAGGATAAACCCATTGAGATGTATCATCTGGTTTTAAAGGGTGTCCCAAACAAATACAGAACAATGCAAGAGACAATATTATATAACACAATAACAATGACAAAACAAACAACCTGGGAACAATCAAGCAAACAAATTAACAGGACCAAAAGAACAAACGAATGCAACCACAAACTAGTCGATTTCTTCTTCTTTCCAATGAAACTCAGTAGCACTTCTCTTGTAAACACAAGATTTTAAGTTTAGCTTTAGTTATAGTGAATAATGTGACATATAAGAAACAAATGGTTTTAGACAGTAAGGATAGTTAAAGTTAATCCATTGAAATACTTTTATGTTTATGTAAAATAACTCCTTCCTTGTATGTCCTAAAAATGGATTGTTTTGTTGCCTATGTTTAACATTAACTTTATTATATTTCAGCTTAAATCAAGCATAAGTCTAGATCAGAAGTAGTTATGTAGGAGGTGAGGGTGGTTGTAGAGAGATTTCTTTTCGGAGAAGCTTTTCATGGAGAGATTTGGCTCATTGAGAAAACTTAGCCAAATAAACTTGAATTTACTTTGACTTAAATAAAATAGTTACGCTTTCTCTTCATCATGTACATCGTCATCTAATTCTGACTCACATGCACAGTACGAGACCATATATAGGTATGTATAACAAAATGAAAAATATAACATTTCTTAACGTAAAACAATCTGAAACTATGGCTCCTGCGCATTCTTAATTAATGCCTAACTAATGCATGATTCATCCTGTTCTAATTAATATCTGCTTCATAAGTCATGAACTCAAATAGCTCAGTTTTAATAAATGATTTAGTTTTGTCCTTCGTTATTCAGTACGAAGGTGAAATCGTTGCACAAATAGAAGGACTGTTTGTCCGTCCTTAATGAACAGTTCATTAACCGGAGGGTCACGCCTGAATATGTCATGGAAACGCAGTTAATGAAGATCATAACATTCAATAGGTGTGTTGTTTTAATTTAATGCAGGAGGACATGAACATACATCAGTCTTTGTTTTGATTAGTATGTTGTTCTTGTATGCAAATACGTGCATTAGTTGATGTTAATTCATATGCATTTCTAATAATTCATAAAGTTTTGCATGCATGAATTAGTGCTTCACATGCAGAAGTAAATAATATATTAATTAATGCCAATTAACGTGACCTACTTAAAGCTTTAACTAGAGCCTTTATTATCAAAAGCATTGCAATTTTTAGTTTTTGCACATAAATAGTATACTTTAAGTTCTGATGTGGACTATGGCTTTTTATAAATTACAATATATATATATTTTAATGGAATTCTCAGAAGATAATAGATATCAGTTTACATCGTTTGTTTGTACATTGCAGCCATTAAACAAATGTTTTGTCCTACATTTTAAAAAACACGTGCTTGTATCACCGCATCTGTAAAACAGAGGTTCATAACTTGAGAGGTGTTTTAAAACGTACATTGAAGTGACAAACTTTTAGAATAACGGAGGCTTTATCTTGTAAGTATGATTCCCATATCTCATTATTTGGACTTACTACCTCATAATTATGAGAAAAGTATCTCTTAATTAGAAACCTGATCTGCTCAGAGTCGCCTTTCCTTTAGAATACTGAAATGCAGGATGGCAAAAAGTGTGACCCATTATACTCACATAAACTAATTTACTCGTCTGATTCAAAATACTATGGTGCCGCCATGTTTTGCAACAGCTGTCAAAAGAAAAAAAGAAATAAATGTGTGATTAAAAAGATATTTATAGTCGCTAACATAAACAATAAATACAGAATACAGTTGTTCTTGTTATTATGATAATGATATTTTGTCTTAACTATAAGATAAGTTACATTTTGGTCATAATTACTAAATATAGCCTCTGCTTATAATTGTTGAATGCAATCTGCATCTGTGTGACATCACCTTCTTAAAAGCAGTCACTGTTTGTGTAAACTCTTAAAGAATTATTGATATATGATGTTAAACTCACAGTTTAGTCATTCGTAAAAGTAAAAAACAGTGGATCTGAAAAAAAAACCTTTCCAACAGCAGAACAACATCTTGTCTTAAAGTATATATATTAAAGACTTAATGGTCCATAGAATGATGAATATAATATAAAATCAGACTGCACTTTAGTATTTTAATATCGAGTCACAGCAGCTCATGTATCATGATTCATTCAATCATAACCCAGTAATTCAAGCATTAAATAAATCCCTACGTAGGCATGACTCATGCATTACAGCTTGATGAGTCACGTCTTAGTTTTACCTCTCTATATCTATAATTTTGATGTAGCATCTTATAATTAAAAGCTCCATATTTCATAAAAGAGATCTTTATCTCTTAATTATAGCATTCAGATCTCATATGATGAGATGTGTATCTGTAAATGCCTTCCTATGTGATGTTTGGCAATAACTAGGTGCTACTTCCTTTTCAAATCTTAAAACTCTACTCGTCATTTTAGTTTGTCTTTACATAATTATACACATAACGCTACTAGACGGTCAACCAAAATAAAGATATAACATTTACTTGTTGTCAAAAGAAGGTTTTATTGTACAATAAGTGTTATTGTTTATCATGTTTAGTTCTACCAAAACTAGAACTATGATGAAAGGAGAACGGACATGAAACTATTTGGCTTTGTCATTTGATTTGTTTGTTTTTCCCCGTTTTGCGGTATAGTAGTTATTTTCCAAATGAACAGTGTTTGAAGTAAAAGTATATTGTTGTGGGTATAATTCACAGTATTCTTTACTACTATGTGTAGTATGCAAATATGCTGGACAGTAATTCAAAATTCAAATTTTTTGTCAGTACGATTACAAGAATCATAGGTTTTGGTTTTGACATAGCAGCTTTTAATTAGAATAGTTTATACAAGTTCAGTATCTTATAAGTATAATAAGTATACCTAGAGAGTATTTTTTTATCAAAAGGGGCACAAAATAGTGTGAATTTTGTCAAAGCCTTGCTTTCAAATGTAAAATCTTTAGAGCATCTGTCCCTCCAACATCATATCTAGATCAAATGGTCCATATAACTCCCGTCTCGTCCTCTCTCAGGCCCGGAGCGATGGCGTCCGTGTGGCAGCAGGAGCCGTCGGGTTATTCCCCCTGCGTGGAGATCGACTCCAGCTCAGTGAGGTGCAAAGACAGATTCACCTCTCCGGCCTGGCTGAAGCAGGAACAAGACGACCTGCGCATCATCAAGTGGGAGAACTTTCAAACGGGACCCTCGGCCGACGCCGTTCAGGACAACACACCCAGCAGTGCCATGTCTGGTGAGAGCACCTTCACACAGAGTTTCACAGGGAATTAAAGCATTGTACTTTTGTGGACGGGGTCAGCAGCAAAATGTATTTTAGACACCTAAAAAAATCTATTAAATTCAGTAAAATTGTACGCTACATTTAGAATATTTTGACAGCTTTACATTGCCTTGAGACAGTGCTTTCCGGAGGTGAACTGAAATTGTTATTTCCATCAATGCTCTCGCCAAATGTACCAGAATCCATTGGAAAAAAAAGAGTCATTTTAGTTTGCAGCTCAATTGCCAAATTCAGAGCCACAGGCAGCAGCAAGAGGGTTTCTGGCTTCACAAAGCTGAGGAAAGTCACTTCAGCTGGTTTAATTCGGTCTAAAGACGGAGATAGACTAATGAATCACACGCTTGTTTCATCACGACGATCTATACATCCTTTCAGTAATTGCACATTCCTCCCTGTCATATTTCTTTGTCATTTTGGGTATATGTTTCATCAGCTTAATAAAAAATATCCAGCAAGTTTGGTGATGTTTGGACAAATTTACGCCAGGCCAGGCTGGAAGTAATGGCACCCCCTATTGAGTGATTTCAAAATAGTTTTACACATATGGTTCAACATTGTCATGAAACATATTATGCAAGTTTTGTGTTGATTGGTCAAACAGTTTCTGATTTATATTCAGATTTGTGTTGTGCCGCCCTCATTTTGTGCGTTTTAGCGCCCCCTAGTAGGCGATTTGAATAAAACTTTCAGAGTATGTTTTCGGTTCTCTTGTGGAAATATCCTGCACGCTTTGTGATGATTTGCACAAAGGTTGTTGACTTTGGTCTAGTTGTGTGCTGAGCCAATCCCTCTTAAAGTCCATTGGTCAATATCTTAAAAAAAACATAAGATGTCAACAAGCTTCTGATAACTTCTGAGCGTGGTCCAATAAGGACCCACAGAGAACTTGGTAGCAATCAGACCTACTGTGAACTTTGTTGGCTTGTGCCCTTAATAACTGACCCAAGGCAGAAGTAAACCTGCAATGGTTATTGTGTTCTGAAAGGTTAAATCAATGTGTTTTTCAATGTAGTCTGGTGGCTTTGACGAGAGCATTGATAACGGCTTTATTTCAGTTTATTTAAGTCTGAAACGGACCGCATAGCTGTCTAACAGCAAGAAACCGACAAATATATTCTAAATATAGCTTACACTAAAACTGATACAAATATTTTCAGGCGGGTCTTTTAATATAGGTGTCTAAAATACGTCCACAGCAGTACATTGCTTTGCTTCAATGCTGGTAGTCCTGTCTGCTTCTCCAAACTGGGGTAGGACTGGCAGTCATCTGCTGTAGGTAAAACACTAACTATAGATAAGTACTTAACACAACCCCACTTTAAAACATCTGAACTATCCATTTAAGCCCCTGTTTAAGATGATTGCGGTCCCTTTTGCAGAGTGTACACAGTATTTAAATGTGGTCCACCAGTTGCAAATGGTGCTTCATGTCAGTAAATCATTTTCTTATTTATTGATTTAGTAATTTGTCTTTCTACAACTTGAAAAAACAAAACAAAAAGTTTCAGCTTTATTTGAGTTGCAAGAAAAGCTGACACTTTCTGTTTTATGCCATAAAGCATTTACATGACTTCCCCTTTTGGCACATAATGTAAAATTTTGTGTTGTGGCTTTGTGACCAAATTACAAATTCTTATTATTATGTCTTATACTCAATATGATAAATTGGTGTTTTAATACTTTGTATGGCTCTTTTTTTTTATTACCCATCATATCACAAACTGGTAAGCTAAAAGCAACAGCCACCCTACAAACTAAATGTATGCCAGTGAAGTAAAGTGAAGAAGTCATTTTCACATAATGGGACTATGAGCTGTGTGTTTTTAAAGCTCTCCTCTCGGCTGTGTTGTCTCTCCTCTAGCTGCCTCACATGTAGAGAGTCTGCCCCCGCGGGTGCTGCTGACCATCACCAAGCTGCAGTGCATGCTGGAGAGCAAACAGGAGCGCATCGCTGCCCTGGAGAGACAGGTGGAGGACCTGATGCAGGACCGCAAGTTCCTGAGGAGCCAGATCGAAAACCTCACGTGCAACCGGGTCATGCCGACGTTTGCATCACCCAGTCCACTAACTGAAGGTCAGTGTCATTACATTACATTTACATTACATTACATTACAGTCATTTAGCAGACGCTTTTATCCAAAGCGACTTACAGTCAGTAGTATATTACATATCACATTCACACACTGATGACAGGCTACCATGCAAGGTGCCACCATCAGACTCTAACTAACATTCATGCAACATCCAGTCCACACCGATGGCAAGCCTTCAGGAGCAACTTGGGGTTAAGTGTCTTGCCCAAGGACACATCGACTCAGCCGGGTATTGAACCACCGACCCTCTGATTGGAGAACTACCTTGCTCTCCACTACGCCACAGCCGCCCAGTCCGAACAGTGCAGCTGTGTTTGACTCATAATATCTTACTGGATGCTCTTATTTATGTTCATTTTTTTGTTGATCACTCACAGCTCCTAAACACAGCAAAGTGCAGCACTCGGAGAACAGATCCCGGAAGCGAGAAAGAGCGTCGTCTTGTTCCTCCGACAGCAGCGTCAGCGGCTCCGAAGTGTCAGAATCATCGGAGGTTTCAGTCGCCTCGAGTGAATACAGAAGGAAGAAACACCACAAGGACAAGAAAAGATCAAAGAAGGGGAAGGACTACAGCAGGAAGAGAGGTGATAATCATGTATTGTCATTATAAAGCTAGTCATTATTTGTTTAACGTGTTGGAGTGCTCATTCTCCATTTATAATTGTATGCACATCCAGCTTTTCCTAGATAATTCAAGTCAATACGCGCTATTATTTTGAAAAACAATCCAACAGTAAGGCCTATCACAATAATTACATCATCAACTTATAGTAGGATATATTCACATGACCTGCTGCACTCTATATTGCCTTTTGTGTTAACCTGCGTGTTTGTTTACATAAGAATGTAACCAAGATTTAGGACAACATGATAACAGAATAAACAGCAGGGTTTTCCCTATAATTACCACATTTTAGATAACAGAGCCTTGGAGTCCATTTTATTTATTGTTTTGGTTATGTGATTTTATTTCTTTATTTATCTTAAATATGTTTTATATACATATATGTAAGTGGAAGTGAAAGTAGAGTCCAGGTGAGAAAAATACCAAAGTTATCCTTTAAGAGTGATGCATAAAAAAGCACTTTTTCTTTAAAGTTTATCTCACTTTTGCATGTTGATAAAGACTCTGTGTTTACAGTGACTAAATATTCTTCATCACTTCTTCTTGTCACGTTCACTCCACCAGCCACGGGAGTCCAGTACGTCATCCACCGCTACAAACAAGTCCTGTCGTCCTTCATCAAGAAGAAGAGCATGAGCGAAGCCTTCCGTCACCTGGGGATCGACCGGAACACCATCGCCAACACGGCCTCCATCGCCGAGCTCCATCTGGCCGGCAAAGACATGGTCCCCCTGGTGGGCCTGTTCCGCCAAGGAGAAGAGACTCTGGTCAGCTACGCCCAAAGGTGCACCCTGGTCATCGACAGCGACGCCGACCTGTCCAGGAAAATAGACCATATGAAAGCTAACGGCGAGCTTCTGCCCATCTCGGGGAAAAGACCCAGGGTGTTGCATTCTCACCTGCAGCAGCTGGGGTGCGCTGCAGAGAGCATTCTAATAGGTTGATGATCATTTCATTTCATGGCGGAGGAGTGACTTTTTGTTTGTTATTCCACCAACCTGAACTGCTGGATTTAAAAGTTTTATGTGACATTTCTGCATTTTTTTCTCAAAGTTGATTTATGCCTCAAGGGGAACAAATATGTTAATTATTTCCAGTTTATTCATCTCAGCATCCACATATCCACATATAGGATGTATATTTTGTGCTTGATTGCCATGAAAGATGACTTAAAGCTGCTGTCACCAAGATGTTTTTGTTATTTAAAAGCAGAGGAGCGTGTAGTTATAGAAACACCCACAAGATGGCAGTGCTCGTATGTTATATTATGTCCACAAATCACTCCTCTTTGTCATTTTACTCCAAAATGGTGGACAGTCAATTTCCATTTTCCAGCACCTTGCTTTTTTTGTTTGAGGTGTAACTTTCTGTTCATGGCAAAAAAAAATGATTTTGTTGACACTATCATGTGATTTAAACGCTGTTATTGATCTGAGCAATTTGAAAACATGTGTTTAATGTTTCTGAACTGCCAACAAATGAAAACACTGTTTGTTCACACAGATATGTCAGTGACTTATGTTGCTTTTCTGTGATACTACTGTACATGACCTTTAACAGAATCTGTAACCTCTCAGAAAAGGGGTCAAAGGTCATAGGATGTTGAAGGAGCCCTAAAGTAAAACATCTGCATCACATCAACACCAAATCATATCTCTTCTGTCTTCTATAAGCTGAAATGTGACATGATATGAAATGCAATGCAGCCCAAGTGATTATGTTATTATTTGAATGATTCTGTCTCTTGACCAGAGGAAGGGGGCCGTCGCAGTTGTGTAGACAGATGGAAAAGCTTACCCAGACATCCTTGGGGCGATGGTAAGTGTCAGTGCAAAGTGTCGCTATTGCATTCCCTGCTGTTTGCTTTTCACATGGAGTGACAAATTACTCGTGCAGAGCCATTACAGGCGCTCCACCCAGGCAGTTTATCTGTGCACGGGACTCCGTCACTGTCACTGCCATTTCACACGCCGGCTATCTGCTGATCTCTCTCACTCTCACATCCCAACAATTCTGTCCCCTCATCCTCCCCCATAACCCTCCCTCTCCTGTTGTGAACTCATTCAGTCATTTCTCATTATCTATCGCTTCTCCGTCTTCTTTTCCCATCCTTCCTTTTCGTTCCGTCTCATTCGTTCATCCAACACAAAACAAAAATGAGCTGGTGGAGTTTCTGGATTGTGTGGAAACATTTCACGCCCAGCAGAGGCGACCTGAAGTTCGGCCTCTCTCAGCCCTGTTTCGCAGCCAGAGGGGACAGGTGCATGCTGGTCTGTTCAGCAGCATGAGGTTTTAAAAAAAACAAAAAAGAAAAAGAAAAAAGGGGGTGGGTGTGTTTCTCTCTCTGCCAGCACTCATTTCTCTCCACCTCCTGAGGCATGCAAACGTCAGCTCTGTTTTCTCGTCACCAGTGCGACATGTGATGGCAGGTTTTCTGCAAATGGAAAAAAAAAAAAGGACGTTGAGAGAAAAGGACAGGATGTTCTCAAGGTATATGAATACTTCATTTCTGCACACTGTTGGTCAGCATGCATTTAAAAAAAAAAAACTCCCCCTAAAATGCAGCCTCCACCTGCTAACCCTCCAGAGTGGCAGCTGTGGATTTGGTGTTAATGACTCGGTGTGATGGAGCTCAGAGCTGGAGATGGAGGTAGGATGTGGGCCTAATCGAGCCTGAAGCATCCTCTCCTCCTCCCCCGGCCCCTTTATTTTTTTTTTACTCACACTGGTGTGTGTGGAGACAGCTGGGACTCCATTTTGTGCCTTTCCTGGTTGCAGGTGCCTCGTCACCGCAGAGGGTACAAAATCAACCCCCTCCTCCTCTTCTTCCTCCTCCTCCTCTTCCTCCTCCTCCTCCTCCTCGTCTAGCTTTGATCCTGACCTTGACAAAAAGAGCATCTGGACGTTCTCACACCGAGTAGCGTGTAATAACCACCAATCACCTTCTTAATGATGCACGTAAAATGTGCTTGAACTGGAGAGTTCACATGGGTGATGTTTTGTTGTTATTCTGGCAGCGTGGTTCAGACCTGCTGGGTAACAAACGCCTCAGACACATTATATAAAGGATCACAGGGCCTGTTATGGAGAAAAAGAGTTTAGACTTGAGCAATTGATTTTATGCTCTTTGGGGAAACTATTCTTGGCTTTAAAACCACTGAGTTTAATGTCACTTTTTATCAATTACTGAGCTTAATGCTGGATATTGAGTAACCAGTTGTGTTGGCATCTCCTTGTGCTTATTGTTAGTCTACCAGAATAGTTTATTAGGGGAAATATGTTTATTTGTTTTCTTGACGAGGGTTGCATGAATGGATTGATAACACTCTCATGTATGTGAAGCTACAGCCGGGAGTTGTTTACCTTAGTTTAGTTAAGCTTAGCTTAGTTTATCACAAAGACTGGAAACAGCAAGCCTTCCTGGGTGCAGTTACTTCCTGGAGTCACCTTGATTTGACAAAGAATTCAAGAATCATATATAATTAGCTTTACTGGCCAAGTATGCATGCACGTACAAGGGATTGGACCTTGTTTTTGGCACAATTTATTTACACAAAAATAGAAATAAAAACTGACACATAAAGGCAAAGAATAGACCAGGCTGTCATGTACACATCTAGTGAAAAAAAGTGTACACATAAATATTGTATACATAAAAAAACACCAATAATCAACAATGAAGTAGAAAGTAAAGTAATTTGTACTTAAAGTTGTAAATAATACAACAAATAGTGCAAATAAATAACAAAAAAATGTATGACTGGATGATTATGTACATGCAAACAACTAGAGACAAAACCACCCATAAAAACACTGTGTCCCTTTTACACTCTGGATTTTGTACAGATTAAAAATTCTAGACATAATATGACATTTAGTGACCTTTTGGTGGTTTTTCTGACCTTTAGTCAAGCTAGCTGTTTCACTATGATTCCAGTCTTTGTGCTGAGCTATGCTGGAGAAAGAGTACTATTAGCTTAGCTTAGCATAAACACTGTAAACAGGGGTGAAAAGCTAGCCTGTCTCTTTCCAAGCACAACAAGATTTGCTGTTTTAAAAAAATCAATCTTCTCATTTAACTCTCGGCAAGGCAGCGAATGATAGTGTATAAATGGTGAACTATTTCTTTTAAACTGCTGAAAGAAATGTTAATTCCACTTTAAACCAAATTACTTTTATAATTTTCTGTTTTGGCAACACATTAAAAGCAGTCTGGTTTTAAAGTTTGGCAGCTGTGCCGCCTAATCAGAGATCCAAGCTGCCGGTGCTATTTCAATGGCTTTGTATTTTTAGTAAGTCTGCAGGGTGTGTCTGGTGTTCTTGAATAGTAGTAGTGGCAGGATCAAGGTTTAAACTCAGTGATACATTCCCTGAACAAAAATAACATCCTCATAACTAAACATGACAACACACCAGAAGTCATCAGAGTTACTCATATCATCCCTGCATTTGGAAGCACGCACTTCTTGTGGCAGACAGGCTGCACGGAAGCAGTACAAGGACGCTCAAACTGATTTAACAGTCGATGTGACTACATGTCTCTCCATCTTTTCTTTCGCCCTTGGTCCTTTCCCGCTAATGAAATCTTAAAATAACCTGCTCGCTGCTGGGAGAAAAAGTGGGTCAGAGCACCAATGCGACGCCAATCTGAGAAACATCAAGTAGTGCATTATGGGTATTTCCCCCTGTGGTGGAATTGAGGTGGGGGCCGGAGTCTGCGTACTGGTTGGGTGACTATTCTTGTCCTCCTTCTGCAGTGACATCAGATGACCGGTGGGGCAGTCAACAACCAAAATCATAGTTTCTTTAACAGCTTTTTTTTTTTTTTTTTTTTTTAACTGGGAATGAAAACACACTTTGTCATGTTTTTTTCTTCTGTCTGAGACCGCGGTGGTCGTTTCAGTGTAGCATGCACCCCAAACTGCTAGTGCTGAGAGGCACTAGAGGACAGTGTTGCATCCAGTTAGCTCTTGTCATGTTCTATTGTTTGTGGCCAGGCGCATCATGCACACACACCCCTCCGTGCACAGTTCTCCTTACCCCAGCTGATTAGATCGGATCTGGTGGGTTAACAGTAATAAGCTTCCTCTACAGTGTAGGGTCACTCTTATTACACTCTTTAAATATGCATTTTTAAGACATGGATTGGAAAAAAACATGGATGCAAACCTTCTCTGTTTCCCCTGCTGTTTTTTGTAAACCCTTCAAGCTGTCCACACACCCAATGGAGTGATAGTCATTAATGAGACGCCTCTAGGCAATTACAAAATAGAGATGATGCTAATCTGAACCCCTCTACAATGACAGCCTTTTCTGCCAGCGCAGCTCAATCAACAAGTCTTGAGGTATAGCTGGTGCGCTCTCCGCCTGGCTGCCACTGATAAGAACTTACTGGGGGCTGCTGGATAATAGTCCCGCAAGCTTAAGGGCAGGAGGGGGTAATGTATTCTGGGGGAATCAGGCAAACGGGACCCCATAAACCAAACCTCAGTGGGGGTGGGGGGCATCATGTCGCCACAGTCATATGATTTGCCGTGAGCGTGATTTCATTCCTGGAGAGACAAGATGGCTGCACTCAGCCACGACATATGCATCCATGTGCAAGTGCTACTACGTTTGCAGAGCTCCAAAGCTGAGCTGCTGCTCTCAAGTGGATCTATCTTTCTGTGCAGCACCGGCACGGCCTTGTCTGCTGGAAATATGTAAAGCTGGTGCGACCTCTATTTTCAGGGTCAGAGGCACTGACTGTTTTTTTTCGGGTGTGTACCCCCAAGGTGACAGTGGTGCCTCATGGGAGATGTAAGAGCAAAAAATGATAGATGATTATATGCAGTAGGCTCCGAAAGGTTGCATGTATATATTTTGTGGTAGTATAATGGGTAGTCGGGTTATTTTGTGAATTTATTTTCTGGCACAACCTCCAAAGATAGAAAAAAATAAAAAAAATAATATGGCATCTATGTGAATAAGTGTTGTTTTTTTTGTCTCTTTCTCTCTCCTCCCCAGAAACCAGCAAACTCATGTGACAGCTACGTCAACCAACGACAGAGAGGAGATGATGGGATGTGACGTAGAAGAATACGCAAGATGACAGAATGAAGGAACCCCACCCTCAAATCCTGTTGGTTATCCGCCCGGTGACGCAGGACAAATCTTTGGCACCAGAAAAAAAAAGAAAAGAATCCTTTGGAGGGGACTGGATTCCGGCAGACACACAACTCAGGGTGAAAAAGACTCACAATGTGCTTTCGGATTATTTAATGACAATCAGTGATGATTGGGAGATTAAGAGCGGCCAAACACCAACGTATTTATGAGCGATGGTGTCTATTTCATCATGAAAAGGTTGTCTGACTCGGATGATTCAGTCACACACCGTGGGTCCTCTCTCTAGCAGGGTCGATGACGGGAAGAAAGTGAAAGTAAAGGATATAAAGCGAGAGTGAAATGGAGTGAAATGACTAGAATGAAACCAGCCATTAAGTGAGGCTCATAGCTGTCATATTATCTGGAAACACAGACGGATGGGAGGTTTGGCCGTTGGGGAAATGCTCTCCCTGTCTGCCATGATGGTAGTCTAGAAGTCCGTGCTTAGAGACAAAGATGTGCTCTGGAGAATGATGGTGATTGCATGCAGCACACTGTCTCTGCAGATGAAGTCTAGCCTGGTTGTATTTTCTTTTTAATTTTTGGAAGGAGGGATTCTGCCAGATTAGGGGAAGCTGGACTTTCCTGTGTATTCTCTTCTACTTGACCTCTATTATGAGAACAGATGTTAATTAAACAGGGCTGGATTTCCCCATGAATCTGTCCGTTGTTCTCACACATTTCACGTTCCTGCTCTTTAACAGAATCACAGAACACGCAATGAGGGGATTTTTATTGTGGTGTGACCACATGTATGCTGACTGCATGAGGGGTGGGTGTATGCGCTCGCGGCTGTGAGTGGCTCAGCTAAACTTGGCTGCGCTGCCGGACATGGAAAAGCATGTTCTGCAGCCATATGGAGCTAAAGCCGATTCAGTTTTATCAGAGTGTTCAATATGTTTGCTCCGTCAGGGAATTCCAGGACTACAGAAATATAAGCTGAGGAAGGCAGAGCTCAGAGTGAAACTCAAGAAGATTGTACTATAAGTTAAGAAATAGTTTACACATATTTTGGCAAGCAAATGCTGATTTTGAGATATATATATATTTTTTTAAACCCTTGAAAACAACAAACTTTTACAAAAGACTTCCAGGGATGAAAGGATGAATACACTAATACATATGCACTCATAAAACCTGGGCAGAGAGATGAGTACTGAAGAGCCACAGAGGGCATGTGCATCAGCAAATTATACAACTCCTCTCCACCGGGGAAGAGGACAAACTCTTTGAGGATGAGTCACTGTTGGGACGAGTCAGCACCGTGTCAGGCGCCCCCCCGCTGATTGTACTTATGTGGGATGGCAGAGGAGTGGGCGGGGAAAAAGGTCACAAGCACTTTGTTGTTCATGTTGTGTTTTATGCACATAATGGATTACCTGTGCAGGAGGATTTCTTTAAACACAATAGGTGGCCTGGCTCTTTGGATAGCAACGTTGCAGTGAATGCAATCTCATTGTCACTGCAGACTGAAATATGTCAACGTTTGCCATGAAATCTTCTTCCCACTTTCATGGTTCCCAGATGATACACCCTAATGACTGTGGTGATCCTCTTACTTTTTCTCTTGCGCCACCATGAGGTTGACATCTGTGGTTTTGAGTAAAATGTCCGGACAATTATTGGATAGATTGCCTTGAAATATGCCACAAATATTCTTGTTCCCCTGAGGATGAATAGATTTTCTTTCACAGCAGACATGTTGACATCTTTTTTCTTTTTACTTTAAGTACAAACTGCTTACAGAGCTTACTCTTTCATAACATGGCAGCTTGAACTTCGACCCTTTTGCTCATCTGCTGCGCAAAGGATTTGGGGTCAGTAAAGCCAGAAAAGCATGCTGGCTTGTATACTGCAAAATGGAACTGGATGCAGTAGGACAACCTGATATGTTTGCCATACTGAATTGACATGCTATGTTTTGGGACACACTATATCTTTTGTTTTTTTTATTATGGGTATTTGAATGCACAGTCACTGTCGCTCTCACTGGAAGACTTGAATAGAACAGAGCCATCGTTAGTGTTATTAGTAACACCTGCTTTTCCAATTCAAAATGTCTGCTGTGAAACAGGACTATCGTCATAACTTTGGTGATTGCTTAATTTCTCATCCAGCACCATCGTCAGGTAAAAATATTATTTTGTCCAATACTTTGTTTTATGACTACATACCTGTAAAACTAAAGATATTCCACTAAGTTTCAGCTAGATTTTGTGTTTAGTGCTCATTAGCAAATGCTAGACAGAGCTGGTGAACATGGTGAACCTCAACTTTTGAAACATAAGCATGCTTGCATTGTCACTGTAAGTATGTAAGCATGTAGCTCAAAGCACCGTTGTGCCTAGCAAAGGCTGTTGTAGAAAAATCTATTACGTTTATACTTTGAAAAACTAATTTGAAATGTGTTCAGTATAAACTCGGCAGTTGATGTGCTTCTACATTTGTAGAACACGACTAGTTAATCACAAATTGAACGTCACTTCCCTTGAAAAGTGAAATTAACATCTGCAGAGCTGCAGCGTGTACCAGTGGGAACAAACGGCTCAAAGAAGCCCTGTGTTAAGATAACTGATGTCGAAATGAGAATTCAAATTTTTTTTTTCATATCAAAGGCTGCTATGAATACATCATCACATACATCAAATACTTTGTCATTCAGCCAATTTACATCACACAACCTGCAACAAATGCATTAACATCACATGCAAACCGAGGCTCATGAGCTACTGCTATGCTCCCACAGTTAGATTAGCTGTGTGTCAAGCTTGTGTTCGTCACCGTTGCATCGAATTGAATGAATTAATGCAAACATTTATTTTTATCCACGATTTTCACCTCAAGGCATTTTTTTTCCTTCTTGCAGTTAAAAAAAAATCAGCAAACAAGGTGAAATGCTTTTGACTGCATTGCCCTCTGCACAAATGGAGAAAAAAGGAAGATAGATGAGAATGCTTTCATATAACTCTGAACCACTAAAGCAGCAGTAAAGTGCAAAGTAAAGCGTCCCAAAATGCTCATATAAACATTGTAATGATCAAGGTTGTCAGGTCAAAAAAATAAAAAAAAGAATCTAAATGGAGCGTCATGAATGTATATAGTTGTGCTAATGATATCCTAATGATCCTTCTATCAACTGCACAATCCCAATACTCATTTAAGTGGCTCATGATATGCTCTATCCCACAGCTGGGAAAGTCACGGCCCAGTGGATCGCCACAATGGCAGCACGTCATTGACGACAGCCACGGGCCTGTCAGGCATTCACACCACGTACCTACGGCCACAATAGCCTCATCAGTAGCCTTATTCAATCAGTCCTCGCAGACGGGAGTCCACTCGGGTGCTGCAGGCCCAGCCAGCCGTCCACTGATCTGCATCACAGAGGCATCAACACTCACAGCGTCCCTCCTTAAATCTCCTTGGAAGTGATCTCTGATTTCGCCTGATTGTGTCCGACACTGTGCCTTTATGACCATTTGATTAGTGCAGGGGGGAGGAAGGGTGCAATGGCCTAGTGTTGTCTTCTTTGTGTGAATTGTTTAAGCAGCATTGTGCAAACGAAAGGCGTTTGAGTCAAGGGTTTTGAGTGGCAACATTCACGAGTAATTCATGATATTTACGCGTGTCTTTGTCTTTTTTGCGTCTGAAGGATATGATAAGAAAAGACAAACACAAATGCAACCTCAGTGAAGTCATTTAGTCTAGAATTAACCTTGTAATGGCGGTGCAGGACAGAGCAGGGTGCCTTCTGTGGGCCGATTCAAGGCAGGTATCGATTTCCTACATGTGCACACAAACACACACAGAGATGGAGAGACTGTGTTAATCAATCCCCTTATCAATCAATCAATCAACCTTCATGAACTGCTGCTAGTCCTTCAAACCCGGCGCGTCGCCACTGCAGCAAAACTTCTGTTGAAAGCGTCATGCAAATATTATCCCCTTTCTAAAGCTACCCAACTCAGATTTTATTTAAACAACATTCATCAGGCAGTTTGAATGTGAAGTCAAAGAAAACTGATTCTTAAATGTATCGTTGTAGAGTTTTGCACGGGCATTGATCACATTGTAACTGGCTATGCACATTGTAACGCAAGTATATAACCAAAGTTTACGCTTTCATATAGAATGTTGATTACTTCTGTCTGAAGACTTGACTTTACGAGTTCATGTCACAATGCAGAGATGCTCATAATAACAACGCAGGCAGAGTTCAGTGAGTGGGCTAGAAGGGACTTGTCATTCCGGTGCCACTTAATTTTCAACAACATAATTGTCCTCAACCACTTACACTGTTCTGAATCCTAACACATTTCATAAATGGTTTGTCTGCGGAGTCGGTGTGAAAACATGTCTCATAACAGCTACTTTAATTTCAGGTAAGACACTTTGTTCATTAAATCTTTTTTAAAGCTAGTATTGAATATAGGTATCTGGCTTTAGTTTTGTTCATCATCTTCAAATAGCTTTGGATGTTCATCTGAGAAATTATTATTGAAACAAAAGCCGTGCAGCTTAGAGAGAGACGTCGCTAAAAGGAACGTAAATCAGCTTTTGTGCAACCAGTCAGATTGCATAAGTATGTGTTTCTGTGTGTTTGAGATCTTTTAACAGATTTAGATCATAATCATCAGTGGAAATATATTATTGTATGGAAATAGATAACATTTAATTCGGTTAAAGTCATAATTATTGTGCTTTTTTTCTGTTAAAACATGCATGAAATGAGAAGACTAAATTAAACACATCAAAGTAGAAGGACGTACAGCTCTGTACAGAGGATTATTCCATCATGCGGCCATCTTATGCGTTTCATAAGATGAGATATCTCAGTGTCAGTCAGAGAGGATGATTCTTCACGGCGTTGAGACTAGCGGCTGATCGGTGGGTGACAAGCTGGCAGTGCAGCAGAGCACTATGTAGGTTACCTGTCAGGAAATTAAGCCTATTAACTGCTTATGCAACACGTCACACATTTGGCACGTGGGTTCTCATCCAATATTTAATACGTGGAAAGAGAGGCAGACTTTTGTAGAGACGGTGAACTCATCAGGAAGTTCTTGCACAACTCTGATATTAAACTTGTATTAGTTTTGCTGCAGTGTTACTGTTGCATATCATTTTCATTATATTAAATACACATTTTCCACTCCATTAGGCTATAACTCAGGGGTGACTAGATCTGCACTTTTCTGATCTCACTGTGTCTTTACTAAAATTAGGACGCGACAAGGCTAAGAATGTACAAATATGCTGGCTACGTTGATTTGAGCTAAATGCTAACATTAGTTTGCTAACATGCTAACAGTCTTACATACAATGATTGATTTAAAATTCATCCTGAGGGCAATGTGAATTTCTGAATAAATTTTGGAGACAATCCATCTAATAGTTGAGATAGATGTTTTTGTCCTTAAAACCACATATGTCAACTTCGCTAGACGCTAGAGGAACAACAAAGTAATTATAATACATCATCTGGGGACCATGAGTGTCTACACAAAATGATGTGCCGATCCATCTTGTGGATGTTGAGATATCTGAATGGATAAGGGAACATTTCGACCTGCTGGTGTTACTAGATGGAAAGTCAGTGGCTCACTAAAGTCAGAAGGGTGTATTCTCTGTGCACCAAGAATGTGTGTGCACCAAATTGTATGGCATTCTAACCAAAAGTTGCAGTTAAGATATATCTTTAGAAAACCCATAAATGTTAACCTCATGGTGGTGCTGGTGGAAAAGTCAAGGGATCACCAATGTCTTCACAATTCATCCTCTTGTGACCATGAATATCTGACAAAAATGTCAAAGCAATCCATCCAGTGGTTGTTTAGGTATGTTTATCCGGACTAAATTGGTGGAGCGATCAACTGTCCAGCAGTACCATCCATAACATTTAGAAAAGCATGGCAAAAAATACACCTACAGAAGCTACAATTAAAAAAAATCAGAGTAAAAAAACCCTAAACCGAAAAGAATATGAACTCACAATCACAGTTTAATGATATCTGTGAAGCACTAAACCCATGGCTGCTTACCATGAAACATGTCAAAAGAGGACTGAAAGCAATCATTTTTAAAATGATCATTTCCGTTAGCAGATGTCGTCCATTATTGGTATTTTTCTGTCCTCTAACTGGTCAAATAGCGAGGCAGCAGACTGGGAGGTGTGTCCAGTCTGCGCACTGAGCTGGACCTTTGCCCGCTCTAATCATACGGCCATTATGGCCATCAGTGCAATCCCCATCCACGGTCTTGGTTCAGCCTCCAGGAGCCATTTGTAAAGCAGCGGAGCAGGAAATGAGGTTGGTTTGCTGCCGCCGCCCAAGCCTGCAGGACGTGCTCAAGGGGAGCCACACTTAAGTCACGCAGGGTCCCACCCAGATGGGAGAGTGAGGGGGGGGCATTGGTAGGAGGTGGAGGTGAAACACAGCGGTGATACGCAGTGTTTTTGTATTGGAAAGAGACATCACTGGCCCCCAGATTTATTATTGGCTACCAGGGGCCCCAAAGCCGACTGATTGATGAGGCTATATGGCACGGTCAAAGAAATATTGCAGTTCCTCTTTTAAAAATGAAAAATTCCATCTTCTCCTGAGCCATTTGATATAGAGTTTTTGAAGGGTGTCTTCCTCTACTTTCAATTTCCTCTTCTTCTTTTCATTGAAAACAAAAACAAGTCAGTCTTCTCTCACTATCCTCTATGACTCCGGCTATCATGATTGACTTTTCTTGTTATAATTGATTTTTTATGGTCTTGTTAAGATACAAGAAACATCTCATTGTAGTCGAGATAACAGTTTTCATTACGTGTGTAACTGTCCCATTTCAACAACTACCTTCTAATATATCTGAAGGTGGTTGAGCCACAGTCTGAAGTTGGAAAGATCATAAATTCAATGAAATAACCGCCTGTTAGCCCTCCAGTCACAGTCCAGACGTAAAAGGCAAAAAAGCACAGCAGGAGCAGCTGCCATCAATATTTCAGCTACAGAGGCCTCCAAAAGAGTTCAACCTGCTATACTTTCTTGCAAGTTGGAGTCATGTTCCAGCGTACTGTGCAGAAAACGACATAGACTTGAAAGGTGACTTCAACAGACTGACCAACTGGACTGAAGTGGGATTGGATTTCAGTAGAAGGGACTGGACTTTCTTGCCCTCTTGAATCCAAACAAAGCATAAAGTATTCAGTTCAACGCATGAGAAGATCCGAGCAGATCTGATAACAATAACTGCGCAGTGATGATGTTAAACTGGACCTTTATTGTAGTTAATGACAGCCGAAACAATAGAAAAATCATAAAACGTACATTTTCATTTGCTATTCTAAAGGATAACATCAAATACCTTCAGCTTTTGTCATTACTATATTGACTAGATGTGGAATTAAAAAGTTGATTGAGCTGGTACAACAACAATGGTGTGAATACACCAATCTAATATGCTGTGTTAGATAACAAGAGATGTTTCTCTCCCTCTGCTAGTTACATGCGAGTATTTAGAGGAGAACTATCACCGCGCCATCTGTTTGGTCTGTAGGAGAAATTAAGTGCTTCACTGCTTGAGCAATTAGTTTCTGACAGTTTGAGCGGAATCAATAATTTGATGAGAAAGTCATAGCTGCATGAAAACTCACTTTTCCACAACACGAAGAGGCTGTCAAAGAATGTGACTGTGCAAATTGTAACATTGTATTATTATAGGTATTATAAATGCAAACAAAATATTTCCATGCGCCGTAACTCTGATCAACACTTAAAATCACTCATACACAAAAACATCAACTTCCTTCCATTATTGATTATATTTACACAGTGAAAATGCAACTTTTTTAACATGTATATATCATAATGCACTGTATAAATCCAACATGCTGTATATACTGTGTATAGACATACATACACGCATATAATGCACATATCCACCCATTCAATATTTATTTATTTGCACTTTTTTGATTACAACTTACAGAAACGCATGCATTTTAAATATATATTCATACACCTACTTTTTTCACATAGTCCTGTTTTATTCGTCCTGCTTTGTTGTGCTTGTTCTTTGGTATATTTCTGATTAAGTGCATTGAATTTGAATGAACATCAAATGTGCAAACATACTGGTCCAATGAAGCTGATTTTGATTATTAAAAATTATTCCACTTTGCACATCATTAGCATTGCTAGTGGCAATGAGTTCCCCACATTAAGATCAGATGTCTTCTAAATATGCAGGAGAGCAGGACAGACATGATGTAAAATATGTTTTTTTATTTATTGACCTTTTACTTGATCCCAAATTGTCCTAAAAGGTAATTAGCTTCTAAATGAATAAGCCATGGTTGCCATGTTTGTTATACAAGTATCTCAAAATGATGAAAGATGATGAAAATATGATTTATTGATATTATTTTGAAAATAAATAGCTCAAAGTTTATTGTAGCCGAGCTTTAGATACCATCAGAGGGTCCCTGAGCTGAACTCTCAGTCCAGCTCTGGCTCAGCCCCACAGTGGCTCTTTCCACCCCGCGGTGCCCGTGTAATGGGACACTGCTAAACGATGCTGAGAGGCAGAGCTCTCCGGAGCTGTCACGGCCTGTTGCACCTGACTCGCTCCCTCGCTGCACTCACCTGTTGTTGTTAGCTTGTCGTCTACAGGCTAATTTATGACACCATCAGGCTCATCAGATGCAACTAGGACCTCCTCGTGCTAAAACTAATTACTTAAACTAATTACTTGAGCCTATTAATATTGTGTGCCTTATTCTTGATGTATAATACATAGCAGAGAGAGAGAGGAGGAACTTCACCCTGCTCCTGCTTCCTAATGCTATCACCCACCACTGATACTCAAACATGTAAATGCATGCAGAGTAAGTATGAAGAAGACTTTTGGCTTTTGCTAGAAACTTGTATATGCATATTTGTTTGGCTGGCCTTTTAAAATGAGTGCGTGTTTTACTTGCTTCTCTAGTTAAAGCATGGCTGCTTCATTTGGATTCCTTATTTGCAAACTGTGTGGGAGTGGTTCAGCCCTTTGCAGCTGTGTGTGTTTACCTGTGCATAGGTGTGTGTGTGTGTGTGTGTGTGTGTGTGTGTGTGTGTGTGTCTGTTTGCATGTGTCTAAATCTATTCTTTACAAGTACCATCCATGTATCTGTGTCCTCTGTTTCCTTTCAACATCATCCATTGAAGGTCAGTGAATATGAATAAAATAGTATTTATTAATTGTCAAGATTGTAATCTGTACAGAAAGGTGTGGCTTATGTTCAATGTAAATTATACTATTAGTTGCTGAGCACTAGTAAGACTCCTTACCAGATTTGCCTGGTAAGATCCGTTGTTGTCTTTTAAGTTTTTCTATCTAAAACATGTCAGTGTTTCTGAATTTCCTAAACCTGAATCCTGAAAAAATACCCCTTTTGTGATGAATGTTGTAGAAATACTTTAATTACAGTTTTTATGTTAGCAAACAGCAAGAATCTGCTCTTATGTCGCAATAGGATCTTTACCTGTACGCTTCCATTAGCAACCACTTGCATGTTGCCGTGCACTCTTAAGTGAAAGTATTTTTTCACTTTGCTGAGCCCAGAGTGTCAGATTATCTTTGTTTGTAGACCAGCAGTCTTGTGCCAAGGGTTAAGCCGAAACTCTAACCCACTCATCAGCGTCACAGATTAGTCCACGCCGGTGTCCCCTTATACCGAATGGATCATCTGTTTCCTTGAAGAGCTTCAAGTGGCCGAACCTCCACTTACACATCACCCAGCTCAGAGAGGACTTTTTGAAAGTAATTCATCTTTGGTTTTCAATGTAAACAATGTGATTTTTTTTTTTTGTTGAGATTCATAAAAATAGATGTATATTCTTTCAAAACCACAGAAATGCATCTGTTCACACAGTAAATGCATGTTCATTTATACATGCTCAGTTCATGCTTTGTGCACTTGTACACAGACTATGCTTAACGACACATCCCTAAACAACTAACTAAAAGTGACAACCAGCCAGTGCTGGAGGGCGGACAAGGTTAGATAACAGTCTCCTCTGAGGGTGCTCCCGTCGGAGGTGTCCAGTGTGAGTCCTTAGGTTTCGCCCTCCAGTCTCATGTGTCACAGCATGTTGTCACACATAGAGGCGGCGATGTATTATTGAGGACGTCTGCAGGTTACTTAGGCACTGTACATTAGGCGAACACAAGTGCAATTACTTACACATGGATTGCTCATGAACAGGAGTCTAATCGCTCTGCATAAATAATGACCGATAATATCTCTCCAAAATAATGTATGTGTGCCAGTTTAAAGTTGCTCTGCAGTGATTTTTTTCCCCAGTAACTCAATCGAACTGATTTTTATCATCATGATAATCACAACTAGTTTAGATAAACTAACTGCTAGGAAGTGAATCTAACAGGCAAACTCCCTTGAACATAAATAAAGTGAGCAGTGATAATAAAAAAGTAGCCCTCTGCAGCACTGTGTGCTTAGGCCCTCTAACCAGCTTTCCCTTGTGTGTGAATGGGCGTCTATATGGGGAAAGGCTCACGCTGCAACAGTGGCTAATTCCTGCTAATCCCATCGTATCTTCTACCACTTAGAGTTGGTTTCCAATGGCAACTCTGAGGCTAGTGAGATTAGCTCGCGTTAGCTCCTCCTCTGTGGTCTACATTCACAGTCAGGCCGGACTGGACCACCACTGGTTCCATGTTAACCTTTTGCACAGAAGTGGATTGACTACTTTTTTTCCCAAAATGTTTCAAGTCTTATTTAGAGAACAATGTAAGTTTGTTTCCATTTACTCTGCTTTTATTACGGCTTTAGTTTTCTGTGGATTTAGTTTTTTAATGAGAAACTGTGAGGGTATACAGCAGCAGGCATCTTTATCTTGAAGGCTTTGTGAACGGTGTGTTTCGAGGTGTTTGGGAAGGATTCAGCAGGGCTTTTCTTTACATGATACATTTGTTTGCTCTGACTAACTTTCCTGTGCACATTTCCTTGCAAAGATACAATCCCGCTTTTCTCTCTTATTGCATTTAATAACCTTGTGTTAATAGTATTGTGTTGTGATTTTTACGATTTGTGTGATGAATGTTGCAACAATGGTCCAAGTAAGAAAGTAAGAAACTCACTCCGCTTTGAATAGTTCGAGGAAAGAAAACAAATGTACATCAAGAGTTGTATGGATTGTCATTTTCTCAATTATGCAGTGACAGTTATCAGATGTGTTTCAAAAAAGTGTATGTAAATGTGATTTACAACACACCTTTAAAAAAAAGACAACTTTTCAAAGTTTAAATGACAAATTGTTAACTATGAAATAAGAGAAAGCTAACGATTACTAAATACTATGATGCATCTGCGTTTCTAAAGATTTTTAAATATCTCAATAATAAAACACCTTAATGTCACCATCAATCAATCCTGCCCCCAAAAAGTCAACAGTGCAATAGAGTGGTGCAGGGATGACGTATCTCTGTAGGCAAACAGGAAGTTAGCATCACCCTGTTTCCTTGGACAAAAAGCCAATGGGATTTTCCTGTTGAATTTTGGATTATTGCAGAGAAATTAGCTCTTTGGAAGATACAAGTTTATGGTACTTACACTTTTTCTTCTGCAAGATTTTCGTCACAAATTAAAACCACTTTTATGATTTTTGAAGAGTAAATGCAAACACCTGAAGTATAAATGTAAACATATAGCTAAGGCTATAAACAAAGTACTGTAGTCTCATTTAGCACCTTGTTTACAACCACCTTTTTTAAGACATCTAACCAGAAAACCATTCAAAAAAAACCTCTGACTTCAAGAGTGAAAAAATGCTTACTCCTTTTGTTTTTTTTGTTTTTTCAAACCTTGACCCACATGCTTTTTTTCCTTCATAGGAGATCTCTCCTGAAAATGTTTCCACAACCAGGGAAATCGATTGTCTTCGACAACTTTCCAGATCCAACTGACGCCTGGGACATCATCGAGACAATCGGGAAAGGGACCTACGGAAAAGTCTACAAGGTGCTCAACAAACTGGATGGAAGTAAAGCGGCCGTAAAGATACTGGACCCCATCCATGTAAGTATTTCAGTTTAAATGACTTAAGTTAAAGTACTTCTATTCGCGTTTTCTAAAGTTCAGGTGTTGATATTTTGGATGCTATGTAGGTGTTGTAGTGAGTGCTTGTTAAAGCAGCTGTAAGCTTGTGGTGTGTTTATGCCTTTGGTGGAGGCACTGGTCTAACAAGTTACTGTCTTGTGGCCCTTTCTCTGTCACATTTATAGCGTCTGTATATTTAAAGATGTAGACACCAACACAGATTAGATCGGGGCCACAACTGTTTCTCTTGCAGTTTGTTAACTTTATGGTTTCTTTCAGCTGCTCAGTCAGTATATTTCCCCTTATACCCTACATTTCTGTCTACTAGTTTATTTAGTGTATATTAATTATAGATACTATATAATTCACAAACCACACTTTTTTAGTTATATGGATCTTCTGTTTACAGAACATATGACGTATGTGTTCTCGGGTTTAGGTTAGTGTTTGTGAGTTGTATATTGTTTATTATGCCTCTGTTTCCGGATATTCCGTCTGTACATCCATAAGTCTTGAGAAACATACAAGTAGTTTACAATGAAAGGGCTAGACCTGAGGCCCACCCTTCAAGAAAGGATGCAACCCTTTTATATTGTGGAATTTAAAGGGTTTAAAGAGTTCTAGAAAGTGTACCGGTAGATCTGATACATCATCAGCACAGTGAGTGACTCATTAGCTCTTCAGATGACGTTTAGAAAAAGCAGTTTTCTTCCATCCACAACCATTGCCTCTGATTACTTGTTCATCACGGCAGTCTCTGATCATTTTGGCCTCCTTTTGCTTGTGCAGGGTTTTTAGCATTTTTAGCCAAAACGCATTTGGCACTCATGCAGATGTGTGCGAAGAAAATTTGGCCTAAAGCAAGAACATTTTGACACAGAGCAGAGATACATGATGTTACGTCTGGCAGCTTGTGTCTGATTCATCCTATAAAGCAGAGATTGATTTCTACACTGACAAGATTTACCACTTACAGGACAATATGTGGCAAGAGGCTCTACAGTCAAGAAAGGTCACTATTCTCAGATAAAGATCATAACGGAGGCTTTCATACTAACTATTGCAACGCTGCTCCTCTGTTTTTGACTAAATATCATTTATAGAAAATAGCCATCACTGATCTGATGTTTTAGTGTCATTGTAACTCCTCTGTTTATTTTGAAGGTACAGTGGTACTTTATGGCTTATTTAGCAGCTCTAATGAGCAGCCATTTTCCATTAGATTCAGCCTTCATGCTGATATAAGTCTCATTATTGTGAATTTGTTACTTTCTCATTATTGAGAAATGATTATCCACAGACCACTAGCCTGTGAGCACCATCATTACGGTCGTTTTAATCACCGGGAAGCCATATTTATTTGACACAAAATCATTTATTTTTGACTTATCTCTACCACTTCTCTTTTTCTTGTGAAATACTGGAGCCTTTTATGGTGTCAGGAAAACACTTTGAGAAGGGAAACAACTTTGGATGAACTTCTTATAACTCAGCCTTTTAAAAGGTGTGATGTGAGGTGACACGTCGCTTCGTTTTAGGGGGGTTTGAATATAAATCACTGTACTGCAAATTCTGATGTGTGGATTTGTCTATTGTGTTTCTTGACCCTCATAAATAAGTTAACTCCTGGAAATCTCAACATATAACTGTAGAAGACTGTTTATCAGTTTTCATTTTTATCTTATAATGAAACAGTTCCTTTAGTCATCATTGCGGGATGTGATGCACAGACATAAAACAAGGAATAATTTGTGTCTGTGTGAACATACAGTGGGGGAAATAATTATTTGATCCCTTGCCGATTTTGTAAGTTTGCCCACTGACAAAGACATGAACGGTCTATAATTGTTATGGTAGGTTTATTTTAACATTGAGAGACAGAATATCAAAAACAAAATCCAGAAAAATCACATTATATAAAAGTTATAAATTGATTTGCATTTGATTGAGTGAAATAAGTATTTGATCCCCTAACAAAACATGACTCAGTACTTGGTGGAGGAACTGTTGTTGGCAAGCACAGAGGTCAGACGCTTCTTGTAGTTGGTCACCAGGTTTGCTCACATCTCAGGAGGGATTTTGGTCCACTCCTCTCTGCAGATCATCTCCAAATCCTGAAGGTTTCGAGACTGTCGCTTGGCAACTCTAAGCTTCAGCTCCCTCCACAGATTTTCTATGGGATTACGGTCCGGAGACTGGCTAGGCCACTCCATGACCTTAATGTGCTTCTTCTTGAGCCACTCCTTTGTTGCCTTGGCCATATGTTTTGGGTCATTGTCGTGCTGGAAGACCCATCAACGACCCATGTTCAGTGTCCTGGCTGAGGTAAGGAGGTTGTCGCCAAAGATTTCACGGTACATGGCCCCGTCCATCCTCCCCTCGATGCGGTGAAGTCGTCCTGTCCCCTTAGCAGAGAAACACCCCCAAAGCATAATGATTCCACCTCCATGCTTGACGGTGGGGATGGTGTTCTTGGGGTTATAATCAGCATTTCTCTTCCTCCAAACACGGCGAGTTGAGTTGATGCCAAATAGCTCGATTTTGGTCTCATCTGACCACATTACCTTCTCCCAAGCCTTCTCTGAATCATTCAGTTGTTCATTGGCAGACTTCAGACGGGCCTGTACATGTGCCTTCTTGAGCAGGGGGACCTTGCGGGCGCTGCAGGATTTTAATCCATTACGGTGTAGTGTGTTACCAATGGTTTTCTTGGTGACTGTGGTCCCAGCTGTCTTGAGATCATTAACAAGTTCCTCCCGTGTAGTTCTGGGCTGATCCCTAACCTTTCTCATGATCATCGATACCCCACGAGGCGAGATCTTGCGTGGAGCCCCAGACCGAGGGCGATTGATGGTCATTTTGTGTTTCTTCCATTTCCGAATAATCGCACCAACAGTTGTCTCCTTCTCACCAAGCTGCTTTCCGATGGTCTTGTAGCCCATTCCAGCCTTGTGCAGGTCTACAATCTTTGCCCCGACGTCCTTAGACAGCTCTTTGGTCTTGCCCATGGTGGAGAAGTTGGAATCTGATTGATTGATTCTGTGGACAGGTGTCTTTTATACAGGTAATGAATTGAGACAGATGTCTTTCATACAGGTAACGAGTTGAGATTCAGAGTACTTTCTTAAAGTGAGAGGACTAATCTAACCGGTCTGTGGGAGCCAGAATTCTTGCTGGTTGGTAGGGGCTCAAATACTTATTTCACTCAATCAAATGCAAATAAATTTATAACTTTTATATAATGTGATTTTCTGGATTATTTTTTTTATATTCTGTCTTTCACTGTTAAAATAAACCTACCATAACAATTATAGATCATTCATTTCTTTGTCAGTGGGCAAACTTACAAAATCGGCAAGGGATCAAATAATTATTTCCCCCACTGTAGTTTTGAATATTTAAAAAAATAAAATATGCATCAAAAAGTCTTCTATGTAAAATACTGGTTTCTTGGTGTTCTTGTCAGACAGCACGGCTGCAACATTCAGTAAAATATACCATAATTGCTATCATTAAGATTTGCCCTTTTTACCCAAATTAAATTCACAAATCAGTGATGGAGGCTTCATTAAGTGTCCTAAAGAGCAGCAACAGAGTGCTAAAGTCCATATTAATTTCCTTGGCTAGAGTTAGACGAGAAGATCTATACCTCTGTTATAACTGTTAAATGTGAAGCTGGATCCAAGAGACGATTAGCCTAGCTTAGCATTAAGACTATAACCACGGTAAAACAGCTAGCCCGGCTCTGTTCAAAGGCAATAAAACGCTTTCATTTTTACACTTTTTGTACCCATTTAAAGCCAAGCTAGCAATTTAATTTGTATGCTATGCTAAGCTAACTGTCTCTTTACTCCAGCTTCATATTCATTTACAGTAATGGCATGAGTGTGTTATCAATCTTCTCATCAAACTCTCCGCAAATAAGTAAACTGATTAACAGTTTCTTTAATCGTGTAAGCTTCAGATCTTTTGCCTCCATCGTTCATTTGATATCTTCTGACATAAAGCATCACAAAATGGAAACACGGTTGTTAAAAGCGCAAAGCGTGTGAAATAAATGTGTCTTGACTGGTCTTCGTCCTTGTTTTTCAGGATATTGACGAGGAGATCGAAGCAGAGTACAACATCCTCAAAGCGCTCTCTGACCACACCAATGTCGTGAAATTCTACGGGATGTACTACAAGAAGGATGTGAAATGTGGGGACCAGTTGTGGCTCGTACTGGAGGTAGGAACACGTATTATATTTGCATAGAAAAAAAACAATATATGTTTGCCACAACCCATGTATTTGACCGGGACCTGTGGCTGAACCCTGCAGACAATGAGCGCGTAAGTGCAGATTAAAGGTCTGGCTGTACATCACACAGCATGTCTCGCCACGTATATGCAGCGGCCACCAGATATGGCCGACGGATTATGTAACAGTTTTAGCCAACCTGGGCTGTCTAGGAGTTTACTTATAGGCCACCTGGGGGATTTGGCCGCAGGCGGACTACATGGATGCGTTGGGGGTGGAGGTTTGCTCGCGTGACACGGGCAACCTGCTAAGAGCAGCAGAGCAGGGATTTCTGTTTACAAGGACTGTCGCAGTGTATTAGTTGATACATCTACTGTAGCCGGTTGGAGCACAGGCCAAAATGTGACCTGTAGGTGATTTCTGTTGTTTGGCAGGCTATGCTGAAATAGAAAGGATGCAACACGTTTGAGATAGTTGGAAGTCACTATGCTAATTTAGTGACCGAAAAACAAAATAGCCTGATTTGAAGAATATTATTACATTTGACCTTGTGACTGCTTTGCTGCACCTGCTGTACAAGAAATAATAGATGCAGGTATGAATTTGTGTCGGGCTGCCTCTGAAAGTTAATGAGTTGAATAATTTGTTGGTGACTCCTGAAAGTGGATTAACCCTTAGTGGACTTGGAATGCTCCAAATCGAGCTGTTGTTTTTTTCTTTCTAACAGGCTAAATCCATGAAGAACTTTGTGCTTCTGTCAACGATTTTAAAAACATTGGTTGTTTAAGTATGGATGGTGGTGACACGCCATAATAAAGTCACACCCACAAAGCATGGTAAACAAGACGGGGTCCGTGTTTGAAGATGGGACGGGTGCTGTACATGCCTAACCAAGGAAATACGCCCAGCGAGCGCCAGCGTTCTGGGGGAGAGGTCCCACAAAGGGGCTCCTCCCACACCCAGCGGCCATTCCTAACCATATATGACCATGTTGATATGATCTAAATCATTACCAAAAATGTTGATACCAATGGATTTTCCAGATATTCTCTATGAAAAAAAGGAACAAATAGCCGATTCTTCCTATTCGTAAATAAATAAAAATTAGATTCGGTTGCAGCCCATATTTTGTGAACGTTCAAGGGGACCTTGCTGCTGCTTTCTTTACATCTGAAAAATGCCTCCAGCTCCTCTCCTCCGCATCTTTCATATTTCATTACCTGCTCTACCTTTTCAAATGTCAACCTCCAGACAAACATGTAATGGAGGTCAACCTCAGAGGAGGAAAAGTGTTTTCAGGGCCCAACACGGGGGGTACTTTGTGTTCCTGCTTTGATAGAGGGCAGTACAAACCTGGAGAGGTCCCGTAAACATGGTCATCAAACTTAGACTACGGACCCGGACTAGGATAAATCACAGTCACTTTGGTGATCTGCTGACTGTTCCTTTAGTGTCAACCGTATCGTACGATATATGAACATGACCCTCGAATTTTTTTGCTGAACTCTATATTGCTCTTTGTGTTAACATGCGTGTTTTTTACAAAGGGAATGTCACCATAATTTTAGCCAACATGATTCCAGAATAAAGAGCAGGATTTTCCCCAACATTGTAGGACTTAGGCATTTTGTGACCATATATCTCCAAAACTAATGACATTCCCTTCAACCCCAGTGGATCTTAGTGTTTAGTGCTACTTGCCAAATCTTAGCATGCAAAAACTACAATTAACCAAGGTAAACATTAGCTGCTAAAAATTAGCATGTCAGCATTTGACTCAAAGCACAGCTATGTCTAAGTACTGAATGTGAATTTTACACCACTGCTTTGGATAATGCATACATTCTGCATTCTATGGAATAACTAAAACAAAATATCATTAAGTCAGGCAAGTTGCTGTGTTTTTAAAAAAAAAAAGGAACCTTTTTATCGTTTTGATAGCCAAACTTACTTGTCCGAAATGGAAAAGTAGGCCTATTCAAAATTCATACAATCAAAAAGGGATTTGGACAATTTGGGGAAAAAAGAATGTGAAAAATTCTTAATGTTGTACTTTTACTTTGTCATAATTATTCATAGTGGCTATTTACATAAAAGTGAACAGGAAAGCGTTAGAATAGAAAAAAAGCTCCAGTTGCCCAGCCATTGCAAAGCCCTCCTACCTTTTTCAAAACCCCATCCCTATAGAGTAGAATCTCATTTGACAGAATAAAAAAAACACAACAGTCATGAGGGAGAATATTCCAAAAGGTGCTTGATTTCATTTGTGTGCATCTTGCAATTCCAGTATACCATGTAATTAAATGAAAAGAAACCTCTAGCACCTGTGTTCCACATTGTGTTGCTCCTTCTTCCATTATCAGGTACAGCGGTGCTGGAACAGAGTGTCCATATTTCTGTAATCCAAGCTCAGTGGGCTTTGCATCAGCAGCAGCAGTGTTATGCTAACCCAGTAGATAGTTTTCACCTCTCCAGCTTGTGTTTCTTTCCCTTTTCATCGCTGTCCTTCCTCCTGACCTTTGCAGACGACTCTGCTATTACTTTCCTCACATATCGAGAACCATCTAAGATGCAGGATAATTATTATAGGAAAACAAAGACCTTTATCTGACACACATGGTTATTATTTTACACTGTGGTGATAGTTTGTTAGTTTTGGATCTGCCAGGACTCATTTCTTTTCAGTTAAAATACAAATCTTGTGTAAGGAGAGTTACATTACATTACATTACAGTCATTTAGCAGACGCTTTTATCCAAAGCGACTTACAGGAAGTGTATTCAACATAGGTATTCAAGAGAACTACTAGTCACCAGAAGTCATAAGTGCATCTCCTTTCTTAAACAAGCATCTTAAAGCATAAACCAGAGCAAAAGTATAGTGCAGAGGCAAATTACTACGAAAACAATAATTGCAACAGACTAATACGAATATAATAAGTGCAACAAACTAATACGAATAGAATAAGTGCAACAAACTAATACGAATAGAATAAGTGCAACAACTAATACGAATGCAATAAGTGCTACGAGGAAGGCTCAGGGTAGTGCTTCTTGAAGAAGTGAGTTTTCAGCCTGCGCCGAAAGATGGAGTTCACTCAGCTTTGCTACTTTGTTTACTCCATGTTTCCTCTGTGGGTTGCTCCATTTTCTAAATTTCCCTTGCAAAGCCATGCAGCCAGCAGTCCAAATCTGGTGGCTAATCCTGAGGCTGAAATCACCGCCTGACAGTTTAGTAAGTGGCTGTGTGCGCTCTGAAGTAGATGCACATGGGGTTTTTTTTAGCAATGAAGAGACAGGAAGCAGCCAGTGAGGCGGTCATTCACCATGGTTACTGTCCTCTCCTCTCTAAACTGTAATTGTCCATCCTTTAGCTCTGCAGAGAGGAGCCTTTCTCTGCTCTGCACTGACAGCAGACCGCTCATTATGAACAGAATACACACAAATTGCATCCTTTTACTTTGTTAGCCTCTCATTGGGGTCTGCGAGCTTTTGGCTTTGCCTCTGTAGTGTAGCTCCTTTATGATAGCGGATGTGGGCGGAGATGAGCAAGCTTTCATGTACGACGGCCTACTTCTGCTCCCAGAGAGCTCAAACGTACTTCAAAGATGGCCCTGATGGAGCGACTTTTATTCTCTAATTGGAAATAAAAAACCTGATTTGGATGTGCATTTCATTTGGGAGCTCCAGTGTTTCACCCAAGGACCCTGTTAAATGAAGGCCACTGATTAGTGCAACCTTCAAAAGCTCGTCTTTAAGATGCATCTCATCTTTCATTATGAAAAAATAAAATGATGCTAAATTGAAATTGCATTACTCTGCACATATATTGCATTTTGAGTTCAAACTTAAAATGGTTGCTCTCAGATTTTAACTGCTAGTTCTTTTACTACTGCTTCGTTGTTACTACCATTTGTAAATAATCATGCTAGTAGAAGCAGTAATTAGGTGGTAGCTCATATCTTGGCCAAAAGCTGCTGATCTCTGCTTTGAGACGTTGCTTGTGTGAAAATTGTAATGAATTTGCAGAACATATATTTAATCTTTTTCACATGTTATCACACCTCCAGCTTCATCACCATTTTTAACAAATCTTTTCTGAAATGTATTGCTATTGAAAGACAGAAACACCTCTTTTGTAGCTGATGTGCACCTACTCAAAAATCTATGCATCAGAGTTATAGAGACAGAATGTGTAGACGAACTGTGATGTTAACAGAGAGTTATATACAGGAAAAACTGTCTGCAAATATTTAAAAAAAAGTAATGGGTTCAGCCACTGGGAAATGGAAGAAGTAACTGGGCATGAAGGGCTTGTATCAGGCAAACTGCATTGGCATCTTTAAGAGTTTCAGTTTCTCTGCAGAGATGTAAGCACTTGTTAAACTGTCTCTGTAGCACTACATTAAACACGCCTATATGATAGAGTGGCTGAAAAGAATCGTTGCTGAATAACAAGCCATACGACAGCACACTCAGAGTTTGTCTAATGGCACTTACAGAAGAATTGAATGGCAAATTGAAGCATTCTGATTTTGGGAACTGGTCAAGACTGAAAAAAGGATGCTTGAAAGCTTCTAAGAAAGCAAACAAACGTGATGTTAGCTTGAATACCAATTTACCTTTCAGCTTTCAATCCATCAAAATCTTAATTTTCGTCATGAAGTCTTCAACAATAAGAATGATAAATACATTCATGAGAGACCGGTTGCCACCTTGTCAGGGCCTTACGATGCAGGTTGCCAGCTTGGAAGGTAGGTGTAAGTAGAAAGTCTCTGGAGCTGAGGGGTTTTCTTTATTCCGTGTGCCTGATGCAAAAAAAAAAGGTGTAAGCCTGGTGTACAGCACACTGACTATAATTAAATATTTGTCTTGATTCTTATCCTCATTGATCACTATAAAAAAAACATTTCTTGACTACAATTTTGGCCATAGTGTCCAACTCTATTTCAGCATGAAAGTGAGTGAAGTATAAAGCCAATATAACACTGGACAAGGGCCTGAATATCCCTTAATAGCCAACAGGAGGATGATTTGAACAGGGAAATGGAAGAAACCCAAGTATGCAAAGTTGTTAGAGTCTTACCAAAATATATATATTATCATTTCCATTTTTATTACTTAAAGCACCATCTAAACTGCAGACATTGATTTTTTTTTTTTACACTTTTGTTCGTCCTCTCTCATTGTACCACATTGATTTTTTTGGTCGGACACCTTCTAAAAGTCAAAAATGAACCTCCGCTGCTTTCATTTACCCCCATTAGTCTCTGTCCTTACTCGTCCTGCCCTCGCACCTCTACAGCCATTAACTGACAATGCGGTTTAAAATGTTCTCCAGTGTTTGGACTTTTCAATAAGCGGTGCCAGAAAGTAGACACCTCAGCTATTGTGCTTGTGTAAACGATAACCCCGCAGTAACAATAGGAGTGTTTTTCTCTGGACACGATCCAGCGTGTAACACACAGAGAGGACACACATGGTTATTTAGTGCTGCAGACATGATGCAACTGCAAAGGTCCAATAATCAGGCAGTTAATAAGACACACAATTTATATTTATATTTGCAAGGAAACGAACATCAAAGATACTTGACTAAAAAGTCAGCACCTGTGTGTTTAAAAGGCCGCTGTGGTTTCTCCTCGTTGAGTCAGGGGGCAGCTCCGTTTGTTTCATCTTAACATTTGTTTCATCCACTTCCTTTTACACGTCTTTGATCATCGTCTACTTTCATTTACATGACGAAACAAGCACCGGACCTCATTTGTAATGGAGAATATCCCACTCAGTATTCAACGTATTCAGTTTTTTCTTTGAAAATTGATAGTTGGTGGGGAAAATCACGAGACATCCAGGATGAAGATGTAGGACATGGATCTTAAAAGACCTTTTTCTATTGATAGTTTGTCTTTAGAAGTCCTATTTATCATTTTTAGTAATAATAGAGTTAGTGTACCCTTTGCAAAGTTATTTAGAAGTGATTTTGCAAGCTATATTTGGAAAAATACCGAATAAGATTTGAATGGCAACCAGTGGATTTGGCGTTGACGCTCCATATTCAACATTCAAGGCTACATTGTTTATCATCAAGCAGGACTTTTAACCTAAAATGAATTGGATGTTAACGTTTCCAATTTATCTTAAGCCATTAACTCTTCAGCTGTTTTGAATATCCTAAATTGAAAATTGAAATTAACAATCACCATCATAGTTTAATGGTGGGAGGAATTTGATAGGAATTAGGTTTTGTTTTGTCTGTGTAATGATGGGGAAGAGAAAACAACCCTTATACTAATTGTATTTAAATATCTTTACCCAAAGCTAAGGAAATCTGATTTAATCTGTGCAAGATTTAAGTCTAACCAGCTCCGAAAGTTTCATATATCATTTTCACTCTGCAGAGGTTTGAGTCTTCACCACATCTCAAATAATTAATGTTCATGTCGAGCATCACTTTCTAGATGTGGGTACTGTGGCTAAGGTGAGAGCGCTAACGTTTAGCTCTGCTAAATCTAGGGCAGCGGGCCCCTCATTAATATGGATTTGTCTGTCTGCCCAGTGTAATTTAATGATGACAGGTGATATGGCAGCATTGATGTGGACTGACGTCAGGCGCGGCTCGTTGTCAGAGCGTTCGGCTGTCTGTTAGAGCCTCGGTGGTATTCTCTGCTTAGCTGCAGTTTGTCTGCACGTCTGATAGCAGAGAGAGGAACGTTTAAGCTCCCCATGTGGCCGCTGAGATACACGCCATCCATCCTGCAACAGTCCTCTGGGCTCCTGACAGATAGCTAGATTGATAGGCAGATAGAAAACACATACGAGGCACGGTGTTGAAAACTTATTCCTTTGCTTATTCAAGGTCAAAGACTTGCTATGGGAGGGGGGGGTTACTGAATGGGTCTATAGGTCTATCATGGGACCAAGTGCTCATATGGCTCCTGGGCTTGGGTTTCTGTGTGAAGTGTCTGTAAATGTTCTTCTTTGAAAGTCAAAAGTCAAATCAAACGACTACAGAGAGACACAGAATGACCGCAGAGAGACGCAAAACTACTACAAAGAGAAACAAAATCATGACAAAGAGACATAAAATGATCACTAACAGATGTAAAACCGATAAAGGCAGACAAAACGGCCGCAAAGAGACACAAAACTACCAGAAAGAGGAACAAAATGACCACAAAAAGATGTAAAATGATCACAAAGAGATGCAAAATAAATACTAAGAGATACAAAACAACCTCAGAGACACAAAGCTACTGCAATGTGGAACAAAATGACTACAAAGAGACGTAAAAAGATCACAAAGAGATGCAAAACAAACACAAAGAGACACAAAACTACTTTAGAGAAGATAAAAATGACTAGAAAAGGGACATAAAATAATCACAGAGACACAAAGCGACTGCTTAGAGAAACAGAATTACCACAGAACAACTATAGAAATACACTAAAAATACTTTTGTGGTCGTTTGTTCCAAATGGGAGAATTTGCTGATTCTGAGGAACTGTAAATGAAATATGTGATTTTTTTTTTATGTATATAACTTATATATCAATCAATTGAGTGCAAAAAAACCCAAAACAATAATAAGTAGCGATTATAATATGTATTAACATCTCTAAAATCAACTAAATGTAATGTTTTCTTCTGTAAAAAGGGTTCACTGTGAATTGTAAATGGCAGAAGCAATCTGTGGTTAGCTCAATTAGCTGCAGTAAGTAGCAAATAAACACTTTGGTAAAGTATGTGCATGAGCCCTGTGGGTGGAAGTATAACATATCATTTCTTTTGTTCTGCCATTATGCGACGTTTTTGTCAAAATGTACTGCCCCTTTTTTCCGCTAACAGTTTTAGGGAAATCAATATTGCACTATAAGCCCCATGCTGTGCTGTTTGGTACCCTGTCATTTTGAATGTGAATAGAAAATAAATCCTATAGTTGTGTCTACGCTGTGGTGTATAAGTTATTTATTAGTAACCTTTTTCCGATACGTGACGCAAAATCTCTTTAGTGCGATCGCTGCAGGGGACTGATTCTTATCCTAAATAACCACACACCACTGCATGTCTCTCGCCTAATTAAGCTTTCAGTTTACAAGTGCGGGAAAATGAGTGTAATTATACAAGAACAAGTGTTTTGATACATAAAAAAAGATACGATGGAAATTTCCTGTCTGACACGAACGCTGTCAGGAATAAAGATGTGGGTCAAAATGCTAAATATATATTCACGTTCAAGTCAAAACAAATGCACAAAGACACGTTTGTACCTTTAATGCATCTGTAGATTATATCTTTTACCACGAAGAGGTATGTGTTTACGAACAGTGCTCATATGCAAGATCTATGATTTCTCTTCAGTAGCAGCACACAGCACTCTGTGATTGACATCTTAGAGCTTTTTTTTCCTTTTCTGCGTACCTCTGGCCTCTACCTCTGGCATCTCAAAGAAAGGCCCAAATTAAGGGTTATTATTGTTGCCAAGGCAACCCACGGGGTCATTTTCTGTAATTTTCCAAGAGGGATTGCTATTGACGCTGGAGTCCATATCTAGACGCAGTATACCATAAGAAACCTCATACAAACACATGCAATCAAATGGTTTGAGTACAAAGTGTTCATGCTGATTTTAATCCTGTTCTGTTTCCAGTGTGAAACGCTTTACTATAAATGGTGTGTCATTTATACTATAAATACGGGCATTGTCTGAAAACATAAGAGGATGTACTCCATTTTGAAGATGATTTGTGCATGTTTAATATTTACCCTGCTTAGTCATCAGAGCGTAGATTAAACCCCTGCACACAAAATGTACATTCTCCTCGTGGGCACGTTTTTTTTCCACCTCTCGCTAAGCTGCCTCGAAAAAGATAAGTCGCTACAGATTGACAGAATTACTTCCAGCGTCTCTTTTTCTCACTGTGAAATCTCATGATCGAAAACTTTTTCATCCTCTGCTGTTCCTCCGTGTGAAATTATGAATATCTCAGATGCCCCAGATTTCAGCACATTGTATAAGCTCAGCTATAAGTGCTGATTCATGTTGGGGTTTTTTTTCGCTCATTATCCTCTGTTTCTTTGTGGGGGTTTTTTTCTTTTGTTCTGTTGCAGCTCTGCAATGGTGGCTCTGTGACAGATCTGGCTAAAGGCATGTTGAAGAGAGGAGACCGAATGGATGAAGCCATTATTGCCTACATTTTGCATGAGGCCCTCATGGTAAGTGAGGCCTTTTGAATGTGCACGAGAGGACACACTGATGTGCTGTAGAGCTCAATAGAACAACCTCCCACTGAACACATTGCTTCCATGAAAAGAGCTTAAACGGGATAATTTTGAAGGCAGGTGCTTGTCAGAAAAAGCTGTTAACCTCAGTTTTTTTCCCCCCACAGGGCCTCCAGCACCTGCACATCAACAAGACCATCCACCGTGACGTCAAAGGCAATAACATCCTGTTGACGACGCACGGAGGCGTCAAACTCGTGGATTTCGGTACGCAATGTGTCTCTTTATGCAAGCATTTTTTTATGTAATATCCTTCCTCTAATCAGTGAAAATCATGTTGAGGCTCTATTTAACACAAGAGGGTCAAATCCATTACCTTCAGCCGCTTGCCAAATAAATTGTCCCGCTAATTAGTTTCCTTGAGAGGTTGGGATACGCTTACACAAACCGACAAGGTGGCAGACGTTTATGTTTTTTTACATTACGAGCCATCTTTTTTTACATTCCCCGGGAGACAGCAGCGGACATTGTTGCTATTCACTCTTTGTTTGCACTGATTTGCTTTTTGGCTTTTTTTTCTTAACCAAATGAGGCACTCCGAGCAGCACAGCTAAAGTTCCTGGATTTGAAGGGCTCACGATAGGCAAAGTGGTTCTGACTATTTCCAGGGGATGACTCACCCCTGCAAAAAAAATAAAAACAGCTGCCTGTTTTCATTACAAATAAAATCCCCACTCAACATGTGTGTAGGTTTGCATTCAGTCTGCTAATTGTGGGCTTCTCTTAAAAGCCTTTTTAATAAGCACGAAGCACAAAGTGCACAGCTCTTATATACGGAGGAGAGGAGGAGGAGAGGAGGAGAGGTATTAATGGAATCACTTAATACGTGAATGTGAAGTAGCTAATACGGAGCAGGGCCATCCGCCGCCTTCAAAGCAGCTTCTTTCCCTTCTTACGAGGCTGTCAGAAATGTTCAACACTTGTTTATTGCACCAGTTGCTTAGAATTGAAGCCTTGAGGTTTTTAGGAATTAAAAAGTTAATGCAGTTCTAACTCTGCTTTCCAAAACATCTCATAAATATTTCAAGATGTCTACATATGGTGATAAGTACGACTGCGATTGAGGGCCATTGCAGGTACAAAAGAGAAACTACGTAGCCGAGGGAGGGAGGTGATATTAAGAAGGAAACTCTGAATATCCGAGATTAAAGTTGAACCTTTATAAGAAGACAATTTGATATTCTCAGTGATTAAAGTAGCAACTTTACGAGAACAAAACTTGGAGAATTGCGTTGTGTTTTTTTGTAAGGAACCAAATCGCTTCACTTTACAAGGTTGGGTCAAACTCAACTGAGATGCAGCTGCCTTGTAATATGCCTGCACTTTAACTTAATTGAATATCTGAGTTTTTTTGATTTTCTCTCTGATAATTTTAGCCCTCTGAAATATTATTACTTATTTTTTTTAACCTACAATAGCCTGAATACTCGCCAAAACAGTACGGCAGAAATGTATGCCTTTTATGTTGTTGCATATGAACAGTCAGTGGTTGTGGACAAGATGGATCTGCTCGACAGCAGTGTGTCCATCGACAGCCACTTCACTTAAGCTGTCAAATGAGTCCTTGAGACAGACCCTGAACTGGTAATGCATTTTGAGCCCCACTTGAAAGGAGTGGCAGTTACATATCTGCTGGTCCAAGTGCAGTACCAGTCTTTATTAGGGTTAGATAATCTAGTTGAATAAAGATAATGTCCCAAATATCTATTTAGCGAATACATGAAAAATATAAAATGTTCCAAAGTATGAAATGTTACAAATTTAATAGAATTATTGTCTTGTGTTCCTTGAGTTTAATATAATCTGCGCTCATACATTATTTAGCTTTTCAGATGAAGTATGTTACATAAATAATTGTGCACAAACACATCACACAAATCTGAATAATTGAACATATGATGTAACTAATGGTCACTGAGCATCCGGAAAGCTAACACAGCAGTGATGCGAAGAAAAAAGGACTCAGCCCACACACATCTAATGTAACTCAAACTTAGCTTGTTAATTTGTCAACAAAATGAAATGTTCGACATTTTGAAACAGCATTCAGTTACACAACTAATCGTGACTCTTCAAAATCCACTTTAAATATGGCCTACCTACCTCTTAATGTCACTAGTTTTGTTACAAATAAAAGAAAATCTCGTAAAAAGGAATCAGTAGAGTTGCAGAATGAGTACAAACTTTCTCTTTCATTACAGTTTCAGGTACATTCTAGATATCGCACATATTGTTTTGCTTTATAGCATCTTAGCAAGTATTTTTATCTCTGGCTAAATATGAAATTAATCTCTAAAATAGAACGGTGCAGTATCAATGTTTTTGTGCCTGAGAAGATATTTATGACATACAAACATTGCCAAGTTTCACCATGTTGTTTATAGAGAAGCTCCTGGAAACCAGATGGGAAGTAATTACATTAAAAGTGGTTGCATTACCACCAATAAATCATTGCTGCATTCATTTTGATAGCCTTAGAGTTATTGCTGTGAAGCGATCGTACAATCGACCACAACTAAGTTTCAGCTTCCATGTTCGCATATTTAACAGCTCTTATCTTTCTGCACGCTGTTCAAAACAAATGCATGTTTGGATGAAGTGTAAAATAAGAAAGAGCAGGCTATGCAATAAACTTAGATGGTGAACAAAATATGACATACCTGTTAAACATTGGCTTGTTAGCGTTGTCAGTGTGAGCAAGTGGATGTTTACATTTAGCTCAAATAAGTAAGATTTGGGCTGGAGTTTTGATTTGAACATCAGTTATGCAACACATATGTGACTTGCATTTAAATGGGAAAATCTGAATATTTCTGCTTTCCGTGACACCAAGTAAATGTCATGTCATCCATCTGAGACGACGGTTGCAGTGAACTGAGCAGATAAGACGTGGTCTCCTGTCCTGTTATCTCCCAATTAAGTCTTTGCAGACTTTAGAGTCTGGAAGTATGCACAAAGGACAAATAGTGGACTTTCTGGAGGAGGCACAAAAATGAGCATAACATCTTTTGATACAGCTTTTTTTGCAAGCCCTAACATTGCTGACGAATGTCATTTTTTCTATCAGATATTGTCTATGCCATCAGGAAAAGGGAAAAACAAAACAGGAGCAGCAGTTTAGAAATAGCTCGGCGTGTATAAAAAAAAAAACTTGCAAGAGTGACGAAAACGGCGACTCACACCTCCCTCCATGCTGCACGTCGGCACTGCGTCACGCTGGGATTAATGATTTTCACGTGGAGGGGGGGTGCACGCTACACTAAGCAGCTGAGGAGATAAAGCCCCCGCAGTGAATCATCACCAGCAAAGAAACGAAATAGCAAAAAGATGGACCCCAAAAAATAAAAGGCAGTGGAAGAATGAGAGGCGCTCATAAATATTCTAATTGACGGCGTTATCACTGTGATGATTATTAAGTGTGGCCCACCAGGCTCCAATCCGGGCTAATGTAGTGGAAAGAGAGGGTCTGTGAGAGCTTTGATAGGGGTCTCTTTGTGTTTCTGTATCGTCACACGCTCATATACCTTCCGTATATCGTAGTGGACGTGTGTGTCGGACTATGGGTTTGTTCTCTCTAAAGTGTGTCTGTTTAGTGGTTTTGTAGCGTCCCTGTTTGTGCAGCCTCATGCATATATATCCCCTCCTGCACATGTTTCTAATCCCTTTAGATGTTTTGTCACAGAACAGTTTTTCCGCTGCATTGCTCATCTCCACCCCTACCAGCTTTTTAACCCACCGGCAGCAGCAGAGCAGCACTCTATGACTGTACTGCACGGACAGTAGTGAAGCCGTCAAAAAAGTGGATGCACAGAAGGAGCTTTTAGAAATCCATTTATGTTGTGTAAACCGTGCACACGTCTGCACACGTGTCATGTTTTCAACAGAACTGGTGCATCATGTTCTCAGTTTTGTGCTTAAAAAATGGTTCTGCAGAAAACCAGAGTTCGATTTTTGCAGAAATTGGGATTCAGCTTTGCATAGAACAATACCCGACATGCTCTACAAGGCATGTCGTGCATCAGTGGATCACCTTTTGTTCGTTGGTCGCCGCTGTTGTCTCGAGGCTCTGCTTTTGTCCCGGTTGCTGCTTCAGCTGAGCCAGCCCTGGGAAACATTACAGTGTGGCATAACGCTGATTTGTCCGGACTGGACTGAACTCACGATTGTGGGTCAGCATGTTCATTGTCAGGCTTTGTACGACACAATAACACACACACACACACACACACACACACACACACACACATAAGGACACGCAAGCCCTGTCTCTGCAGTCTCATTTATGCTGAATTTATCTCTGACTTGGTTGTTGAACACATGACTTTGTCCTATTTATATATATACGTACGATAAAGCTAACATAAGCTAGTTCATAATATCTTGTTCTGAGAGACGGTGAAATGTCTCCGGCTGCCAAAGCCTGTTTACAGCTGAATTGTATTCAAATGTTGTTCTTGAAATGCCCGGCAAAATCTCCTGCAGTCACATAAGAATTTGTAATTCAAAGCAATCTATCATTTGAAGGCGGACAGAAAAAAGGGCCTTGATGTCTCTCTGTGCATGTGTGTGCGTTTTGTTCTTTCCTCCTTGTCACTTTAGTGACGGCTCTATCGGTGGGAAACGAGGGAGCTCGGAGTTCCATTCAGAAACGTATCAGTTGAGCAGCACCCCCGCTGTTTAATGTTCGCTGTTTCCCTCTTCACAGATCATCACTTTTACCAGACAGTCGGATGTTTGTGGGGAAAAGTAACTGAGATAGTGCAAATTATCCCAGCTGAGTGCACGTCCTGAGAGCGAGAGGCTAAAGTGTGTATCGTCTTCCCTGCAGGTGTTTCAGCCCAGCTGACAAATACCCGTCTGAGGAGGAACACCTCCGTGGGAACCCCCTTCTGGATGGCTCCGGAGGTACGGTGGAAAAAAACCCACTCCCACAGCCTCGTCTTCTTTCCACTACATTAGCCTGGAGCAGATCCCAGTGGGCCACAGTTAATAATCATCAGAGAGATAACACTGTCAAATACAAAAATGGAATGGAACGGACGGCCTCCATCCATTCGCTTCCTGTCTAATAACAGCTCAATGCTCTAGCAGTTCATAGTCACAGACATGGTTACATCAGGAAATGATCCCCTCACATCCCTGTGTGCTCTACTCTTTATGGTAGATAACTTCCTCCTGTGTTGTGTAACAGGTTATATAAAGGGGTCTTACACCTTGAGGTTCTTGGTTCATCTGACTGGAGTTTTTATTGTGAGACCGAACGTTGTCTTCTCTTTTCAAAGTTTGCTTCCGTTTGGGAATGTTTTCATACTTACAATCATACAAAAGAGGGAAGCAGCTAAAGTTACATTACATTACATTACAGTCATTTAGCAGACGCTTTAATCCAAAGCGACTTACAAAAAGAGTAAGCGTTCCTGTGTGTTGTTTCTTATCTTGTGCTTTTTCAAATGGTCGAGCACAGAAGCCAAGAATCAAAAGCACAAAGCGGAAGATTCTGATGCACATATTTACATCCATTAACATTGTTTATTGCCAGTGCAGGAAGCAGTGTGCCTCTTTACATAGCAAGTTAACAGGTCTTAAGGAGAACGTATGTTCTATTTGAAAAAAGTTGAGTCTGATAAATTGTGGGTGTGGAGTTACAGAGAAGAGAGCTCACCAGACCTCTGTGATCCGCTTCTCATCTCTGCTTGAGTCTAGATTAACTGCTAATAGCGTAACACACCCAAGTGTCTGACCAAACTGTTGGCCAACCAGGTTGTATTGTGGGTAATGACAAAGAAGAATACATAGAATAACAAAAATGGATAAAGATAAAACATTAGCAACCTCTGATGAGAGGAGTAAAGTTGTACTCCCCTAGTTTGAAATGTGTTTCCTCCCCAGAGTGGATGTTGTTCACTGATTTGCCCTGCACAGACGAACCTTGCATATTCCCTTCAAATCAAAATGGACATTTTTACATGAGGTTTGCATGCCGTGCAAATTGTGTATCAGTGTATGCATGACGTGTTCGGTCAGGACTCAAGGATTTTAATCTCATTTGTGTAAAATGTTTGTCGTGTTGACTCTCGGAACTTGAAAGTATTTGGTCGGAAGGTTTATTGATGTCAGGAGTAAGATTTGTAAACAAGGATCGACTTTAGAAAACAGACTATAGTCTGTAAAAACTTTTTGCAGAAATTATTTTTACCTACGTTCTCAAGAAGATCTGGTTGTGTTCGTTTGAGTTGTGGGGTAAGTCTTCACAATGTTATACATCTTGGTTGAGCTTTATTTTTATTGACTTTATTGACAGATGTTTCAGGCTGTGTTGAGAGTTTATATTTGACTTTTTGGGGTATTTTGTAGCTATATCTTTTTGCAAAATAGTCTCCATGAGGGCTGATTTAAAATAGATTATTTTTTCTTGAGATTGTTATGTAGAGGTATGACTGTAGTTGTTGCGTTTTCCATGAAGAAGTGTTCGTGTGTGTGTGTGTGTGTGTGTGTGTGTGTGTGTGTGTGTGTGTGTGTGTGTGTGTGTGTGTGTGTGTGTGTGTGTGTGTGTGTGTGTGTGTGTGTGTGTGTGTGTGTGTGTGTGTGTACATTTGTGTTTCAGGATGTCTTATTATTAGCGGTCTGTTAATCATTTGTCTGTTTACATAAGTACATGCCTATTGGGGATTTGGAATACAAATTATATTGATTTCAGACAATTGAAAATATTTGTGTGTGTGTGTGTGTGTGTGTGTGTGTGTGTGTGTGTGTGTGTGTGTGTGTGTGTGTGTGTGTGTGTGTGTGTGTGTGTGTGTGTGTGTGTGTGTGTGTGTGTGTGTGTGTGTGTGTGTGTGTGTGCACACATGCCTCCCACTCAGAGATGATCGCTATTGTTGATTGGGCTCCATGTTGCCCTGAGGACATTGATGATAGACTGTGAGAGTGTGTGTGTGTGTGTGTGTGTGTGTTTGTGTGTGTTTGTGAACACCACATCGCCCACAGCAGATGATGATGAGACTGCAGCTTTGGCTGAGCTCTGTTTCACTGTTTATTGGGTTTCTTTGATGATTTTGCTCTCGTATGTGTTTGTTTGGAATGGCAATCACTAACAATACGTGAATATACTGTCTTTTGTTTTTTTAGGGATAAAGAGAGATTTTCTTAAAACTGCTTAGAAGCATATTATATTAATTCTGTTCCAATATGTTGTGTATTTTACTGACTTCGTCCTCTACCCGTCTGTCCGCTGTAGGTGATAGCATGTGAGCAGCAGCTGGACTCGACCTACGATGCTCGTTGTGATGTCTGGTCCCTCGGGATCACCGCCATAGAGCTTGGAGATGGAGACCCCCCCCTCTCTGAACTCCACCCAATGAGAGCTCTCTTCAAAATACCCAGGTGAGCATCAATCACACCTACGCAACTCTCTGCCATCGTTATCAGGGGGCTGTGAGTTTGATTCACAAATAATGGACTTTATTTATGTTTTACTGAATGACTTTGTTATGGCAAAAGATTAATGACAGAGTGTTTTTGTCCCTTTGACATCCAGATTTTCTCACTCTGATGCACATGACCGTGGTGACCCCCTAATGACAGCCTTTTTGCTGCATGTCATCACCTCCTCTATCCTGTGCCTTTTCTGTCCGTCCCTCTCATCATCCAGCGAAGCAGAAATGCCCCAAACATTATCTGAAAAACAAAAAAGTTTCAAAAGTAAAATAACTCATCACTCAGAATGATCCATTTCAGAAAATAAAAGATTATTATATTAAATTACTTGATTAAAATGATCAGATCACATTTTTTTGTCACAAAAATAAACATTAAAATATGGAGTGACACGTTTTTGTGCCGAGGTCCAGAAAGCAACTAACAAATATAGAATAGAATAGAATAGAATAGAATAGAATAGAATAGAAAATAGAGTATTTTTCAAACACTAAACAATAAAACAGTGATGCATTAATGTGTAACCGTCATTAATGTTGCAGCTGGTTAAGGTGAAACCAATTTCAGTTGCTTTATACTTGTTTGTAACTTGATCTATAACAATTACCACAGTTTGTTTGTTTATTTATATCTTTTGTTAACAATCTGAAAGTAATTAAAGTTGCCACATAAATGTATAAATGGAGTACAAAGAGAAATAATTGCCTCCAAAATGTATTGGAGTAGAAGTTCAAAGTCGCATGAAATGGATACAAGTACCTCTGCTTCTGCTGTTTTGTAAAGCCCTGAAAAAAGCCAATGCTTTAAAATTATGCAACCTTTTTCTTCTAAAGCAGATCTAAAACAAGTTGATGTTTTATCCACTGCACTTATGCAGAACGTAATAATGTAGAGAATGAGTATTGCTGCAATACTGCGGTGCAGAAAAGTCACCTTCCTCGCCCCAAAACAGTGATTTTCTTCTCTATATAGACTGTCACTAGACAAAGAACTCTTTTCATTTCCAAATGGCTTTTTTTTCTTGCCCGCAGCGGCTTATCCATAAACCAATATTCCCATTCAAATTGTGTTTGGAAGCTGAGAGCACAGCCACCTCTTCCTAATCTGTGCGTTTTCTGGCGCTGAAGGTGAAAAGTAATTGTTTACCATCTCCTGATTCCAGAGTGAGAGCTGCATAGGCACTTACAGACACCGTCATCCTACCTGTGCAGCACTTTGTCCATCACTGCCCTGAAACCGTGTACTCCTACACACACACACACACACACATGTGACCCACACATCCGACAGCTCCTGTGACATAGCTGTCCTTTGTGTTTGCTCTGGGGATCGCGCTCCACAGGAGACATCACACAGCTTCCTCAGAATCTATGTGACTGCTGCAGCCAGAGCTTCAGGCTGTCTGTTCACACTTTTCTCACTTCCCTCCTCCCTCGGCTCTGGGTTTCATTCGTTATGCAGTCGTCTTGGAAAAAGCCACGCTGAGGGCATCGATTCAAACGCACCCAGTCTTATTTAATTTAGGATAAACACTGCCAAATAGAAACAGAGGATCATCAAGGACAACCCACTTTTTGTTGTTTTCTACAATGCCTGAATGCATCCCTTAGTGCTGCTGTTTACGGTCTAGTTTCTTTATCATATTGTATTCAAAGGCTAGACACAATACAACACAATATACACCGGTACAGTGAAATACAATTCCATACAGTGTTGCTGTTTGTTTTAACCATAGTAGTAGACTGCATATACACAGGGCATATAGCTAGGGTTGAAAAAAACACTGCTCGCCATTGAAACATTTAAAAAAAGCTGCATTTCTGAACATTAATACAGCAGCAAACAAGTATTTTCTATGTAAAGATGTAGTGAGCAGGATCCAGGCCAACATTTAGCAGGCAAATTAGATAGTAAGCTTTTATGTTCGCTAGTTAGCTGAGATTTGGTGCAAAACATTTTTTCACCACTTAGAAATAAACAAGTGAGTTGGCTAGTTAGCTGGGATTTGGTAATAAACAAAATAGAGGCAAGTTAGAAAATTGCTAGTAGCCTTAGATAGCTACTTAGCTGGGATTTTGCTGAGTTTAGTTATTTCGTTAGTTTGCAAGTAGAACATTTAACCCATTACTACAAAACACTTTTTTACATCATACATCTTTCAATAACACATTTAAAACCAACATCAATTGTTACTTTATATAAAACATTTATGTCCAATGTATGTGGATATACAACATGTCTTTTATATATATATATATATATATACATAGTATTATGTCCACATAGTATATCATACAACATGTCCACATTGTACATTCAACAACAGATATATATATACCTATATATTCTTTTGGACATTTACCATTTAGACCTAAACTCACAAAGAGAAAGATCTTACAAGGGAAAAAAGTCCAAATAAATTAAGGCTCTCGACTTGTGAGAGAGACTGGGAAGGATTGTAATGAAACCCTATGAGCAGAAGTCAAATCCCTGCTCAAGGCATCAGACTCTGGAGCAGGTTAGAGATGAAAAGTGCTCTTCTAATTATGCACACGTGTAAAGGTTTAAGCTTTTATCCCTCATTATGTGCAAAAGAGAAGATTTGAATTTGCCTCACATACTCTACAGAGTGAATTTATTAAGGGACACAGTGGGCAAATACAAAGTTAACTTCAGTAAGAGGTGTATAAACATGAGAGCTCTCTTCTGTACAATACATCCTCATATTCGTATCCAGGGAATTCAAAACTCTAAATAGTTGTAATTTAAGTTTTTGTTATCCGGATAAGAAAAACACTTTAATAGTCACAGATTTAGCAGAGCAGACTCTGCCTCATGCATTTGCCGTCTACATTTGGGCGCGCTGTGTGATAAACAGGAGATGCGTGTCCTCTCATTAGACCAATTTATTGCTGTCAGAGCCAACGTGAAAGAGGCCCCCGTACATTAGCAGGCAACATTGACTTCCTCACGGTTTGCCAGGAGCCCTCTTGTAAAAAGGTACTCGAAAAGCAGAATGTGGAATTACAGCAATTAGCTCAGTTGTTCGGCGGCTGTGAGGCTTGACCTCTTAACGGCGTGTGTCTGTTTGAATGAGAGTTTTACAGGAGAAGACCTAAAGCTTTTAAGATCTGGCTTTGTATGTGACAGCAGGTGTTACTGACTTTTGCTTTTTATGTTATAAATGTTGCAAATTTCCCCGCTGCGGGACTAATAAAGGATTATCTTATCTTATCTTATCTTATAAAATCAGCCGTCTCAACCACCCAGCTGCACAGGTGGAGCGGTATTTGTTAGTGCCTCATGCCACCTTAGAAAACGCCTCTGGATGTCCTCGATGATGAATAGTTAAGATTTCACTCCGTCGTTCCAGTCTGTGCCTCGGCCTTTTGTTCTCCGGCCCGCCTGCGTAAATCCCATCTCGTCTTATCTTTCCATTTATCTTTTTTCCATTCCCTCCCCTTTAACAGAAATCCTGCGCCTACTCTCCACCAGCCGGAGCTCTGGTCCGACGACTTTAATGACTTCATCTGCAAGTGAGTGCGGATGCCTTTGTGTTTGTTTCGCCTCTGTGAATAATAAATATTTTCACTGATGATACAGAACCAGGCGCACTTTGAATATAAATACAAAAAAATCATTGCACTCTACCTCCTCCTCTATGCTTTTCTTCTTCCTTCCCTCAGATGTCTGATTAAGGACTTTGAGCTGAGACCAAATGTGCTAGACCTCCTCCAGCATGTGTTCATCAAAAAGAGTGTTGGCAGAGAGAAAATACTGCAGAAACAATTGATTGAACTCATTGATCTCAACCAACAAATTGGAGTCATTGATAAAACAAGGTACTGTCTTAACTGTAGTCATATGTATGTTTCTTTTCCAAAATCTCTATGTGTATTTGTGACATTTAGAGTCTCACTTCTCCTATTTGTCTGGCAGTATGAACAGAATACTCAACATAAAGTGTTTTGATAGATTTTGTTTTAAAACCCAAGAAAAACTAACACTCTGCAAGCCTTCCTGTCAGCGGGGGTTTTTTATGGTAGGCTGCAGCTTAGTTTTTTGCAGACAGTATAATCCAAATTACCCTCCTTGCTGGATGTTTTACAAGCCCTGTCACTCCAGCATAAACAACGACTCAATCCTGCTCCAGCATTTACTCCAGTTGCAGGCTGCACAGTTTGTGTCACATGAGTCAAAATGCTGCTCGCCCAGGAAGTGTGTGTTGCCCGTACGGTCGTGAAATGTTAATCCCATTTCTGTCATTCAAGCCATCATGGAAAGACAGACAGAAGCACAGACAGTAATGACAGGTAACCGATGCCTATGTGACCTTTACGCCACTGTAGGAGTAGATGGTAATTAGCTTTTCGTTTTGTTCAGTAAGAGCTTGTTGTTTGAAGTCAACTACATGGGCTGATTTTTAGATTGGTTTCATGCTTCCAACCTGCCCCCCTTTTTTTTACAACCTTGTCTTTGTGTATCCTCCTGTCATTTGATGCTGTAGTGTCACTGAGGTTGTGATATTTGCTGTAAACCAACTACAGCAGCCGATGAGCTCCAAACCTCACCAACGTTCAGCGCTCATACAAAACGCGAGCAGCGTTCTTGGTCAATGTACTGTAGAATGCACAGAGAAATTAATTGGTTCAATTTACTACATTTATCATCAGCACTGATTGGACATGCACACAAAAATATGTCAAATTCTCCCTTTAAATCTTTAAAATTATGGAGGCTTCCATCTACAATTTCCCTACTATGCAGAGTCTGTAAAAGTCAATATACTTAAATAAATGGTCTGGTCTGTTGATGTTTTGCAGTGCACAAAGATAGATACTTATGGCTGTTATAAAATGGGATTAAAAAGGAAGATTTATCATTTAATAAGACATAGTTTAAGTTTATTTCAGTCAACTTCTGGCCGCCTACACCTGGTGAAACCAACAGTTGGAGTCTGGCAGCGGAAATGGAAATTGCACACTGATGGGCGCCATGATTTAGCATTAATGCTATATAGTATTATATTCACATTTAGATATTTATGTAGTCATAGCTTTGTTAGTATTTACATTGTTTAGGGTTTGTTTTAAGTGTAAACATGTACCTTTCTGACTGAGCAAATACCACTGGCATTATGTGCTCCTAATGCAGTGCATTTAGATTACTTCGAGTGTCATCTATACATTGCATACATTGCTCAGTGAAAGCTGGTTGTGGGTTCTGTGAGTTGTAGGCATGAACGCATCCACACTAAAAGAGGAGGCCACATGAAGACACAGACCGACCCAGATGAGGTGGACGACCTCGCCACCCTCGAAGTTCTTGATGAGGTGAGATTGTGTAAGATAAAGCAGTGATGATTGCATCCAAGGTATGCTAATGTGCAATAGAGTCTTTATAAAGACACAATCCAAGAGCCCCACTTTTTAAAATGTTTTTTACCCCGATCACCTAGGCTGTTAGTAATAAATGCACTGCAGCATCTTTTGCACGAAAAACATTAAGAGCAATTTATCACATCTGAGCGTTGCATTGACACATTGAATGAAACAATCAGTCTCAGTTGCCAGCGGATATTTCCACCCATCCCTCAAGATGAGGAGCTCTGCTGGTACGAGGGAGGCAGTGCTGCCCTGCTGTTGTTGATGTACCTGTCCTGGCAGCGAGAATAAAAGAGAATTAATCACCGTGTGACATGAAGATAATACATTGACGTAACAGATGTTAGAGGCCTCGACTTGAGTCGGGGCATAAGCTAAAGTACTGCTTGTTATCTATAATAATATGCTTCTGACAATGTGAATTTGTTTACTAAACATTTAATAACTGTTGTATGAATTCTTTTATTTTTTTTTAGAACACTGTCACAGAGCAGCTGCAGAATCGCTATGGACGAGATCAGATCTACACGTATGTGGGAGACATCCTCATCGCCGTCAATCCTTTCCATAAGATGGAGATTTACACTCCTCAGGTCTGTTTCTGTGTTTTTCCTTAACATACCTGTGCTCAATAATGCACTGAATGTAGCCGAGCACGTCTCATTACTGCCTCTGCAGCTCTTCAGTCTGCTGCATCCTGTCTGGCCTCACCTGCACACAAACACTGACTGTATTTTCCTCTCAGTCATGTTTTTCTTTAACTGCTTTTCCTCCTCTCCTCCCAGAACAAAACAAAAATGTGTTGTAAAGACAGACGTCCATTTGGTTGTAGTGCAAAATAGCTAGTTTATTTTCTCCCACACGATATCTACACTATGTTATCCTCTACATTCATATGCATATTTTAGATTCTCTACCCTCTCTTCTTCATAGTACACCAAGATGTACATCGGAGCCAAGCGTACAGCTAACCAGCCACACATCTTCGCCGTGGCTGATATCGCCTACCAGTCCATGGTGTCATATAATACAGACCAGGTAATGTAGTGCTCAATAATTATTTTATAGCATCCTGAGTGCTACATATTTACTTTTAACTCAACTTGTTTCAATGAATCCAGTGTTGTCTTTGAGTTAACCATCTGCACAAACGCAGTCAAATGTAATTTTGTCGTTGTAGCATTTAGTGTCACATAAAAAAAACATGATTATCTGGTTTAATAGAGTTAAAGTAATAGTGGTAGTATAAGTATTGAGGTGTAGGTCAATAAATATGAGTAGCATCTTTATGTTATTATTTATTAAAACATATTTTTATTTAGAATCTCTGTGATTTCCTGTGTGCAGTGTGTTGTGATCAGCGGGGAAAGTGGAGCTGGGAAAACAGAGGGTGCTCATCTGTTGGTACAGCAGCTGACAGTTCTTGGAAAGGTGAGTCATAAAAAACATAAAGACCAACACTAATGCGCTTCCCATGTGATAAATAATGAGCATCTTTTTGCCAAAATAGTTTGACAGTTTGCAACAAATGTGAATCCTGAACCGGGAACCTGCTCATCTCCAACACGCTGTGAATACGAATGTGAGCTAAATAAAACGCATTTTAGGCAATTTGAACATCCTATGATAAGTTGATTTGAGGTTTCAGCTGATGCCAGTCATGATGAGCAACCCAGCTGAAAAGAAAGTTCCCTTTCAATTGACTCCTTTCACAGCCGAAATAATCAGTGGCAATGTCACTTTGGATGGAAATAGCATGAATAGAAAAAGCCACATGGCAGGAATGCATTTCTGTGACAATATGATTATCACTTCCACTGTATTCATTTCCCATTTGCTTATCCGGAATAATGTTTCATTCAGGCCAATAATCAGACGCTCCAGGAGAAGATCCTGCTGGTCAACAGTCTGGTGGAAGCGTTTGGAAACGCCTGCACCGTCATCAATGACAACTCCAGCCGCTTCGGCAAGTACCTGGAGATGAAGTTCACCTGCGGAGGAACGGTGGTCGGAGCGCAGATATCCGAGTACCTGCTGGAGAAATCCAGGGTCATCCACCAGGCAGTGTAAATATCACTAACTCCCCTTTTTTCTTTTTGTCTGTTTGTGTAATGTAAGCGACCTCACTGTTTCTAAACTTCCTTTGACATTCATTCATATAAATTCAAATCATGTCGCTGTGCGTTTTCTGAAAAAAACATTTCCCAGAAGGTTATTTTTCTGCCTGCTGGCCCGAGTTCAGCGTGTAATAGACTCTGTCTCTCTGTTCTTTACACCTCGACTTCTCCATTTGAAAGCGGTGGCATTTGCCTTCAGCCTGCACTTCAGTCACTCCATCTTTTCTTCTTATCGTGTGTCTGGGGAGTGGACTGGGTCAAGTGGAAGGGCTAGCTTATTTCCTGTTTGATCAAAGATTGTGGTCTTGCAAGTGTTCTTAGTGGAGCTTCAAAGGCAGACTCCAGTATTTCAGTAGAAAACAGACACACAGTTCAGAGGGTTTGATTTGGCTGCGAGCATTGTGTGTAGCTACAGTTCCCTGTTGCCTGTTATTTGGTACCAATTTAGGGGGAAATAGCAAAAGGTGAATTCATGCTGAGCAGAGCTTCAGCAGACATTGTATTTCTGTTTTCACTTGCTGAGTACTGTGGAGCCTGTACACTAACAAAATGTAGTTAAAAGTTGTCCATATAGGTTGTATTCGCCAATATCCAAGTTTTTTCTTCAATTTGTTCTTGAGAAAGTTCAGAAGAAAAGTCTATGTCAGATTCACGACGTGTTCTTAAACTGCAGAATTGTTCTTATAATGATAAATCCCATTGTCCTCGTAAAAAAGGTCTTAATCCGTGTAAACATACAAAAATGGAAACAAACTGTCATATGTTATTACATAATACGCTTATATATAAGCGTCAGATGTTAATATAAAATAACACAAAAAAAGATGCATGGGATGATTAGCCACTAATTTATGGATGGCATGCTTCCCAATAAAAAAAATGATGTGAATTGTAGTGTTAGTGTAGTGTTTAATTATTGAATAAGGCGTTGTCAAATACAGAAAATAATTATTTGAAACATTCTAAATGATAAAAATATTGCCTTCGTCCAATGTCAGCTCAGATCAGTTCCAGTCCCAGCGACCCTGAATAGGATAAGCGGTTACAGATGATGGATGGATGGATAAAAATATTATTTGAATTTATATAATATGTACTTTATAACATTATACAACTGTAGAAGCAATCTGTCAGCATTCAAATGTGCAGAAGTCTGCTCTTGTGTGCGTAGATTGGATTATAAATCCCAAATAGGAAAACATTGGTGAATATCAGTAAATACTGTCTATGTGCTTTTTAGCTTTTAGCATTTCTTAAATATTGTCTTATATTTGCAAAACAAGAGTGGCATTCTTCCAAAGAGTAACATGGCTTACATCACATGCCTTGAGCTTTTAAGAGCTGAGTTTCCAAACTACATCTTTGTGTGTCTCCACAGAGGGGAGAGGAACTTCCACATCTTCTACTACATTTACGCCGGCCTGGCTGACAGGAAGAAACTAGCCCACTACAAGCTCTCCGACAGCAAAACACCTAAGTAGGTTTGACATTCCTCAGCCCTTCTCCTAAAACATTTTTTTCATATTTTCCTTCTCACACTGCAAACTTCCCACTTTCCCCGAGACCCACAGTCCCGATCTTTGTGTTTCCTTTTTTTGTTGATCTGCAGGTATCTGCTGAACGAGCACATTAAATTAGGGCCTGACATAGTGAGCAACACCTTCTACAAGGAGCAGTTCGATGCAGTGGAGCAGTGTTTCAAAGTCATCGGATTCACCCTGGAGGTAAAAAACTACTGCATTAATCACTGGCTATAACCTTGATCCTAACATTCATACAGAATACTTTCTCTCACACTCTTAGTATTATATATGTAATGTATAAAAGTCAGTTTATAACTAAAAGAAAACATGGCAGCAATTATTCTTACCAGTTAGCTCTAAAATAAATGCATTCCATTTGAAACTAGTGTATTAGTTGTTCTTAAAATCCACTATATGGCTTGTGATGGATCATGACCCTACAGGCACATTTAGGCAGTCAGCTGTTGGCGTTGTGGAGGCTAATGAGGCCCAAAGAACTGATTGCCTCTGGGATCTGCACGTCAATAGTACTTATCCTGTAATCACTTGGCAGCACTGGAGGAACAACCTTTCTCTCCTATAGAACGTCTTGTCTTGCATGAAATCACAGAGTGTGCTTGAAGATGATCTATGAGGAAAGGTTATCTATTTTGAAATGATTCAAACAGTAACTGGGCTTTAGGAGACTTCTTCTTGCATGTGTCAGGACTCTCAGATGAATGAAAACTGTATTTTGGTCTTTCCAAACTTACTATTGTTGATATTTTGTGCTCAGTCATCTTATTTTAACATCTCAAACCACTTTTTCTCAATAAAATTTTTAAAATGCACTATTTTTTTTGTCTGTTGAGCTTTTAGAGGCTAACATAGCTCATGCTAGTTTACCAGCTTGTCTATTTCTTCCAAACAAACCCCTGTAATTGTGGCTGTAAAGATGCACATCCTATGTGCAAAAGGACATTTGATTGTCCAATTTTAATATAATGGACTACATATTACAGTGCTTGGATTGAAATAAAAATAAGTGGAAGTCCTCTTAACCATTAACGTTCATAACACACACGTGCAACAACACTGGAGCATGAATTTCCATTTGAGTGTACAAATTACTAATTTAAGATACTAATAAGGACTAATGTGCAGGAGTTATCAAAAAATATACCCCTTATATCTGCCCATTAATGGACAGGTAAGTTTATGAGATGCTAGCAAAAAAAATTAAGCTCACTGAAATTGATAAACGGGACTTGTGGACACCAACAATAACTTTAGCATAACTGTCTAAAAAATCTCTAAAATAACAAGTACTTCTGTGTTTTTTAAGGTAATAATACAGTACAGTACATTACAGTCTCTGTTTGATTACATATACCAGTACATGAGGTTGTACCAGATGTAATTTGATATTGGCCTAATATCATACTGTCTCCTAAACTCTGTGTTTATTCTCCTGTAAATCACTGTCAATCACTTCTGCAGGAGCTGGGCAGTGTTTACAGCACTCTAGCTGCCATCCTCAACTCCGGCGACATCGAGTTCTCTCCGGTTGCATCGGAGCACCAAACAGACAAGAGCGACATCTCCAACGTTGCCGTCCTGGAGAACGGTGAGAGGAAAGAGAGAGAGACATGAAACCAAACCTGAGTCTGAATATCCTCTCCTTTACTCCTACGCTCCTCTCCATTATTCTGAAATAGATTATCCATCAGTGTAGAGGAGCTAAAGAGCCATCATTACCAAGCACACATCTGCAATGGTTAGATTTTTTCAGGACATTGTATCCCTTCAGTAATATATTTTCTAAATTTAGACATCTTTGCCGACTGGTAATTAACAGAGCTGTGTAGATGAAGTTTATTTGATGTGATTTATAAGCAGCAGTGTTCTTCGTCACTTGCACATTTTCACACCCTGCATGTTTTTTATTGCATTTATTCTACTTCAGAAATCTTAACTTTCATCCCATTCCTTATGTGATGTCCCCTCAGTGGCGTCCCTGCTGTGTATCCGCCCAGACGAGCTCCAGGAAGCCCTGACCTCCCACTGTGTTGTGGCCCGCGGGGAGACGATTGTCAGGCCCAACACGGTGGAGAAGGCGGCGGAGGTGAGGGACGCCATGGGCAAGGCTCTCTACGGACGCCTCTTCAGCTGGATCGTCAACCGCATCAATGCACTGCTGAGACCCGACAGCCACCTAGGGTGAGATCAGGAGATGAAAATCATGAATGCAGAATGAGGTCATCTCTCAGGAAGTTTTTACGGATGAAAAAGTTAAATAAAAAATAAATGTGGTCGTTGCCAGATTTTGAAAACAGAAAAACTAATGTTTTTTAGCCAGCATCTATGAGGATGGCATTCCAATCAGTTCCTTTTTGGTCCTGATTGAAATATCTTAACAGCTATTAGATTACGATTATGTTTTATACAGATATTCATGGTCCTGTGAGGATTGATCCTTGTGATTTTGGTGATCCCCTGACATTTTCTCCAGGGCCACCAGCAGGTTGAATTTTGTGGTTTTGATTTAAATGTCTTGACAACTGTTCCTCTTGTGTTTCATTTTATTTTTGAGGAGAAACAAACCCCTTTATGCTCCTCCTCAGACTTTAAAGTGAAACTTCAGATAACATCCAGTTTGTAGGTTACTGTAGTTTTTTTGATAGTGCTTCTGGCTCTGCAGTCTATTGGTAATATTATATATCATATATCAACTAAGTTCATTATTTATTAGTTAGCATTACAAAACTACAGTTTTATCCTTGAATTTTATTTTTGTCCAATACCCTGACAAACTAATGACATCCCCATTAGCCACAACTGTACTGTGTATTAAGAGGTAATTTGTCAAATATTAGCATGTTAAAGAGCTATATTAAGATGGTGATGGATTAAACATTATAGTTGCTATACATTAGCATGTTAGTATTGTCATTGTGACCATTATAGCCAGCTGAAATCAGCATTTAGCTAAAAGTTAAAAAATATATATTTTGCAACCTCAAATTAGCTTTATTTCGACTTTGCTCTAGTTTTAGTTTTATTCATTTTTTTTTTTACTTCTTAAACATATTCAGATAGATCTATTCGTAATATGCAACCTGAGACAATAAGCCGTGATAGAAAATGCTTTATTTTGAGTGGTTAGGTGCTTAGAAGTTGGAAACCACTGCTGGTGTAGACAAATTGTGATTTTATATAAAGTGGATGGACATAAATAAGATTAATTGGTGCATGTGTATTGTGTTTAACCAATGTTTTTTGCCGGCTAATATAACTTGATGTAGTATTCTGAATCTGCCAGACTGCAGTAGAATGAAACCAGGCTTTTATAATTCATTTAAATGAAGTGACTTTTCCTTCTTCTCACCTCCAGAGAGGAAGAAAAGGGCTTGAACATCGGCATCCTGGACATCTTTGGTTTTGAGAACTTCAAGAAGAACTCTTTCGAGCAGCTCTGCATCAACATCGCCAACGAGCAGATCCAGTTTTACTTCAACCAGCACATATTCGCTTGGGAACAGGTAAAGACTTGGATCAGTAACCCTAACCCTAAACGCTTTCTGAATGCTCGAGTCCCTCCTGGAAAAGCACTTTGCATGTATTTCTCACCTTGGCACCACCTCATTTCCATCCAAATAGTGATAACATGACATCATTTGTCACTCCGCGCTTTAAGAGAGACGGCAAGGGGTAAAATATGCTGCTGTCTTTATTTACGGGAGAATGAGGTCCGCGATTCTCCCTTTGTGCACTCTTATGGGTGTGTTTTGCCTTCGGGGTGCAGAGAATGGTTTGCTAATGTTAAATGATTTGGTCTCACCCATGGAGAGGAGCTATAAATCATCCTCAACGAGGGTCAATTAGGAGTTGAAGACAGTTGGCGTCTGACTAAATCTCACTCTTGGGTATTGTTGGCACCAGGCCCAGAAATACATTTGTCCTATACTGCCACCATATATACAGAGCACAGGGGAATGCAGAGGGCTATGGTGTTAATGAGCTTCACCTAATGGAGCAGATTTACCTAAATATTTTCATATAGCTCAACACATGCGGTCACATACAGTCCAAATCTTCATGCCTGAAGATTTCCTGATTCCTTTACCTCACAGTGGGAGCATCACGCTGGAATAAGCACGCTGATTTCAAGTTGTTTGTTCCCATTCTGTCCTTTTCTTGTCTGAATAGAAGTCTCTAGTAATGTTGCTGAGTCACACGAGGAGCTCTGAGAATCAGCGAACCTGATGTGATCAGGTTGACTGATTCAGCTCTGTTTGCCCTCCAGACCAGATTATTCTGAAGGGGGGAAGGGGAGTGTGTCACTATGTTTAATACAAGGAGAGGGAAACGCATTCTGGCATTCATTTTGGCTTTTTATTGTTTGTCTGATAGACAGTTTATGATGTCAGATGTCTCTCTTACTCTTACATGAAATAAAAATAATAAAAAGAACATAAAATAAATTATGTTTCTAAGGTGGTTTTCACAAGCCAACATTTAGTTCATTTTAATTTAACTTTGGTGCGGTTCAATATATTTATTTATCGACAAATCATAACAGAAGTTATCTCAAGACACTTTTCATATAGAGCAGGTTTAGACCTGTTATATGATTTACAGAGACCCAGTATTTCCCCATGAGCAAGCACTGGGGGCGACCCCTTTATCGGTAGAAACGTTGGGCAGAACCGGTTGGGTTAAGAGACAGAGAGAGAAAGAGAGGGGTACAGCAACAACAATAATGAGAACACAGCTATAATAATAATATAAATAGGACTAATTCCAATAATATTGGTCGTGGTGGATAAAATAGAACTATAATAAAAATGACAGTAAAAGGAGAAATATGATCCTTATAATAAAAGCAACAGTAGATACACCACACAGGTTGATGTACAACTAAGTACAGAGTACAAATAAATACACAAATAAATTCTCATTACTTGTCAACCTAAGAGTCAAAAATTAAACCACAGATCAAGACAAAGATATCCTGACTCCAGAATGCTGGTCTGTCATTTCATCTGTGCAGCAGAGAGACTTTTCTTTTATCACTTCTGCACAACAGATCCAACATCCTTGACAGACAACCAGTAATCACTGGTCAGGTGACCTAAGTGACCTACTGGTGTATCCTGGTGCAGGGCTCTATGTGTAAAAGACAAGAACCTTAAAATGAATCCTGGCCACCTTAGACAATTGAAGGCCACTGTAGGAGCTATTTATAGGACATTAGTATTTAGTTATTTTATGCATAAGTAATGTTTAACTATTCTAGATGTTTGCTTATTTAGGTTAGATTGTTTGATTTATTAAGATAGCTTTTCTATTGATGGTCATTCGTTTAGTTTAATAATGTTTTTGTTGTTGTTTAGTATACTCAGTTTGGGTTTGGTCATTTGTTTTGAATTGGGTAACACTGTGGGCACCTGCTGTTACATATAGGAGTAGGCAGGTATAGGACCAGCATGCACCGGGGTGGGCCTATAGTTTTTTACCAGCGCATGAGAGTCAGCGACAGGATTCCCTTTGTTCTTTTGTTCATTTGCCTTATTTGTTTTGACCAAATAAATCATCAGCAACACGGAATTCTGTTTGGACATTAATAACCTCTTAGCCTGCGTAAACCACACACCCATGGTGCGTCAGTGGCCCTTTGATTTAAGTTTGTTTTTGGATTTTCGGACAATTGGCCACTACAGCCACCATAAAAAAGTAAAAACCAGGAGATCGCCTTGTAAAAACAAAGACGCTCAACTATCCAATGTCCTTTGTGTCCAGGATGAGTACCTGAACGAGGAGGTGGACGCTCGGATGATTGAGTACGAGGACAACCGGCCCCTCCTGGATCTGTTCCTGCAGAAGCCCATGGGGATGCTCTCACTCCTGGACGAGGAGAGCCGCTTCCCACAGGCCACCGACCAGACCCTCGTAGGTGAGTGGTCCTCAGCTGGTTATTCAGGTGGATTCACTGGTTACAACCTTTTATTTGTCTGTGAAATGTTGACTGAGAAGCGTTCTTCAGAGTAAAGCCTCAGAGAAAAGGATGTAATTGATAGTGAGAGGTCTATAATCACTTTTAGATAAGTCATTACGAGATATAGTGTACTTAATAACTTCAGAGATCATATATTAGGCGGTTTGATGGGATGATTAACCTTTGTATTATTGGACATTTTAGAGAAATTCGAAGATAACCTGAAGACCAAAAGCTTCTGGAGACCAAAGAGGGTTGACCTTGGCTTTGGCATTCACCACTACGCTGGAAAGGTAGCTGATATTTGACTCGAACAATTAAAGCACAGAAGTTTTATCTTAAACTGACGCTACTCGATGTGCGTTGGCCTTCACATAAGTATCCTCCCTCTCTACCGAACTCTCAAAGGTGATCTACAGCACCGCAGGCTTCTTGGCCAAGAACAGAGACACGCTACCGGCCGACATCGTCCTGCTGCTGAGGTCGTCGGAAAACGAGCTCACTCGCAAACTCGTCACCCATCCTCTCACCAAAACGGGTAAAGAGGAAAGAAGTCCATTTACATTACATTACATTACATTACATTACAGTCATTTAGCAGACGCTTTTATCCAAAGCAACTTACAGGAAGTGTATTCAACATAGGTATTCAAGAGAACTACTAGTCACCAGAAGTCACAAGTGCATCTCCTTTCTTAAACAAGCATCTAAAAGCATAAACCAGAGCAAAAGTATAGTGCAGAGGCAAATTACTACGAAAACAATAATTGCAACAGACTAATACGAATATAATAAGTGCTACAAACTACTACGAATAGGATAAGTGCAGTAAACGAATACGAATTCAATAAGTGCAGCGAACTGATACGAATACAGTAAGTGCAGCAACTAATACGAATGCAATAAGTGCTACGAGGAAGTAACAAGAAGAATAGGAGATCAAGCTTGTTTGCTGCAACCTTTCATTTAAACGGTTTAGCAGCACTAAATACCTACTTAAAGTAAAATAACAGGCTATTGTGACCTATTTTAGGGAGGCTTTCCTCTCCCGACTGCCAGACTTTTGTTGTAATGAGCTGGCCTTGGCAGCAAGAACGTCCTTTTGTTGGCAGAGCAGGCTACACGCTCTGTCATAATCGAATCACAAAGGCAATAATCACATAATCACTCTTTCAAAAGTAGTCTTAAAGCTGTCGTATCAAGCACTTCATTCCTAGAAGTAACTCATATTAAAAGAAAAACATCGAACTCCCATGGATTTCATTTATTGAAGTTTAATAAACAGTTTCATTGTTTACAGTGTTAAGTCTAAAAGGACAATTTACTGCTAATAATAACCCCATTAATTTATTCCATTTGATAAAGCTATGCAGCCCTGTTCCTGTGGATGAATCCTCCATGTATAACTCTCTGACCCTCATCCTCTCTTTGTTAATATCACAGGCAACCTTGCCCACACCAAGGGTAAAGGCATAAACACAATGCGGACCCCGACACGCACCATCACCTTCGCCAAGGTACTTACAGCCCCGTCTACATTATCTCCTTCATCAAGAACTCCCCCTGAAATGTTGTTCAATCTATTTTTTTCCCACTACCAGAGAAACAGCTTCAGCCTCTCTTTGTCTTTTCAGTGTTTTTTCATCTCTACTGTAATTACAGCTTCTTCTATTCTAACCTTTTTCTGTCTCTTTTTTCTCCACATCTCTGTCTCTGCATTTCTTTCGTAACAGATGGGGGTGCTAACCTTATACAATTCTTTCTCTTTCACCGAGGTAATCAGCATATTTCCATATAGTTTCTGTTTAAGTGTAGGTGTTATTTTACCAGCGCAGACACCCTTACTCACTTTAGATCTCCTTTAAATGTACATATAGATACAAACTTAGTGGTTTGTGTATCGATTAGAGTCAGCGATAGCTAAATCCTGTGTATATCGTGCATCATTTTTTACAGTTTATGCAGAAAAAGCTATTTTTTATGGAGGCCAAGGCATTTTTATTTAGCATTTTGAGAATAATGTTGAAATTTCAGTATATGCGTGAAGGGAAGTTGTTTTTTTATATTTTATTTATTCATGACATTTTGTCTTTATTCTCAACATATTTCGACTTTATTCCCAAAATGCAAAAAATGCAAAAAATAAACCCACCCTTACCCTAATTTTCACTATATGTATAATGTATATGTGTGTACGTCATTGTGCTCAAGCATGTGTGCAACCTGTAGAATTCTTAATGCATAAACACTTCTACATCTTCATTAATCCCTCTGAATGTAGAAGTATATGTTGTGTTACCAGCCTTCTTTCATATCCATGGCTGCAGTGGATTGTCTGTTTATAGCACCAGGCCTCATGCTGATAACTACATTTAGTTAAATGACTGTGAATCAAAGTTTTAAGGGGAGACACTACAGGTGAAAAGGGTAAAAAAAAAAAAAAAACGAATATATATCGCAAAAAACATCCTTAGTTGATTACTTAGATTACTTAGATCTTTTTTTATTTTAAAATTTTCTGAAATGTTATGTTTAAAAATGCAAACGAGGCAATCTCTTATTAAATGTCTTCCAGGTTCAAAGTTATTGTTTACAGTTTGTTTGTTTTTTACTCCATATATCAGGAAATGCTGTCAACAGCCATAAACAACTGATTTTCTGCATGTTTTTAGAAAAGTTTGTTGAAACTGTATGTTTAAATATGCAAATTAAGCATTATCTAATGCTAACTTTTAGTAAATTAAGGAGAAATCTACAGACACAAATAGACAATTTTTAAAAAATAAATACCTAAATGTGTATTTAAGATGTTTTCTTTCCTCTAAAATGTTTTGCCTCAGGTGTCTCCCCTTAAAACTATTCCTTAAGAAAGTATTAAAACTTTTTGCATTTAAAGCATTCAATAATCAGTCCGATTGTTGCCAACGGGCAAATAAGACCTTTCTTTAGTCAATTTGCTTAAACTCTGTTGGTATACGATTGCACTGCCACATGTAAGGCTTGAGGCAATTTGCTCACCTAAAAGCAATCGAGAGTAGCTCCCATAATGAACAGTGTTTGATGAGTTCTTGAATCTATTTCCATTCATCTGCATATGTTAGAGAAAAAAGCTCATCAAAGGATTCGCTCTTAGGAGGCACAATGAGCGTTCGAAACAGTATCGGGCTGATGGCTTGCTATAAACTGATTTCCCCCCGGGGTAATAGTGCTGAGAATTAGATGTGGAGCTTGTTCAAACGTTACCAAATATGTGCAGGTTAAAACATTTATATGTGTGATTTATTTATTTATATTTATTTAGTATTCTGTGTTGTCTTTATGAGAGCAAATACTGTACTTTTAAATAAGCACATAGTTGATAAGAGCAGTTTTTAAGCAAATTGTTTCAGTTTGATTTTGAATTTGACACTCTTTTTGAAGCAATAGCGTTAGCTGACTTGTATTTATACAGATAGTAAACTTGATTTTTTTTTTTGTTTATGCATTTTTGCGCTTCTTTTGCAGCCTTCTCTGGATTTAAAACTCGTCCCTGAAAAAAAATGCTTGCTTCCTGTGACTCTTGATGACAAAGTACAAAAGCAAACGGTGATTGGTAATTTTTAAAAGGAGGATAAAAAGCTTAAAATATTACCCACATTTAAAGACGTGACTCACCTACAGGTGTTCCTCAGCTGACCCAGTTCTTAATAGTGTACATTGACTCTAGGTCAGCGTCCTCATTTCGTCTTCTTGTGCTCAAGCACGACCCTAAGCTTGGCTTCTGTACTAAAATGTTCCCTTGCATCTCATGAAGTTGTGTGTAGAGCTTTAAGTCTGTAGAGAAAGATACAGTTCATCATGAATTATTTGTGATTTCTGACAATCTTTGTGTCCGTTTGTTCAGCCGGGTGAACCTGCAGACACGCCTTACCACCCGAGAGAAACCACCAACATGAGAACACAGACTGTGGCCTCCTACTTCAGAGTAGGTTTCTTAATCACTATAATATCTTCAAATTTATGTTTAAAGGTCTTTCTTTTTGCAGATATGTTGTAGACCGCTTTCTCTATTTTTATTACCAACATTGTTACACAAACGCTTAATAAAGTTGCTTTATGTGTTTCAGTGTAAGTATTCAGATCATTTATTTAAGTCATGTAATGTATTTTTTTAAATATATATTATGATAATATTTGATATTTTTATTTAAATAATGTTAAATATTTGTTTATATATACTAATATTATTATTAATCATAGTAGTATGATTATTATTATTTTGAATATTATAATTATTATTATTATTAAAAGTATCAATACTGCACTTTTGCAGCGTCGCTGTTGTGTGAGAACCACGAATATCTAAAAAGTTTTCATGCATTTTTAATTAGTTTATTTAGCTTAAGAAGTAGGAGTATTTCCTCAACACATAAAGGAAACTTAATCCTTCAGTTTATCAGCAATGTATAACCCCAAATTTGTGGAAAAAAAGATTTTCTCTGGACAGGAAAGAAAAAAAAAAAGGTCAAACAAATGTAGTAAAGATCAAAGTACCTCTGAGATGTAGTGCTGTATAAGGAATACGTTGCATAAGAAGGAAATACTCAAGTTAAGTACAAGTACCTGAAATGTATTCTTAGTCACATTCCAACACTGCACTCTTCTTATTCTCTTTCTAGTATTCTCTGATGGACCTTCTGTCCAAGATGGTGGCGGGTCAGCCTCACTTTGTTCGCTGTATCAAACCGAACAACGACCGCCAAGCCAACAAGTTTGACCGGGAGAAGGTCCTGGTTCAGCTGAGATACACCGGCGTCCTGGAGACCGCCAAGATCAGACGGCAGGGCTACTCTCACCGCATCCTGTTTGCCAACTTCATAAAGAGGTCAGCGGGCTTCACTTCATTAACCTGGGCTGAATCAGAAGGGAACAGATATTGTTGTATCAAATGGAAAGAAGTGTGTGATGTATTGGTGTTCCAGCTGATTACTCTAACTGTTACAGGTATTACATCGTGGCTTTCCACGCTCACGAGGAGCCGGCTGTGACTCAGGAAACATGTGCCGCAATACTGGAGAAAGCCAAGCTGGAGAACTGGGCAATGGGGAAGACCAAGGTGAGTAACTGAGAGTACTGTTTGCAAACTTTATTTTATTTTAAATGAGTTGCTGTTCCTGGGTTCAAGCCCTAAAAGTCTCTATTTAAGTGTCACTGAGCAACACATTGAGGTCATTTTACCAAAGTTTAGTGCAGCAAAGGCTTTCACAAAAATAACAGATACAGGACCTCATGCCTTCCCACTTGCTTCCCAATAGCACTGACAACAAAATAAAAGCCCATGTGAGATTGTTTTGATTCCCTAATCTCATTTAATAGCCATGAAGGCAACGACATGCTAATCAAGACTGCATGTAGTTCATTAACGCTCCACAACTCTACCAATTTCCAGTAGAACATGTTAGATTGTTTGCATGAGAAAGTATTTTAAATGCTACACTGCACTTTATTGAAACATGTGTCACCTCAGAGGTAAGAGGCTACTTTCTCTTTTCAAGTGCTTTCTTGAACAATATTGATTCACATTGATTTCTAAAATATAATTAAGATTTAAACTTGTAGCATGAGGGGAGACACTACAAGTGAGTAGGGGACACATTTTAACTGAAGGATACCACCATAAAACTTCTCCAGTGGATTTCTTGAGACAATTAGTTTTTTCTTTTTCAAGTTTTCTGAAATTCGCTGTTGAAATATGCAAATGAGGCAATTTCTTATTAAATATGTGCTAATTTGCATACATTTCAAGAACAGAAATTGAACAGTAGGTAAAGCCAGGTTTAGAATTCTTGTTGCATTTTGTTGACAAATGGGAGTCAAAGGTTTTTGCCTAGGGAATTTTGGATATCTCTTTTATTCACTCCTCATAAATCATAAGATACTGTCAAAAGCCATAAAAAAAATCAGTTTTCTCCAAGTTTTCAGGCAAAACATTTTTATATTCAGGTTTTGAATGACATATGAACATACCCCTCTTTAAAAAACCTTTAGAATATAGATTGGAATGAAACTGAAAAGTTTGGTGTATGTAAGTGCTATTGAAGTAGAGATTTCTTGCTCAGTCTGAGGAAAAAACTCATTTTGAGAAAACAGCCTTTAAAGATATTTATTGTAGAATACCATACATTCCATACATGTAGTTAAAGACACTGCAGATGAATAGGGTAAAGTATATTAACTAATATATATCGTAATTGAAACTTCCCCAGTTGATTACTTACATTTAGACAATTATTTTTTGTATTACAGGTTTTTCAAAATGTTATGTTTTAATGCAAATGAGGCCTTATCTAATGGCTCACTTTTGGTGAATTTAAGAGAAATCTACAGAAGCAAATAGACAAAGTAGTAAAAATCACCTAAATGTGTACTGAAAGAACACAAAATAGCTCAAACTTTCAAAATGTATCAGTGCGTGAATAAACAATGTTTTGGTCTGGAGTGTCTCGCCTTATAAGAAACAAATGCAACTTGCTGATCCAATGCAGTATTAGTAACTAAACATGTAAAAAAGATAAAACAGAGTTGAGAAGGGAAATTCTTTCTTTGTGTCCCCACTCTCAGGTGTTCCTCAAGTACTACCACGTTGAACACCTGAACCTGATGGTGCAGCAGGCCACACAGCGGATCATTCTGCTCCAGGCCTACGTCCGAGGCTGGCTGGGAGCCAAGCGATACCGGCGGATATTAAAGGAGCGAGAACAGAGCGCTCTGGTGCTGCAGTCAGGTTAATAAACCGTACACTCTCGTTATCTACTGGAACAGGAAGCCAGCAAGTTATCCCAATGTTTTTCTTGCCAATTCACGCTTTGAATTTTTCGATTCACACCCTCCAGCTTACAGAGGTCATAAAGTTCGGAAGAGGGCGGCTGATGACAAAAGCAAAGCAAAGTTTGAGGCCTTCATCGTCCAGTTTCAGGCTGGTAAGAACAAGCTGAGATGGAATAATATATCAAACGCAATCTAAAGTTGGTGTGTGTTTCATTTGTTTATGTTTCTCTTTTCACCTTCCTCAGTTTGCAGGGGCTATATTGCAAAAAAGAAATACAAGGAGTTGGTAGATGAGAAGAACAAAGCTGCAACCAAGATTCAGGCTCGCTACAGAGGCCACAAGGAAAGGAAAAGCTTCAAAAGAAAACAGTATGAAAGAGATGAAATTTTACACAATAAAGCACTAAAAAAAAAATATATATATGTTTTCTGACAAATGTTTGTTTGTAGGGAAGCTAAAGAGAAAGAGAAAGCCCTTAAAGAAAAAGAGGAAGAGACTCCTGAACCAGAGAAGCTCGCCGATGAAGAAAATTCCCCTGCTCCCGTCGACGGAGCGGCTAACGAGGAAGATGAAACTAAGGCGGCCGTGGTTCTGCAGAGCAACTTCAGGGGCTACAAAGAGAGGAAAAAGTTAAGGAGAGAAAGAAGACGATGGCCGGGGCCGAGTTGGAGATACCTCCGGAGGCAGTGGCGGAACAAGAGGGAGAGTCTACCAGCAAAGAGGAGGTAAAGACAGCTGATAAACAAGAGGGGAATGAGGAGGAAGATGAAAGTACGTATGAAGCAGAGGAGAATGATGACAGTGATCACACACAGGTGCCAGAAGATGAAGAGCACACAGAAGTGGAAGACGAAGAGGTGACTGAGGCAGCAGATGATGGAAAAGAAGAGCAGGCGGAGGACAAAAAGGAGGAGATGGACAAGAAACAGCTGCAGGGGGAGAGGTTGTTAATGTAGAAGAAGAAACCAAGGCTGCCACTGTCATTCAGAGTAACTTCAGAGGTCACAAAGAGAGGAAGAGGCTGCAGGAAGAAGGCAAGATTCCAGCTAAGAAACAGAAAGCAAAAAGTCCCGCGGGTGAAGAAGAAGTGGCCACAGCGAGCAGCGCTGCAGGAGAGGAAGAAGTCCCCGAAGCTCAAACACCAGCAGAGGAAGTCGGCAACGAGGCGACAGAGACAGAAGAAGAATCAACAAAAGCTCCAGATGCAGCAGATGTTTCCTCAAGTGACGTGAAGTCAGAAGACAGAGACGAGGCCAAAGCAGCCGTGGTGCTCCAGAGCAACTTCCGCGGCCACAAGGAGCGCAAACGACTGGAGGAGGAAGGAAAGCTCCCGAAGAAGACGAAGAAGAAGGAGACAGAAGCTACACCAGAACCTCCAAGTGAAGAGGAACAGGTAACGCAGACGGAAGAATCAGTGCCAGAATCACAGCCGGACGCCACTGCGGAGAACTCGAATGGACTGGACGAGGAAAAGGCCGCTACTGTCATTCAGAGTAACTTCAGAGGCCACCGGGACCGGAAGAAACTGAAAGCAGAGAGAGAAACGAAAAAGGAAACAAAGGAGGAAGAAGCTGCCAACGATGAAGTGAAGTTAGAGGAAACTAAAGAGGAGGCAGAAGAGGAGGCCCTGGATGTGACCGACGTGATCATAGAGCACAAAGAGGAGGCGGACGATGAAAGAGACAGACTGGAGGAAGAGCAGGCGGCGGTGAAGATCCAGAGCAACTTCAGAGGCTACAAGGACAGAAAGAACCTGAAGGTCAACAAGCAAACAGCGCGGACTGAAGCTGCACGACTAGAGAGCTTCTCCAAACAGGTAATATCATTAAACACATTTTATTTTCCTCCCAATCACCTCCTATTCCCCCCCTCCCTCATATAGTCTTACTCTCATATCTTTTCCAATAGATCACAAAAACTTCCCAGGACTTCGTGGCCCTGCAGCATAAGTTGAATGAGATCATCCAGGCCCATCAATCAAACCCGGAGAACAATGGCATGTTTGTGAGAGGAAAAGCAATCAATGGCTATGCTCCTCGGAATCACCAATCAAGTAAGATAATCGAGATTGGCTCTCTGTGGAAAAACAGATTATAAAGCAATAAATATAATTCATAATGTTGGCAAGGATTGACCCGAGGTTAATGTGCATTCTTGGCTCTGTTTTTTGTAGCCATCAGATCATTAAGTAAAATAGGCTGCCTGTCTGAGGAGGACATTTATCTATTTTTTTTTTGCTTTATCCATCCTTTAATAGTCTTTTTTTGCTTGGACACTTCCACAAAGAAAGGATTATTCTCAAACTTTGATTGTAAAAATCCAGTATTTGAGAAAGGAATGCTGCTTTTTCAGTCTTTATTATTTAAAATGTAAAGGTGTGTAGGCTTGTGTAAGCTATTTCCACACTGCTCTTGTTTGAGAATAATCCTGCGTCTTTTTATGTAAAAAAAAAAACACGCAGAGGTTTTATTACGGTCTTCTCACAGAAGAAGTTGATGTTATCGCCGTTCGCTTTTCTCTGTCTTGATCCTCGATTAGATCAGGAAACCTGGGAAAGTCAAGTGCCGAACACAGGAAGCGCTTTCTCTCCACCAATGTGTCGTCAAAAGTTAAATGTGATTTGCACGGGTGATAGGTGTAATTGCTTTCGAGGTGGCGAGCGGCGAGGAGACGGAAAAAATTGAAAGTTCATCGTCTTAGCAAAACGGAGTTGACAGCTAAAATGTCACCGTCGCCTTGGGTTCAGGTGTCCTGAGAAGATAATGTAATAATTATGTAATAATACCAATGATTGCCTTTTCTTAGACAGCATCGTGGGTATTCTGCCATTTATTTGATCTTTGGTGGCTTATTGAGTTTTAATTAGAAAATCTAGAGTCTAGGCTTAAAATACCTTTGTGTTTGTTCATTCTAAGCATTTAAATGTTTGACATTATACGTTAGGAAAATGTATTAATGGGAAGTCTAGTGTCTTTAGGAATTACGTTCATATTGGACAATTCGGCAGCTCAATAATTACGCCCAAAAAGTTGCTTTAGTCCCAATGCAGAAATAAGGAAATGTGTGGCGGCTATGATGGTGGATATGCATATAGCAAAGCCCAACTTCATATGACTCACATCCTGTTACAGACCCTACCCTTAACTTTAAGTGAATTAGTTTCCTTAAACCTAACCACACCTGAACGCCAGACCATCTTTCCATAAAAGTGCTTATTTGAAATCAGAGCTTTAATAAAGCAAACAACCATTTGCCATGTAAAGATGTAGTGGAGTAGTGTCTACCTGAGCGGACAATGACGTCGCTCTCCCTTTGTGTGTGTTGTAATCAGAGCTTGTGCTTTGTTTCCGTAGCCGGTCCGGCTGTGCGTGCATGTTAATGCATGTGAAGCTTTATACAAGTGAGCTAACAGCTGTTTGCACTGTTCATGCTGTTGGCACTGTTAGCTCCTAGCCGCCGGCTCAGCCATCCCCATGTTGAGAGCCGCGTGGAGGCCATCCCTCAATCACAGATATGCTATCAATTTCAAATGTAGCGCTTTTAAAACATGCTGTAGTTGCCATGTACAAGTATGGTAGGAAAAAAAATGAATTTGTTAAAGTTGGCATGCAGCATAATTCATTGAGTTTGCGGAATTGTGCAATATCAGTGATAGATAGAATTTTGTTTACTTTGAACAGAGCCAGGCTAGCTGTTTCCCCCTGTTGCCAGTGTTTATGCTAAGCTAAGCTTCTTGGCTGCTAGCTCTAGTAGGCGTAGCAAGGTGTTCTCCAATCCGGTGGTTGTACCCGGCTTGTCGATGTGTCCTTTAACCCCAAGTTGCTCCTGAAGGCTTGCCATCGGTGTGGACTGGATGTTGCATGAATGTCTGATGGTGGCACCTTGCATGGTAGCCTGTCATCAGTGTGTGAATGGGTGAATGATATGTAACATACTACTGACTGTAAGTCAGCTTTGGATATCTAAATGACTGTAATGTAATGTAATGTAGTATCAAGTGAACCGATCAGACATGAGTGATATTTATCTTCACATCTATCTCTGGGCATAAAAGTAAATATGCATGATTCCTTAAAATGTCCACTGATCTTTAGGTGAAATTGACTTAAATGCAGTTGCAGGTGTGCTTTTAGATCTGCTTCTGTCACATTTTACATTGATGGTAAACAAAGGCGTAAGAGTGAAACATCATACACACATTACTCCACATGGAGTTTCCAGTAATGTACAGTGTTCATTTTATCCGTGCATGTTTGCCCTTTACAGGCTTTTCTTTGGCACAGCACGATGCCTGAGGTAAAGCAGAATAAATTATCCGTGTTATTTCCAACGGCTACTGAGAGTTCCAATTAAATGATGCTTTTTCAGACTAGGTCATTTCCTCCATCAACAGTCCTAAGCTGTAAATTTCATCGACACAATAAACCTCATCAGAATCATTTGTGACGCACACAATGAAAGCTGAACAATGCCGGTCACATTGTTCTTCATGGGGAAAGGTCGTCAAATGTCAAATTTCATTTTGCGAGCAAGCGTTTCCAACAATTATGGCGGGAATTAATAAGAGGGTGTGTGAAAGCGGCTTAAATTGTTTGGGCATTACAGAATGACCTTTTTAGATGAAGTTGTTCAATGATATTACATATATGACTTTTCCCCTTCTTCACCTGAGAGCTTCTGCACATGATGGATTTCTCGGTTTCTTCTTGTATGAACAGTGATTGATAATGAGAAAAAAGCAAAGGTCGTTGTCATATGTTAATAATTGCAATTACAGTTACATGACCAAAGAGGAATAATGTAACAGTCGTGACAAATATGATAGATTGCAACACATGTCATTTTATGCATGAAAAGCCGCCCAGCTGGTCACAAACACGCCTCTCTCTCTCTCTCTCTCTCTCTCTCTCTCTCTCTCTCTCTCTCTCTCTCTCTCTCTCTCTCTCTCTCTGTGTTCAGTACAATGCAGGGAATCAAACATGGATCGTTACAAAGTTATAGGACACTTTGTTTGTGTCAAAGGTTGTTTCACATAATCTGTGTTGGAAAATTCAAACTGGCAGGCCCTAGGGTCAAACTGCAGTCTGTGTGGAGGGCAGTTCAATAAGCACGACATGGTCAAAGGTCAGCGTGGTGCCACATCACACTCAATAGTTTCTCTCCAACCAGCCACGTCTGATATGATCCCTACGGCTCTGGAGCTGTTTGATCATGATGGTCAGACTCAGAATGTGATGGTGTAGTTTAAAATGATCGACAAACCCCCTAATATAAACCGGTAGCTTTTGTCCAATCCTCCTCTAAATTCCGTCACAATGAAAATAAAACACTAGATTTCTTTACCTCATGTTGTTAAAAGTTTAATCTCGAAGATCTGTGTTTCGTTCTCTTTGGCGGCCCCTCTGGCGATAAGTGGTAACTGACTGTTTGCTTGCTTCTGAACATCAAATTTGTTCCATGTGTTTTGATCTTTTTTTAGGTTTTATCATTTGTAGTCATCATTCTTTTATTTGTATTGCAGATGTGTAAAAAAATTGTTTGAGGTTCAGTTTTTTCTTTTAGTTCCTTTGCACTCTTCTAACAGGAATCATTATGTGTAGTTTTAACTGCTCACTACAATCAACATAACACCACGGTCTGATGTTTTTAACAGTCTCTTCAGCTGACAAGAGACAGTCGAGGACCCCCCGCAGGACCCAGCAGCCAAAGACCCTCAACACACCGGAGGACTCCACCTATTACAACCTGATTCATGTGAGTCACAAAGAGACGAACGATTTTAGATATTTACTGTAACAAAAGGTTTTTCTGTCAGCTGCCATGTGACGTTGTAACTACCTCCCCAGCTATCGGCTTCCACAATGCAGTATTGATCGGCAATTTTTTCTTTGCTGCATATGTCCCATATGTACAAAGTTGTATGTTCCAGAGTTTCTTTTGTACATTTGACAAATCATTTTCTTCAGCAGTTTTTTTATTTTATGCTTGTTATTCAATGTTGTTCTTATGTAATTATTTTCAATTTCAGCGAGCAATAGCTCCTCACAAAATAGCTCTTTTTGCAGCACTTAAGGTTTGTTTACAATGCCGTCACTTTGATTTAGATGAGTTAGTTAGATACTGTATAATGCATCTAATCAATAATTGAATCAATTTATAATGGAGACAATCAAAATTTGTAAAAGAGTACGAAATTTTTGCATTACTTTTTTTTAAGATGATTGACCAGATTATGATTCAATTAATCATTAACAAGTTTGATCACATGCTTGGGAGCAAAATTCACTGAAGGTCTTTAAGGTAATGATTTTAGAAATCCTTTTGTTAATTAAGTAATGAATAACAAAAACGTCTAAAACAGTGGTTTCCAAAATGGGTTAACAACCCTCCAAGGGTTTTGCATAAAAAAAAAGCGGATGAGTCAGACAGGATATGCTGAAAAGAAATGCCTTATCTACATCACAAAGTCATGTTTTTTTCTAGACTTTAAGCTAGAAAATGATCTTATTTCATCAACTAAAAGTCCAAAATGGCCATGCTAGCAGCTCTGTGAGGTTGCACTAGGTTACAAGAGTGCTTTGATTTAAATGCAAACATATCATGCGAGTTAAATGTTCACAATGTCAGCATTTATTTGGCAAAGATGTTTCCATATACCATTTAGCGAATCAATTATATTTCGACAAAGTCAAAATCCACCTCCAGCAAGCATAAAAATATTGTTGTGCAATTTATTAAGTTTTATTGAATTTTTCTGTTTCCATACAGGTTTCCTAATGCGATACTTCAAAATGCATGTTAAAATATGTGCTTGGAAACACAGCAATTGGTCTCAACCAAATTTTGAATATTTGTCCAACAGTCTAGGGCTCTAGAGGAAAAGTCAGGTAAATGCTAAAGTCACCAGGATTCCTCCTCTGGGAACTATGAATATCAGTACAAACTTGCATGGACATCCATCCAATAATCTGCTGCTAGCATGGCTTAAATTATTCTTTGTCTAACTGGTCACGACTTGTAAACGAATGCAGCCTGTCATGGGCCCAACAGCGTTCGTTTTCAGGGGTTGAAAGCCAAAAGGTTGGGAACCGCTGTTCTAAAACTACTTTCTTTTACTTTTTCCTGAACACAGAGATAAGGAGTGTTTGATTGACACGTAGTTATCTGTGCTCTGTTTCTCTCCACCCAGCGGTCTGTCCAGGATGATAAACGCAAGCCCAGGAAAGAGGAGTAAGTGTGCCGCTTCTTATTTCAACCTAAATGTAACAACCCCGGCGCTACTGTTTTTAAGAGGTTGGCCTGCTGCCCGCCTGCTCAGCTGAACGTCAGGAGTAATGACTGCAGCTCAGCACCAACATAAGGACGGTGTCTGAGTCCAGACTTAATGACCTGCAGAACTACGCACATCGTCTGTGAAATTAATTAGCCTCATGTAAATCCGCTATGTCAGGCTTTAGAATTATTAGTATGGAGGTAAGGTGTGTGATATATATTGCTGAGCGTCTAGAGAGCGTGTGTGGATGCGTGCGTCCATGTAAATGCATGCGTCATAAAGGCCACAAGGTGAGCGTACCGCCCAGAGTGAGGGGATGACGATGGAGCGATAGGGCCGTGCTGAACAGAAGAGGCCACGGTACTTCATCACAGCAGTCTGAATAGACAAGCACACACACACACACACACACACACACAAAGTGCTAAACATCAAGGGTAATCATTTGTTAGCAGATAAATAAAGCCAGCGATGGACAGGAGCAGTTTACATGCATCATTAAGGATGAGAAGGTCAGCAGGAAAGATAGCATCTCAGGCTGAAGCTGACAGCAGAGGATGATGGGAGACGGGAGAGCGTGGGCGGTAAGAGGGCTGAAAACTGAGCAGGAGACAAAGGTGATGATAGGAAACGGGAGTAAAGGCGAACAAAAAGAGAAATAGGGAGGCAGAGTTAATCAGAAAGATAGAGAACCACAGATATTTTACTTTATTGCCAATATTAAAGCAAAAATCTATTACATTTCTGCTTTGTACCCTCGATCTAAAAGATTTGACGTAATGGTTATTCAACCTTTTTCCAGCTCATAAAATCTTTCCTATGATGCACTTCCTGTGGAAAATTCCACTGAACAAAGAAAGTACTGGTTTATGTTTCCAATAGAAGCAAAAAAGCAGTTTGTTGAACATAAACAGAGAAAGAAAACTGGAATTAAGCATGACCAGCTAAAAGAAACATATCTAAAAATATCACCAAATTTCTTACAGTTCATTCAAGAGGACATTAATTAAGTTTGATGATAATCCATCCTATAGTTGTTGCAATATTTCACTCAAAACAGCAAATGTCAACCTCCTTGTGGCGCTAAAGAAAAAGTCATATGATCCCTAAAGTCATTAGCAAACATTCTCTAAGAATTGAGGATTTGTGCCAATCCCTCCAGTAGAAGTTTAGATTTTTAAGTTAAGAAAGAAGCGTAACCAATCACAGTATGGCATAATATGGTTCGAAACTTGTAATGAAACTATCAAAAGATCAATTTTTGTTTACCACAATGCCAGTATTGTCATTATTTACCATACAATTTCAGTATTGATCCAGATCTGTGTGTAAAAACCACAGACTGTATATAAGAAGTGGACGTAGTCATTGTTATGTAACCCATTGGTTTGTGGACTGCTGTTATGAAGCCTTGAGTTTAGCGTTTTAGCTGCCGACATCTTGAACAGAAGTTACCATATTTGAATTGCTGAGGAGTGATGTAGAGACACTGTGTACGGCTCTGGTAGCTACCTGTCAATCACAGTAGCCCCGCCCTAAAACATACTCTGGTTTATGGTCTATGTTACTCTAAATGGACCATCATTTACTAAATGAACATCATGCTGTATTGAAGAAGACCTGTAACTAGAGATTGAGACCATAAACTCATGTTTACAATGTTTACTGAGGTAATAAATCAAGAGAGAAGTAGAGTCATTTTCTCATAGACTTCTATACAACCAGAGGAGTCGCCCCCTGATGGCCACTAGAGAGAATGCAAGTTTTAAGACACTTCTGCATTAGGCTTCATTTGTCAGAACCTGCTGTTGCAGTCTGGTTAAAGTCTGTTTCAATTTAATAATTCATCCAGAGAACAGTGAAATAATTACCATCGAGGGGACATTCATCATGCTTCATCAGCGGGATGATTGTGTGTCCACCGGGCCTCTAAAACTACGGTTAGAAGGTCAGCTCGAGCCTCAAACTCATCACAACTTTAGAATGAGATCATCAAGAGTTTACTGCAAAAAAATGTTTCTGATGTTGCAGCGCTGTAGTCATGACGACATTGATTTCCAATAGCGTATGTTAATAATGTGTGAGACGTATTGATCTCCACATGGAAACTATTTTTCTCACTTCTGTTCATGTGGAGGTCAGAGTGAAGGTTCTGCTGCGGGTGAGGCTGTGGGATGCTGATGGACAATTTATGTACTGGCAGATACTGTTGGCTTGATAATTATCCTCTTTCTATTCTTTATTTTGTAATTAGTTATTTGTCAGTCAAAAGAAGTGTCTCAAATTAAAGTCTCACCAGGACACCGACTTGAATACCCGATGCAGAATATATATTTTAGCCTCTATCTTCCAGACCTAGAGAGCATGTGATCTCAAAAAGGAGCAATCAGTGATAACAGGAAGTTTAAACTTTTAGGTTTCTGCAGATATCAACCCAACTCTAACAATATCTGTTCTGTTTTTGATGTTTAAGAAATATATTTGTTCAGATGGCAGAATTAAATCCACAATTTATCGTTGTTTTACAGATCAGTGAACAAACAGGCTTTAAATAGACCACACATACTGAGGCAAACTGCTGCAATCAAGGCAAATAGATCACAGTCCTGTGTCCTCTCTGACAGAGAAGTTAAAATGTTGTGAATGAAAACAAAACATCTTGACAATATCTAAATGAGAGAATTAATCAGATATCAAATAAACTATATTTGTCGTGTGTATTCAAAGTTAGTCTACAAGATCAAATGAGAAGTCAAACAAAGATACAAAAAAAATGAAACATGTTTCTCATTAAGAGAAGGAAATCTAGAAGCCTTTTAAGTAAAGTGATGTTTGAACATATTCTCAAATTGTAATTATGATTCATAATGTTCAGCCATTGTATAGACAGGATTTTGGCTTTAATTAAATGATAATTTAGAGAAAGAGAAAATATTTGCCAATTTTACTTAACAGCAAAAACAAATACCTATCTGAAGTAATGCAGTTACAATGATAGATATACGACGAAGCGACATAAACAAATAAATGCCATAAAGGGAAGAAAGACTGTCTGATAATGTATCCAATTAACTTTTTTTTTAAGATAAATGGTTTCTTGTACCACATAAACCCTTTGTCATGTGTTTTAAAATGCTTTACATTCATATATTTGGATATTTTATGTCAAAGTTTTAGTTTCTTTGAGAGAGGACACACCTGGGATCCATCACGTCCTGATTGCAGTCAGCTGCCTGCAGGAGGAGTCTATATTAAGCCTCTGTGTGTCTTCCTCTGTAAGAAGTTGTCAGAGGCTGAAAGGCATCAGTGGGTCTCTTTAGGTCTCCTTTGTCTCAGAAAATCACGAATTACATTCTTCTTTAGTGTTTGTCAATGCACGTTATAAGTTGATTCCTCAACTTTTTTACAAATACATGCAAATATAAAACTTTTTGGGCGGTTCTGAACCATTTATAGTTGGTGTGTTTGCAAAACCACTTCCCACAGTATACAACCTACATTTGATTGATTCATTTGGAATTTCTTAGTCTTAACAAGATGCAAGTCTGGACAACAACATGAACTTGAGAAGTGAACAGTAGAGTGTGTCTGCAACGACCACTGCTGTAATGTTTGTTGTGTTTTTCACGCACACATCTCATGCAACAGATACGCTCTCATTTTCATATGCAGCTGTCTGCTCCAGATCCATGCAGCCAAACTGCAGTTCATGCTTCACATTGACTGTTTGCTTCCTCTGAATAGCTGAACAGTCAGCAATATTTCAGTCAGGAGGACGCTACTTCAATAACGGCACTTAAATTGTTATTTTAACCCAAACGATAATCTATTCCTAAACTTAACCAAGGAGTTTTGTTGCTGAAAATTGTTTGGGGGGAGTATTTCTCGAGCATTTTCCTGTGAAGACGGAAGTTTATTTTGAAAAGACGGAATGCGTGTAACATGCAGAAATTGACACGTGTTGCAAAACGCATAAAAAATGATGAATAATTTTCCGTAAGATATATATATATATATTGTATGAGGATAGCTTGACCCCAGTAGAGTTTGGCAATATGTTAAAAATATTTCAAACAAGCCACTGTTAGCACAACAACCAGCAATTGCTGATATATTTCTGTGTGATTAACACTAAAGTCTGTCCTCTTAACACCCTTGCATCCCTTCTATCTGTGCTCCAGTCCAGGGAAGCTGCTGGATGTGGATGACCACTACTACCAGACGCTGTCCTCCAGCAGGTCTGAGCCCTGCATCTCCACGGAGGACACGTCCCCCGACAGCATGTCTGAGAGGAGGCCGTCCATAGAGAGGAGAGGGTCCATGGACGACAGCCTGTCCACAGAGCTGTCACCAACCGCTGCCGGTAGACGGACCAGAGAGAGGGCCGTCACCGATCCAGATCCTCCCAGACCTGTATGTGACGACAGGTATGTCCTTCTCCTCTGCAGTATGTGTTTGATTTGAAAGGATCACAGGAACGGCTGCCAAACTGAAAGGTCATAGATGTGACCTCTCTGTTGGTGCGTCTTTGTATCCTGTCAGTGGTCCAGAATAGTGCAACAAATCAAAGCTCTACACTGCGATTACTAATTTGCCATTTTGCCTTTTTGGTGATCGTTAGGGTAAACTTGACCTTCAATATCAATATTGCCAAACATATCAGCTCCTTTAGACCTTTTTGAAAGCAGCTGAGAGTTAACTTCCTGTTTAGGAGGCCCAGTGTAACAGAACAGTGTTCAGCACCCAGAATATACTGTTTTCTTGGTCTCTGTTTTTAACATTCTATGTAAACGGCAAGCCTCACTTGCAGTCCAGTTGGTCAAAGTGACAAATCCAAGTTCACGCTTCATCTGTTTTGCAGTCCTGCCCGGTCACTGACTCAGACAGCCGGCACACATGATGAATGATCACTGCAGATGATAAACAATATGAAATCTTTCTCCTGAATGTGAATCGTTTCGTCTCCTTCCTGGTTTTTTTTGTTGTAAATCTTTTAAAACCTTCTCTTGTCTCCTGTGTTGTGTTCACAGACACTCCCTTCCCAGGATGACCTCCACAGAGAGTCGGACCGATGACAACCCGTATGACTTCAGACATCTGCTGAGGAAGACCTCCCAGAGACGAAGGCTCATCAAACAGTACTGAACACACGACTGGACTTTTTAACCGTTTGGCACATAATCTATCAAAACCTTAATGTGGCGATGTATTATCATATATCATGTTATGAGATATATGAGTATGTTATCCATCAAAGCTTCTTAAAACAACTGATAAGTTACGTAAATGAAAAGCACTGATAATACGTCTTATTGATCTAAATGCAGAAAGGATGAAGGTTAATGTAAATAATAAAATGCTTTCCCCTTAAAACTGTAAATGAAGGTTTTATTTATGTGATTTGTAAACTAGACATTGACACTTTTGCTCATTTTGCTGCATCAAATTCCTTTGGTCAAAGATTAAGGTTGTCCGTATCCAGTTAAACACCAAATAGAATTGTATGAACTATATCTATACATCATGTGAATACAAAAGCCATGCTCTTACACTTGAATACTTTGCATTTCAAGCCATTTTGACGAATGTATCTTTCTGAAAAGCTGCTTCACTGTTGTCAAATTGTAAGAAATGTACATTCTCTCCTCTGCTGTAATGTGTCTGTTTTTGTTCATTTAAACATAAAATATAATAAATTCCTTGTGATGTTCAATTCATCTTACATTTAGCACAGCTTCCCCCCATACAACATGAATTCTCCTTACCTCATAGCCAAGCTTTGCAGATCTTTGGTGGTTTAAAAAAAAAGGTCTAAGATATCAGAAGCAGCTTTCATGTTTATATGAAACAAGCCTCTGTAAATTCTTCTTTATGTATTATTTTCCACATTGGCTCGAGTATTTCTTTGAGATTCAACCACTGACCTTTTTATATGACATTTTAAAGGAGAAAACCCCCACAGGGAGTGTTCGTGAATCCCCAACAACATGCTGACTGCACACACGGACATAGAAAAAACTACATACAGCCAAAAAACATCCAGACAGAACACAGACACCAAGGAGGCATCAATGTAGACTCCAGGGTTATTAATATTATTGGATGGGTGGATCATAGAGAAAGAAGGACTAATAATGTTGTTTTTGAAAGTGAAATAAAAATTAAACTTCCATAAAAAGAGAGATAAATTAAAAGCTTTAAGAAAGCTATTAATATCAGGAATATAAAGTGTAAGGCCTCTTTGGAGATCACAGACTTACTGTAATTCTATATACAAATATAACCGGATCAACAAAGCTTTGCCAAAGGGTTCAGTTTATTTTAATGAGTCCTTTGTGTCATTAAATGGTTGTTGGCGATTGCATTCATAAATCATAGCATATGTAAAGCTTTCATGCCTGCAGGCTCCGTTTGCTCTCATTCATGTTTAAACGATAAGAAAACAGTGTTGGATTGTCATTTGTAGCTGATAAATTGTGGAATTAGACTCTGATACTATTTTATATTCATTCGTATTTTTATATTTTGACAATCCAAAATCCACAACAAGTTTTTTTATCTCATTTTAGGGTGACATAACATTGGATATCAATATTTTCTCGATACTTGAGTTGAAGAAAGTCCTAATAATCATATTTATATGTGAAAATCATAAATCTATGTGTGTTATTCTTTCTGCAAACTGCAGCAAGTAAACAAGTCACGAGTAATCAATACTTATTTGGAGTAACGAGCCCCCCCCCAAAAAAACCACTGACTGGAGAGAGGAGGGATCCACGCGTAATGTCGTGCGTAATTGAAGACGTCTCCACTCCGCCCAGCTGCTTCCTCCAGAGAAAATAGGTCCACGACCGGCGGGCAGCTGAGTTAGTTGGCATTCAGAGGACAGGGGACAGAAGTGTTGGTGCTCGGATGGAGTCACGACGCTTTGGTTCGTCATGACTTTGAAGTGAATCACGACAGGATTTCTTCAGTGACGCAAAATTTAGGTTGGATGCAATTAAGGCTGTTCTGCGCCACACATGATGCACCAGCAGCTGAAGCGCATAGCTGCTTTGTTTTGACACCACTTCTTTTAGGGGGGCTGCATTTCGTTTTGGTTTTATTTTTATTAGCCATCTTCATCCCCCAAAAAAAACATTTCACCGCAGATTTTTTTCTTTTTTTTTGCGCCTGAACTCTATAATTGAACATGAAGTGAGCAGAGCGCAGTTTTGCGGATTTTCTCTCCTGGGAGGACACTGCTGCTGCTGCTGCTGCTGCTGCTGCTGCTTCTTTTTTTTTTTTTTTTTTTGTTGCTCAGTGCACCTGTGGAGAACGAGCCCACCGTGGATGTATCTTTCTCTCATCCTTGTCTCGTCTCCAGGCTCTCCTCTGCAGCGCTGGTGTGTTTTCAGCACCACACCAGCTTTGGACAGCTCCGGCTCGTCTCGTTGGATGGGCTCCGTCGGTCTCCGGGTCTCCAGCAGCTCCTAACGACCGGCAACGATGGCATCGCAGGGTTTCTGGTCTCTCGGCGGGGATAATACGGGGGCCAACCCCGGGAGCCAGAGCCCCAACACCCGTGAGTGGCTTATTTTTGTGTGTGATGGACCAAAGGAGCTGCTCTAATCCAGTGCATTGTCTCGATGCCAGACAGGCCTGATGTATCATTCACACCTTTTAATGTTTCACCCTGCAGGATGCAAGAAGCCCATCCACCATTTATTGCTTCTTGCATGTCGATTTTTTTGTTTTTTTTTGTTGTTTTTGTTTCTGCTTCCATCTTAAAGTTGGACTCTGAACCCCGGAGCATGTTCATCCGTATTTGATTTATCCCTTCTGTCTTCCAGCCAGGGCTTGGTGCCAAGCGGCGGCCCAGAAATTATCTGGAGGAATTGGATCGAAATTATGTGGTATGTGTGTGTGTGTGTGTGAGAGAGAGGGGATGCTGATGCTATTTCCATCATTATATTCACAGTTAATCATCATCATAGTCAGGGTAATAAAAAAAACAATGTTATTTTATTTATTTTATTTCATTGTGATGTCCAAAGCGCTGCTGAGTGTCGGGGAGGAGAAACCCGCCGAGCCGGCCGCCAAGCAGCCGCCGGAGACCGAGGCTGCCAGCACCTGCGGCTGCAACAAATCCTGCAACTGCACCAAAGCTTCTGTGGGCTTCTCCGACCTCTATTCAACAGGTAGGGAGAGAAAGCAGGCAGTAAACCAGCATGTCCAACACCGTTACATCTGTCTCATTGAGTCACAGCTTGGCCTTGCTTTGCAGATTAATTCATTCATTTGCAGATTAAATGCCATCAACAAGTCATGTTATATAGTTCAGTCATTCTTTTTTTCGAAATGAATGAAAGACGTTTTAATAAAGGATTTCACACATTTTAAATCGAATTTTATATCAATAATTGCCAATTTTTTTGATTTTCAAAGAGGTGATCCGCTTCATTCTTTGTTCCCAGCGTGAATTTAAAAAAAGGCTACATTATGTAAAATAATGGCAGAACTTATGCATATTTGGATGCATCCTTATATCCACATCTAAAATTAATATCTGCAGTAATATGTGAGTTAAAGTGGTTTTTCTACGCGGTTGTTTGGAGAGGTCACCTTCAGCACAATCTCTTGTTTTAAGGTGTTGAACGTCACAGGAACTTCAAAAACTAACTTAAATATTTACACCTGTAAAAACGTAACAAAATATGGGATTTTTTTTGTCCATTTTGAAGGCCTGTAAGATTATTAACCCTCAAAAAACAGGCCTACACTTATGCATGTTAATGTTGCATGAACACAGACAGATAAATCCCAAAATGTCTCCCTGCTGCTGCTTTCATCTTTCATCTTTCATCTTTAATATTTAATATTCTCTCTCCACAGACCTGTTACCTGCTCTGGACAGCGACGCCAAAACGATGACCTTCCTGCAGGAAGTGGTGGATATTTTAATGGCCTACATCGTGGAGTCTTTCGATCGGGAAACGAAAGTGATCGATTTTCATTATCCGAACGAGCTGCTCCAGATGAACAACTGGGAGCTGCAGGGAGAGCCCGCCTCCCTGGATGAGATCTTGATCAGCTGCCGTGCTACTCTCAAATACGCCATCAAAACAGGTGAGGGCCTCAGTCTGAAGGTTGATGAATAGCCTGCTTTATTTCTGACTCTACAAACATGATGAATAGTTTCATTTTTGGGGCATGTTAGGACATATTCCAGCTGCATTGATGCAGGCCTGAAGTCCGGCCTGCAGCTTATCTTCATGGAAAATATGTCTAAAATCAGCACAGACATTTATTATCTTATACAATAAACATGCATATTATCTAGATAAAATAACTGAATGAATGAATAGCACAGAGTCGATGCAAGCCCTAAATTATAACACAGAAAAGCCTAAATGTGTAACAGATGATACAATGTACCAGACAATCAGTAATTGGCAAATCCAACAATGCATAGTATAGACAGAATAAGACCATCTGTGTTTAAAATAAATAAATGACGTCTATTAAAACAATCCACCTGGAAGTCCTCCTCCTCCTCCTCCTCCTCCTCCTCCTCCTCTTGGCCACCAGACCGATAAATGCAGTGACGCAGTACATCTGGTTCCCCTAGTAGGAGATAATGGGCTAATAACTGCTCTTCATAGGCCAAGTCCATTATTCTCTCCACGCTGACACACTGGAGAACATTTACAGCACCAGACAGAGTTCATCCCCAGAAAAAACAACACAGATATTTATAGATTGTTTTAGTTTATAAACATTTAATAATTTACATATAACTGATATATGGACATTTCAGGTGTTTTTTTCTAAATGTACAATATCATTACTTCTACTGTGAAGACACATTTATATTATCAACTGTCTCTAAATATATTGTCATTTCTATAAACACAAATTATATAAACCGTTTATTGCAGTTAATGCTTATATATGCTGAATTGGAAGGGGTTAAAACACAGTGTTACATTACATGTTTATAGTTTAAAATAAATGTGTCTAACTTAGACATTCATCATGAATTACACTCTTACATCACCTTGTTTAGACCAGTTTTTCTTGTTTTTTTAAAATATCTACATTTAATTTACTCATTTTCAGATCTCCTCTGTGTGTGATGTATTCTTCTTATTTTTTTTTTAAAAGGTGGGAAAAACCCAATTTTGGTGTTTATACCCCCCACTAAACTCCTACACTACTCATGCAACACCAGATGTGTTCATAATCACTCAAGATGATCCAAAACGTCACTGCAGCTGCATTTGTAAGCTGCAATTAAAGCGTTTAGAAGATGACAGCTTCGCTTTCTTTTGCACAAACTCAGCATAAACACATGGGAGGCATATTTCAATTTTCCCTGACGCCAGATCAAATGTTCAAATTGCAGCCGTCTCTCACGACTCTCACTCTCTCATTTTCTTTTCCTGCAGCCCATCCCAGGTACTTCAATCAGCTCTCCACAGGATTAGACATGGTCGGACTGGCAGCCGATTGGCTGACGTCCACCGCCAACACCAACATGTAAGTATGTGGCCCGTCCTTCATCATGATTTCAAATGGTGATAATGACAATGACAATGAATTCCATTTCCGGTCCATCCGTATGCCGTCTGCGAGGCCTGATAGTGGCTCCTTTCCTTTTTTTCCCCACTCAATCATGGCAAATGAAAAGGGTGAAATGAAAGGCAGATCCTCCCCCTTTTATCCCTCCCCCTCACCTCACATCTCCATGGGGATTCAAGGGGAGAAAATTAGCCCTGAAATTAAATTCAGACTAATCTGAAGCTAATTTTGGTGTGTGTGTGTGTGTTTTTGTGCTGATAAACTCTGCAAGCGTCGGCCTTGGCAACTAAGTGCCACTGCAAAATACGGCTGCTGTTGACACGAGAGAGAAGGAGGGGGGTTAGAATCACTGCAGCTAATACACCATGTAATAGCAGAAAAACATTTCAGGAGGCATATACGGGAAATGTGCTTTTTTTAGTGCAGCAAGGATGATGAAAATGTGAGATTTCTGCACAACAAAGAGCCTCGGGCCTCTGAAATGTGGAAAAAGAAACTCGGGTACATTTTGTACAAAAGCATGACTGCAAACTAAGATATTGCCTCTTTGGAAATAAAGGCGAATCATGTGCTATCAACAATAATTCTACATGTTTAGCACACAAAATATGGATTTTTATCCCTCAAGAATTTGATTGATTTAGTGTTTTTCACCTCTAAATATGTCCCCGAAACACACAAACTGCAGGGGAATAAGAACAAATGTCCTCTTTTTACTGGCTGTTCTTTTTCGGGGGATGAGTCACAGCACATTTTTGTGTAACCGACCGGCACCATGTGATGTCCCTTGTGTAACGCAGGTTCACCTATGAGGTGGCTCCTGTCTTTGTGCTGCTGGAGTACGTCACTCTGAAGAAGATGAGGGAGATCATTGGCTGGACGGATGGACGAGGAGACGGCATTTTCTCTCCTGGTATGTGAGGCGATGCCAAAACCCCACCACCCCTCTGTTTCACTGAAAATGGAACTGCCTGCGTGTGTGTGTGTGTGTGTGTGTGTGTGTGTGTGTGTGTGTGTGTGTGTGTGTGTGTGTGTGTGTGTGTGTGTGTGTGTGTGTGTGTGTGTGTGTGTGTGTGTGTGTGTGTGTGTGTAATGTGTCAATTTGCATTTTTGATGATATAAATGGAACTCGTTTCTAAGTCAATTAGCATAAAATGATTTTTCCAACTTAAGGCCCCCACCTCGTCACGCTCCGGTCTCTTATTTCTCTCGTGCATTTCTGTTTGACACGTGATGAGGAGCAATCATTGGAGAATTTGATGACAAAGACCGTGATTAGCTCTGACATTGTGGACAGTTGGATGCTGTTTCATCCCTCGATACGCTCTAAACAAAGGATTATTTGTTGTTGTTGTTGTTGTTGCATTATTTCAAAGCATGCACGGACATTTTTAAAGTCTTCTCTGAAACCCTGCATCATTCCCATGAGACTCTCCCAGTTCAGGCTGTGACACTGTGACACTGACCACACAATAACCACTGAGCCCTGTCTGTCCTCCAGGTGGTGCTATTTCTAATATGTACGCCATGCTGCTGGCCCGCTTCAAGATGTTCCCCGAAGTGAAGGAGAAAGGAATGTCATCTGTTCCCAGACTGGTGGCCTTCACATCCGAACATGTATGAATTTATGTTTCAATTCAGCAGATAAACTTTGTCAATATGTGTCATATTGGATCAAATAATGATCATTGATCACTATTTCAACATTCTTCTTAAATGAAAAAGTCAAAGATCTTCCTCTCCGGTGCACACATACCTTCAAATAGTTATGCACATTTTGGCTGTGGCTGTGTTTGATGTGTGTTTTTAGAAGTGACTTTGTGTCGCGCTGTCATGAAGCTGAACTTATCAGTGTCACACTTCATCTATAAAGGACATTTGAAAGATGCTGTGAGCAAGAAAACACACACAAACTAGCATTTGAGGAATGTACACATAAGGTGGTGAACAGACAGTTAAACACAATTAGTCTTTCATGGTTTCTCTGTTACCTTTCAGAGCCATTTCTCAATCAAAAAAGGAGCAGCAGCTCTTGGCATTGGGACGGAGAGTGTGATCTGCATCAAAGCAGATGAAAGGTAAAGTCGGCCTCTCGTTTCAGCACTAGAACTGAAAGGTTAAATATTAGAAGCTGAATTCTGTTCCTTTATTTCAAAGCGGAAATATTTACTTTAACTCCTCTATATTTATATGATTCCTGTAGTTACTAGTACTTATGCAGATGAAGATTTATGTTTAACAACATGTGATAAGCTCATAAAATATCAACGATCAAACCAATGGTTTCCAATCTTTTTGGCTTGTGACCCCTTAGAATAAAAAAGTGTCTTTTTTGGGTCAACTGTCACATGTTTTTGAGAGCCTTTCCCCCATTAAACTTCTTAATTTAACTAATTTAAATGTCCCAAAGAAGTAAAACTCTCCAGTATTTGAGAAACATTTCTGTAGCATAACTTAAGTTGTTCTGTTTTTCCTCTCTCATTTATTACCTCATGACCCCTCAGATGAATCATGTAACAGTATATAAAGAGTTCAAAACTAGCTCCACCTCGGCCAGCTGCCTCACTAAAATGCTGTTTACACATTGATGCATCAAGTAGGTTTTTGCCTGCAGGACTTTTACTTCTAATGTAGTATTTCCACATTGCAAATGATCTGAGTTCTTCTTCCATCACTGATGAATTCTACAAACAACTCGAGAAGCAACTGAAGCTTGTTTTTTCTTTGGCAGTGGTAAAATGGTCCCAGCTGACCTTGAGAGGAGAATACTGGAGGCCAAACAGAAGGTAACGTTACACACATTAACAACACAGATCTAAACACGGCAGATATTACTTCATACAGCCTTCACTGTCTCGCACTCAAGTCGACTGAAACCAACGTCATCAGCTGCTTTCATGTACAATCATTTCCTGTCCGTGCCTCTGCAGGGCTTCGTTCCCTTCTTTGTGAGCGCAACCGCTGGAACGACAGTCTACGGAGCCTTTGATCCTCTCATCGCCATCTCTGACATCTGCAAAAAGTACAACGTCTGGATGCACGTGGACGTGAGTGAAACAAATCGACCTTTTTAGTACAAAATCTGCATAAATGTCTCCTGTTGCCTCATTTAAAACCCTGTTATAACCTAAAAAAATCTCCCAATAAGAGGGACTTTAGTGGAGGAATACACAGAAATGCTGAGCTCACCAGTGACTTTGACAAATCTATTATGTCTGTCTGGCCTCTAACTGCTTTCGGTTGACCCAGATAGGAGCCCAGCCATTTCCTATCTAACACTGGGGATTAGAAAAACTGGAACAGAGGCTGTAAATCACCTCCTCCCCCCCTGACTTTGCCATCATGAGCCCTCTCACTGAAGGAACTCTATCTGTTATTGAAGGTGATTTAGCCCTGACAGGGGGACACCTCTATTAAGAGGCATAAACGGCCTTATCTATCATCCCTCAACTGGATGAGATGGAGAAAAAAACACATCTTGCTTTGTAGCTGCTGCTTTTGTTTTTATGGATACAGAAATAAGAACTTTTAAAGGCCTTCTTTAAACATTATGAGGCCGGAAAATCCAGAGATTCTTGTAAAAAACGTCACACAAACTTGACGTTTAGACCTTTTTGAAAGCTAACAATGCTGTTTAGAGCGAAGAATTGAGTGTCCCCGTAACGACCTTGAAGTTGTATTCTCAGTGTCACATGATGATGATTGTCTGTCTGTCCTGTCAGGGTGCGTGGGGAGGAAGTCTCCTCATGTCACGGAGACACAGGTGGAAGCTGGATGGAGTTGAGAGGCAAGTTGATATATAAAATATAGATTATATTTTTTTTTACAAGAAGTTAAAGAGAGTTTGAAGTAACAAGGCGTTGATGGTTGTTTCTGTTACCTGCAGGGCCAATTCAGTAACATGGAACCCACACAAGATGATGTCCGTCCCTCTGCAGTGTTCAGCCCTGCTGGTCAGAGAGGAGGTAGGCCTCTTCGTCTCACGCACACAGTGCATTTGAGTATTGGTTTATTCTTGCGAGATTATAAACGTTCCGGGTGTGATTTCTCAGGGTCTGATGCAGAACTGCAACCAGATGCACGCCTGCTACCTGTTCCAGCAGGACAAACACTACGACCTCTCCTACGACACCGGGGACAAAGCGCTGCAGTGCGGACGCCACGTGGACATCTTCAAGCTGTGGCTCATGTGGAGAGCTAAGGTAGTTCGTTCTCTCTTGCATGCAGCTCTTTGAAATGGAGTTTTTTTGGTTGGCGATAAGCATCCTTAAGTTATGCCTTTGGTCAGCGTGTGATGTCTGCCTCGACAAGGCCGAAACATCTGGTTCTGCTGAGTGAAGCCGATTCAAACTTCAAGCATTCTATTTACTGGCCAGCAGTGGGCTGGCCTACGGTTGCAAAAAGAAGTCTAATTGTATTGAAGTCTACAAGAAAATGACTCTACTTCTCTCTTGATTTATTACCTCAGTAAACATTGTAAACATGAGTTTATGGTCTCAATAGCTAGTTTCAAGTCTAGATTTAGGGGGGAGGTTAATGCTCTTTAAATCTTTAACGTCCCTAATTATTAATATTTTTTCATAATCTGTGAGTGAGGTAAGAAAAAAATGGAGAGGTAGAGACAGTAGTACACAGACAAAAGTATTCAAATGCATATTATTCTTAGTATTCAAAGGGAACTTTACCATTTTGCATCCAAACAATACAATACAATGCAGTAGGTGTTTGCTTTCAGCACCATTTAGTTTTTACTAACCGATCCAAACGTTTCCTTCGACAGGGCACCATCGGGTTTGAGGCTCAGATCGACAAGTGTCTGGAGCTGTCGGAGTACCTCTACAACAAGATCAAAGACAGAGAAGGATACGAGATGGTCTTCAATGGGAAAGTACGTCCACATTTAACTTCTGCCCTCCACAAGAATCATTAAACATCCGAATAATCAGAGAAGAGTAGCCAACATTAGTCCTACATTCAGTGTCATTATGGGTGACTTGATTGACACGCAGCATGCTCTCTCTTTGTGTTGGATGAATGCCATTTTTACCTCTAGCTGCCAGTATAATGCGCTGCTATTATGTTTAATGAATAGCATAGCAGGGCTGTAATTGCTCATATGCATATGAATGGCGTCGTCTGAAACATCTCCTACAACAACCCGAACATATGCGGCTGTGATGGGATTATTAAGCTAAAAACTCTTTTGCACAAGGAGTTCTTGGACATCCAGAGTTTTTTATAGTGAAAGCTCTTTAAAGTTTTAAGGTTTATTGCCACAAACGACTGAGAGAACGTCATAACCCAGAGGGTGTTGGGGAGAAGCCAAGTCTTCTGGGCATCGGTCCAGGTGTTCACTTGTCTGAAGCTCCCATCGAGCCATTAACATCAATCTGATGCTGAATACACTACAACCGAACCAGAGCAGGTCGTATAAATGAGGCCGGTGTGCATGGCCAGTCAGCTGTAGGTAATGAATGGTCTACACCGCAGGCCTTCACATGCCAAAAATAAGAGAGCTGCGTTGGCTTTCAGACGTATAGAGAGAGTCTGAGGAGGAGGCAGCTACCTGTCTGAAGCTTTGAACACCTAATGGATTTCCATTTTACGCCGCGGAAAGACATTTTCAAACAGAACCCGCTCAGGCTTGAAGAAATTGACGGGCAGCGCTTTTTATTTTGTGGTGTCTGTAGGATTTCAAGCAAAGGTGATTGCTGTAAATGTGTGTATGCGGACTGCATCTGTATTTATATAGTTGTAGGTATATGTAAATACAATATGTGTGTTTTCACAGACTGGTAATAATAATACATTTTCCAATATTGCCATCACAATACAATATATATATAATTAACTAGATTGATGTCTAAAAAACCCTTATTTACAGCTTTTTCTACTAATATTGTTTGTTTTCAATTACAATGTTAAAGGCACTCTGTGATATGGGATGCTAGCATCTACTAGATTATTGTTTTGTCAAAAAAATTGTATTGTTTGCCACTTGAAGGCAGTGCAACAAGCTGTGGTAATAACCTGGTAATAATTATCTGTGTGTTCATTACTACGAGCAATTCTTTTTGCATTACACATAGTTAATTAATCAATTGTTACTGTAAAAATACTGATTAAACAGCTTTATAATAGATAATATTCTACGTTTTTAATTATAATGGGCTTGTAAAAATATGTACGTGATTATAGAATCTCTCAAATTAATCAGATATTTTTTTTTTTTTTTAAATAGATAATCCCTGCGATTTTCATGCTACCACTGGGGGGCGCCAAAGACAACACAAGTCAATTCTAAACACAGTGGCTTTAATTTTAACATCAGACATAAAAAAAATATATATATATCCTCATGAAACAATTAGAAGTCTGCAGTATTGAATTATTCCTCAGTCTTAAATTTGCATGTTTTGCTTTCCGTGGTGGTTGATTCCTCTCATCTCTTGTGTGTTCCCCACAGCCTCAGCACACCAACGTCTGCTTCTGGTACCTCCCTCCTGGGATCCGCTACATGGAGGACAAAGAGGAGAGAAAGAAACACTTGCACAAGGTGGGCGAGCCGAGATAAGAAGAAGCCCGACTATAATATCTAACCAAAAAACACCGTTCACTGCACCTTTCATTTGCCCTACAAGCATTTCACTCCTATCGGGCCTAAACCATCACATGTTCTCCTCATTAGGGACAACATTGCTGCCACTTAAAGTAAAAAATACTTTGCCATATACTTAGTAAATTGTGACAGTCTTACTCGCAGACGGAGGGGTATCACAGGCCTGATTTAGAGCGAGTGAGGCTATTCAGTTAGCTCACGGCGGCCATTCAGAGGATCCCACAGCAGCGGGGGCTACTAATTGACAATTAGGGCAAACAGATGGAGTACGTGCCGCCCATTCAAAGAGCTCTCTGTCTCTGTAAAACCATCCACCATAGATCGCTTGTCACAGCACATCAAACGGAGAGATTTCCTTTTTGTTTTCCAAAGTTTGACAGAAAAAAACAAACAACCGTGGATACGCCTCACTGAAACAGAGTGTTTGGACTGCTCGCTCTCATTTTGTCTGCAGACTCTGACACTCAGATTGAGGGATGATGTAATGTTGAGGTAAACGTCCAAACTTGAGGAGCTTAATTTCCACTTACACTTAATGACTACCCCTGAAGGATTACTGGAAAATTGTCAGCAGACTGATTTGACGGAAATCTGCAGCTGCTGATTGATTATTTTTTACAGAAAACTGCAACGGCACACCTGCAAGAGATTGAGAGGGATTATGGGAGGATAGCTACAGGAGAGAACTTTCCACTGCACTGCAGCCTTTACTCAGATTCTCTCCTTAAGTAAAAATAGAAATACCACAGTGTAAATATACCTGTAACAAGTCCTGCATTCCAAAATCTCCTTCAGTAAAAGAACATATTGTATTTAACGCATCAAAAGACAAAACAAAATACTCACTTCATAAAATTTCCCCTTTTAGAGTGTAAAGCCATGGAGCCTTCAAGGTCCTGAAAATCTTATGCACCCTATATAGTTAATTTAAAGTACTTATAGCTGCCAGGAGGATCTTGAGATCGGTGGCTTGTGTGCGTATGTGAGTGACTGTGCATCTTTGTGTCTGTCCGAGGCTATTCTTGCATTCTGTTGCAGCAAACAGCATAATATTTTGGGTGCTCATTCACTTTTAAATGTAAAATCAAAGTTACTATAGCAGTTAAATAAATGTAGTGGACTAGAAGTATAGTGTAGCATAAATTGGGTATACTTAACTGTATTTGAGTAGCTCAAAATTGGGCTAAAGTAACGTACTTGTACACAACCCTACAAGTTAATTTCCTTAGCAATCTAGTTTATTCTGCTAAGTAGCAAAAAGATATTCTCACCTATCCAAATAAACCAAACCAATGGAATGATGAAGAGTTTATACAGTGTTTGATTTTCTCTATGTTTCTATTTATTCATGCTGTATTTTATGTCTCTTTCAGGTGGCTCCAGTGATAAAGGCCAGGATGATGGAGTACGGTACAACCATGGTCAGCTACCAACCGCAAGGAGACAAGGTCAACTTTTTCCGCATGGTGATCTCAAATCCAGCGGCGACCTTCGAGGACATCGACTTTCTTATCGAGGAGATTGAGCGACTCGGCCAGGATCTATAAGACTCATCTCACCAAATCCTCCCGTACTTTTCCCTCTTGACGGATGAATTGTTTGTCGTGAATGTACTGGTAAACTTTTTTTCTTTTTCTCTCTCTTTCCTCCAAAAGTCACATATTTAAGAGTATATTTGAGGAGAAAAAAAAGATCTACAGATAAATATATCCATATATTACGTATTGTAGCTTTGCCGTGGACTAACTTGGTCCAAAGCTATGTATAAGTGCTTCTGTCCGCCTTCCTATAGTGTAGTTGATCCCTGTAAGTGATGTAACTTGTACTTTTTGTGATATGAAATGCTTGTGCAATAGGTTGATAAGGAAGAGTTTTTTTTATTTTTGGATCATTTCTCATTTGCAGAGTACGTTGTTAAGTGCCAAACGTGGTTGTGTTCTATTGTAACTTTACATTTTAAACTTCTGGTTTAAAACAAAACAACAAAAAAAAGCACTTCACTTTACCTCAGCTTAATCAACTGCCTTGTCGGACATTTTTCTCCTGACTGGTGATGCATAGAAGAACAAGCACATGGCTGTCAGAAGGAATTATGTGCAAAAGAAGGCATTTCCATCAAAATTACACAACAGTAAAGTAAATTCAAAGCATTTATAAATGCATGTTGCTCCATCCTGCATCACATCAGCCTCTGACATTTCGGTCTGCAGCTTACGATGCTAATTTAATATCGCAGCAACATTTTCTACTGTTTTTACACACACACACTTCTCTCTAGTGTATTTAAGGTGGTTAAAGATCATTTTGTTGATGTAAAAATAGGTACCATTTCCTACCAGGCTGTATATTTAGCTGTGCTGAGTGTGCTTTGCATGATATAATGATAATCTAAAATGAGAATAATCAACATTAAGAGGTAACTTAAGTAAGTTATAATCCTTAAAACTATTCTTTATTTTAAGCCCCATTTTTTGCTACGATAAATGGCCAACATTTGTTTTGCCATTCAAAGTATTTGGAGTTTTAATCTCCAAATAAAAAAACTACTATAAAGGGTTTTTAACTCTTTATAGTAGTTTTAATTGATCGTGGAGGAGTCCACCTTTACCATTTGAAATGCAAAAAGTGCACCCACGATAAAAAGCAGTTTCCGCGCCTTACATGCAAAGCGTCTAATCAAAAATAAACCTCCAACATAGGTTAACTTTTTTTTTAGGGTTACTTACGCAACAAAACTACTTGGTTAGGTTTCGATAACAAAATTATTTGATAAGAAAAAGATTTTGGTTTGGGTTAAAATAAGTACTTTTGGTTTTATAACTGCCATTGATTAAGTGAGCAAGTTACATAACAAAACTACGGTAAATTATGCCCACGTCGACTTTGTTTCACATGGGACATGAACAGCTCTCTCCTGGGTGAAAGTCCTATGTTTGACAAAGCAAATTCTCACCAATGGGCCCACTAATATCAGAAGCTTTTTGGGCCAGTAGTCATCACATGACCTGCAGTACCGACTGTGGCCACTACTCCAAAATATTCTTGCAGCACAGAATTGTTCCTGTTAGTTGAAATGTTAAGGATTATAACTTTTAAGTAACCTCTCATCTACAGTACCATACTAAGTGAAGCTATTGGTCAGTGGTGTTTTTGGATGAGCACTTAATGAAAGATCGTGGATCTTTTAAGAAAACTGGGATTGAGGCACTAATGGTGTTTTTGTCTGAGTAGAGGAACTTCACCAGACTTTGCAGCTACTGCATATCTGACATCACTTGCACTAAATCAGGAGGAGGAGCATCATTTAGCATTGCAACTGAGATTTCTTCTTTATTCATTCACAAGCAATATTCGATTAAGGGTCCAACCAATATACCCTGTAAACAAAACAAAACAACTAATTAAAGCGTACAATAGTAACTGATAATCAAGTTTGCTACTAGTTAAGCTAAAAACATGCTAACTGAAGGCAGGTTAGTTGATGGAGAGTGAACCCTGATTTAAGAAGCAGAGGTTCTGTAGCATTTTCATTAGAAACAAGTTAGAAAAGCACAATTTGCTCAACACGGTCGCTCAGTGTACAATCACTTTTGATCATAGATTGTAAATAGTATTTCAAGATGTCCTAAGCACATATCTTTGTGTATACATAAGTGTATATAAGACGTATAACCAGAGACTATTTGTGAGGTAAAGTTATTCATATTTTCTCTATCTCTAATATAGATTACCTGTATTTTCATCATGTTTGTCCAAAAGGCTTTTTTCCTGTACGTGTGTGTACGTGTGTGTATGTGTGTGTGTGTGTGTGTGTGTGTGTGTGTGTGTGTGTGTGTGTGTGTGTGTGTGTGTGTGTGTGTGTGTGTGTGTGTGTGTGTGTGTGTGCGACTTGGTTTGTGACTCTTCTAGCTATTTCAAAGAGAAAATGTGTTTCAGGGACTGGCTTTAAAGAAAACCGACAGATTTCACCTCGAAACACTTGCGAGTCTTTTTTTTTTTGCTCAGAGACTCTGGTGTTTGGATTTTCAAATGAATATGCAAAGCCATTTTTAGACTCTGAAGCTCTGTGTTTTTTTCCGTGCACAAGTGAATACTTGACGGTATGTGCCAACGTGTACCTTAGTGTGTTCGTAACTGTGTTGCCTTAGTATAAATTTGCCAGTATTGTCTAGTTTGCCTCCGAAAATGGGAGGTTGTGCACTTTAGAGTATACACATGACCTAATAACGTGCAATGTCCAATCGTTGTTCATAAGTTGATGTTTAAAAAGAAAAAAAATACTCAAAAATGTAACTTGGTCAGAATGTGACATTAATCAAAGGGTCTGTTGACATTTTCTTTTTTGTTTGCATTTTACAGATATTCTGAAAGTTTTTACGTCCCAACAGAGATTTGCCTCGATTTTAACGTACGTTTTAGATTTATTAATCCTAATTCCCTGATATGATTTGGCGTAAACACTGTGACACAGACAACGTCAGATTTATTACAGCAACACGGGTGGCGGTTTTGGAAAGCCGGACATTTTCTTCTTCTTCTCTCGCTGCTGCTGCTAGACTTTGCTTCCTTTGCACGTGCATGCGATGCCTTGCCTATCCAGCTTGTTTCAATATCTCCTATATATCTCTTTCTATATCTATAAATATATATACATATATACAGTTTGTGTAGCTCCTGTAATTAGCTTTAGTGTCCGATGTATAGCTTTAGCCTGTAGATTAGTGCACTGTCGCTCTAGCCTTTACATGTGATTCTCTGTGTCTTGGGCTTCCTGTAAAGTTTCTCCGTGCCGCAAGCATGCTAACCTTCGCCTAGCATTGTAATCCTCTCCGCGCTTGATCTGACTATCTCTATCCTCCGTCTTTTTTCTTCTTCTGCTTGAAGACTGTCGCAGCTCTGAACGTATTATATAAATATATATCAATCTATCTATATGTGTGTAGTCCCTCCGCATGTCTCTCTGAAAGCTCTTCTCTGCTCTGCACCTGTACGACCTTTTTCTCTCTTTCTCTTCCGCTTCGGCCTCCTCTAGCAGTGACATCGTAACCTCGCGCTTTCCTCCGACGTTTTTTCTCGGCTGCCCTGCTGTCGTTGTGTTTTTGCGTGTCTGAGACGGGTGTGTTGACTCGTGTCACGGTGTCATGACGTCATAGTTTTTTGAAAAGTTTTGTTTCACCAAAAGGCCCTTGACTCTTTGGGATGTATGAGAAACAGAATCAATAAGATGTAGACTTGATTGTCCAAAAACTTGTCCAATGCAAGTGTTGTTAGCCTTTAACACAGAAGTATAGAAAAAATAAATATATATATATATACCCTGGTTTCTTGCTTACAGGAATATATTGTTTGTTGAACAATGAACATCCCTAGTGCTCAGAGTGCGGTTCACTTTCACGTACGATTTTGAATCATATGTTCTGCAAACTGCTGTTCTAGCTTCTCTCAAACATTCATTTGTCCTGAACTATATGTTACTATTGGGAAAAATAGAAATAAATATTGTCAAAACAAAGATGATTTGATTCTTCTTTCTCTTCTTTTTTTAAAATAACATTGTTTGTTGTGCTTCATACTGTAGGGAAAAAAACGAATTGTTACGTAAGTTTCATTTGTTACATAAACTGGAGAAAAGTGGCACTTTGCAGCACTATAAGGTTATTTCTGCGGTGCCAGTACAGCATTGTGTTGATGTCACTTTTCATTTCAGGGGAAATAACAATGCTTCATGTAAAATAATAATAATTAAACATTTAAGTGCTTGCAAATAGACACTAACAAGATTAAAACAAAACAATACTAATAAAGCATGCATGAGAAAAGAGATCATATTATACATTGCAATATATCACCATATTTCCTATATTTCTTATATATTTCTCATTCCTTATTGCTTATATCCTTCACATATATTGTGTTATATGTTGTTGCATTATGTACATAATATACATTTAACTTAGCTATTTGTTTGCATATCAAGTGGTCCTTTGTTTCAATTTTTCCTATATTTCTTTGTGCCTCTGTGTAAGGGCAACTGTAACAAAGCAAAAAAATGAATGACGATAATAAAAATATAACGGTTTTATGCTTCTCGTGCCACTCCAGTTAAAAAAAATCCAGATGTTTATTGTCCTTCTGGTTCTACAAGTACATTTGTGTAAAATTATTTGCAGGGAGGCTTCATAAAGGAAAGAAAAATAAATTGTAAATATAAAATAAATATATAAAATATAATGCAATAACAATATGAGAAGCAATGAAAACATTAACTTGTACTATTTTTGTGAGCAGGTTCACTGGCAGGTTACAAACGTCTCTCTAGATGGCACTGCAGCTCTACAAGTTAGTCTTGAGGGACCAGCAGGGAGAGTCATTTGACCTTAACTAAAAACAGGCATGCAAACCAAATGTGGCTGAAAATTTTGGCTAATAAAAGTTATTATCTGTTTATTGTTTCATTGAGCTGTCATTTCTACATCTTCCTCGTAATCAACTCTGATTACAACATACTTTTACGTCCAAACAAAATAAGAAAGATGCATCCCAAAGTATGCGAAAGGTTCCCAGATGTTTCACCTCATCTTTCCCTCTCAAACACACACAGATAAAGAGGAAAGTACCACGTGGGAATAATCGCTGTCTCTGTGACAAAGACTCACAACCACACAGTGGGAATTACCCTATTTGTTTTATTTAAGTGAATCAGATAAGAAAGTGACACACTGTTTTAAACGAAACATCTGGGCTGCACACTATCAGCTGGCTCTGCATGCAGCCGCTCAGAGGAAGTGGATGGTTTTAACATTACAAATGTGACATGAAATCCCTCAGTTAACTGTTTCCACACAGACTGGTTTTTAAAAATGCACACAAGTATGATTATATACAATTGAATATAATACCCTTTGAAAACTAGTATCTTTATGAAGTTTATGTGGTGAAACTTTGTGTTTTGCTTTTAAAAAGAAAATATAACCTTAAACAAAATATCTGATTATGTAATGTGTAAAACATAGGACACAAGCAATAGTTCATATTGCAGTTTTAATTTGCATGCATAGAGACACTGACAAGATTAACATCTAGAAAGCTAAATGGATACTTCCACATGTGGGTGTATGATGTCATTTTGTAAAAAAAAAACTAAACATCTGATAATGTTCGATGTAAAACACAGGAAACAATTTAAAAATAGTTTATTTTGCACTTTTCATTTCAGTGGAATTAACATTGTGCTGCACATCAACGAAAAAAAACTTAAACCTTCAGGTGCATGCAGAGTCAGACGCACACATGAAGTCCTCTTATGAGCCGTCCTTGCTCACAGCCCACATGGGGAGTTTTTACGATCCACTCTTCTTCCTGCAGAGCCACGGAGACAAAGTCACTTGTCAGCTCATCCTCCATTAGTTATCATCAAGGAACTACCTATGTGTACTCTTGACATCACATTTTGGATTCTGTTGGTGTTGTGAGACCAAATTAATTTCAATCAGCCTCGACACGCTGCCTCTGTGGACTCTGTTATCTCCCTGACAGGCGACTCAGTCTTCCACAGAGCGTAAACATATCCCTCTTTACAGATTCTAAATTATTAAGAAGAAGAATGACTTAATGACCAAGTCTGACATTTCTCAGAGATTCCTCCCTCTCTCTCAGTGATCAGAGATGTTTCCCGCATGAGCAGTTTATCACCGGCGTCACCTGGATGATGTTCTCCCCCCCGACCATATGGAGCACATCACATGACTTGTAAAGCCCCGACGGAGAAGAGCTGCAATGTCCAAACACACGGGGTTGCAGATAGGAGAAATGTAGCAAACATGTTTAAGTTGGAGAAGTTGACTTTCGAGGTGATTTATGAGCAAAACCAGCAGATGGTGAAGTCCGGGTGGCTGACTTGAGAGGGGTTTACCAAAGCATTTTGACAGGAAGACCAAAAGGATACTCATGCTTCTATAAACGACTGAAGTCTTTCCTTTAAACAGACCTTGTGTTTGTGTGTGTGTGTGTGTGGTGGCTAAGCCAAGCCAGATGTTGGTGTCTGTTTGGAATTGGTGGCGTTCACCTTCACGGTCCTCTGACACGTTGAACTCTGCCTCTGCCCCGATGTCATCCCAGAAGCTGGTGGGTCATCCGTTAGTGTTTGGTTTCACTTTGGTGACACTGCTGAGCCAACACATGAAAGCACTGCTCACCTTAGGGGAGAGGCCGCGTGCTTGGTTGACAGCATGTGAAGTTGCAAAGACACATTATTTATCCTCTTTCAACACGTTGTGTTATTTATCAGCTGTCCGGACGGGAGATTTTAGCTAAACAAGGATTTGCTAGTTTCGGGCTTGAAAGAAGGCGTCTAAGTTTCAGTGTGTTCAAGGTCGTTATTCAGGTTTTACTGTTTTGATTCACTCTCACCGCTCTCATGACATCGTTTCCAGATGTGGCAGGCAGCTGTTTTATGTGAAAAAGCTCTGATTAACCCGCAATAAGATAGCTGCTCTGCACAAAACAGCAAACAAAGTTAGCGACAATCTATTATCTAGCTGCTTCAGAGACAGATATTTTGTTCAGGAGTTGGTAGAGACGAGCAGAGTTAAGACAAGAGTGAGCGTTGGACTTACATTCATTAGTCAAATCAGTCAGACATGTTTTAAATGAACTTCCATCTTATCCAAACTTAATTAAAAGACACAATAAAGGTGATGGGCAAAGTTTGTACCCAAACTGTCTGTTGCAAACATCCACCACAGTTAACAGACCGACTCCTGGTTCAACTGATCTGCTGATCATGACGCCACAGTGCATGCACACAGTTTTAATAAACTATTGGCATTTTGGGTGCCCTCATTTTTTATTTAATCCCCAAAAATAGGGACTGTCAAAATTGTGGTTAGAGTTTTTGGCTTGTTCTCTCTATTGTCTGACTGTACATCCTTTTTGCAAACCCTAAAGTCAGACATAATTATTGATATTAGATGATTCTGTTAAACCACTGTTTAAGTCCATTAACAAAGTTTAAAATCCTTTCTTTTTTTATATAGTAAGTGAACATGGAAACTACAGGTAAGGGTTAGGCAGTGGAAGCTTTTCAACTTACATTTAATAAAAAAAGTGAACCTTATTTGCAGGTCCGTCACTGGGTGCAACTTCCTTTACCGTGCACAGAAGCTGGATTCTTGCAATAGCGCAAGTTATATATAGATGTCATATCTCACACGGGCGCTGTGGTTTGGGTTTGGTTGTGTATGTGTGTGTGTGTGTGTGTGTGTGTGTGTGATGCAAGACGGAGAGGCAACTGTTTTGTTCAAATCAACAATAGCGGCTCCTGAAAAGGGAAGTGTAGATGCTGCAATTGGATCAATTATATCAGAGCTGGGGAGTATTTCTTCATAGAAAGAAGAGCAACGGACGGCACCGAAGGTTTTTTTTCACTTTTCTACAGACTCACTTCCCTCAGTCTGATTGACCCATGGCTCATTAAATCATCAAGTATTTTTCTTCAAAGTGACTGTCTTTTTCCAAACAGTTTCTAACGACGTCTTCAGATGGTTTGTAAACAAATCATCTGTCACCTCAGGTTACAACTTTCCAAGTCCCTCTGCAATGAAAGCCTGACATGATACATGACCATCCACTGCACTCTTACTTTCCTCCTCTCCACATAAAGGCCACAGTTCCTCCTGCAATAACACTGGACTTGGCACTCCAAGTCCGTCATTCTTAGGGTTACTGGGTTAGTTAGAAATGTCCCCCATGTTACCAGATCTTTAGTGGTTATTTCTGCAAATATAATGCTTTCACTACAAAAACAAGACAAAAGTTATATGAAATGGAATTGTCCTGGGCTTAAAAACTTTTAGTTTACAACCAAATTAAGTCACCGGCAAATCACCAAAGCCATACCTGCCTCAAAAATATAAATGCTGGACTGTCACGCTTTTCTTGAAGACGACTTAAACAGGCCCTGTTATGCTTTTTCCCAATATTTACATGTTTACATGCGTTAATGCTCATAATCCGCCTTGTTTTCTCATCCTGGCTGTCCTGCAGCACCTCCTCTCAAAATAACGCTTGCTCCTCCCTCCAGAAAGCAAAGTCTGCTCTGATTGGTCAGCTAGCCCGCTCTGTTGTGATTGGTCAACGTTTCACATTTCAAAAAACTCTTCCTCCGGAGCTTCAGCTCTTTTGTTGTTTGAGGGCCAAACTAGCCAGAAGGAGTTTTACGTCACTTCTGTTACATTGTGACCTCATAAAGTTACATTTTGACCTCATAAAGTTACAGAAGTGAAAGAGAAAATTCAATGGATGGGGTTTCAGGAGCTCAGGAGCTTCTGAGGGGAGGGTAACTCCTTTTAGGCGTGGACTTCAGGTTTTACACTCTACTGACCTTTTACATGTAAAAAAATATATATAACACACTAAAGGAGAGGGAAAAAGTGGAAAAGCATAATAGGGCCACTTTAAGCTAAATATTCTCCATTACGCCCAATTCTTTAGTCAAAGTGAGTCGTACTCATTAGCTCCTTCGACCTCGTGCTGCACCCTGCATGCTACCTAAACATACACCATGTTCTGTTGCAAAGCACTGCACACACACACACACACACACACACACACACACACACACACACACACCACTCCGCTCAACTTATTGTGGTATACGCAGAGTCATTTGTATGGATGCATTCAGTGAGATAGTTAATCTGCAAGCGCCTGCCGGAGAAAGCAATTAACCTCGGGGACCACCGGGGAGTTGATATGAGTGAGAGAGCATCTCTCCGCCATTTAAATATACACCAGAGGGACTCGCTCGCTCACATTCAGCCGACCTATTATTCATCATCAGCGCTTTAAATGGCCTCTTCATGAAGACAGCAAAGACGGGCCCCACTCCCTGTTGCATATACATGTGTATATTGCACACACACACACATATACAGGTATTTTTTTTACACACCCAGACCGACTGATCCCTCATGGCTCTGGAGTTTCAGATTGCCCTTGACGCAGAAATGATTAAGGTCAGCAAAAGAACAAGAAAACTAAATGCCGCATTCCTGGTGATCAGGGACTTTACCAGACACTGGGAACTTTGCAGAATCCTCGCCAAGTCTGAAACAGAGAGATGCAGCATTTCCAGCATGATTATTTTCAGTGTCTGTATAGGTTTCAGCTTTCCAAAAGTACCTCACAGAAAGCAAGAATTGCTCATGCTGCAGAAACCTTTCGACAACATAGAACATCTGAGTAATTCAAGGAGCTTGATTGGTCAACTTTTTTGTGTTCGTCACATCATGAAAACTTTTCACAGGCTGTTTTGTATGAATCCCACTTTTGTGTTTGGTGGCTACCGACCTGCCAGCTCATTTCCTCATGCATCAGCAACCTCTCTAATGAGGAGTACAACACCGGCACAGATGGACGAAGGCAGGAGGGCTGAGATTGCGACAGATGAGTGGATGCGCAAGAAAGGGAGGATTGATGGAGAACGAGCAGTTGCAGAGAAAACCCAGAGATATGGATGCAGTATTTTTACACTTTTAGTAAGAAACATATTTGACTTTTAGATAGACAAAGTTCTCTCAGAGGCAGACGAAGACACAGAACAGATAACAGACAACCTGAGATGTCTCCCTGATCCCTTGGCTACGACTACAAACACGTCTGTTTCCTCAAACCAGCCAGCTAATAATTTCTCTTTCTGTTCTCAGTTATCCTTGCGAGTTCTTTTATTTTTTGCCAGGATGAGTCTAATAGTGGCACCAAATAATATATTTCTTGGCAGTGAAAGGTGCAATAACACACCCATCTAACTTTATGAAGAAGTAGGAACTGGACACTTGTTGCATCCAAAATGTCAAACTACCATGCTATTTAGTACACTAAACATTATGTGAGCTTCTTTAGTATGTCCGAAACCTTAGTACAAAACCAATAGTATGAAAAAAGCACACCACTTCCAGTGAATTATTACAGTTTAATAATATAATAATTACACTTAATTTTATGTATTGTTAATATGCTTCAATGTAAGTTCAAGATTCCACTTATTATTTATTCTTTTTTTTAAAGTATATCAGACTTTATGATTCTTACAAATCATCCTTTGGTCAAATAAGGTTGGGTTAGGGGTTACCAAGGTTACTTGTCTCTAAAGGGCAAAGAGGCTCTCAGAATTGAAGTGGTAATCACATTTCAGTGCGTCCATAAATATTTATACTGCTGTTCATTCACACTATAGTATGTTGAACGATAGTACACATATTGAGTTCATAAAGCAAAGTGTGATCTGTGATTTCGGATGTATCCACATCTCTCCTTTTTGACCTGGACATTTTCCATCGACGGCTCCTGCATGAAAAGTCGACTACGCTTACTCAATTGTTGAATAAGTGGAATTAATGATTTATCTGTCATTTTTACACTTTGAAAAGTCATCCAGTGGGCCAGGTTAAACCCTTTGGTGGGTCGGTTCTGTCCCTCTGGCCACATGTTGGAAAGTTCATGCACATTTTCATGCGCATAAAAGGGAAACAGCAAGATGATAAATTACTTTTAGATATACAGCCTGACCTGAAACATTTGCTATCAAGTCAGCAGCTCTTGGCAGGTTAGACCGCACTGTACACAGGAATTGGTGCCAAACTTAAACATAACATTTAGCAGCACATACGTGTTTTTTTTCAGCTGTAACTCCGCGTAGTAATAAAGACCTTTCAAATGCCCAATGGATTTAATTTCCGTATTTAGATTATTTAGAATGATTTACTCTCAAAAGAACCCAACGAGCTGTATGGAAAAAAAAATCAACGACATCATTACAGGCTTTCTTCGCACCCCATAAATCCTCTGTCGAGTACCAGTGTAACACACTGCGGCGGGTTGCAGCATCGGAACTGACCACATGGCCTAAACATTTCCCTGTAGACAAGAGGCCTTGGCTCTTACAGTAACATCCGCTTCTGATTAAAGCAAGCCTGTCTCCGGCTTTGTCCTTTAAAGTCAACATCGGAGCAGACTGGGACCAGCTTTGGGTGAGGAGGGTGTTCACCTCGACATCAACATGCACCCATGAATAAATGATGCAGATGCACAATTAGAATATTAAGTTAAATACTTTCCTAACATAAAAAGGAGTCGTATTAGACGAACTGGATTACTACGTTGTGGTAACACTTTTGGACTCCAACACAAAAAAAACCCTCAGAATGCAAATAAACTCACAACAGATGCGTTGCAGTGATGAATGATGTCTCTTTGTTTTGCCACAGATAAATGCTATGCAAGTCTGCAGCACAAAAAACTGCATGGTACATTTTTTATTTATTAATTGAATTTCCGAATTCTTTGGTTTATTTTTTAATCTTGACAAAAGATGAATGTTACCCTGTAAAATACAATATGGTATACGCCTCGTTTAAAGCAGCTATAATCAATAGTTTTCAAATAAACAATGGAAGGCATGACTTCTTTTGTATGTATGTGAAAGGAGTTGATCCTTGTGATGAACCAGCAGTGATTTATCACCCAACTCTAAAGTTCCTCTAAGCTCTTTGGAGCTTTTTTAGAAACTTTCAGATCAGCTTTTTTCACTTTTCTGCCTCGCAACTTCACTATTTTGGTTCACCCTCACCCCTCTCATGGCATTTTTTCTGCTGTAGCAGGAAACTGTTCAGCTTAAGCGAAAAAAAAATCGACCAGTTAACCTGCAGCCTGCTCTGGTGCACTCTGACAAATACCTTGTGTTTAGTTTTAAAAGGTATCTGACATTTTTTCGTCTGCTCCTGATAAAAACGCCTATGGTTCGTGCATAAGTGCACACATGTGCATGTACATGAATGTTCAGTAAATGTAAGGGTCCCGATGTGGCGGATTGGAAATATGGCTATCCTGCAGTGTTGTATTTCTGGCCACTTGATGAATGTTTTTTTTATCATCTCCATTTTCCATATGCCTCGAGCCGTTCCAGAAGAAAATAACTGGTTCTTTACAAAATAGCAGCTAGACTTTGACTTTGCAGCTAATGCCTAACTTTGTTGTTCTGCCATTTTGTGCTAGCTGGGTAGCATGAGGTGAACTTATCAAGGCTTGTTTAGCTGGAAACATCTGCTGGAAATATGGCTGATGATGAGAGTGGAATTTGTTGGCTGTACAAATAAAACACAACTTCAATCCACTAAAGTCTAGGAGGATAACGAAAAGACGCGTCGTAGAGCTACGAGGAACAGCAGAGTTGGGTCATAACTCTCTTTGTCACAACAAGTTAGCCCTTTAACATTACAATTAGTCATTTGATCCATTGTTATTTTAGAAAATCATGATTAGAGGAGCTTTAAAGACAAGTTTTCGATGCACACACACTCCTCAGTTTTCCGTGTCTCTCTGATGTCTCTGAAACTGTTCCGCGTGCTATGGGTCTCATTTGATCTACAGCATCAGACATCTGGATCACTGCACCGAAACACCTGTTTTCAATTCAGGCAGCCGACAGAAACATTTGATTGTTTTTAACAACCGCCTCTCCCTCTCATTGACTCACAGGCTATTTGTTATGTTTAAACCAAAGAACAGCTCTCCTATAGGTAATAGATGGAAGAATAATTGAACCTTGATTAAGACCAATTGAGAGGAAGGACAGTGTATGACTTTCCTGGTATTATGGCTGCAATTTTGGCACCTATAGCTGTTTAATAAGGTTCTAAAGAGGTTCAGTGTGTTTGAGATTAACTGAATGAGTAATGTCTGATTGTTAAACTTTTGCCCTTTAACTTGATGGAAAATAACAGAAGTTCGCTATAATATAAATGTCAAGGAATTAAGGCCTTGTGAGAGGTAAAAATGATGTGGCTGGACAGGAATGCTTAACATTATGCTGAATGAAATGCAATTAACACAATAAAATATTAACAATCTGCAGTGAAAGTCATTTTCTGGCTAAACATTTATACATTTTATTTGGTTTTGAACAAGCGTGCAGGGAACCCAACCACAGGAAACAAAAAAAAATATCACTAAACATAATGAAGTGAGAATAAAGCTGAAGAATTTCCGTGACCGGCTTCGCTGCCAACTCCCTGAAACACTTAATTATGCTTAATTGTTTAGAGAACAGAACACACACAGAGGCAATTAGCAACAATATGCATGAGCAACTCCTCGCAGGGAAACAGCGTTTAGGCAAAAGAATAACAAAGTATGATGTTTGTACATTCAATTTTACTATGTTAAACTGTACGTGTGCAAATAAACGTATGATAGAGGCTATCACTTCCTTTTCAGCGCTTTACCATATACACGACATATTTTTATACTTTTCTCATGTCTGACAAATATATGTATTCTATAGCGTAAATACAAAAGTCCCGTTTTATAAAAGGCAAATAAATATCATCATAAACACATCTTAAAATACCAACTCCTGCTTATGACCTAGCATGTGTGTCTAGCGTTTTCTTGACTCTAAAGGGATAGTTTGACATTTTGGAAAATGCATGTACAAGACTGATACCACTCGAGTGTTGGTACGGTAAATACGAAGCAGCCAGTTAGCTTAGCTTAGCATAAAGACTGGAAACAGGGAGAAGCAGCTAGCCTCCAAAGGTTAAAAAATCCACCAACCAGCACCTCTTTTTTTTACCTATGTGTTTAATACATACAAAACACATAACCCCTCTCTAAATAGCGAATGTTTTTACACTACAGTTTTTGTATGGATTAACCAAACAAGGCTCAACACCTTTGGACGAAGCCAGGCTAGCTGTTTTCCCCTGTTTCCAGTCTTTGTGCTAAGCTAAGGTAACCAGCTGAGAGTCGAATCTATCTCCTTATTTAACTCATCCAGAAAGTGTACAAGCGTATCTCCCAAAATGTTAAACTCCTATTTCAAATGCCTAATAATACAGAAAGGTTTGTTACATACAGTACACAAGTTAAATATGTGCAGGAACAGAAGGATATACATATTAAACGACTGATACAAAGGTAGGCATGCCTATGTGTACGCACACACACACACACACACACACACACACACACACACACACACACACACACACACACACACATATATAACAAGCACCACTGAACATGTACATACACTCATACACACTCTACAGTTACACACACACACATATCACATGAAGAATTGGTCACTGCTCAACCAGCCGAAGTACTTCAAGCAAATGCAGTACTTACAGTACGTTAATCATACCCAAAAATAAAAGTCTAAACAGGTGAAGAAACATACATTTAACAACAATAATATGACAAAATATGTGTAATAGATGAATAACATTGTTTTTCATCTCTCTTTATTTGGTAAATTGTTGAATCTGCTCTGCAATTCAATAATGTGCAAAAATGTCTTTTTTTCTTCTCAAAAAATGCATTAATGATAAAAAAGGCTTCTTTGATCACACTGCAACCCAGAGGATTGAAATGTTAGTGCCGCCCTCGTGTGTTATCTGGTTAACTCGCCCGCGGATGCAGTCCAGAGTGATGTAGACTGCTGTGCCGTTCTGGACCGGAAACGAGGCCCTCAGCCCGATACTGGCCCACTGGCTCCCATCAGGCATATATCCAGACACCTGCTGAGCCACAGGACCCGCCTGCCCGCCCTGACCCCCCGCCCGCTGCAACGTGAGTTTAACAATATTACAGGAGTGTATCAGCTTCAGGTTGAGGGCTATGTTCGCCGTCCCTTTCTCTTGGAACATAAAGTTCTTCCGGCTATTTGGCTCCCCGGAGCGGGCCAAGCGAACCTGCGGCGTGTCGGCGCTGATCTGCTGGAACGACAGCGGCTTATTCCTGACCGCTCCAGAGGGCAGACCTGTCCTTGTCACAGTAGCAGTCAGTGCCGACGACACCGCCGAGGGAATCCAGATGAGGCTCAGCACGCTGATCCCGCTGCTGTCGCCAAAGTAGCGGATGTTGCACTGCGACGGGGACGTGATCTCAAAGCTGAGCGTGTCGCCTGCGGCTATGCTCACAGCTCCAGAGAGGGTGATGGAGGTGTCCCGGTAGTTGACGCCCGTCTTGAAGGCTTGCATCGCCTCCTGGGCGGTCCCATTGCGGCTGGTGAAGGCAATCAGGGAGAAACCCTCCCGAATGCAGGTGTGGCCCATCGAGTAAAGCGCCTGTTGGAGGACGAACTTCACCGTGCCGCTCTCTGTGAAGCGAACACCGCGGTTGTCGTGCGTTAGAGTGATCATGTACGGGTCGGACACGGAGGTCACGCGGAAAGTTGGGCGGTAGCTGGTCTGGTAGTGCGTCAACAGGGACATCTGGGCCGTCATGGCTACGGCACCGGTGTCGTGCGACAACCAGAGCAGGCTGAAAGAGGGAGCGGCGATGTCGTAGAGGTGGAGGTCCTTGCTCTGGTTGCAGTGTTGGTTCGGGCTCTTCAGCAGCAGAGCGAAGGTGTGGATGGGCTCCACCTCGACTCCACTGCTCACGCTGACGCCCTGGAAGTACTTCCCATCCGGCTGCTCGATGCGAACGCCGCTGAGGTCCCGACCTTCCTCCTCCTGGCTCCCGTTGAGCCTCATCCCCACCTGAAGGAAGTTCCTGCAGCTGTGCTTTATGGCAAAGTTATGATCCAGCCACACGAGGCCATGCTGCAGGAACGTCAACCGACCAGCCTCGTTGGACAGCAGATCAATTCTCTCTTTGCCTCGGATGTTAAGCGGAAGCTCGGGGAAGATGTGGCCTCCAGAGGTCCGGGCGGGGGGGACTCCCACATTGGCCCCCCAAGACTGGGAGAGTCGGCTCTCTGATGTTAGGCCACAGACAGAGTCAGTGATAGATGTGCAGGGAGAAGAAACCGACTCTCCGTCACAGTCAGAACAGGCCTGACACTCCTGCAGCTCCTGGTTGTAGAAGTAGTCGTGACCACACACGCCCTTCAGGGCTTCTCTCTCAGAAACCCCCAGACACCTGAACCCCCCTGTGCAGGTAAAGACCAGAGAGAAGAGGAAAACCAAGGAGCAAAAAGTTGTAAAAAATGAAAATACTAAGAGGGAAATATTATTATTTCCACACTGCCTGCAATTAGGTGATAAATTGCTTTAATTATCCTAAATAAACAATGTGTTACCTGGAGTATTAAGGCACTTCACTCGCTCTCCACAGATGTTTGGTACTTCGAGGCATTCATCTCTGTCCTGCAATTCATACAAATAATCATTGTGAACATGTGTTAATGATGGATTTATTCTAATCAGGGATGAGTATGAGCAATTTCCCTTCCAAATGAGCTGGTATTATTTTAGTTTGGGCATTGCTGCCATATGCGTGAAAACAGACTGATTCAATCATATCAAGGTTGACTATCAGCTGAAACCCATTCATATACATACAGATATCAGTTTCACCATCATGAAAACAGACGAAGGTGTGTTTTAAATAAAGCTACAAGAGTGTGAACATATCAGTATTTTAAAAAAAACAATACCTGGCACATCCTGTCTGCGGTGGGAGAACACTGTGAGATCAGAAAGAATCCCGGAGGACACATGGTGCACTTCTCACACTGAGGCGGGTCCTTCTGGAAATCACAGAACTCCTCCTTCCCACAAGGTGAAGGGCATCCCAGCAGAGGTTGGGGAAAATGAGCCTCTCCGACTACATCCATCACCTTTGAGTCGATGTCCATCTTGTGCACGGCGTAGGACTTCTGCAGGTGGCTTCGGGCCTGACTCTGCAGACCCGCCAGGTGGCTCTCGAAGTAGCTCTGCAGCTCGCCCTGCAGGCCCTGGAAGGAGACCTGCTTGACGGTGTCTGAGAGGAGGCCGTACTGGGCCTTCACCACGTCCATCTGCTCGTACATGCGCCGCTGCTGGTCCAGGATCTCCCTCTGCTGGGACAGCAGCGCCTCCTGCTGGTCGGCGAGCTTCTGCTGCAGGTCGCGGATGACCACCTGCTGGGCTCGCAGGGCCTCCACCAGCTTCTCCTGCCCCTTTGCCAGCTGGAGGTGCAAGATGAGGGCATCTTCTGAGGGAACCTCGTTCTCCCCTGCGTGGGGGAAATAATGCAAAATGAAAAATGTGATCGGACAAGTTGTTATTGTTGAACACTTCAGTGGAGGAAGTGATTAAATGAGATTAAGACAGATTCTGAAGCCTGATTTCTGCAAATGCTGCCGCAAGAAAAGTTTGAACACCCGTTGACCCCGTTTGATTGGCCCAGCTGGCGAGTGCAATGAAAGTTCCCTTTGTTGACCAACATCAAAGCACTCAACATTTTCTGGACAAATGATTGTGAGACATTTTTCCAGTTCAGCTGCTCTAGTAGCTGTGCAGATGTAACATTTTGGGCTGAAGGTCGACAAAGTCTTTCTTTGCTTTTAGAGCATAATCCCATTTTGCAGATCACTGGTGGGAAAAAGGGAGGTAAAGTCAATAAAGGGTTATTATGCATGGTTAAATTACAGGCTCTCTGTTTCCAGAGCAAGTTAATAATTCATCAACTTCTTTTGAAGCTTTTCACTCAACCAGAAATGCCTCACAGTGGTTAAACTGCTGCATAAAAATGTGCACAAAAGAATTTACTCAGCCTTCTATAATCTGAACGCAACAGTTAACATGTTTGATGACAATAATGATGACAATGATGATGATAGCAGACCTGGCTTGATGTCACATGTGAGCTGGACACCCAAAGGTGCACCGCCAAGTTCCGACGACGGATATCCAGCGTCCGGAAAATCTCCCAGAAACTGTGCGGCTCTGTCGGACAGATGGACGGGAGGAAGCTGGCTGACTCCCTCCTCCGAGCTGCACCCTTCTCCCACACAAGCCCTCACCCGAGCTCTGGGCCGTATCCTCGGCGGCAGTCTGCACTCGATCCCCTTGCAGTCTCTGGTGTCATTAATGGGCTGAAACGGTTTCACCTGAGCGGCGCAGTCCGCGTCGACGCATCCTGCAGGTAACACTTCATGCGCCTTTACGCGCGGTCCGCCGCTGGCACTGCCGTCGCTGTGCCGCCCTCGGACCGGCTGCTGAGCCTCCGAGGCTGCTCGTGGAGAGCCCGGGTGTGCTGCTCTCCCCTGCGTGGTCGGGTTGAACTGCCTCGGAGGTCTGGAGGATCTGCTGCCCGGACAGTGCGCTCCGACGCACGGTCTCGGATCACCGGTTTCTGCGCCGGAGCAGTGCGTCCCCCTGCAGATCTCTGCGGCAGCTTGCAGAGAGACCCAAGGCAACAGCAGCAACAGCACTGGTGTTACTAAAAGCATTTTTGCATCAGATATATATATATATTATCTGCATGCAAAAAAAAAAAAAAAAAGAAAAATGCGAGTTATAAGCTTTGGAGGGTAAATCTGGAACAATCTCCAAAACTGTTCTGTGATTCAACTAAGAAAAAGTCCATCACTGATCTTCTCCCTCCAAATAAAACAGCACAAACTCCACATAAGAGAGTCTTGGTGACAGAGCACTACCTTCAGCTGAGACTGGCTTTACTGACTGTCAGTAAAGGGAATAAAAACATCAGACACATAACCGCCGGCTCCCTCCATGCCTGACCCACTCTGAGGGCTTCTGCACTACAATGTCAGTATGTGGCATTCCTGAGACTTAATTAGCATCAGGTTTCCCCGGCCACAAATTAACCCTTCACCTTCCCTGTTCTCCTTTGCAGGAATTCCCCCCATTGTGAGGAAAGAAAGCAGAATGCAACATTTTTCTGAAAATGAAATGTTTGCTCAAAGTTTCACGTTCAAAGTGAAAACAAAGGTTTTGTCGATGCATCGGCGAAATGATGTTCTTCGGTTTTGTCATCTTTTCCCTAATGACTGACACTTTTCATTTTGCTCACTGTTGACTTCCCTTTGACCTTATGGCCATCCAAGCTGCAAAAAAAAAAGTGGCAGAATGTTGAGACAGCTGCTGGTCCTCAACCCAATGTCCTTCAGGTTATACTGGCCTTGTCAACAGCGAGCGCCCCTCATTACAGACGGAGCCAGCAGAGGTCAAGCTTTTGTTGAAGGGACAGAATGGCAGAAGTCAGGAATGTGAGACCCACAGCTGGTTTTTGGAGCCTCTCATTTTGGTGCTTCAGCACAACAACATGTCCAGCGGGAGGTTATCTGAGGCTGATGTGTGGTGGGATGTTTGTAGTTTGGCAGATTCTGATGTAAGTTTTTGTTTTGATTATCTCAAGGTCGCGCATTTGTGGAAGCTAATTTCTGACAAGAAAGAGGAGAAAACTATTCAAGATGTCACTTAATAATTCTAAATAATGTCTTATAACCTGAATATTCTGATTTCTAACAGAAAATATTGACTTGGTTTCTCATCATTTTAAGATATTCTCTTATAATTTTGATTTACCCTACTATTTGTAATGTTGACTTATTCCCCCCGAAACTTTGATTAATAATCTTAAGATTTTTACTTATTTCCACATCATTTTGCCTTATTATCTCACATTTGAGACTGATCATCTTATAACTATGCCTCAGTTTTTTATCTTTTTAAATTATCATTAATAAAACTATTGATTGATTTGCTATCTCACAGTTGTTTTAGTACCTGTTACGTTATAATCTCACAATTCTTACAAACATAAATTTGACTAATTATCTCATATTTTGTGGAGGATTTTCTTCAAAAGACCAAAAACTTACAACAAAATGCACCTTGATGCACCATTTCAGTTGTGCTGTACTACGGCATGAAAGAAATCTATTGTCCATAAGTTGATTTTATTTTCCAGTCCAAAAGCAAGCACAGATTTGTTCATCATACTGCCTCTATACTGCCCCTCTCATGTCCCTCTATGGTGCTTCACCTGACGTTGAAACACTTGCTCCCTTTAGCTTTAATCTATGACCTCAACAAGTGCTCAATCTGGTGCTTGTGTCTTCAAAAGTAAATGCAAAAACAAGAAATATTTATAATGAAATAATCAAACTGAAGAATTTACTCCTACAATTTTGAATTATGAGTAATTCTTTTTATCTTATGAACCTTGTTATTTACATGTCAGAAATTGGCCTCCATAGAGAGGCAAGTTTGACTCATGTACATAAAAAAACCTTAGTTTCATTGTTTATTGAATTCTGTTGGCAAATAAATCCTGCCAAGCACAGCAGAGGAGGGGCTGATTGGAAACCTAAATTAGTTGCATACATACAGAAAAAAATCCATCTTACTGTTTGTTATTTTTCTTGTGTTAAACACGCAGAGTGGATCAGAAAATAAGTGGTGCAGGTAGCATGAACTGCTCTACACCACCCACTGAGCTGGAATGTAAAGTACAGCAGAGTACAAACAGAGGGCACTACAACACTCCTAATGCATCACTTTTCACATCATCATTGTGACAGTTTGTCCCCTGCGGTACTACATTTGACAAATGCCCACTGGTTTTCATTATCACGCTCCTTTTCCTTTTGGTGCAGTAAAAGCTCAATAAAGCTTTTCAGAGGTGTGTTGGAGCACCCTGTTTAAATATGATGGAGCCTATGGGCTTAAAAGTATGCCCTCTCTTACATACCTTACCATCTGAGGTTCTGCCATACTTCATACCCAAAATAAGTAGGGCTTTGTTTTGCAACCTGTTACGCATTAAAATTTCATTTTTTACTTTATTTGAAATGCACAACATCTGTGTTTAAAAATAGCAATCCTCTACAGTTTATTGACTCCATGCTGAGATGAATGAGCTGCAGCGTACATTGGCAAAACACATGATCAGTATCCACTCTGTTCTTTTCTGCCCTCAGTGACTGAAGAGTGGCTGCAAACATACGACAAAGTAGAAAAATCACCTCTCTCTTTGCTGCCCAGCTCCACGATCGTTAATCAGTGTATCTACTTGACAAAATATCCTCCGAGGCTCCGGGGCGCTCGTGTACAGGAGATGCTTGGAGCATGGTGTCCATCTGTTTGTCAACCCCTCAGAGAGAAGGGAGGAAATGAGGGTGGCTGGGACTCATGCCTGTACCCGGAGTGTTATGCTTAATACAGCACAAGTCACGAAAGGCTCTTGGACGCGTTCAAGGTTATGTGGTTTCCCACCCGTGGTGTTGTGTATTCGCTGTATGATGACGGGGTTTTGCCACAGAGAGGGTGATCGGCCTTTAGCAGTGGCTCTGAGGCTGGTCTTCTGGGAGATTGGGACACAAAAATGCAAATGGAAAGCAATATTTTACTTTATAAACAGTTTAAAGAGTTGAAAATGAGGCTAGAGAGAGAGCAAAGCTGTTCTTCTAGGCATAACTTTGCATCATGATCCTCGTTCTTTGCTACTTTTTGACCTTTTCTAAATATTTTGACATCTCTGTAGGCTGAAGAGGGATTAAAAGAAGATGTGAAATATAGTTTTTTTGGCCCGCCCAGGTTGACTCAAGGAGAAATGCAAATAAACAGAACTATCTGTATCTGCCTGGTCAGATAAGAGCCAGAGGTTATTCATAGCTTGACAGCTTGGCTCTGCTTGGTGTCCCCCCCCCCGCCCCCGAAGATAACTGACCTTGTTGCACCACACCAGTGTCTTAACTCCTTCCTGATTTTAAGAGTGAATGTAAAAGAGAGCAACTTTTGTACGCCTTATTAGTGGCAGAGACGATGACTGTACAGCAAATACTGCTACAATCACGGATATGTCTGGAGGTGTTGCTGTGTATTTCAGAAGAATTCAGATCATAGGCGCTCAGCTGGAGTCTGGTGTAAACCGCATTACCACTCCTGTTCTAAAGGCCTGCTGTAAATCAGTTTCAGTGAGGTGAATTATTAACCGAGGTCGTCACATTCCTCCTGCTGAATCAGCCCTTCTCCCGATCCCACAGAGACCTCGCTATTATTTATTTATTTATTCCAAACACTCCACCATCTACTCAAGTGCTTGTCAATCAGCGGCGTGATTGTAAGTCACAGCAAACTTGACCACAGTTTTATCCAAACAGTTGCAGAATACAGTGCAGATAAGGGGCACTGTTGAGTGGGACGGCACAGCGCTGCCCAGACAAGACTGTTGGGAAAGTGTTGAGCTTTTTTAAAAGGAATGCAGTGGCAGGTCTAGACCTGAACTTCCGCATTGAGCAGGAAGAAGTCAACAGTCAAGAGAGACAGATGCACAGATCCACATCCACACACCCTAATCGACCCGTATCTGACTGTTTCTTCTGGTGTTGAGCTTTATTAGAGAATAACACGTTGAGGTGGAACTGATGTCCATGAAGCTTGAAACTAACGGGTGAAACAAGGATTAAAACATTTGAAAAGGTGAGTTACAGCTCTGATAAGTTGGATGTGGTAACTTCAGTTAACGGTGAACACCCGTAGCTGATTTCCTCTGAAACGTGACTTTGACTTTATGAATCTTTGTTGTTTTTATCTTTCAAATAGAATCATTTTTCTCCTCCAGCTGGAAGGATAATACAGATAATGTTCATAACACAGACTGGAAATTGTATCCAGACAATATTTGTGATTTAAAGCCTCCTCCTTGATAGAGACTTTTAAAAGCTGTCAAATTATAACAGTACAATACGTCTATTGTCACCCCAGATGTTTTTGTACTCATGAGATAAGACTTAATTACATTTCTGTACAGCGATAAGGCCGTCATTAAGCTTTTCTAATATAAAGAAAAGGGTGTTCATATGTGCTCTTTCCAAATGGGTGGACCCGACTTTAATTTCAGACTGCTGTATGACTCAATAACCACATGAAACTGATACGCTTGGCCTCTTGTTTTAAAGCTAATAGTGCTGTCGCTGAGTATAGGAACATTTTGTACATTTGGCTTTTTGAGATGAGATTTAATCACAGAAAAATGGACTGGATTACTTATAAACTGTATATCAGTGCGAGCCTGTGTATCAGTGCGAAAACAGAAAACTGTCAACCTTTTAGTTGACAGTTTTCTGTTTTTCACTGCTGTCAAGGCAGAAAACATTGCAAAATACAATGTGTTTAGACAGACTGTCCAATGACTCATGGAAGAGCGGATTTTATGTAGAAAAAAAAGGTTGAAGGAATATGTAAATAGTACCTTAGAGGAAATAAGTGTCCATGTTTGATAGCTACAAAAGCACAGATTCCCTTCAGCACACATAGATACGGTCTTGTGTATTGTGAAAAGTCAGTTATCATTCTCAGTTTGTCTGCCCTGCAGTGCCTTGTTTCTGCTGCCAATCCCCTAATCTGCCTTCTGTACAGTAAAGCACGTCCACTTCTGTAAACACATCTGCCTGAGTAAAGATATTTGAGCCGAGTAAGAGAGGGAGTTTCTGTACAGTATGGTAAACATGTCGTGCTGTGATACGGCCACTTAGGGTTGTTGTCTGGTTTCCATTTTCTCGCCTGAAACTTGAGTTAGACGTGTGCGCGTTGATGAAAAAAAGATTTGGGATTATTTAGGAATTATTTTGTGGGGGGACGTAGAATTCGCTTGCATGCTATATATTTTTGGGGATTTATTATGTCTTTGGACACCAGAAGTGGAGTGATGTGTTTTCACAATGCATTGTGGAGGTTTGATACAGCGCCAGATTACATGCCCGAGTGTTTCCAATAATATTCACGAATGCTGACTGATCACATATTTTCAGAGCGGTTTCTGGAAAGAAAGTAGAAATGGTGCAAAGAAACAGAAACATACTTTTTAGGATTGTCTTCCTTCAGGCTGCAGCATCGTCCAAAGTGAGGAAGTAAGAATCACAAATGCAAACTTTGTTTTACAGAAAATTCTCATTTCACGAAAAATGAAATTATCCCTTTGATTTCTTCTTCTCACTTTACACTTCGATCTACACTTGTCACCAGCTTTTCCAATTAACTGGAAAACGCAGCTCACTTCCTAACAATTTATGCATCAGTAAGGCTTCTGTCAAATAGCATTAGTCATGCTAAACATCCTCATCCAACTCTGAAGCTTCTCCAATACTGCTGATAAAGATATTTTGCATGATTTCACAACAGAACAGTCTCTGATATCTTGAGCAAGTTTTTTTATACATGGTCTTCTTCTTTACAAAAATAACTTTGACATGACATGTTAAAAATAAAATAAGCTTACTCACTTTCTTGCTAAAGGTTAGATGAGATTGATACCACTCAAATTAAACCAGAGCTGGAGCTGGAGCCGGGAGACAGTTAGCTTAGCTTAGCTTAGTTTAGTTTAGTGTAGCATGAAGAACGGAAACAGGGGAAAACAGCTAGCATGTCTGCGTCCAAAGAAATAAATCTACCAACACCTCTATAGCTCACTAATTAACACGGACAATTATAGCTTGTTTTTAAAATTCTTTAGGCTTATTAATATTTGGACAGAATCACCTCCTGGCTCTAGCTTTATATTATATAGACCAGTATGAAAGTGGTTTCAATCTATTTAAATGTGTCTCAGAAGAGAAGTGAATACACTTATTTTTAAGTAAAGCAAATAGCCTCTAAAGTTGTTATGACACCCCTTTAAAGTTAACACCTTTTCTGTCTCCGTGTTTTATTTGCAATGTCACACCTCAAGGTGCAATAGGTCTACTTTCTTGAGTTGAATGTTTATGTGTGTAGTGAGACATGAATAGAATCATGCATTTATGTGCAGAAGAAATGATTATGAAACTCACAGAAATGTTCTTTGCCTCCATCAGCAGATGCCTGTTTGTTTTCAAGGTCGGACTATTTCTACACTCGCCCTCTCTGACTTCTCTTTACTGTATGCGAGTTGGGAGCTCTTATGCATTTGGCCTCTAAAAGGCAGCTGACCTTACTGACGCTAATTTTTTCCTTGTGTGACTTTAAAAAATGCACATTGTTTACTCACTCACAGTGTGTGGTTGTTTGTGAAGCAAAGAGCTGGCTTGGACCAAAATTATACTGTGGTTGTTGCAGTGAGATCTGTTGTTTTGCGGTTGTCATAACACTGAACAAAATGTGAAGAAGATGGAAATTAAAATAATTAAGGAGTGGTTTTAATAGTTTTTTTTATTTTTATAATGAGTGTTTTGCAATTTTGAGTCTGCAATCGTTTAATGTTATGTTTTTTTTAGCCATTAAGCAGAATATCACATACATAGTTCCATGCCAGTTGGGTTTTCAGATCCTTAAAAATGTGACAAAATGTGAGTAAAGTCAACGACATTAAGGTTGCAGGTGGCTGCTCGTGTCAACATTTCCCACATCATTTCAACACCGCAAGTGACAGGAAGTTCGTCCTCCACCACTTCCTCCTGGGTGCAAACCATTTTTGTAAAGGGGTGGAGGAGAGCGGCCCCACACAGTTAGAAAGATCCACACATACACGTCACATGGAAATTACTATCTGACACTGAAAGAAGATGAGTGGTTATAGAAAATACAGAGAGGTTTTTCCGGGTTTTTATCTATAATCTGCACACAACCATTTATGGTTTCATGTACAGTTTCTCTCTTTCAAGCTACACAAGCACACGCCATCTGTTAAACGTTGGAACAATATTGATCCATTTCACATTGAAATGAGAAACATCATGTCACAGCACAGCATGAACTCTTGCCTGGAACACAATCAGACACTCTTGTCTCCTCAGCAGTGAGACTGAGGGTTTTGCCTTTGACTGTCTCGCTTTGCTTTTGATTAAGACGCTATAAATGTTTTCTTTCTTCTTCTTTTTTTTTCTTGTTGGCTCTAAAAATTTTACTATACAGATTCCAAACTGTGATGAGTTAAAACAACGAGTTACACTTTGTTAGAAATAAAATTTTCTTATCTAATAACGACAGATAAAAAGGTGAAGACTGGAGATTTATGCAAACATTACAGAGAGGGAGAGAAAATGTCAATGCTTGAGTTAAATCAATAACATTAAGACTATTTACTAATTATGTGGCTAACAGTACACTAACAGAGAGGCCTAAAAAAACTAAGTGTGTAGCCACGCTGAGGTCTATGAGATGAGCAGAAGTCATAGTTCATATATCGTTACTCTACTACAAAACCTCCACCTAACCCCAGCTATTCAATATTCAAATATAATGAATGTCAAGTCTTACAGCTAAACATAACCACATTTGATCATTATGTAAAAACCCAACCTCGGAGTTTTGCAGACCAGTCATGCTTTTGTGCTACAAAATTAGTAAAGCCACACTGAGGTATCTCGGTTAGCCGGTGAGCCTATAAAAATATAGACACACTGTTTGACTGTTTGAAAATCATCATTATAATTTCTTGAATGAACCAAAAGCAGTCTGTTTTGTTCCAAACTTTATACAAAGTATTTAAATGTATTATTCAATAACAAAAAAACTGTGTTTGCCTTTACTGACATATGTGTGCCTTATCACGCATGCCAGAGTCAATGCATGTTTTTAAATAATCACAAAATTAAATCTATTGTTCTCATGTCCTGGGACATGAATTGTCCTTTTTCAAGTCGCTCAGGACAAAAACAATGCCAATGCCATTAGGATTATTTTTCTTTGTGGTAACACTAATTAAACACATCCAGGTGACTATGATCAGACCAATTGACATAGTATTAAATATAGAGAGAGATCACTTATGGTGGGTGGGATGGATCCAACAAACACTGGACTTTCAACCAACATGATGTCCTACCTGCTTTCCCCAAAGTGTTGCTGTGAAGTCACGCTTTTATGAAGTTTTTTCTAAAAATCTTTCCAGGAGATGTTGAGAGAGTTTATTAAAAAAGAGGAAATTACTTCATGGAGGCAAAAGAGGAAAAGTCAGAGGATCACCAAAGTCAGTAGGATTTCTCCTCATGAATTTACTGGCAATCCATCCAATAGTTGACTTTAACCATCCATGAAATATTAAGCAAAAATGAAAATGAAACAGGGCTGCACGGTGGTGTAGTGGTTAGCACTGTCGCCTCACAGCAAGAGGTTCAATTCCCGGGCTGGACAACCTTCTGTGTGGAGTTTGCATGTTCTCCCTGTGTCAGCGTGGGTTCTCTCCGGGTTCTCCGGCTTCCTCCCACAGTCCAAAGACATGCAGCTTAGGTGCATTGAAGACTCTAAATTGCCCGTAGGTGTGGATGTGAGTGTGAATGGTTGTTTGTCTCTATATGTCAGCCCTGTGATAGGCTGGCGACCTGTCCAGGGTGAACCCTGCCTTCGCCCATTGACAGCTGAGATCGGCTCCAGCACCCCTGCGACCCTTAACTGGATAAGCAGGTTACGGAAAATGGATGGATGGATGAAAATGAAACACCCAAAATCAAAATGAAACACCAAAGTGTGGTTTCGATTCACAGTTAATTTAACAAAATGCAATTTCTGATCCGGCGTTCTAGCCTGAATAAAGAGTAGGCCAGTGACACTCATTAAAGACCACTAAACCACAGGCAGAAAGTGGGCCTTTAATATTTACCAGACTGGTTCAGCAGCCATACTTAATGCTGAAATGTCCTTCAACATGTTGCACCTTTACTGGCACAGTAACTGACAGTTCACAGGACCATTAACATGCATTGGAGCTGTACAGCATCAAAAACAGCATGTTACATTTCTGGAATTAGTGAATTTAAAACTCCATCAAAGCACCACTGTGACTGAATGAACTGGCACTGACCCGTCCCACTAATGGTCATGTTCCACTGTAAGAAAACAGGGACTCTGTTTTGACTTCACATTCTAGCCCATCATAACATTTGCTCTGAGGAAATGGGAATTCAAATAATACATGTGTGAGACACAGCATACTGTACATGATTACAGATGTCAAGTGAATCTTCAGGAGTTGTTGTCACAGGCTGTTTTTCTACTTTTAGACTGAAATGATTAACTATGTCGGTGTTAAAGGAGATGTATTTAACATTTAGCTCATTACTATAGCAGCAAATAATTATTCTATGCAAAATATAGCGGAGTACGTGCAGAGAATGAAGTGTCTCTCCCTCTATGTGTGTTGTTATCTGAGCTTTTCTCTTCCTTGGTAACATAGTTGGCCTGGCTGTGCATGCTTTTTAGTGCATGTTAGTGCTTGTTAACGTGCCCTACTTGTTGGCTCACGGCAGATGCTGTGCACGACTCTCAAATGGTGGTTAAAGCTGATAACGCTATCCTCATCTCCACAGCTGTTGTCACGGAAGCATAGCACCCAAACACTCTGATTCCCTCTAAAGTTAAACAAGGTTTACTCTGCACTTTTACCGTTGTATGCGCTGTTGGCTATTTGCATGTTGAGAGCTGTTTAGAAGCAATGGAAATGCCCCTAATCTTGGATCTTGCACCTTTAAAACTACATAGCTCTGAAGCAATCAAGTGTATGAGTCTTGATCAGCAATTTATAGCTAAGCCCAGTACACAAGCATGCATATTTTGATTGATTTGGTCGTTAGTTTCTTATTTTTTTCACGACTCAGCATGTTTCAGGGATCAATTTCTGTAGTCATGCAGTAATCTGATTTATTTTTTAGTCATACAGTTACAGAAATGAATTGGTATTGTCAGACACACTGATTGAAAGAAACATTGTATACTGTAATCATGTAATGTGAGTGCATGATTTCAACACATAATAGTCTTAAATTACATTATTGGACTGATTGCAGTGGTGAATTGGAAGATAGAAAGGCACCGAACTCTCAGTTACTTCTGGATGTGACAGAAAATACCAAAATGAAATAATATCTCACTCTTCAGGTCAACATGTGCAACAAGACACGACACGTTTTGGCAAAAAACTTATGCCTGGAAGTCAAGCATATATGTTTTCTTCCTTCAGTCTGGGTGGAGATGGTATCATAGCCTCAGGGCACTTATTGTATCTGCACACATTTCATTGTGAAAGAAGCAGTACTGTGTCTCACTGGCTGTGTAATATGCTTTAGTATTTAACAAACATTTCACCACGCTGATTGGATTAACCTTTTTCTTTCCACACCTTCCCTAACTGTCATTCATATGACAACTAAAGTCCAATCAATGGAAACAAATCAAAACATTGATACAGACGGTGTCCCAACAGTGGACGATCAGTTTTTGTGACATGGTGAAAAAGTAAACATGTGGGGTCTTTACATTTTTGTGTCTGACACTTTTTTTTGCTTTAAACAGATGGATGACATTGACGCCATGTTCAGTGAAATGCTGGGGGAGATGGACCTCCTCACACAGGTGAGCCAAGATGACAACTACGGTCATACAGTTTTATTCCAGCACTTCACTTCACTCCACATCTTCAGGGTTTTTGCTTCTTTGGTACCTATTTTATTATTTATCACTCATTACGAATGGAGTAACTAACGAGTTGTTATATAAGTAGTATTATACCTTATTGCTATTTATTTTCGGGAGATAAATAAATATCTAATACCAGTCTTGATAATATGATATAAAAGCTACATTCTAAGAATATTTCATTTTTAAAACTTTTTTAAAAATTGTTTTAGCATGATTTTAGCATTTCCAATATATTATGTATTACGTTGACTCAGAGAAATATTCAACAAAAAAAAGAAAAAGAAGAAAAAAAGAAAATGGCAAAATAAAAAATAAATCCTTTAAAATGTTTAAATGTATGTAAATAATAAAGATTGGATGAATTCATATGCCTAGAGATGTATTGTGGAACAAAAATAACCTTTTGGTTTATCTTTGTTTCATAGGCCTGAGAAAACATTTGCAATAACAAAGCCTCCAAGAGGGATTTCTTTTTTATTTATTTATTTCTTTTTAATAAAAAAATTACTGCAGGAACTTGCATTTTTGTGTCAAAGGAAAATTCATCAAATATTCTTTGTTAATTTTTTTCCTGAAAGCTATTACACACACCTATCATGTAACACATACTAAACACCACACCACACTGCCTATGGGCAATTCACTGACGTTAAATAGACTTTTCTCCTTTAAAGACAGACGACAAACTCACTAAAACACACCATCGATCACAGAAACACTCCAGACTGGCAAGCGCAACAGACACAGCGGGGGGGAACACTCTTTGTGGTCGTCTAACAACCATCAATTACACTCTCTTTCGGAGGGGAGGTCAAATGGCATGAACCAGCTAGAGATTACACTTTTTTTTCAAATTGAAAACCCCTGCTGATCACTTTGATGTTGTTTTTTTTGAAAACCCAAAAGTCATTTTAAATCACTTCCATTTTGCCAGAAGGTCTTAATATAACACATAGAAGCTCTGTTAGGTGTAAGACCTAAAAACAGATGTAACATTAGACGTGTAAACATCAAACTTTCTTATATAATGTGTTGTGGATTAACTCCTTGAGCATATGAGGGTCTTGTGGTCGTACAGATATTACATCCATACTCTTATAAACACACTGCCTTGTTCATTCCTCCCTGCAGAGTCTTGGAGAGGACACAGTTCCTCCGGCGTCTCTCCCCAGCACCAACAAGGAAGTCAACTTATCCATCGGCTTCACTGACCTGAATGGTGACCAAACATTTGATCCGTCATGTGTGTAGAAATACTACAAAGAGAGTTTTTCACACTAGCACAGCTGGTGTGCAAAGTGTGCACAGGATGTACATCGGCATGACATCGGCATGATTCATCAGTTATCTAGAAAAATGATCCAGATTACAAGCAGTGACGTAAAGAGAGAAAACAGCATTGCTGTGTCTCTGCAGTATATCTGGCTGCTGTTCATGAGGTGACTTCAGACAAAGATTGAGGTCATAGCATCTGCTAATTACTCAGTGTTTGCCTTTGGCTCGTATGGGCTGTAAAACAAGCAGGTTAATGTTAAAGCAAGGTTGCAGCATCTGTTGGCAATAGCAGTCTAATTTAACTCTTCCTTTCCCTGTTGTTTTTTTAGTAGTACAGTACATCATCAAGTAGGCTACTTAAAGTCTTGTCACATCAGCTGTTCCCCACACATTACTAAAAATCTGCAACCGTGCTAGCAGCTCTCAGCCACGCTTTGAGCTAAGTGCTAACGTCACCTTGCTAATATTAGTAATAGTTTTGCAGCCATTTGGTCATAAACCAAATGGCTGCAAAACTAAAGACCTGCTGATGGTTAAAGGATCATGAAAGTCATTTTGATTCATTCTGAGGGCCACTTAAAACGTCTCAGAATCAAATATCAAACTCATGGTGGGGCTTTAGAGGAAAAGTCAGCAGCGAAATCTGTAGGTTTATCTTCTGGGGACCATGGATATCTGTACAGAATGTTTATAGGTTTTAAATAATGGCTTGATAATGGTTAATTAATCATTCACTAAAGCATGAGCCTGACCTGTCTTCTAGCACCAGTAGCTTTTATTCCTAAAGGAAGACAAGGGGAGATAATAGAGGAATGAAAAGAAAGAAATGCCTTAATTTTATCTATTTATATTACTTTTAATGGGCAGTGTACAATATTAAACATAAATATTTCCATTTGATGCACCAGACCATTTAATTGTTATTATGAAGTAAAGAGAGGAACTGTTGTAAAAAATGAAAGTTCTTAATGTTTAAGGAATAAGCTCATGTCATTTCGAAAAAAGGAACTAAGGCATCCTCTTTGTAATAGAATTAAAAAAGTTTTCTCAGTTGTGAAATATTGTAGAAGAGAAGAAACACTTAAAAAATTAAATGATTAAATTGCACTTATGTCTTATATATTTACTGTACCTGGGTCAGCTTTAAACTGATTTTCTTCTAACACCAGAGTCCCTCAATGAACTCGAGGACCACGATCTGGATGCGCTCATGGCTGATTTGATGGCTGATCTCAATGCGACGGAAGAGAAACTTGCAGCTCAAATAGAAGATCTGAAGGAGCCATCGCCGCCCCTGTCAGACCTGCCACCACCACCTCAGGGCCTGAGCACCCATTCGGCCTCCTCCCTCGCTTCCCCGACGTCACCGGCGAGAAGCACCAGCAGCAACGTTAGCACCCCGGCCTCCACCTCCGCCTCCCCTTTACCACCTCCGCCCTCTCAGGCTTCTAAGCCCTCAAAGGTGATTCAGCCAATGTGCTGTAAGATGTGAGAGTAGCATCTCAACCTTTTAAACCTCTATGCAACTGGGAACTAGTCCAACATTTCAGAAGTGAGAGCTTTAGTCATGGCCTGTCAGAGTAATAGAGAGTTAATTTGGCTTTCAAGGAAAATGACACAATGCTTGATGATAGATTTGCTTTGTTAGGCTCTTTAAATATAAGATCCAACAACAGAGACATGAAGCAGAAAGAGGCATTACTAATGTCATGATCTAGTTTACCACGAGAAAGCACTTCCTGAGCAATGCGTGACAAGACAGTAGTACAACAAAGACAACACTAGCTCCCAGCGTATACATTTCTAGTGATTTATTTTTGTCATTGTGGAACTGGGAAAGGAGTGGTATTGCTCTTATAACAGTTGGACGGTGAGATCATTGCGAAGTTGTTCCTGGACAGAGGCATCTGTTACAGTTACAGAGACTCGTGAGTCTGTCTGGAACAGATCAAACACATACAGCGATGAGGCAGGAAAGAGTAACAAGATCAATACCAAAGGTTGGAGCAGTTGAGGTAAGATGTGTCAGTGGAGGGCGATCCAGACGGGAGCTTATTACTTTAGCAGGGATTGTTACCTCATCCTTCTGAGGTTAAAACACCAGCTGTGCTGAGGCAGAGGATGTGTCATTGTTAGGTGGAGGTGTACAAGTACATTAAAACTGCACTGTAGGCTGGATTTTTTTATGTAAAAACACACCGGTGTTATAAGAGTAAAGGATATCCTATCACTGCTAATTGAGATTTAGTAGATTAGATCTAATGTCCCAAATTAAATTCTTGAATGCACGCTCCACACATGAGAGGTTATGGAATTTAAATTAAACACTGCGGCTTCTGAGCAGCACTGAAACGCTGCATCCACGGAAATGAACTCAGCAGTCACATCTTTTCCACTCGTTTACCTTTAGCATCCTTTAGAGGCAGCGGCTCAACATTTTTGGTAGATAAACTAATTAGCTTTTTTGTTGTGAGTTAGATGAGAATATTAATACCACTATCATGTATGTACAGTAGATATGAAGCTACAACCATTGCATACAATCTGGAAACAATGAAACAGCTAACTTGGCACTGTCCAAATGTTACAAAATCATGTTGAATGTTTAATCTGTACAAAAAAACTTAGTCTAGTAAAAGAAGTTGTGTTTCCTGGTTGGTTATGTGTCTGGAAGCAGTGACCATTTCTCTGTTGGTTGTTCAGCACTTTCACACTGACGACAAGACTCCGGAAAGTTTGTTTTGTATGGATGGACTCTTTTAGAAAGAGCCAGGCTATCTGTTTTCCCCTGTTAAGTCTTTATGCTAAACTAAGGTAACCGACTTTTGGCTATAGGTCTATAATTTACTATATACATATTTAATCTTCATTTAATCATCTCACCTAACTCTTAGCATAATCAAAATAAGCGTATTGCCCCAAAAAGCAGTTTACTGACATCTAAGATGATTTCTTGGTGCTGATTTTCCAAAATACACTACCTTTAACACAATGACATTATGGTGATATAAATCCTGTTTACACCAGATTATAATTGATGGTGGATGAACAATTTTTCTGCACTCTTTGTCCTATATAGGAGGAAATCGAGGCGCAGATGAAAGCAGACAAAATCAAGCTCGCTCTTGAGAAGCTCAAGGAAGCTAAAGTGAAAAAGGTAAGACACTGAAAAGTCCTCCTCTGCTCTGATCTTACATCCACTGGCAACACTAAACTTTAAAGACGCTGTGAATTACGGCTACACGGACATCACCGTAAAAAGACGAAATGTTCAAAGATAGTACCGCTCTTTCTTTTCCTTTTGGAGGAAGCATCAATCACAGTAATGGATGACTTACCTTTCATCCAGCCAACGTCCTGAAGGACAGCACAGCTTCCCCTCTATGGAGGATATGCGGACACTTTCTCATCTTCAAAGCAGTCAACAAAAGCAAAGACATGTGGTTTTGCATGCAAAGCTTTGCAACAGGATGTGCAATTCTACGCAGAACCAAACTAGTTTTGTGCCAATTGCATTAAATTCTATCATAGATAATATACTGATATGACTGCCAATTTCTGCACTTCTACTCTTGTCTTGGCTGGTAAGTCTTATTATTTACAAGGATGTGGCTGCATTGATGGTCTTTTAAGTGAGTAATTATAAATTCTGAGAAAACTCTAAAGGGAACGGGCAGAAAACAGCTCATCCAAATTGCCATGTGTGTTTATGTGTGTGTGTGTGTGTGGATGCTGAGGAAAAGCAGACCACTGGCGACTTTTATAGGAACATCTGTCTCATCTGTTGTTAGGCGCAGAAGTGCAAGGTGCACTCTCAGTGGTTTCTGCACAACCGTCTGTGGGCAGAAACCCTCAAGTTTCATGCTTTCGACACGGATCATGTATTTTAAAGATACCCACCTTGCATGAGGAAATACTGTAAGAGGAAAAAATGATTTGATATCCAGTGACATTTCATTCAACCACATACCAAACCCATATTGTTTTCCAAAGGTCAGGACCGAGGAACATGTGATCTAACACTCCGAATCCTCTTGTGATAACATCTCTGAAGCCCCACATGTTTATGACACAAGCTTAGCGGCCGGCGGACCTCGGTTCTGAGAAACTCCTCGGCTTCCCAAAGCTGGATTTGTTTCAGATGAGAGGAAGTGTGAAGCCATATGAGCCTGCGAGGAAAGCACTGCTCCGCTCCAGAGCAAAATTAATCTCAGCCAACTTGGGGAAAAAGGAGGTGCTAAGAATGCAAAAAAGGAGATGAATACAATGGGGAGGAAATTACTAAAAAGCCAAATAGTGTCAACAGAATGGAGAAACAGAAGTGCTGATGCTCCAACTCTTCTAGTAAAACTAACATTAGGAAACAGAAACAATCATTTACTGTACATGGCCTGTAATTAAACTGGATAATAAACAAGCTGCATGTGCTCGAAGGCCTGATTTTATGTCACACTTTTAGAGACACCTGCCGCTGTCCACAACATGTTTTAACTTCAATAGGTCATGATACAGAAAAACTCATTTTAAAACCAAAAACAAATGACATTTTTGTAAATGCACTTTCTTGCTGAGAGTTAGATGGAAAGATAGATATTGCTTTCATATCTGTCTATTATATATGAGGCTAGAGCCAGAAGACTGTTAGCTTGGCTTTGATTTAAGATTGGAAAGAGGGCCGTAAGGATGTTAAAGGGGGAGATCACACAGAAGTCGGAGTCATTTTCACCTGATGTATGTTTTATTTGCAGGTAACATGACAATAAAAAGCAGTTTAGGCTTAAACATTTTAAAAGAAATAAAAGAAACTAAACAAAAAAAAGGATACATTTTTCAAAATAATGTAAAGATCCTTAGGTCAAGAATGAAAAGTTAAGCTAGGCCCATGACTATTGGGCAGACAGCAGCAAGTTTCCAGCAGGTCTGCACCTGAACTAACCCAACTTCAATAACCCGGATGTGCCATTAAAGAGATCCTAGCCATTGGTTTAAACACACTACAGACAACCTAAAGTTAATGCATAATTCATTAAAACATTCAAATAACAAATATATGTAAAAACAACACCTAAAGACAATTATTCTTACTCGCTTAACATGGAAATATATGTTTTATAGGTAGCTTAAACAAGGCTTGCTATTACTTGAAACACAGAAACCCCCCTGCACTAAACTCAAAATGGTACAGTCTGAGGTCCTCTACTATAAAGCCTAATGGAAGCTCTCACCTTCCATTTGGCAGTTAGACCAATTACCAACAGGTGACATGGGTGGGAGCTCATGCAACAATTTGGTTGAAAGAAGTTGTATATATTATAGTACATTTTATGTTTTAATACATTTATATAGTTGTTATTTGATAAACAATGGGAATAATGATTGTAGGCCATCGGAAATCTACTGAAATGTTGAGACTGACTTATGTTATGCTATACCCACATGAAGCTAACATATACTCTTTTTTTTGGACAGTTGGTGGTGAAGGTGCTGATGAATGATGGCAGCGCCAAGACTCTCATGGTGGACGAGAGGCAGACTGTCAGGGAAGTCCTGGACAACATGTTTGAGAAGACCCACTGTGACTGCAATGTGGACTGGAGCCTGTGTGAGACCAACCCCGAGCTACAACTTGGTAAGTATAATGTACTGTGCGGTTGATGGTACACAGACTGCATTTGTATCAGTAAATCAATCAAACCGTACCTGTTTAGCATCTATCACATAGTTAGTGAAATTCAAGGTGTTTATAGATGACTTAGAAGCTCATTTGAGACTAATGTACACAAAAATAGAATTTATAAAAAGTGAAATGGTTAAACCAATAACAATACAATATAAATACAATTCATACAACGATAAAATAGAATACATACTTTTACAGTAAAGTAATAATTTTTAATAAATAAGAGAAAGGCCATTAAAAAAACATGCTAAAGAGGTTATTAAATACATTTGAAGGTATCAACATTTTCTGTGGTTGTTTCACTGGCTTGGGGCATAAAGGGTAATGGCATGGTGCAAAATTTCAGTAAGATTATTTTTAAAATCATCAGAAAAAATGACAGGAAACCAGTCTCAAGACTTTAAAATAGGTGTAAGTTGCACGGTAACTTTTATATTCCTTTTTTTAGGTACACCAAAAAGAAGAACATTGAAATTGTCTAGCCTTCTGGATATAAAAAGTGTGTATTAGTTTCTATCTTTTGCTCAGAGTGAGAAATGATCACACTTAAGCTATGTTTTAAAATAATAACAAGCTGACTTGGTGACATGGACCTTAAGTTAAAGATGACTGAGGTTTCTTACTTCTTTGCTTTGGGCAAATCCTAGGGAATTTAATTTTGTGGCTAGTTGCTCTCAAGTCGTAGAACTTATAACCCATATTTCAGTTGGATCCTGACTGAGCTGTAAAAGAGTTTTGTGACATCAAGATATTTAATATCTAAAATATCATCAGTGGGTGTTGTGTTTTCGGAAAAGAGAGCCACATAAAGCTGCACGTCATCAGCACAGAAACAGATTTGGAAGTGTTGTAACATGGGAGGGACAAATGGGAGATAAAGCCCATACTTGCAGGGTGAGTGGATGACCAGTGATTAATCCATCAACAATCCCCGTTGCTTTTAATGTGTTGCTATAGCACCATGGTGGTTCAATCTGTGGTCATTTTATGAGCGATTTGCTGTTTTAAACACCTTGTGACAGGTTCGGTATTCTTAGGGGAGAATTCTAAATCCTTTGGCACACATTTCCAGCAACAGTTTGGAATAAATCAGATAACTAGGTTGCTAGAATAAACAACGACCAACATCTTATTAACAGAAAAAAACCCTGAGAAAACACAACTTGTGATAATGCTTCGGTGACAAGGGATTTCTAATAAATTTAGTGCATAAACACCAATGCTATAGGAGCGAGCTGGGCAGCAAATGTATCATCTGAACAAGAAAAACACAGCAATGATGATAAAGATGGACTTTGACAACTTGTGCCTTTAGTGTGTTTTTATGTGAATTGTCACCTAAACACACACACAAAGGGCAGGGAGGGATATTTCATTCAGGTCCAGATGATGAATTGTGTTTTTATTGGCATGATGGCAGCCATACTGCAGCGAGCTCACAATGAAACATTGATCTTCATCCTATCCATCTCTCTCTCTCTCTCTCTCCCTCCCCCTCTCTTTCCTATATTCTGTCTCTCCCTCTCTCTCATACGCACACACATACAGTGTAGACAGGTGGGTTTAATTTGCTGTATCGGACACTGTCAGTCATCCTCTCTGTCATACGGAAATAGAAGCCTTATGATCTCAATCCTCCGTCGGAGCCGTCTGTGCTATATTTACTTCAGCTGCTGGACTTCGCTGCCTCATCGCCATCTGTTTTCTTGGTTTTCTAACATTTTCATCAGATTGTTTCGGAGATCATTCGTATTTTTTAAAGAACCAATCGAATCATGAAAGAGGAGTCATTTTACGCCTGTTTTAATGAGGTGCAGGTGTTAAAGTAATTTACCTCTGTGAGCAATAAACTGTAAGTCAATATTGTTTTGCTTTAGAATTATATTCAAGTCATTTTATACGCAGCTAGTTAAGCTGTGAAACACTAAATTAATGGATAAGCCTGGATTTATTAGTCCATACTTTCAACAAATTCCATTCTAAGTCCATTCTGCAAGACTTCCTGACCCGTCTGTCCTGTCCTACTGAAGACATAAGTCTTTAAAAATGAATCATAAATATTTAGTTAGATTCTAAAAAGCTAACTAGGCACGGTAGCTGTAGCTGTAGGAATAAGATGTCTTGGATACACAGACATTTGTTAGTCAGATCCATTACTTTTTGCTTTTGGTCATTTGATTTGTTGTCAATAAAAAAAACAGAATATCAGCGAACTTATCCTTTGACTGTTTGCTGAAAATAACATGTCACATTTATAGTAATCTTTTTTAGTAATTTTAGCTTTGCTCAGAAATGCTAACAACTTCTTCAGTAAGTAAAAAACACAAACCTCAAGCAAAAAAATTTCATACTGAGCTCTTAAACACCTGATAGGTGCCATTGACGTCAATAAGTACAATTAATAATGTAGCTAAACCCCAGAAGGTGGACTGACTCTTTTACTTTTTTTCAAGAAGAAGAGATAAACAGCCAGTCCAAAACAAATGAGGAAATAAGAGTTTCCCTTTGTTCAACACAGTTTATTTTTAACGCAAACTATAGCTCGTGTTTAAATTAGCTTTCTGACACACAGATTTATTTAAAGCATGTCATCCACGCAAAACTTTAGGTCACTTGACTTCTAATCACGGGGGTGCACAGGGTTTGGTGTCATCTCTGACTAACTACAAGTGTAGGCATTATGACAGCTTGACATTTGAGTTGGTTCATTTATTAAATGCCTGTAAGCCTCCCCAGAGTGTGTTGCTTTCTAACAGCAGTTGCAGACCTTTAAACTTTACCAACAAAAAGCGACAGCGAGTCTCGCCCGATAAACACCCACAAAGCTCAAAAGCAACTCCGTCTTCAAACAAATCGTCACCCATGTGCTCGCCATGCACACTATCCAAACGCACCATGTGCTTAATGCAGTTCAAAGTGTTTCCTTACTCCGAATAGCTCACTCTAGCAGCAAAGTCACACCATCCATTTAATGATTGTAATAGTCAAACTATAGACTGGAACCCTGGCAGCAATTTATTTAATGCCTACCTCTGCCTCGGCTGGTAACCTGTAATTGGGGGACCACGGCTAAAGTACAGTCAAATGCCCAGTGCATTCTGGAGATCTATAGCACTGAGTGTGTGGGTGGGCAGTGAGGAGGAGGAGGAGGAGGAGGAGGAGGAGGAGGAAAGTGCCCTTAATGTGTTTTTCGCGGTTTAGTGCCATTTAAAGTCCTTCCAGCAAAATGGGGAGGCCTGTGTTTTATTGAGCCCTTCCTTAATCCATCCTATTTGAAATAGACAATTGAACAGCTGTAAAATCGATTTATGAACCGAGCTCAGCTGATTTAAAGATGTCATGACTGTACATATGGTGAAGCATTTGTTTTGAAATGTTGTATGGTTGAAAGATTAAAAACAGAGAGAGGAGGTGGAGATTATTTTGTGAGATTAAAGAAAGTTTCAGATTCTGGTTTTCTCTGTGTGAGAGAGTAAACTGGCTTTGGAAGATTAGAAATGTCTCCACAGTGTTGGCAAAAGTGTGTGAATGTGCTGAGAAAATATTTTTTTATGGCTGTGTTTACTGCAGAGGTGGGGAGTCAGCAAGTATAATTATTAAAGTAAATGAGGCATCACAACCAGCCAGAACTATATATATATAGAGAGGTTTCAGCTTCAATACTAAAATGCAGCAGATGGTTTGCAACTCTGTACTTTTACTCCAAAAACTCTTTGGACTCATACACATAAAAGGCCCCTTTTCTTTCTACAGTACCAGCTGTACTATGTATTTCAAAAATGAACAAAGAGAAAGCAGACTTAGGGATTGAGACAGGTATAAAAACTTGTGCATGTTAGGCCCATTCTGTAATGTATCTCTGACTTGTAATGGAACAGTTTTACATTGTGATACTTTAAATCAATGTCACTATGTGTCAAATCTGAAAATTTCCGATTTATGATACTCCTTCAAAAAAGACACATGGAGTCTAGATTGCACTTGTTTACCAGTTTATCTCGTTTTTCTGCAAATCAAAATGTTTGCCATTAGAGTACAAAAAATAGACACATAATGACTTTAAATAGATAATCTAAATGCTGCCACTACCAATTTGCTGACATCCAAGTTTCGTTTTTTTTTATGACAGAACGGGCGTTTGAAGATCACGAGAACCTGGTAGAGCCTCTCTCAGCATGGACGAGGGACAGCGACAACAAAGTCCTGTTTCAGGAGCGGGGGGAAAAATATGAGGTGTTCAAAAACCCACAGGTTGGTATGCACCTTTAATAAACCTCTCTGACATATACTGAGTGATCAGAGGTGATGTGGGTGTGATTTCTCAAAAGTCCAACACTGGCTAGCTCCAAATCCTTGGCCTTGGTTTTTAGCAAATCCATCCCCACATTGTTTCAACTCAGAGCCATCTGGCTCTTTTCACTGACGAAATGTTGTCTGAATTATGAGAAGTCTTTCCTCCATGCAGGATGACCTCTTACATTTATGTCCACACTGTAATATATCAGACAAAACGGCCTCAGGCAAAAGACAGTGAGATCTTGGCATGTTTGTTGATATAATGGGACCCTTTATAAACTCAGTGTATTTAATTGATTCGGTCTGTTGGCAGAGACAAATAGTTGAGTTGGAAAACTGGTGAGATATTCTCATTTTTAAGTACTCCATCATGTCTTCCACATCCCCCAACAAAAGGCCGATCTGTTTCCTACAGAATGTCCCTATCAATATATAGTTTGAACGTTTTGACAAGAGCTACCAAAATAGAATTCCCCTTTGGGCTTTCTCTCTCCACAATGAAAACAGAGACCCAGACGTTGACATGAAATCAAACTAGCCCAGTCACACAGGGACAAAGAGTAGGGGTCAAGGATTTTTTAAAAGCTGTTGATATTTTTTCTGATATTTATTCTTTTAAATTTGATACAATTTTTCTCGGGGGGAAAAAAAGGAAAAGTTGACAATGTTGTGTTTTATATTTGACCAGACAGATAAACACTTCGGAAGTTGCATTAGTATTGCAGGTCATAAACTAAGCATTTTACTTGAAACCACCGGTGGCGCAAGAGAAAAAGTTCAGATTCATTGATACACTTTCTGTTTTATTCCTGCAGAACTTTTATCTATGGAAGAAGGAGAAGAAAGCTCTGAAAGAGATAAAAGACAAAGACAAGGAGTTGTTAATACAGGTAAACAAACTCATGCGCACACACACACAAACCAAAAGTGAAATATTTATTTTAAGGTGACAGTTGTCCCAGTGGGAGCTCCCCCTATTGACCCCTTTCATCCTTCTTCACCTCTGCAGGAGAACTTCTGCGGGACTTCCATTATTGTGCCAGATCTCGAGGGGGTTCTGCACCTCAAAGAAGACGGCAAGAAGTCCTGGAAACCCCGACTCTTCCAGCTGAGGGCCTCGGGAATTTATTACGTGCCCAAAGGGAAAACCAAGGTCAGGGGTTAGAAAAGGTCACATCGCTTTGAGGCCAGACCGTAAACACACATACAAAAGTTAATGCTCTAATCCAGGATACTCTGTTTGGTTTAAGCAAGTGATAAAAGATTAAAGCCCAGAATATAAAGATATATTTTTGATCTTACTCTATATCTTAGATACAGTACATTATATACCTACTGTTATAATTGTAGTGTAGATTATCAATTTAATAGAGAGAGGGAACACCAAAATATCAAAAAAATTACAGTACGGATCAATTTGTAATATGATGCCTTATCTCTCTTGCAGTCATCCCGTGACCTCGTCTGCTTTGTCCAGTTTGACAACTTGAATATCTACTATGGCAAAGACTTTAAGAGCAAATACAAAGCCCCAACCGACTTCTGCTTTCTTCTGAAGGTAAGTTTGCTATTGGTGTGTAGTCTTATAAATTTAGTTTGCCTCGAAAAGCCACACACCCTTTCACTGTAATTAATAAACAGAGAAGCTGCAACTTCCCCAAACTAAACAAAACATTTACAGTACGACTCTTGAGTGCCTTGCCCTTGTTGCTGTTTTTTGCTTTTATTTTGGCACATCACACTGTATATGGCGTGGTGCAAAAGATATCACTGAAGAATTGATTATTGCATGGTGGTTCCTGAGTGTATGTTCAGACACACAGCTGCTTTCGTAACTGGAAAAGTGAAATGCAATAAATACTTTGAATTCAAGAAGTGAAACGAGACAGTTTTATCAAATGAAGCTGAAAGTGGTGAGAAAGAAAGACGACTTTTTAACCAGTTCCTAATATTTATTTGAATTACTATAAAAAAAACTTGTTTAAGAGAGTACTATCAAACTTAGAGTATTAACAATGATGGGAGGTACCTATAGTACTTCTTTAAGACCAAGAAAATGCTGACAGACATGGAAAAAAAAAAGAATAAGATAAGTTGGTGGTCCGTCTTAAAGGGATGTGAAAGTCCTCTTTCTTTCTTTTCCCCTATCTGGGAAATACTGGAATCAGCAGATACCGTAAAGGCTACAGTAGATGTTGAGGATCAAAGCAAAAAGAGCTTAGAGAGGCAAAGAAACTGAATTACCTAGCAGTGAAAGACAGAGTTCTCAAGGTTTGAGCTAAAGGTGCTGATGGCCAAGGGCAAAGGAAATGACCTGTCAATGCTAGCCAGGCTTCCCGTGGTCGCTTGTCCTTGTTGTCTAGAATTCGCACAAAGAAAAGCTGTTAAAAGCTGCCTCGATGTGAAAGATGGTGATGTAGATGATACAATAACAACTGAAGCTGTTTTTTTCGGCTGCCAAAGTGTTCCATTAGGGTGTGTTTTGACAGATTGGTTGGGTGGTGTTTACGGGCTGCTAAAAATTGCTGCAATTCAAGGACGAGAGCAAAAACAATTTTCATCATTTAGCTGTTTTATATTCAGAGGAGCTGCCTGAGGTGATCTCTAATACCATCCCCATTATATATAACTGATATCATGATATTAAGTGAAAAGTCAATATCCTCTTCAGGGGAAAACGGTTAACTCTAATATTAATGTGAGACCCATACAGTGTGCACTTTAAAGCAAATATTTGGTGTACACTTACTAGCATAAATCAAATTATGAAGGCTATTTGAGCATCAAACATCTCATATTTCCTAAATTAAACTGGATAACAGGATGTACTCAATGGCACAAACATTCTAACTTTGTTCATGTTCAGAACTGCTGACTGGACTATTCCAAAAAACAGGAATTGAAAATATACCATCCATTTTTCTAGAGTTGCTTGTAAACACTCTGAATCTAGACTCACTCTGCCCCCTTGTGGTACCCTTAAAGAGGAGATCAACAGATTTTGCAGGTTTTGAAAATGTTGAAGGATGCATTGCTAAAAAAAAAAAAGTATATATTTGGCTCTGCAGTATTGATTTTGATCCTTTTTCTCTCTGAAAAACTTAAGTAATAATAGCCAGTTGACAGGAATCTTAAATATCTAATGTTTATAATTGGAAAAACTTTAACAAAGTATGTTCTTTACTAACTCGTTTACCATTTGGATTTGTTTCTGCAGCATCCTCAGATCCAAAAAGAGTCTCAGTACATCAAGTACCTCTGCTGCGATGAGGCTTGGTCCATGAACCTTTGGGTAACAGGAATACGGATTGCAAAGGTAAATTTAAACACCTCTGCATTAAACGATACTGTCGGCGAAACAATCTCCATTTGTACAGATCTCATTCTCTCATGTGGTGTGTTTCGTGTACTTCCAGTACGGTGCGTCGCTGTATGAAAACTATAAAACCGCAGAAAGGAAGGCCGCCGTCAGCTCCGTGTGGACAAACCGCAGCACTCCATCGAGCTCCAATCCATCAACGCCTTCACCCACCATCAAAGGTAGCACGACACACAAGCTGCCCTCACTGATGTGAAACAACCCAGATGTGGTTATATTAGTTCAAACCTTATGGTGTTTCTTTTTTCTCTGCCAGCCAAATCGCCAAACCAGGCCAATGGTCATGCGCCCAAGCCCCAAACAGGACCTGTTTCTGAGGTACAGAACTCTACCATAGGGATGTAACTAATGCTTTTTTAGAAAAAAATACATTTTGATAATCAATTAATTGTTTCAGTTACAGGGTATATGTAGAGAGCACTACCTAAGTCAAAAAGTAAATAGTATAGTATGTTGGTTTCCTATGTCGAAAAAAGTCATAGAAAGGTTATAGTATAGCATTTCAAGTAAAGTCACAGTATGGTGTGAAAAAAAATGATAAAAAAGTCATAGTATAGTATGTCGAAAGAAGACATGTTTAAAAAAGTAAAAGTATTGTATTTTTTAAAAAAGTCATAAAAAGACATAGTATGGTATGTCGAAAAAAGTAAAAAGAAATCAGAGTATAGTATGTAGAAAAAAGTTAGTCATAGTATGGTATGTCAAAAAAACTGACTTCCGAGGATATGTCGAAAAAAAGTCATAGTGTAGTATGTTGAAAAAAGTAAACAGAAGTCATACTATAGCATGACGAGAAGTCATTTTAGAAAAAAACTCAAAAGTTTGTAATGACATTTAAGTTGTAGTATCTCTTATCAAAGTCTTAGTACAGTGCTTTATAAAAAAGTCAGAATAGTATGACGTAAAAAAGTGTTGAATCATTGTTATATTCTGTCTTCTCAGGACTTTGGACATGTCCCACCTCCACCTCCACCTCCACCTCCACCATTGGCAGAGATGCTTCCTCCACCACCCCCAGACCCACTCCTCCCTCCTCCACCACCTCCTTTGGCTGGCAAGAAATCTACAAAACCTGCCCTCCCTCAGCGACAACTGCCAACCAACTTCCCTCAGCCTCCACCTGCAATGGACAACCTCCCTCCTCCACCACCGCCCCCATCCAACGACGAGGCCCCGCCAGACTTCCTTCCACCCCCTCCTCCAGCTGCTGGCTTTGGTTCACTGCTTCCTCCTCCGCCACCGATGAACTCCCTTCCACTACCGCCTCCCCCAGTGAGTTTTGGGGGTATGGACCAGTCTCTGCCTCCACCACCACCAGATCCAGGGTTTTTACCTCCGCCTCCACCAATGTTTACAGGGGCCGGAGGGCCACCTCCGCCACCTCCTGCTTCCCCAAGAGCAGCTGTACGGCCTCCTGGCTCGGTGAGAAAGATGCCTCCTGCTCCGCCAAAGAGGTCTACACCATCGCGAGGTGGAGGTGGAGGAGGAGGAGGAGGAGGAGGAGGGGACTTTATGTCAGAATTGGCGCTGGCCATGAACAAGAAGCGTGGTGATCATTAACCTAGTTATAAAAAATAGCTTGACTCAACCACTCCTTACATCAATAACAGTACCGAACATCTCCGACATGAAGCCAGTGGAGATCGATACAGACTTAATCTTTTCCAGTGAACAGATGGCTCTCCATCCATCCTTTTTCTTTACTGCTTATCCAAGACATAATCTTGCATGAATTTAAGTGAAAGGGTAATTATTTTCAAGACCAAACTGTTTGTTTTGTACAGTGTTGTGGAGAAGAAAACACAAAAAGTATAATGCGGTCCTTATGGTTCAGAGACATTTTTATTGAATTGTACATATTTGTGTTTGCATGGAAGGCTGTAAATAATATAAACAAAATTGCCATATACAGAGTACCCGATTAGTTTAGAAATTACTAACAAACTAAATAAAACTGTCATAAAAAATGCATGAGCATCATGTTTTATTTATTTTTTGTCATTGAGTACAACCTGCTGAAAAAGTAAAAAGCACCGAACGTTGTTTTAATTTGGTAGCTTTGGTGTAAAGTATATGAACAGGGTTAATGGTCATACTGTACTTGAACCTAGATATATAAAAAAGACACATTCTGCTGTAGCATTCCTTTTTATTTGGACACTGTATCCACATAAGGTGGGTAAACTCAGTGGAAATAACTTCAAACAGCCATGACCTTGACATTTTGGACCAATTTTTTTCCACCAGCATGAGACCGTTTACTAGAATATACCATAACGGCTCAGGTATGATCTACTTCTTCACTTGAGTTTCTTTGCTTTATCCAAGAATCTCTCAGGAGGAACAGCTGACCTTTAACCTCTTAGCCCACAAGGGAGGTCTTGCTGCATAGCCTGCCTCCTCTGCAGTCTCTTGTGTAACAAAGGGAAATGACAGAATATAGTGCAGCATCTCCACCTAGTGGGGGGAAAATAACAGACACCATGAAAAAAAACATTCAAAAGTATTGGGGCATTGATTTGGTTTTGGATAGTAATTAAATTAAATTGAAATACAGTATGTCGAAAAAAATAAAAAATAAGTCATAGTATAGTATGTCGAAAAAAGTAAAAATAAAAAAGTAAAAAATAAGTCATAGTATAGCATGTCGAAAAAAGTAAAAAATAAAAGTATAGTCGAAAAAAAAAAGTAAAAAATAAGTCATAGTATAGTATGTCGAAAAAAGTAAAAAATAAGTCATAGTATAGTATGTCGAAAAAAGTAAAAAATAAGTCATAGTATAGTATGTCGAAAAAAGTAAAAATAAGTCATAGTATAGCATGTCGAAAAAAGTAAAAAATAAGTCATAGTATAGTATGTGTCGTAAAAAATAAAAAAATGTCGAAAAAAAAAAAATAAGTCATAGTATAGTATCGAAAAAAGTAAAAAATAAGTCATATATAGTATGTCGAAAAAAGTAAAAAATAAGTCATAGTCATAAAAAAGTAAAAAATAAGTCATAGTATAGTATGTAGTATAGTATGTCGAAAAAAGTAAAAAAATAAGTCATAGTATAGAAAAAAGTAAAAATAAGTGATAGTATAGCATGTCGAAAAAAATGAAAAATAAGTCATAGTATAGTATGTCGAAAAAAGTAAAAAATAAGTCATAGTATAGTATGTCGAAAAAAGTAAAAATAAGTCATAGTATAGTATGTCGAAAAAAGTAAAAAATAAGTCATAGTATAGTATGTCGAAAAAAGTAAAAATAAGTCATAGTAGTATAGTATAAGTCATAGTATAGTAAAAAGTAAAAATAAGTCATAGTATATCGTATAGTAAAAAGTAAAAAATAAGTCATAGTATAGTATGTCGTAAAAGTAAAAAATAAGTCATAGTATAGTATGTCGAAAAAAGTAAAAATAAGTCATAGTATAGTATGTCGAAAAAAGTAAAAAATAAGTCATAGTATAGTATGTCGAAAAAAGTAAAAAATAAGTCATAGTATAGTATGTCGAAAAAAAGTCGAAAAAAAAAAAATAAGTCATAGTATAGTATGTCGTAAAAAAAAAAAGTAAAAAAAAGTCATAGTATAGTAATCGAAAAAAGTAAAAAATAAATAGTATAGCATGTCGAAAAAAAATAAAAATAAGTCATAGTATAGTATAGTATAGTATGTCGAAAAAAAAAAAATAAGTATAGTATAGTATGTCGAAAAAAAGTAAAAAATAAATAGTATAGTATGTCGAAAAAATAAAAAATAAGTCATAGTATAGTATGTCGAAAAAAGTAAAAAATAAGTCATAGTATAGTATGTCGAAAAAAGTAAAAAATAGAAAAACTGTAAATAGTCTCAGTAGTGCGTAGTTGCTTATTGTTACTAAATTGATTCATCAACTATTAATACTTTGTAATATCAGTTAGATATCATATACACACCTCAGAGAAATCATTCATCTCAGCTTTACTTATAGCAGACTCCGCCATCCAGTTCCTCAGCACATATCTAGGATTTACATCTGTAAGATGGGTTTATTTTCACAATCAGACAAACATCAAAATAATTATATATTTCATGTTCAAAACAAAACCTATATGTACATTTAGTTGCTTACTTTTCATCCTCTGCTGACGATCCAAATCACTATCATCTTGTTGTCTGAACAGAGGAAACAAACTTATAATATCACTTTGATTTTTAAATATAAACGAGACTATAGCAAATGTTTTCAAGCCGAAAAACAACAACAACCATGTGGAGTTTCCAGAGAAACTAAGGTTACAAAACTAAGTTGAGCAAAGGTCTGGCATTACTGTTCATCTTACCCAATGAGCCGGTGTTGATACATGCTGAGCCAATCAAAAAAGAGCTTGTGGGAGGACAAGTCTTCAAGAGCCCACATCTAATACAAAAGAAAAAAACAAGAAAAGAAAAAGTATGTCTTAAAATCAAACTTGAATATAAACATTGGTTCCGCAGAATATTGCCTGTTATAGTAGCAGCATTTTGCTTATGGTTTATCTGCAAACTAATGGCACTAATTCACTATTCAGACAGACTGAAATAAAAATAATAATGTCATATACACAAAAATCATATATATCACCATGTTATCATTCTAGATGTTACTTTAAATTTGCTGCTGTAAACATTTAGTGAGAAGAAACACAACGTCACATGCCACATGACGTCTTGCACGTGTTTTGCAAATACACACCAGCAATGAGTGCGTGGTACAGATATTAAACATGTCACCAACTTCAAATCAAAAACCTAAAACCAGGAATGTAACGTGTTGCTGCTTCAGCTCTACCTGTGTGAAGCTTCTGCTGTGAAGCTGCTGAGCTGAAACTTCACTGAGCTGCCTGAAGGTCATGGTGAAGTCTGACTGTGTGTCCTCCATAATCTGACGAGACAAACACAAATTAGATTGTGAGAAAAAAACGTGTACAAAACAGCCAGTGAGATTGAATTGATTTAGTAATTGTCAATTAATTGCCTTAAGCAGGAAGGCGATGAGGTGGCCATCATCCTCCTCTTCACCTAGAAGCCCAAGTTTAGCTTTAAAAAGCTGATGAATCCTGAAACACATGCATAAATACAGCTAGAAAATTATATTTTATTACTCTCACTGCTTGGATATAGAATAAAGGACAATATAAAAGGACAAATCATCATTTTACATGGACCCTTACCTCATATGGTAAATATCAACATATCCTTTTAAAATGTATTTAGCCCTGAAAAAAGGATAAGACAAAAAGTAAATCCAATATCAAGAAATTCAAAAATTTTAAAGTGTAAAAAGTAAAAAAAGACACGTATGATATTACAGTTTTTACAAGGTGCTGACAAACATCACTGGCTCTTCATTCAAAGTGTTCAAAAGATCTTGCTGTTGAATTCTATCAGTGTTGCCGCATTTTGTATTGATGGCAAACAGGTCAATACAAGTCACATATAACTTAAAGTTCCCTGAATATAAACAGTTATGGTGGTGTTCTTACTCGCTCTGCTGTTTGTTAGAAAGCAGAGGACCGAGAGCCGTCAGGAGCTTCTCCAGGTTAAACAGTCCCACGTTGGCCTGAGCTCCTATGCTGTATCTGCCCTCGTCGTCAGAGGTGTTGGGGACAAAATCTGCAAAATTAAACATTTGTTTGACATTTGACAAGAAAAAGACATTCTGTTATTTCAATGAAATAACATTATACTCACTGGGGTTATACGACTCCATGAAGCCAAATGGACCGTAATCGATGGTGATGGACAGGAGGCTGAAGTTGTCCGTGTTGCACACACCTGTCGGGATAAAACACAATATATATATCAGCAGATGTTGATACAAACTGTACGATAAAATGTTCAGCCACAACTGGTTTCTCACCGTGTGCAAACCCAACGGACATCCACTGGGCAATCAGATGTGCCGTTTCATTTACAACTGTGGAATAAAACACCTAGAACAAATGGAAACACAACCAAATATAAAGCATTGAACAAGGAAGTTCCTTAAAGAAACAAATTATACACAGAATGCAGGAACACAGTAACTGAAGTGTAATATAGTGTTAAGAGTTTAATTAATGTAATCAATGGCAGAAGAACATCTTAGTTTTGATTTTCATTTTTTACCCCATATAAAGATCAAGTAAAATCTTCAGTAATCAGTGGGCAAAAAAGCATATTTCTATTTTATCTTACTTACCAAATATTTATCTGGGTCATCTGAATTGATCGAAGGAAAATGTTCTTCAATGACAAAGAACAACAGCTTTCTGAAATCAACAGAACAATAACATTGTGTGAAAAGCTGCAGAACACTTAATACAACAAGATGCCGTAGAATAAGACCATAATCACCTCAGGAGATCAATCTCTCCACTTTGAGACAAAATCTCTAAAGATCCAATACGAAACCAAGACTTGGCTAATCGGAGAACAACTGCCCCTGTAAACATTAAAAGAAGCTCAGGTGAAACAAACAATGTGATGAACCAGTAAATGTAACTGAAAATAATAAAAAATCTAGGTTTTGAATTATATTTGCATGAACCACTTTACCTCTCTCTGTCTTCATATTGCCGTTGTAGAATTGATCCCTCACAACCGGCTCGTCACTTACAATTAGACTAAAACAAAGCAAAGCATTATAACATCAGTAATAGATTCAAACATTTATGCCCTTTGTCAAAATATGTGTTGTTTTTATTTCTACTGCCATTCCAATTATGTGGTGTTCCTGGTGTAAGTAAACGTTGTAAGCTTTATTGTTTAACTAACAGACCCACTGATCAGCTATTATGAATATACATTACCGACAAAACTTCACAAATTCTATGAATTCAATACAGAATATCAAGGCCTATCAAAAACAAACCGATCCTTTGGATACATAACACGATGTTATTTCTTTCATCCATCACCTGGCAGCCCTGCTGGTTGGAACACCCAGGGAATGCATGGCTTCACTGCACAGGAACTCCCTCACAGAGGAACGGATCACAGCTCGACCATCTCCCGACCTGTATAAAAATGAACAAATTCATATTGAAATGTCAGATTAAAGATAGTTGCTTCTATTGTTAGTAAATGTGCAAATTGAAACAATGAAAAAAATGAAAGAATAGGAGATGGTCAGTGACACGTTGAGACCAAATTTGACGCAAGTGTAAATGCAATTTTAATTGAAGGTGTAAAGAAAGTCCAACATACCTTGAATAAGGTGTTTTCCCAGAGCCTTTAAGCTGCAGTTCCCACACTTCTCCTTTCCTGTTGCACATTGTATAATGAATATAGGTTAAAGCTTTAACTGTGAAGCACCTTGAATATACAGCTCTTTGAATACAAGAGGAACCTAATTCAGAAATGTTCTCACCTGTTGGTATATTGACCAAGGGAATGTGCTCGACCATCACCCAGCTGCCCTGCCCAGTAGCCAAACTGATGGAGAAAGAGGCTATTCATCAGTACATTTCAAAGTCATCAACTGTGATCAGATCTAGTCTCAGATGTACACAGATATAATTATCTTAGAGAAGATTTACAGAGACTGTAGACAGTACAACAAACAGAAAACTAATGAATCATCACCTGATGACCTCCATATCTGTGAGCAAGTGGTACTGATCCTGGTGCGAGTCTGCCACCGCTGGCATAATGCAGGAAATCATCTGACCAGGTTACAGCCACGTCTAAGTCTAAAATCCCCTCGATGACCTCCTGCAGAGACAAATTCAGATATGATGAATTCTTCACTTTTCACTGTAAAGACTCTGTGACATTGATTATGATGTTGTGAGATTACCTTAGAAGCTGCTGCCAGTCTCAACGGGCCTTTCAGTGGTGTTGGAATGGATCTGGAGAATATGCAGTTCTTTACTGAGCGAGCAGAGTTACCATCAACCTCATCGATCGGGAATGCTTCTGCAGAGAGAAAATAACATTATTACAACATTATCACTGTCAATAAATGGGAACACCTTTGAAAATCACTTTTTTACCTATTAGCTTCTTGCAGGAGACTCTGAACTTGTCCAGGTCCTGCATAAGGTTTGAAACACTAATGTTCCACCTGGATTTGAAAGTGTTTTCGGACAGCTGGCTGGTTGATGATGCCATATTGTCATGACTATCACTATGGCAGTCACGGTCGGTGCAGAACTCCAGAACATGTACAGGTGGGAAACTTGTTGCTGCTACCAGAGCAAAGATCAACATGTTGTAGCGGCTCCACATCTCACGGACACAGCAACTGCATCAAAAGAAAGCTGGCTGTAAGCACTGATGTAGATGTAGATTTGAAAAATGGGTAAATGAGTATTTCCATCAGAATGCAAACATTGTTGGGGGAAGAAGTACTCCAATCCTGTCAGGGTAAAACACTCTGTCCTGCAGATAGAAAACACTAAAAGTAATGCAAGATAATATACTTAGAGTATAAGGAGTTAACTTACTGTTTGCATGATCAATCTATGCAACCTCATCATATTTAATGAATGGATTGTGTGTTTTGTATGTAAAATCTGAACCTACAGAGTCACAAGTAGCTGTTACATTAAAGCATTTCCCTCAGAAATATAAGGTGTTATTTAATGTTAATACTAATAAAGTTCAAGCACCTCAAATTGTACTTTAGTATCATGCACTAATGCACCTCCTGCTTAATGCTTAGTTAGTTTCTATGAAAAGCTCCTAAATTCAGTAATAAATAAAGTAATAAAACTGAGAAACAACAACCAAGACTCAACCTTTAATATGTTGCATTTCTAATAAAGAAAAAGATACTATCGAGGAATTACTAATCATAATGCAATCAAAACACTGTCCTGCAGATAGAAAACACTAAAAGTAATGCAAGCTTAATATACTTAGAGCATAAGGAATAAACCTACTGTTTGCATGATCAATCATATTTAATGAATGGATAGTTTGTTTTGGTAAGGTGGTATTTAATGTTAATACTCACCTTATATGCAAAGTTCAAGCACCTCAAACTGTACTTTAATATCATGCACTAATGTTAAAAAAGCTCCTAAATAAAGTAATAAATAAGAAACAACAACCAAGACTCAGCCTTTAATATGTTGCATTTCTAATAAAGAAAAGGATACTATTGAGGAATTACTAATCATAATGCACACAGCATTGGGGGAAGAAGTACTCTGTCCTGCAGATAAAACACTCCTTTATACTCACTAAACGTAATGCAAGATTAATATACTTAGAGCATAAGGAATGTGTTTATAATTTCTAATAAAGAAAAAGATACTGTTTGCATGTCCTGCAGATCAATCTTAATATATGCATAAGGAATAAACCCTGTTTCATCATATTTAATGAATGGATAGTTTGTTTTTGTAAGGTGGTATTTAATGTTAATACTCACCTTATATGCAAAGTTCAAGCACCTCAAACTGCACTTTAATATCATGCACTAATGTTAGTTTCTATGAAAAGCTCCTAAATCCAGTAATAAATACAGTAATAAATAAGAAACAACAACCAAGACTCAGCCTTTAATATGTTGCATTTCTAATAAAGAAAAAGATACTATTGAGGAATTACTAATCATAATGCAATCAAAACACTGTCCTGCAGATAAAACACTCCTTTATACTCACTAAAAGTAATGCAAGCTTAATATACTTAGAGCATAAGGAGTAAACCTACTGTTTGCATGGTCAATGTTAATGTTAATAATTAAGTTAATGTTAATACTCGCCTTATATGCAACGTTCAAGCACCTCAAACTGCACTTTAATATCATGCACTAATGTTAAAAAAGCTCCTAAATTCAGTAATAAATAAGAAACAACAACCAAGACTCAGCCTTTAATATGTTGCATTTCTAAAAAAGAAAAAGATACTATCGAGGAAATGTTTCTTTGCATGGAAGTGACGTCCACACACGTCACATGTGACACATTTCCGCTTCCAGTGCAATATATAAATATATATATACATATATAACCCCGCCTGGGTGTGCTGGGGAACATGGCGTGCCCGTGGCTGAGACAGTGCCGGAGGTGGAGGACAAACTCCCCGACTCTGTTAGAGACTCTGCGGCCTTTCAGCGGCCGGTTCTCGGTCCCGCGGATATCCTGGAGCTCGGGGCCGCGCATGGAGGTGAGTGTGTGGGGCTTCCTGGGCTGAGACCTCCGGAAGGTCACAGAGGAGCTGTCAGTCAGACCAAAAAAATGAATGCAAACTGGTGTGTTAATGTTACTTTATGCAATGAAACAATAAAACATTTGAGGGAGTTTTTTTTTTTTTTTTCTCAAGAGGGTCTGGTGTTGTAATTACATGTGGACTTGTTGACATGTGCAGAAGTTCCTCAGCACTTAAAGGTTAAAGGTCAAGACCTGATTCTGATACTGAGGAATGAATCCACTGCTGTCCTCTACTTGGATAGTTGTCAACCTTAAGTCTGACCAATGTCAACGTCCATTTAGATGTTTAATTACATTTTTCATTCATGTATTGATCATTACATGTTGTCTGTGCATCTATCTATCTATCTACATATCTATCTATCTATCTATCTATCTATCTATCTATCTATCTATCTATCTATCTATCTATCTATCTATCTATCTATATGTCTATCTGTCTGTCTATCTATCTACATATCTATCTATTTATCTACATATCTATCTGTCTGCCTGTCTGTCTATCTATTCATCTACATATCTATTTATCTATCTATCTATCTATCTATCTATATATCTGTCTGTCTATCTATATATCTATCTATCTATATGTCTGTCTGTCTGTCTATCTATTTATCTATCTATCTATCTATCTATCTATCTATCTATCTATCTATCTATCTATCTATCTATCTATCTATCTATCTATCTATCTATCTGTCTGCCTGTCTATTTATCTATCTGTCTGTCTGTCTGTCTGTCTGTCTGTCTATCTATCTATCTATCTATCTATCTATCTATCTATCTATCTATCTATCTATCTATCTATCTATCTATCTATCTATCTATCTGTCTGTCTGTCTGCCTGTCTATCTGTCTATCTATCTATCTATCTATCTATCTATCTATCTATCTATCTATCTATCTATCTATCTATCTATCTATCTATCTATCTATCTGTCGTTGTCCTTGTATTAAGCTCTATGTCCATTTCTATCCTCATTTTAGTTAGATCTGTATGCAAGTTAACACTGAGACATATACACATACTTAGCCAATAAAGCTTATTCTGATTTCCAATAACACAAATGCTGAAAAGAGTAAAAACTACAAGATTTCCACCACCACCACCCTGAAATAATTTAAGCAGAAACCAAAATCATGATCTCAGATTTTATTTAGATTATTTTTATTTGTCATGTTGTTCTTTTCTTTAATTTAAATGTACGAACACGTTTTAAGTTTGTTCTCCAATCTGACTTGAATACAATGTTCGGGGTCGATTGCTGACTCTGTCGGCCTTAAAGTATTTAGATTGTCTAAAATCATGTCCTTTGTTGTTGTTACAGGGGCAGCTATCGGCTCTACCTACACAGACACGCCCAAAAACTTTTAACTTTACCACATCTTTACCCAGGTGAGTTGTCGTAACCAAAGGCTTTGTAACCAAACTATTTACAACATTTCTGCACATAATTATGATGAAACGCACACTATACTAAAGCAATTTTGGTTAAATGTCAAGCAGTGTAAGATTAATATAATCACATGAAATTGTTGTAATACTTTATTTATTTTTTAATGGACCACAGGAAGCTGTTGCGCTGGTAACATCTAATGAGGATCCACATAAATAAATAAATAAATAAATAGTAAATATTAGCCAATATTATTCCTTGTACAAACCAAGGATCTATGGTTGTAGATGTATTATATATATATATATATAGTATTCTGTATTTGACAGGTGCTGTTTGTTGTTGTCTTTCTCTCCAGACACAGTTCACGGTTGCTGTATCCGACACTACAGTCCTGCTGTTGCAGACAGAATGTACACACCGATGTGAAGCTCAAGGACCCCTTCACGCTAGCACAGAAAGATTTAACAAATTTATATGATGACATCAGAAAGGTACTTTTACACTACAGAAAGTGTGCTTACTATGTGAAATAATGTGACATTATGCCTTTTTAAAAAACAGACAGAATAGAAACAGGAGGTAGTTTAATAACTGCCAACAAGTGAGCCATCAAAGTGTTGTCATCTCAAAAGGTTATTGGTTATAAATGAACAGAAGACATTTTATAGCCATGTTGTGTTAAGCGAAGGTTTATCTCCGACTTACATGAATTTTATTACTCTGCCTCACAGGAGCTATTTGTATCCAAAGAAGAGCTGAAGTCGTTATGCGACTACTACTTCGATGGGAAGGGCAAAGCCATCCGACCGATGATAGTTGTCCTAATGGCCCGGGCACTCAACGCCCACAGCAACAGATCCGGGTAAGAGTTGGATCATTTACCGCTACTGCTAACCCGAAGATGCACCACCCCCTGTGATAAAGCATAATACAAGGCCTTTATCACATCTCATTTCCTGCTATCTGTCCATCTGTCTTTGTCCTCAGCAGAGATTTGCTCCCAGGCCAGAGAACCATAGCTATGATCGCAGAAATGATCCACACTGCCAGCCTGGTGCATGACGACGTAATAGACGGATCAGATAAACGACGGGGAAAGAGAACCATCAATGAGGTGTGGGGAGAAAAAAAGGTAAAGGGAGTTAAATCTGCTCAAAGATCTTTCCTTCTTTATTTCCACTTAAAGGATATAAATATAATTTACTTTCTCTCTTCTAGGCCATCTTGGCTGGAGATTTCATCCTTTCAACTGCCTCCCTGGCCATGGCTCGTATTGGAGACAACACGGTTGTAAAAGTGATGTCCCAGGTGATGGAGGATCTGGTTCGAGGTACAGCAATCACATTGTTCATGCCATCCACCCATGTCAGTCAGAAATAGTCTGAGCACATTGGAGGTTGTTACTTGGAAGCTGTTAAAAACATTTGAGTTACAAACTTTCAGAAACATAGACTGTGTATATAGATGGGAGACAGGTCTCCTCTTCTTCCCACTGTACAAAAGTGAAGCCAAAAGAAAGAGAGAGTTGAGCACGGCTGCAGCTTGTTAGCGTGAGAGCCACCTAACTGCACCACAGTAGCCACAGTGACTGGAAAGACACAACTTGCCATAATATCTCTATAAATACATGTATGAAATTGACACATCTTCATGTCTGCTTACACTGATGTGCACACATACGACGGACCAACAGCACTCGCTAGGCTTACTACCAATAGAAATGTTGCTAAGCTACCTAGTCAGTGACTGTATGAACCATAACGTAAGAATGTATACAAAGATCTTTTGACATGCAGTATATGTTTGGGACAGACATGGAAAGTTGCATCCTCTTTAATGTTCCTACAAAGTCATCAAACTAATTCAAACCAGACTCGTCAGAAAAATAGGCACTTGAACATACATCAGCGGATGAGAATTACCTAAAATGACAGAAACCATCTGTGGGAGAAATGTATTTCACGTGTACTTTGATTTTTTGATGTTCCATCTGCTAACATGGAAGGAGGTGGGGTTCATGACCTATATTGCTGCCAGCCACTAGATGGCGATCTAGATGTTTTTGGCTTCTCTTTTTGGAAGCTGTCATGTCACTCATCTTTAAATACACTCTAGGGTCACAACTCAAAAGTCTGCTAGTATGTCCAATAACAAACTCCCTGCTCTGTGTCTGTGCTTCCAGGTGAATTCATGCAGCTGGGCTCCAAAGAGAACGAGAACGAGAGATTCAAACACTACCTCGAGAAAACCTTCAAGAAGACGGCGAGTCTCATTGCAAACAGTTGTAAAGCAGTATGTACGTTCTGTTTCACACAAATATCACGGCGTTGAAGAGCCTCGGATTCTACACTTGTATGTTTATCTGTTAACTGTCTCTTCTCTTTTAATTCAAGGTATCCGTTCTGGTAAATTCTGATCCTGAAGTTCATGAAATAGCCTACAAGTATGGAGAGAATGTTGGCATTGCATTTCAGGTAATTCCTATTTCTGCTTTAATCTTTTTTTTAAAAAGCCTATTTTACTCTTTACAAGCTAAAGCATGTCAGCTACATGTCATTTATTTGATAAGTGAGACCCAAAGCTCCACTAAAAAGGAGCTGGAAAGGTAACTTATCTATCCAGAACATAATTATGTTGAATTTAACTTTTGATTAAATTTTTCCCTGACTTGTAGCTGGTGGATGATGTCTTGGACTTCACATCAGGAGCCAGTCACCTGGGGAAGCCCTCGGCTGCAGACCTCAAACTGGGTTTGGCCACCGGGCCGGTCCTGTTTGCTTGTCAACAGGTGAGAGAGTTGGTCAAATGTGTCTCAGAAACTATACACTATTTTATAGTATATTGCAAGATTTACAGTATTTACATCAATGTCTTTCTGCCTTTTCAGTTTCCTGAGCTCCACGCAATGATTATGAGACGTTTCAGCACTAAAGGAGACATAGATCAAGCCTGGCAGTACGTCCTTCAGGTATGAACAACAATACAATATAAACCAAATGAAAATCTGCAGATTAAATCCATTTAATGCAACAGATGCAAGTTACTACCTAAACTAGACTTTTAAAATATCTGCTTCCTGTGTGGGACACTTTTACTGTAAATGAGGGTAGTTGAATATTCATAATTAAGGTTTGATTTACATTAAGTAAACATTGTGTGACCAAAACTTGACCTAAGCTTTTAGCTGGTGATTGAATATGGGGCTTTTAATTTGCACAGCGCTCTTTTTGAAGGGTTGTTGATGCCAGATGGATATGCATATTTCCATGTTAAACATGTTAAACAGTACAGCTCTACTCAAGCAGCTGAGATTTACAAAATGCTAAGCTGCGTGTGTTTAACTGTGAAGGAGAAGTAGAGCGTTGCCGTTACAGAACGTAAACACTCGGTAAAATGGAGATTAAAACAGTGAGACATTCCCTTCTTCTTCTTCTTCTTGTTCTAGAGCGACGGCGTGCAGCAGACCAAATACCTGGCCCAGCGCTACTGCCAAGAAGCCATCAGGCAGATCAGTATGCTCCGGCCGTCGGCGGAGAGAGACGCCCTCATCAGGGTCACTGAGATGGTGCTAACCAGAGACAAGTGAGCCCCCTCTGTCTGGGCTTCACTTCAGGCAGCTACCTGTGGAGAAAAAAAAAAGCAACTCGCACTGCACTCCCGAGTTTGTGCTGACCAGGATCAGACAAAAAACGAGTTTGGTTCCAAAGGACCCCTGGTGCTGGTTTGGTACATACCTTTAATATATATATAGAGAGAAATACACTTGGTTTTTATTGCAAATCCTTTGATTCAGGTTTCCTGATCGGTAACTGATAATTTGGAAAAAGTCAATATTATGAACTCAAATCAATGGATGACACTTAAAAAAAACTGCAATCCATCTCTTCACTTCATTCAGTACTGTGATCGTCCCGTGCTTGAAAATCAGCCAACTTTGACTGAGTTTGTTACATGCTGGTGTCGAGCTGTGGCGGCGTTTGCAGAATCTTGTTCAATTCCAAATGCAAACAGAAGACATTGGTGTGTTTGTTTGGATCTGCGTCACTGTTTCTCAAGATCCGTCCACACCTCAAGAGGCCAAACAGTCATGTGTCTTTTTGACTTGTGAAAAATATCATAAGGTTACTTATTTAATGCAAAGTGCCCAGTAACAACTAAGGCCTTAACATCTCCAAGGACTGTATGATCAATAAAAATACAATTATGCTTTTTTTTATTTAAGCCTTTGCTCCTTTTTTGATTCCCTTCAAGTGACCACACCATGCATGTTGTACATAGAATTGTTTATTATAAAAGACTGTACATTACTTTTTCAATCAACATATTATATGTACAAATGAAGGGCAGACAGAGACAGATTTCAATATTTCTACCCATGAAATTGAGCCAGAATATGTTTGTTTTTTTAATTGGAAATTTCTAAAGCAAGCGGGCAAAATATCAAGGCATAAGCTGCAGTATCCTGAAATGGTAAAAAAAAATTAATAATATTGTCATTATGTCATGTTAGATGGTACGTTTTGAGGGTCAACTGAAAAAACTACAATGTTGTCAAGATGAATTCTAGACCTGAGTGACAGCTGATGTTGATTTTAAAATATGTACACCTGTGCAGCGTAGAGGATTACATGTTCAGAGCGTTCAACATGGTCCTTTAAACCGGAGCGGGTCGTTGCTTTGTGAAGGCTGCGGAGGTATTAGAGTTGTTTATTGGTCTACGTTACATCTGAATTGTCACATGGCAGTGTCAGGCAGACAATTCCAGCTTAATTATCAATGCACACCATCCGCTGTCTATCAGAAGCACAGTCCATTATTGCCAGTCACTAAAAGGATCCTACAGATTTTAAGTGGATTAGTATAGAAAATAACAGTGATGTGACATATTTAAAATGCTGGATAATAAGCAAAACAATCTAATGTGTCCTCGTGCTTCAAAACGGATCCAAATGCATGAAAAAGTATATTTGTTTTATGATTTAAAGTCCAAAATGCAAATTGGCATTTAGGAAGTGTGACACCATGTGAGGGGGAAGCTTGAAATTTACTTCAGTCTTAAAAAGTTCAGTGATTTCAACAGTGTAATAATAATAATAATAAAAAAAAAAAAAAAAGGTGAATACATTTACAACATAATGGAAGCATAATGGCAATGAACTTAAGATTACATTATATCTCTTTAAACTTTTTTTTTTGCATGCTTTAACGCCCAAGACTGATTTTCAGGAGTAATTGTCTTTATTTTGTAAATAATTGAAAGGCCAAAACTGTTTTTACTAATTAGAAGAAGGGCGTCACTTAATTATAACTATCATATAATCGACATTCACTGGTATTCACATTACAGACACCCTGCGTGGCTGCAGCTCACGTTTATATACAGCGGAACCACGTGACATTTTTTTGTCGCGGAAAGATGACGTCACACATCCTTCAGCTGTGTCGTCATTTTGAGTGCGACCGTCAAAAACCGTCTTTTTTTTTTTTTTTTTTTTTTTTTTATTTTAATTTTAATTTTTTAACATATTCCATTAATGTCCCCCCTCCTCCCCCCAAAAAACCCGCCATTATAACACCAAAAATAAAAACTAAATAGATATCACTTTTCATTTTTATTCGCAATCGGCAAGGGAAAGAACATTCTGTCATATCAAAAAAAAATAATAATAATAAAAAAAAAAAAAAAAAAAAAAGGAGGAGGAGGGGAATCAAAAATGGCGGCGGTCAGTCTTCTTGGTGGATTTATGATATGACTGAATAAACTGACGTCACTGTCTACTGCGAGGCCACGCCCCTCCCTCTCCCTCACCCCGCCCCCTCAGTCGACGTAGTGCATGATGGACTCCACGTAGTTGCCAGGGAACAGCCCGGTGACGCCGCCGGACACGCCCTCGTACCAACCGTCGTCGTTCTTCTTGATGACGTAGATGATCGAGCCCTCCATGAAGCTCAGCTCGTCGCCCTTGTCCTTGCTGTAGTCGTAGATGGCCACCACTAGGGGGAGAAAACCCGGAAGTGACGTTTTATTGATCTTGCTGGACATTTTTTTTTTTTTTTTTTAGATTCCCTGGCGTAATATGAATTACATTTTTGTTTGCTGTTTGTATGTGTTTTATATGTATGAACAAATGTCTCAATAAAGTCATTGAAAAAAATAAGAAAAAAATAAATAAAATGTTAAGAATTTGTTCATACATATAAGAAAAAAAAAGTTCCATGAGACATCCACTGGGGGTGATCGCGGGCGAGTCCAGATTGAATGGGAGTCTATCGGGCTAAACGGCTAATTATTTCTTTCAAAATGTTAGGCAAATTTTATTGTAGATTTTTGAGTACTTTTTTTTCAATAACTTTATTGAGACATTTGTTCATACATATATTGCTGTTTGTTTGTGTCTGTGTTTTATATGTATGAACAAATGTCTCAATAAAGTCATTGAAAAAAAAAGATATATCAAATGTTAAGGCTTTTTTTTTTCAATAACTTTATTGAGACATTTGTTCACACATATATAAAGTTATTGAAAAAAAAAAAAAAGGTTAGGGCTTTTTTTTCAATAACTTTATTGAGACATTTGTTCATACATATATTGCTGTTTGTATGTGTCTGTTTCATATGTATGAACAAATGTCTCAATAAAGTCATTGCTTTTTTTTTCAATAAAAAAAATATATATCAAATGTTAGGGCTTTTTATCTCAATAACTTTATTGAGACATTTGTTCACACATATATTGCTGTTTGTATGTGTCTGTGTTTTATATGTATGAACAAATGTCTCAATAAAGTTATTGAAAAAAATCAATAAAAAAAAAATCAAATGTTAGGGCTTTTTTTTTCTTTTTTTCAATAACTTTATTGAGACTTTTGTTCATACATATTTGGTGGTGCCTCAAACCTTTCTCCACGTAGGTCTTGGGTGCCCACTGGGGGTCCCCGTCCGCGTAGGGGTCACTGTACTGCACCACGGCCGCGTCCTCCTCCTCGTAGTCCACAGGAGGAGGCGGAGGAGGTGGAGGAGAGTCGTCAAACAGAGGGATGTCATCTGGAGGAGGAGGGGGAGGTGGAGTGGGAGTATCTGCAACTGATGGACACAGACAGAAAGTGATTTCTTTTTCTTGTCAAAGGTTTTTAAAAAGGTCAAGGAGCACCGGCTGAATCATGCAGAATTTATGGTATGGTTTATGAAAGGAAGGTATTTGATTATTAAATTAATCAAACAGGCTGCATCACCAGTTAGGACTTCCCTTGCATCACTTATGCAAATATATACTGCATGTTAAAGCGTCTTAAACTGCACTTGCATGATGTCATGATTGTTACATGCAGTGTCATGCTATTTAGTAGGTTAGGTTTGAGACAGCATCAACATAAGCAATACAAAAGAGGTATGCATTTAGCTTTTCATGAATAATTTATCAATTTTTAAGTGTTATTTGTTAACAAAAATCCACCACAGAAATCTCAAGTTGCTACTTATTTCTGAACTGTAATATTTAACTGTAATGCATGTTTTTGCCCAGCAGGGAACAGCAACGAGTGCAATCATCTCCAGTTGTGTTCTGCAGAGACCTTAGGCTCTTTTTTCCTCCTAAACATTATCATTCACCTCAGCTCAACCCTGCAGTGCTACGTTCAGCATATAAAAACCACGCCTCAGTCAGTGATAAAACACCCTGCATGAGACTAAATCATTAAAAAACAGCAGGTGGCTGCCTCGACGATCTCAGTTGGTTGCTTATCCGCTGCACATATTTTAAAAAACACACTTCTTCTGCCAAGAAAGTGATGTAGCCTTACTGCTACTAAGACACAGTAGCAATGTAGTTCAATAGCTGGAGAAATAAATATGTCTCCAAGTTACATTAACCATGACAGCACTCTAATGAGACACATTCTTGGATGGCTCATTGCTGCAAAAGGATGGTATTAATTGTTCTCAACAGACAGGGAAGAAGTGCGGGTGGGGGGTAGATGAACAAGCACAATGCATGCTGGGTGTTCTAGAAAGAGAGTAGTTGGCACAGATGAGGAGGAAAGTATGTCTCGGCCTCTTCACTTACTGCTCTCCTGCATCCTGGCCACAAAGCCAGTCAGAGGTATCTGTGGAGTCAGCTGGGGCATGGGGGGAGGAGGAGGAGCGACAGACACTGAAAGCACAGCGGAGGAAAAAAAGGACAGGAAGGCAGAGTGAAAAAGAAGGAGCACGGGAAAAAAAAGAGAGAAAGCCCATCAGTCACCAAGAATCCCAAGCAAACACAATACTGACACAGACGTAACGCAAGAACTGTGAGCGTGTTCACGTCTAACAGAACAGGACAGAGTGATGTGCAACAGAGACAGAGTGAGAGCTTCGTCCAATTAATTAATTGTCGACTCAAAGATCTTCCAAATTTGATTCATAAAGAATCTATTTTTTTTTTTACATGATTAATTATTGAATCAACAGATTAATTAATTCAACTGTCTGTAGCTGCAGCGTCTCCACAGATCAAACATGAATGCTGAAAAGTTCAGTGACGTCTGTGATGAGATTTCACATGGTGTCTGGATCACTGAGGCCGGGGGATAAACGGCGGATTAGGGTTTGATTTCTGACAATCAGACAGCTCCCACTAACGGCTTAAAAAATTAAAAGAAGTGAGGGCTGCATGTGGCCAGAGGGAGGCGCTGTTTTGCATCAGAGGTCCATCAACCTTAACCCAAATCCGAGGCAAACCTGATGAACTCCCTACAGATCTGCTCAGAGGACTCTGATACACGGCTGCACAATGAATTAAAATGATTAACAAATTCTTATTATGTGTACCAAAATACCATTTTAAATTAAATAAAGTTGTGCAGCAGAGATGTCTTGGCCTACACATCATGCTCTACAGACTTAGAACATTTGAATAATTATGTAAAGATCATGATTTTTCATTTATCCTAATTGCATCGTTCAGCCCAACTTTAAATTCTTACTTTACATTTAAATAATGATGAGATCAATCCAAAGTTATTGACACCTAGACTGATCAATAGAGGCAAAACACATCCAGCCCAGTTCTTCTGCAAATGCACATCGAGGCTGACGATCATCTTGGGGAGATGAAATAAAAAAACGTCTGGTGTAAATGTATGCCGAGCACATTGTGACTGGAATGCGATCGGCCACATCTGGAGTCTGGCTCGTGTTGCGATCTGATCTCAGCCAGGTGTGAATGCATAACATACAGTGTGACCACATTCTTATGGGGAAGAAAGAAAAAACTCCCAGCAAGTTGAAAGATCACAATAAATGCACCCCTGGAACAGACGTCTTAATCCATGCAATGTATCCAGATACTGATCAAGGTATCAACATACCAAATGTAAGATTTTAGACAGTAGCTATTTAAATGTTAAAGGAATCAAAACCCACATAATAAACAGAGAAATTTACATTTACAGGTTTAACGTCTGACCATGATTTAGCATGAAGCCGAATTCTGTGACTTTATATTGCTAGCAGACATGGGTTGTCTGGTTTGGAATCTGCTGTGAAATCCAAGGACGAGGCTTTCTTCATGAATTTTAAAAACATCCCACAGTTAGATTAAAGGCCTCAACCTGCACTATCGGACTGAGAGAATTACTTCACCCACAAAATGTGGACCTGTGCAAGCGCGAGACTGTTTCGTGTTTTAAATAGTGAGGTTTTATGCATGTTTTTGGGAAGTAGAGAACATACAATTCGAGAAATTTTGACTTATTATATTATACTGCACGGGTGAGTTTGTAAATTAATGTTTTGATGTAGTTTTGTTGTCGTTAAATGCGGCCCTCATTTACTTAAATTCATCAAAAATGTTCTCCGTAAGAAACAGAGTTTTCCGCAAGAATTCAAGGTGAGTAATTGATGTACAAATGATCATTTTGGAGGTTGAGTACTGTAAGAGACAAAAATATTTTTGTCTACATTTTGAAATGTATAAATGTTTTTCCTGCTTTTATGATACAGTCCAGGTGTTTTGCCTAGAACACATGGTGAATTAAGGTTAATTTTTTTTATCTTTTTAAGTTGTTAACTGCGCATGTGTAGAACTTGTAGCCTATGGGTGTAGTTTTGGATGTTAAAAAGTCAATAATTCAATCTTAACCTTCAGACAACAGTGACTCACTCGCAAACATTAAATATCGATCTGTGACTTCAAAGGTTAGCTTACTTTAGTTTTATGACTGTGCATGATTTGAAAAAATGTGACGTTTTGTGCTTCAGTGACAGTTGAGGATCTAAAAAACAGGCTGTGACTGGAGACAGAAGGGCCTTACTTGAGTTCTGGCCGTAGCCAGGAGTGCCTCCATTAATATGAGGCTGCTGCTGCTGCTGCTGCTGCTGCTGCTGCTGTTGTTGTTGTTGCTGTTGCTGTTGCTGTTGCTGCTGCTGAAGCTGCTGCTGCTGTAGCTGCTGCTGCTGCTGCAAGGAGAACTGGGAAGTGACCGACGGCGCCCGGCGGTAGGTGCCCGTGGCCGAAACCATAGAGACAGAGGAGTTGGAGGGGTTGTGCCGCGAAATCTGCCGCGAGATGGTTCCAAACTGGGACATTGGAGCGGGGCCCAGACCAGGCCCAGGGGCCACCACTAGAAACACCCACAGAGAGGAGGAGGAAGATAGGCAGGACCAGAGAGGGATCGGGGGGAAAGAGGGGAAGAGGAGAAAAACAAACGCACCCACAACATGAATCATCAAGATTGTAAAAGACAATGTGAGCTTTTAAATACTGATAAGAGCCACTCCACCTTATTAAAAGACAATTAATAACAAATTTGAGGAAGCAGGTGTGCTAGGGAAGCAACAGATTGTTAAGTGATTCAGTTCCACAGGGGTAAAATTAAACACAGAGGTCATCCGAATAAATCCTGCACTTAGAAATGTAGCAACGGAAAAGATTTAGTGAGTAGGAGAAGAGCAGCAGCAGCAGAACAAGCAGATCCTTTATGTTTCTATGGATCTGACAGTGAAGACCATTTCTTCCCACACTTGTCAAAGACGTGATTATAAACGTCTATTTGTGCCATCGCGAGGAGGGGGAGAGTTCATGATTGAGTGCACACGTGAATCATTACGCCGGGTGTCTAAGAATACCAAAATAATCTATAACGACAGCAGCATTATGACAACAACAACGTTAAATACATTCAAATATTTGGAGATGATAGATGCAGGGTTTGAGTATTTCCTGTTCACATTTCGTGATAACATGCTGTCTCTCAGGAGAGAACACGCTCTCAGAGATGGGTGGAACAAGAGGAAGTGAAGATTCAGAGGAACACAAGAGCAAAACCAACTTCTCCATATTGTCACCGGTAGAAGTAATTATAGCTGAAAGTGTGCATTGATGTTCGGAGGGTGAAAGGTGCATATTTCAAGTGATCATCCTGCTCAAGATGACAGCAGGCAGTCAGATATGAGCAGCCATCGTACAAACACACACACACATACAGTAGTAGATACAGATTTGCAGAGCTGTGACAGTAAATCAAAACCAGTATCACTCAGTTATTCAGTCAATACCTCATGAACCGGTAAATTAAAGCTACATTAGGCAATATTGAATGTTTGAATTACCCAGAAATCATAGTATGTGACATCAACTGTGAGTATAGCTGTTACAGAATTGAACCACAATCACTTTTCTGGTAGAAGGAACTCAAATTAAACAGTGACATACCTGTGCAGAAAGAACCTTCCGGTAAATTAACTTTATATCTTTTACTGGAAAACGCTTCCCACATTCTGTCAGTGCCTCAGTTTAGAGGGCTTAAATGTATGCTGTTAAAATAATCATCTAGTCCGTCAACCTGGATGACCTTTCTAGACATACAGCAGATTGAGGTCAGATTTTTAGAGATTCCGAAGGCAGTTATTAACTTTTCCCAGGCCGTAGGTGATATGAGACTTCTTTAATAGCCAATTATAGCAGATAAGTGAAGAGTAAGGAAGCACCACCACCACTGAGGATAAAAAAAAAAGAAGCTTTCTCACATTGTAAGCAACCTGTCTCCGGAAAAAGAAGCACATACAGTCTGTTCACACTGCAAGCAAGACTATCAGCAATTATTTCCTACAAGGCTGAACAACCAGTGGAGGGTAAACATGTTTATTGACGGAATAACCGCCATGAGTCACAATTCCATCCTTCCGCATCTCCTAAGGAACTATATTAAATTTAAGGAGCAATAGTTTTTATCTAGAAAGTGCAAATTATGGGTAATTAAGGAAACACAAACCTTATTTGTCTTTAAGCTTTAAATTCAGAGACTGCAGAAATAAAAAAAATTGGATCAATAATTGAAATTTGAAGGTAAACATTAAGTTCTTTATCTTCTTTTTCATGAACTAACTAGTGTTCTTTAGCAAGTTTTGTTTACTCATCGATTTACGGCAATTTAAATCAAAACAGTCTATGCAGCCAGATATTTTAGCCTTAACGTTATGGCACAGAAGTGATCTGCACCTCTTGCTTGCAGTGTGTACAAACAGTCAACACCCAGACAACACCCTGATTTGTGCATCTCCACCAGAAGAAGATCAAAGTAGACGAGCTGATTATCCACCGTCCGGGGAGAAAGAGGCGACAGGAGCGGCCTCGGAGGTCGAAGGTGTCTCACCTATAGGAGCGGGTGGTGGAGCGGGTGGTGGTGGTGGTGGTGGTGGAGGTGGTGGTGGGGGGCCGAGCCCGGCCATGGGAGGAGGTAGGGGTGGGGGAGGCGGAGGGGCTCCCGGGGGAGCAGACATGGGCGGGACTGAAAGGAGTTTTTTTTTACATTAGTAACCATTTAAAGCAGAACAGAGTCCGTCCTCACCCGCCGCCTCTCCTGCAACCTCACCGCCGTTACATAACATCACATCACTTCTACTTCACTCTGGTAAAACCCTTTGGGACCACGAGGAGCGCTTCGCCAAGGCCCCGCATACAACTTGGACACACACTCTATATTTGTGGTATGAATCGAGTGTTTCCATGGCGACCGGCTTGCACGGAGAGAGCAAGGGAGTGCTTAGTTCTGTGCTGCCGGCCTGATCCTGGCGCTGAGGTACAAAAAGCTGCTACAAAAAAAAAATATTTCTTCTTCAGCTCCAATATTTTGTAAAAAGTTAAACGCAGTAGTATCTGAGGGCGTGTGCACGGTGTTGTGCAGTGTGCAGCTTGTGCACGTCCCTATGTGGGCCTTACTGTGTCAACTATACAGAAGCAGGCCCTAAAGCAGCGTGGCCTATTTACACAGTAGAATAGAGAATCAGCTGTGCTTAGAACACAATGGGTACGCATAATCCCTGTCTGGTAAACATAGGCTTTGTGTGTAGCGTAGTCTGACTATCTGCAGATACACGTTACATTTACACCGTGTCAAATAACGACTATAATTGGAATAAACATGTATATTATATTTAAAGAAATACAATTTATTTCCTGATGTTTGTTGCTTCAAATTTCTAGATTTTAAGCAAATATTTTTAACTTATATACTTTAATATGCAAATAGACACAGATATGCACTTTACGCTAATAGCATGTAGTAATAGGTAGTGTAATGTAGCAGCTACTCTGTCTGCTGTCTAATGCATGCATCAAAGTAAACTCACAGGTATGAGCATCGTGCAAACAGCCTGTTTTCGCCTCATTTCCTGTCAATGTTTAAAGAGCATTATCTCATTTCACACCGGTCGAACAAACCAGAAGTGCAAAAAACAGGTTTTGTTGTTGGAATATAAATAGATATCTGTTATTTTTATATACTCAAAGCAGGTTTTTGGAGCATCGGGGAGTAACAAAGCACTTCGGTGGGGTTAGCGGTGCCGTAAATCAGAGTGGGACAGGATTTATTACAGGCGTTAAAAAAATGCCTGGAGCAGGTTTCGGTATGATTCCTGCCCTCATCTAATATCAGCGAGGAGAAAAGGCTGAGGTGGCCTGTGGTTACTGTCACTGCATGATGTGCAGCTAGAAAAGTCTCACCTGGTCCAGGGTTGGGGATGGAGGGCGTAGGCACGGCGATGGGAATGCCAATACCGCTGCTGCCGCTGTTCTCCCTGCTGCTGCTGCCCCCGCTGCTTCCACTGAGGGAGAGAGAGAGAGAGAGAGAGAGAGAGAGAGAGAGAGAGAGAGAGAGAGAGAGAGAGAGGACGTTGCTTTATTCAGGGCGACATGCTCGGACTTCATAGCAGGTCTTACTGCAGATATATGGACTCTGCTGCATCTGTGCTCAGGTTTGATTTAGAATTATCAGACAGTACACTTCATATTCTTCTGGTCAGAATCAGAGTAATAGAATAAAATGACACAAAGTACAGGATTAGATTTTCTTTTTTTCATGCAAACTATGTAAAATATCTCACTTCAGATCCTCTTATTATATGTGCTGTGTATACTGTGTACTGAAAGCATCATAGACATCAGATTCATGGGAACTATGATATAAACTAAAGCCACATATGCAGATGTTGCTAACAGATGTAGTCAGCCAGTATTATCAGTGCTGATACAATACAATGCTGATAAAGTGTTGATTTGTGTGAATTTGTGTTTCACTGATTTATTGTCAAAACGTAAGGTGTTCATATTTGGGAATTCATCGTATTTGCAGTGCTGATTCATAGGTGATTAACCAAAATTGTTTGAATGTAAATGTATCATTTGTTATGATGAATATGTTTCAAATGTGACAAATTCCCATGACTATATTTCATAATCATTTAGAAAATCTGCCCAAGTTTTTACTTTCACATCATTATAAACTGTATAAAAATTAACTTCAAACTTCATCATTACCACAAAAGTAATAACTGTTTACAAAAACAACAGTCCTCTATCCTGTGAGGATATAGGACATGTGAATGTAGCATGTATGTCACTCTGCAGTGGCCCGTAAAAGCGCTGCTTCACCCCGTGTTTGACCCCGGGGCTCGTAGATCAATGCCCTCGCTGACTAAACCCCCCCACCCCTCACTCTCACTCTCTCTGCCTCTCCTTGATCCTCGTTTCTGCTCCAGTCCCTCGTGCCCTACCTCACCCTTTTCCAGCTCTTTCATCCCCCCTTAACTGATCCTTCTGCCTACCTCTCACCCCTAACCATCCATCGACCCCGTCCTCTCATCGCCTGTAAAGTGATCCCCCCACCCCCACCCGTCTCCTCTGATTCCTTCCATCCCTCTGAACCAGCTCCCTTCCTCATCCTCCCCCCACTATCCCTTTATCTCCTTTTCCCATCATCCCCCTCTCCTCCTCTCTGATCCATGTCAGTGGAGCCCTGAGGCGCTCCAGGCACAAACAGCGGGGGTTACTCCCCTGAAGGATGTTGGTGGCGGTCGGAGCAGAGTGTCTTTTGGGCACAAAGACTAAACAATGTCACGACGTACTTCACTCCCCCCTCTGCATGTTTTGGATTTATCCGTTCTAATCCCCCCTATAACTTTGCAGTTCCTTCGCTAACCCACTTATCTCCTCCCCTGCTTTTGCTCTGTTTCAAAGCGCTCGCTGTGAAATAAAAGCACTCAGCTCCATCCCTCCACCTTCATGCCTGGCTCATTCAGCCTCCACTCAACACAGTGAGCTGTTTATAAATCGTCCGTCTGTAACGCACGGCGAAGCTTTCAAAAGAGTTCCAGCTCACTCGCTCACAGCTGACAAAAAAAGTCCCCGGAGCCAATGGAGAGTTTTCTCCATAAAAGGAACAAAAAGTAGAAACAAAATGTAAAGAGTGAGTGCTATGTCATCATGGCATGATGGCTTCGCATAGGTGGGGAAACAAGACTTACAAAGTAGCCCAGGGTTGTGCAATATGTTGATATTATATCGATATCATGATATGAGACTAGTTATTGTAATAGATTCTGGATATCTTAATATGACATAAGAGTCATCTTTTCTGGTTTTTAAAAGGCTGCATTGTTCCATAGGATGCTTCACAATTGAGGTCAAGATGTTAAAACGTAGAAAAAATGACCTCAATTCTAATATTTTGGGATCAAGTCAGTTAAGGTATTTATTTTCTATTTATCTATAAAGTAAAGTGTGTTTGCAAGTTGAAATGTGCAAAGGTGATCGTCACAGAATCAGACAGCTTGGTGTATCTTGCTGGTGCAAAATAAGTACACTATAAATATAAATTTAACTGAATAGAACTTCTGCAGTTCTACGGCATATTTCAAAAACCTCATCTAAATATTTAAAGTCCAAAAACATGAAAAGAAAACAGTCCCATATGCAATATTCAACATTATAAAAACAAACGAAATAAAAAATTCTCAGTCCTTAATTATTATTCAGCCTGGATATAATTTCCCCAAAGAAACCTTTTTAAACCTGCTTTAAAAAATGTTTTCAGTGAAATTTCTTTGCTTTTTTATTGTTTTATAGTCCTAGCATCAGATCAAAGTATTTTGCCCAATGATAACTTATTTTATTTAATTACTTTTTTTTTGTGGGGGCACTTGACTTCACCCTACTTTGCCTTAATCACAAAGATTTCAGTAGAGAGATGTGTTAAGGGAGAGAGATGGGGAACTTTATAAAGGGCATGTCGTATCCTCTTGGCCACCCTGATTACTTTTAATGTGGTTTAAAACGGACAAACAATGAAGCGGAAGAGTAGATAGTAGTTGAGGAAGAACAGCTGGCACAATTAAAACAATATTTAAACAATTGATGGTATTTTGATGTATGATTCTACCACATACACCATCCTAAATGCATCCTGTTTGGTTTGGATAGTCGAGGCAGGAATCCTGTAATCTTCCCCGCAGAGAGATGACAGATAATAACAGCAGGAACACGCAGATATTGGATTTAGGCCTCAGTCGAGGATGGCAGAGACTGATGAGCTGAATAAGCGCAGTGGACTTTAAGCCGGTGTAATCAAATAGTGATGCCACAGCAATATTAGCTGAAGCAGGGCAGGACGGCACCGGTCTGGTAAAGGGACATCAGAGTGGCTGTGAACCACAGATCGGTTACAGTGGTGCTGATGCTGCGTTAAACATCTGATAAAGACCTACAGTTTGGGTGTTTTATTGATAAAGAAGAAGAACTTCTGCACGAATAAGCAGCTTTTTGCAAACATGCATGAGCAAGAAAGAGAAGTTGGTTTCCACGGAAAGGGAAATAAAATACTCATGTAATATTTATGAGCATCACAGTCAGCATATCAGGCGTTTTAGCTAATGAGGAGACTTCTCTAGCTCGTAACTCAGATTTGATGAAGGAGACTTCAGGGTAACAATCCTGGAGAGTCGTGCTCAAGGGTTTCTATGCTGCAGCTGAATTTCTTTTCTTTCTTTTTTTTTTTAAATAGCACTTCATATCAGAGGCTTTTACAGATATTAATATCAAAGTGATTCAGGCTGCAGTAACAAACCCTGACAAACATTTAAATGCTGGATTTGGTGTAGAGGAGAGGAGGAGAGGCGTGAAAGTGATCAAAAGAGAAGAGATTAGAACTATATGACACAGAGGGGAACAGTGGTTTTTGGAGAGATGCTTTCCTCACTTTCATTACTGAAACACTGAGAACACATTTAGTGCTCGGTTTAAAGGTGTAGATGGAGCACTAATTCCACTCGTACCTGTCCATGAAATGATGGGAAAAAAGTATAAAGTACCGGTCTCGCTCACCATTAAAAGCTTTGCAAAGTTGATAACGTTTCATCTGCAGATTTGAGAGACTTTTATCCATAAAGTTTGTTGTATAAGTTTAGATTTCTCTCTTCATCATATCAGTGGGGGCAACAATGTCTGGCTGCTTTCATTTTGGTGTTGTGAGGCCAAGACTTACTCCACATTATGTGCAACTTGATAAGAGATTTTATTTTACTATAAGCTATATAAATTTGAAGTTGAGAATAAGTGAAATTTTGTGAACACATGAAGTCCTTATTGGTGTATTGTGCTTATTCTTGTACTGTGGTTTGTACACGCTAGAGTACTTCTGTTATTGTGTATTCATAGTACTTTGCAGTGTTGCTTCTTTGTAGTTTTTGAAGGTATACTGTCATTTTATTTCCCTACATTCACTTGTACTACCACTTATTCTCTGTACTTGTTGCTCTTATTGCATGTCTGCTTTAGAAAACATATTTTGTTGCATTTCCTGCAGGTTTCTTACTTTATTGACTTTTTTTGAAGACTTTTATATCATATAATTGAACCTGACTTGACTTTAAGTATCATTTGTGTGTGTGTGTGTGTGTGTGTGTGAGTATGTGTTGATCTGCTCCTGTAGGTTATCTTTATATGCGTGTCCACATTTTCCTGCAAAGCACAAATAATGTCCCAGTGTGTCGTGCAAGTAATTATTTTCATTATCGACTTATTTATTACTTAGTTTTCTGATTAAAGGATGAATCGTTTAGTCTGTAAACTGTTTGAAAATAGAAGTTAATTACATTAAAGCTCCCAAAGCTCATGAAGGCACCTTATTGTTGTTTGTTTGTCTCACACAACAAAGATATTTAATTATCAATGATATGAAACAGAGGAAATAGTGACGCTTAAATTAATAACCAAGAGTCTATTAATAACCTGTGTGTGTGTGTGTGTGTGTGTGTGTGTGTGTGTGTGTGTGTGTGCGTGTGTGTGTGTGTGTGTGTGTGTCAGTCTTTTCTCATCTACCTGTGTGTGCGTTGCCTCTGGTTGAGCGAGGCCGTGCGTCCGGGGCTGTGCTGCTGGCCGTGCTGGGCGCCGAGTCGGGCGGGGCTGGTCATGTAGTCGTTGGGCACCGTGGGCGGCTTCACCGGCTCCAGAGTCTTGTAGGATGTGTTGCGTCTGCAAAAAATAAATAATAAATCATGAACAGGAATGATCGTAATTCAGTGCAAATCCCACTATCAAAACAGCGAGGCCGCGTTCAATAGAGCGTTGAAAATCCTATCAGTTTACCCAGCTGGGTGCTCCGGGCTGCATGCGAGTGCATCACAGTTTACCCTCGGAATTAATATCTGATTAGTGTCGGCGGCTGATGCTGTGCGTCAGACGACGGGCTTCATCGGGGGTGCGAGACCCGTTTTACACCAACAGATAAAAAGTTCCCAGGCTTTTCGCTTTTTGCCTGGATTCATTTTTGTCATTTCAAATGTGAATGTGAGCCAAAACCACAATCACAACAACACTTTAGTTAAAAAAATAATATCCTGGGGCGTCCTGTTGGCTCAGTGGGTTGTGTTTGTTCACTGTGTTACTCTAAACCAAACATTTATTCATTAAAAATAAAAAAAAAAAGGTACAAACACCCAAAAAATAATCTAAAATATGAATAAATGTGACATTTACTTTAACTGCATGTTCTTGTATCGCCCCCACAAAAGCTCATACTTTTCTCTTTCCATTCAGTGTTTTATAATTAGAGGATTAGTTTTCTTTTCATGGTGATGGAAATCTTTACCCGAGCGTGCCGCGCCCTGACATGGGAGGGCTCGGCGGCTTCTGCGTCGGCGGATTGGTCCTCGATAGTGTTCCTCCTCTGTTTGACTGATTGTTTCCATGTTGCTGTGGTTGGAAGAAGAAAAAAAAAAAACACTTTAACAAACAAATTACTTCATACACTTATGTGACAGAAATCAAATGGTATAGGCTGCCCAGATGACAACACAGATGTTTATTTCAGTTGGTAATATTTGAAGAGTTATGCAATGCCGCCCTAGTTCATGTTCAACTCAGTCACAGGGTGTTTGCTGCAGATTGCAGGTTGGAAACCTCTGGGTTGTTCCAACAGCTTATTGCAAAAACACATGTGTCTTAACAGGCATGTAACGGCCGAAAAAAACAGATAACTTATAAGCTTGGAATTTGGCAACATCTGGATTTAAAGTATTGCAAATTCCACATAACTGTTCAGTAACAAAATAAGGATATATGTTTTGTCTGGGAAGCCTTTAACGATTGAATACAGAACATTTAAGGACAACTACACAACATGTAAAGGAAGTGACAACATACACGGTTGGTAACTTGACAAGGAGGGTGTGCTTATACTAAGAGGACTACAGTCTGTTAATGGGTATAACGTGGGGAATGACAATAATAATGACATATACAGGGGTTTGCTGTGAAAGGGAGTTGGACGAGTCTATCAATAATACATTATAGTAAAATGGGGTCATGTGACAAGCCGGACTTACCTTGGCTTTTAGCCACTTATGAAGCCGAATGGGGGAAAAAAGACACAAGAGAGGGAGACAGAAAGAATGAGTTGTCAAAATGGCTAAACGGATCAGCAGAAGTCAAAGTACAAGCGAGCAGGAGGAAAATGATTCCTCGTTGTATTTACACTGAGTAAACATTTAGCAAGACCCGGGCAGGTCGGCGGTTACAAATCATTCTACCAGAGGGAAACACTGTGGCTCCAGACCTACAGCACCACACCCAGTGCAACAGTCAGACTGGAAGGAAATCTGACGAAACATTTATATTGTGCACGAGAGAAAACAGGTCTTTATCTTTACATGGTGTCTGAGATTGAAGAATTTACCTTTGTGCATCAAAAAGCTGTCTCATAAAAATGAATTTTAAGATCTATTTGATTAATTTGTCCTGGTACATATCCAGGTTTTGACTCGACATAATTCCCATGATTGCATTGCAGCAATAAAAAAAAAAAAAACACCTTTGTACTTGTGTGGGCTGATGTCAAAGAGAATATAAAGCCAACAGAAGCAGTGGGGTTTGACAACTGCAGAGTCAAGTGGCTCATCTATAATGCAGCTTCCCCAGTGGCCTCTGCAGAAAAGCATTGTAGCTTCTCACAAGTCCACCAGAGAAAGAGAGAAGATGAAAAAAAAGCAGTTTCACAGCGTAGGTCAGCATGGGGTGCTCTCTGCCTCTTTTAAAAAAACAGATAAAAACACCTTCAGTGCTGCTGCGAATGGTGAATTTCACATTCAAATTTCACTCAGTCCAGGTTATCAGAGCTAGACGGGATTCACTTTACAATGTAGGTCATGCAAAGGCCTACGACTGTCTTCCCTTATCTTCCTGGCTAATGCCGTATCTCCTTTTTTCCTGCACAAACCAGACTGGCAGTGTGGAAATGCTTTAGTTAACACCCCAAGTTGAATTATTTGACAGACAGGTTCAGATTAAGGTCATTATCAAGTCCAAAAAGGCTTTATCATGTCGAGCCAGGGTGGAAAAAAACTGGAGCGATGCAGAACTGTCAGGGCTGGGCGAGTCTGTCGGGTCAACGTTCAGAATAAAAGACACAAACACTTCCTGAGTTTATGGTAGTCGCAGAGGATACGTCCTGAAAATAATTGTACTTGTAATGTGGTGTTGTACTGTGTTTAAATGCTACAAGGGACTCACAATCAAGACGGTTTGATTTTACGTGACCTTGTAATCAGCTCAGCAGGTTTATTAATCAACTAGTAGATTTAAAGTTATAATTCTTAAGATTTTAATGAAATCAAATCCTGTTTTTGATACAATTATGGCCGTCATTTTTTTCAGCAATAGTCATTAAATGTGTAAATGTGCTGTACTCATTTCTTTATTGTTAGTGGGGGGTTCTGCCGTCTCTATGCCTTATTGACATTGCCTGCATATGCAGAATGGATTTAGAGGGAAATATGAGTGCATGTAATCCATATATTACTTTTTTGTCATTTTTCCGCACAGATATCAGGCTCATTTCATACTGTTCACTCTCTTTACACCAAATTACAGCTGTTTTAAGTTAATGCAAACTTTCTGTTGTGACTTACTGTTGCATTAGCAGTATACTGTAATTTATAAACATACCATTTACAACTGGCCAAATACCAAGGGGCTTTGTTGTGATGCCAACACAGTAGACACAATGTATTTTTATCACTGCAGTTATTTTGTTGTCATTTTTATTCATTTTGTGAACAGCTGATTAGTTGTTAATATTGTAGGAAGTAATGGAACAAGAAAAAAATAGTCACAGTGAGCTGTTAGGAGATGCAGGCAACGGGCTGCACACCTCTAATTCTTTAGAAAGGTGACAAACTCCTGTTACAGTGCTTTTATGTAGAAAATTACATGCATTGTCTGGAGCATAATATCTGATTTAGGTTGCAAATAGTTTAGATTTTTGACTTCCTAATTTTCTATCAAAACAACGCTTTGTTTGGCTGCACTGCAAACAAATACACCAGTTGATCTTCCTGTCTGAGCTGCTCAAGGAGTATTTGCTGTAATATTATACTTCACTTTCTGTTATCACCAGGGTGTCGCTGAATCAACCCTGAAGATATAAATATAAGAGAATGACCTGCTGACCTCTTTAGATGATTGAACGGACCTTAAAACAAAAGGTAGTCATTGCTTTTTCCACTTAAGTGCAAAAATATAAAAAGAATCCCTCAAAAGCTATCCCTTCAACATAATCTTTTAAACTCATAACTGACACAATACAAAATATCAAAAGGAATGCAATCTAACTTCAAACACCTGACATCATCCCCGCTGACTAGATTAAACATCAGCTGACTGGAAGAATAAATCTCATCTTTCGTATCAAATCCAAAAAGCATCACGTCACTGTCGGAACGCCTCGGGATGCGGGAACACCCAGATCTGTCAGCTCACATTATTATTGATATGATGCTCAGAGAGGAATCAGATTATCTATCAGATGAATTTCCTCTTCTAATTTTTTTTATTGCTTGTTTGGATCAGACATCTTCTGTTTAATAATGTATGTGAGCGCTACACTGCTCACGCTTTGGTGTTTAGCTGTAAAAACACAGCGCGAGGTCGTTGAACCAGTTTAGGCCGATGCAAACACTCTGGCACCTTCAGCACAGTTTCACAGTTAACCAGCTCCAGTAAACATGATTTAAACTCCTATTAAAGTATCGATTCTGGTCAGTAAGTAAACCGTGGCTATAGATATTCTATACAAGCCGGGCATCTGACAGCAGCCGTACGAATTAATATGGAGTATCGATTTTGAGTATTGATTGGCTCTCTGGGCTGTGACATGCTTAGATGAAAGGAGGTGAGCGATGTAGGACGGCTGCAGGAGCATGTGTGTGTGTGTGTGTGTGTGTGTGTGTGTGTGTGTGTGTGTGTGTGTGTGTGTGTGTGTTACTCATCACATTCACTACGTAAATGCAGCGTTCATGAAGACATTTTAAGGAGATTAGGCCCAGAGTAATGTGTAACGTTCTTAAAATAGATTCATCAAACGCTCGCAAAGCCGCCGTGAATCACGATGGTTTCGGTAATTTGACACTATTGTTTAATGACGTTGTGTTATTTTAAATTTTGCGAGACAAAGTAGAGTCAGACGTTTGGATGATGCACAATTTTTTTCTTGCGTTTTTCCCTGCGATTATATAAAATGTATTATCACTTTTAAAAGTATGAATCATATATTGATACTTGACCTTAAAACAGAAGTTGACAAAACAATCTGAAGTCAAAAACTAAATGGAATGATATTTTTTGTCAACTGTATAATCATAATTTAAAAAACGGGGTTTTATTGTTTTCCACAAAGTATAACATTATTCAAAAAAACTGAAAATTTGAAAACTATAATCAACAGAAATACTATCGAATGATTTAAGGAAAGATTTGACCTTTTTAGGTATTTTATTCACTTTCCTGCTGGGAGTTGAATGCGTGTGCACTAACTATGGCGATAGAGCCTGTTGTCAGTTAGCTTAGCTTAGCATAAAGACTGAAAGCAAAGGGAAACACCTAGCCAGACTTCCTCAAAAGGTTTCAAATCTGCCTTGCAAGCACCTGTAAAGCTCACTAATTTATACCAATTAACAATAACAGCACATGTATGAGATACAATATGTTAATAACTTTGTCTTTATGCTGGCTAAGCTAACATCCTTTAGCTTCATATTTAGTATGCAGAGATCAGAGTGGTCTCATTTTGATCATCTCAAACTAAAGAAAGTGATTTAGCGATCCAAATATGTAGAACTCCTAATTCAATAATAATAAAACACAGCTTTGTATACTTTTAAGTGCACAATATCCATACTATTGGACTGGTCCCTGTTGTGGGGAACGCATCCAAATAACATCTTTCGCTGCCCATTAGCTACCTCACTCTTCCACCATGACAGGAGTGTCCAATTCCCCACGCAGTAAATTGAGAGCGACACAATGGCTTTTATCCGGCCTTATCAATGCCTGTGACGCTACGGGACGGTGATGCTGGGGCCTCTAATCCAATCCGTCTGAGAGCAATTGATTGGCTGATTGATGGGCCAGAGGGGAAGGGTGGAGATCGCTAAAAAATGCCTCTGGCCGTCAGGAATTGATGTCATTACCGCCACTGTCTGGATGACCCAGTGACCCCTAAAGCGAGGCCTGATCGCAGAGAGGGAGTGAAAATGTCACACTTGAATCATGGGAGTTTATCACATGAAAACCAGGTCCTCTCCCGCCTTTCAGGTTGTACCGATGTGAAAATAAAGAACAAATCTAATTGTAACAACATCATTCCTCTGTGAGGTTTACAGAAACTGGAGAACGAGATTACGAGGGCGGTCCGAGGCCTAAGTGCCTTTAAAAAAACGTCTCACAAATGTGTCCTTTTCACATCACTCTGAGAATAGAGCTGTTTTTCTGAAAGCTGTATGATGTAATCACTTTGTTTTTTTGTTTTGTTTTTTTTCTCTCCAAGTTCATCTCCACCCCCAACCCGTTTCCCAACAACCCACACTGCAACATATTCCTGTAGGGTCAGTCGGGGTGCTTTCTGAAGATGAAAGAGAAAAGCACAAGAGATGAGAGTGTGAGCCAGAAAAACGAGTCAAAGTGGGAGAGAGAGAAGAGAGGGAGGGAGATAGGAATACCTCTGGCAAGAAAGAGGCGAGGGGGGGGGGGAGAAAATTAGATATAGTGGAAGAACAGAAGCAGAGAAACTAATTGAGCGTAGAGAAATCTGCTCAGGAAGCAGATCTGAAGTAGAGAAAAATACGCCAAAATCAGGAAACTCCACTCACCTTAACGCCATGGCCGACGTCGTCCAGTACAGTGTAGTCAACCGGCTTCCTGATGTACCTGACAGGTCGCTCCATATTAGCCGGCGCTATGATCTTATGGGTCCTCGAGGTGTTCTTGTTGGTGGTCAGGATCCCGATCTCCCGCCGGGCCACCTTCTCTTTATGGATGTCCACCGTCTGTGAATGACAGGAGACATTAGAGGGGGGTGTGATCGAGACGTACGGCACAACAAGGACCTCTGGGATTCGATGAACTTGTCAAACAGCGGCGTAAGGAAGGTTTAATTAAATCACGAGGCTGCGCTTTTCATCACAATGCTCGTAATCTTTTTACAACAGCCAGAGCACACTAATAAAATCGATTGCGGTAGAGACGAGAGCCTTAACGGAATAATGACCGAAGCATGTGCATCTGGAAGTTTCTTAAACAATACTGACCCCTGAATCTAGATTCTAAAGACTAATTAATTCAGGAAGTTATTAAATACACAAAAAAAAGATAGTGATGAGTTAGAATAAAAACTGATGAAATGTGATTGAAGTTTATCACCACCTGCATTCATATTTCAGAGGAATCAAATTAAGTCTATTGTGTATTAGGGAAAACCACTATTTCATCTTCCGTTTGCAAAATTCTTGGGCCAAATCGTGATGCATTATTTATGCTCCTCGGGACCAAGAGTGTTTTTCCACCAATTGCACCAATGCTCCATTAATTAGCCTGTCCCCCTTTATAAAAACTAATTACTTTTAAGATGCATTAGGAAACCTCGCACACTGCTGGCTCCAAATACTGTAACAAAAATAATTGAACTCAGAAATAAGGCTTCCCCTCTTGATACCCTGCAAGGTGCATGTTTGCAGCCGGGGTTTAATCAAAAAGAATATTATGGTTTAAATGAGGCAGCATTTTCTCAGTCTTGATTCATAGACTGATACAAATACAGCTCAGGGATACAACTTTTATTTGTATTATGGATTGTTTGACGATTATTTTCTCAATGATATATTTTAATTATGTTGTCTATTATGCCAGGTGAAAACACTACTTTTCAACCCTTTTCCAGCACGATGCAATGGTGCTCAATGAATGAATATATAATACATCAAATCAACAGTGATGTGGATAATTACAACTTTTTAATGTACAAAAAAAATACAATTACTATCCTCTCCTCAAAGCCACCAGACTCAAGTCAGACAACAGTAATTTGAACTCGCTGATCATCGACACACTGATTAAAACCGAAACAAAATAAAACTAATTTAAACAGTCTTGCTTTTATTTTCACTGTTCTTACAATCACCAACTCTGGTTTGGTCTGAATAAACCCTTATTTCACAGAGTAAAATGAAAATAGAAACAGTTGTTATATGCGTTCCCTCAAGGCTACCAGACTCCATTGACAAAAACAGTAATTTTACCTCGTTGATCATTGTAAAACACACTTCATTCCAACTCAAACAATGTTGTTCAATTGGCTTGTTAAGTCTTACCAACAATTCCAGGCCCATATATAGTAAATCCACACTTAGATAGAAAGATAGAACCAAAATATGTTTCATATCTTTGCTTAATAAACTACATTCTGCAAGTCGTCTGCCATCAAGGTGGCACATAAACCATCACCTTCAAACACTGCCAATCTTCTACAGATCTAAACACCATCACACACCACCACTGCATTTCCATTCCCTGAGCCGGGAGGAGCTCAGGAGCAGCTGCCCTTCCTCTGAGAGATGAAAGGCTGCAATGTCCTCTGAGGGCAGACCAGTAAAACGATGGTCTCTCATGGGGGGGGTCAGAGTCGGAGTCAGCGAACAGCCCCAACAGAGGATTCCTTTCATGCCCACAGGGATCTGGAGCTGGACTGAGCTCTGTCTCTGTTCCACTGTACGGCCGACTTCAAGTATCACTCATCCCAGGGTCGAGGGACTCGACAACACTGGTGGACTCGTGTGAAGTCCAGTACAGTGCAGCGATCTCTGGACAATGTCATGTCTAAATTTAAACCTGAGAGCTGACGAGCTCGTGCAAAGCGATGCAAAGCAGATACCACTTCTTACAAGGGGCTGAGATAAAAAAAAATTCCCAGCGATGGTAATTATTTCCCTGTTCTCTGGCTGAATTATGAGATTTAAACTGCCTTTTAACAGACTTCTGCCAAGTGAGGCCAATATGGAAGTGTCTTAAAACTTGCATTACCTCTACTGACCAGCAGAGGGCGACTCATCCGGTTGCAAAAAGAAGTCAGATTGTATAGAAGTCTATGAGAAAATGTCCCTACTTTTCACTTGATTTATTGCCTCAGCGAACATTCGAAACACGAGTTTATGGTCTCAATCTCTAGTTTCCATTCAATGATTGCAAAAAAATAAGATAGCAACAGCCATAATCCAATATGGCGGCGAAAAAAGGCTTCAAAAACAGCAGTCCACAAACCAATGGGTGACTATGTCGCCTTCTTATATACAGTCTGTGCTTCTTACAGTACACACAAGGATATCATACTGTGGATTTTTCAAAATGACAGAAAAAAAGAATCAATATTTTATAACCGGAAAAGTTTCTCATACATAATTGCTCCCGCAGAGACTCCCCATACAAAGAGGAAACATCCGTTCTGTTCCACTGTTGTGTCTGTTTGAATTAAAGGGGATGGAAGAATGTTGAATACAGTCTTTTTTTTTTTTTTTTTAACATGAGCTGAGCTGCCAGAACATGAGAGGCTCTTAATATAAATTTAAAAAAAAAGAACTGTGGTGACAAAGTCTTCCCAATGAGGCGAACAAACCGATGCACAAATATTCCATTTTAGCAACACTTCAAACTCCAGTGTGTTGAGCCTCCACTGTGACTGGATTTGAGCTAATAAGTTGACTCCACACACAGCTAAGAGAAAATGCCCATAAATCATGATTTTCTGGAAACAACTGGGTCAAAATCTAATCAGTCTTTTTGCCTTTTATTTGCAGGGGTACAGTGAAGAAGTACAGAAGGAGTAAAGGAGGATTTAGGGAATAGCTCAGTCAGCCTTTTTTAAAATATAGCTTTAACCTCATTTCACCTCACTGGGACTCCAACACACTGTCCTCTCCTGAGCTTATTTCCTACTGGATACAAAACTAACTTACACCCACAAACATCTGGCCTTTGTCTTTCGTGGGAAATGTTACAATCGGCATTCCTTCCCCTGACAAACGACTCTGAAGAAGTAGTCACGTGTGTTGATCGACTCAGATCAGCAGTCATGGAACAATTTCTCCCTTTTTCTAGAGTGATGCTCTCTTTTTTAAACCTTTAATAGACTTATGTTATGTGAGAAAAAGACAGTTGTTATATGCGCTCCTCAAAGCTACCAGACTGACAGAAACAGTAATTTTAGCTTGTTGATCATTGTAAAACACACTTCATTCAAATTCAACAGAAACAAACTAAAACCGTCTTTGTTTGTCTTTCCACTGTTCCAACAATCACCAACTCTGGTTTGAGAGTTTAAAAGAGATACTGAACGAGTAACAGCCATGTAAAAAAGCAGAAGCAATTACTGTAACACTTTCACTGTTTACTAACCCTGTTTTCCGGCGCATTTGTAAATGTGACAAACCAGAAAAAGAAAAAACCACAGGACGGCATACTTTCGACTGCTTGCACTAATGGTTACTTAAACATCCACAACTGGCAATGGGAAATGATTCTATCATCTATTTTAAATCCTGCATAAACAGGCTAATTTTGGTGGGAATAGGGTAGTAGAGACCTTGTACAGTCATGGGACATTGTTATCATAAGATAAATGAGATAATACATTTGAGAAATTATCGCAAAAAAGCAGTTTTCAGCTTAAACTAATAAACAGGAAAAGTCCCTCTACAAACCACCATTAAAAAAAAAAAACCTCCTCCTAAACAGGAGAACTGTTGTTGAAATATTGCATCTAAATTGGGAAAGCATCTGGTCTCGGCTGAGCTCACTCCACCTTATCAGAGCGCAGCGTGTGGACCAACACATCATCGCAGCTGGCAAACGGGTGGGGGGGGGAAGTGAGAAGGGCGGCGTGGTGTGAGGTAATCTCCTTCCTGTATGCTGAGAGAAATCGCCACTGCTGTAACAGTGTGGCCTTTAGATACGAGTGATCTCAGAGGGGTAAATACGGAAAAACCACAGCGAGCTGTTAGCACCCCGTCGAGAGCGCATTGCTTATCTGCTGACCGGCAGAATGGAGCCGACAAAAAAAAAATGGTGAAGGTCTAAGTAGAAAAGCGTATTCTGGCTTGACTCCTTTGGACTGACCCAGTGGGGAGCTCCAATAGCTGCTAAATAGCTTCTCTCTTCTCCCCGACGGCTCCCTCCGACTTTTCAACTGGCACTAAAATGGTGTTTACTTGATCCAAAACGCTCCATCTGTCTGTTGGAGAAAGTCTGATGTGGAATACATGTTGCCAAACTGGAAGGTGGATGATTCACATGTGTTTTTCAACGACTGTCACCCATATGTTTTAGGCCTGTGGGTGTTTTTTTCCCAGAACGCCGAGCAGTTTTGGCTCTGGTGTTTGGCTTCTACATCGTATTTAAAGAGGGCCTCCTCTTCTTTCTAGTTGATTCATCATCAACTCATCCTTTCACTCAGTTCTTCCTCTGCAAACCCTAAGTTTTTCTTTTTTTCTATCCCTCTAATTCCACCCGATTCTCCCCACACCCAGTGACCCACCTTTATGACTGATGTGAGGGTTTAGGTCACACACTGGAACTGCTGCCAACACCATCATCGTCATCCTCCAATTCAAGCCAGACAGACAAACTATATCCAGTCCAGACCACTTTTGGACTGAAAGAGTTCTTCCCATTTTGGGATAAGAGTGAGTCAGCGCAGCGGTTGCCACGGTGAGAGCTTCTTGTTGTGTTTGTTCGTAGCAACGAGCGCCTAAATATTTGTAATTTGTGATTTATTTTATTTTTTCATCCTGATTGTTGCCATTTTGAGTAACAGCTGCACTTGGAAGGCTTGCAGATCTAAAGTGGGACACGGGGGTCGGCCGTTGTTGAGTTCACTTCAAGACCCAGGATGACGTCGTGGTGTGTCACTCGACGAATCACCAACCCGGCGTTCTTGGATGACTATTTAGATACCAAACAGATGATGGTGAAAGATTTAGTTTTCTAAAATAGAGCCATGACATGTTTTTTCAATTGTCGACATATACATTTGGTGCAGGAGGAAATGTTATAAATGTAATGAATAAAAAACTTTGAAAAAGGGAACTTATGAAATCATAAGTTGGGCTCTTTACAACCTAGTGATGACTTTGATATGAAACCTATGTGATATAATATTTAATTATACTAACAAGGTCTGTTGCTTATTCTGTAATCACTTCATAGATTGACAAAAGATTATCCTGTGAATTTATAATATTGGTAACCATTTTGCATTCTTACAAAAAAAAACCATAACAGAGAGGTGTGTTCTGAATAACAACGATTCCTCTATAGTGTATTGTTCTCTGTGTGTTTGTTATGTCTCCGGTTTGAGAAAATTAATTAAGTGTAATGGAGATAAGAGTGCAGGTGATTTCTTTTCATTAACACACTTTTTTTTATTATTTTTTTAATCCGGCCCCTTTTTAGACTCATGGTATTGAATGATAATTAGATTCTTTCCAACAGTGAACTTATTTGAACCGGCCTCTCTTCGTCATATTGATCAACACTACGGGTGGAGGATTTGCAAAAAACAGGTAACACATTAACAGAGTGCGTCCACACAAACATCAGCCGAAGAGGCGTAAATCTCTTTCGGTTGCACGGCCAATCAAAGCACCAGGAAAAAGGAATGTCGAAGCCTTACGCGAACGTAACTTCCCGCCAGACACAAACACACACTGCTTTTGGAAGGGTGAGCTAAGAAGAGACAACAAAGAAGAAGACAAAAAGCTGATGATATCACTTCAACAGATGTTTGAGAGAAGAAGAAGAAGAAGAAGAAGAAGAAGAAGAAGTCAGCGTTTTGGCAGACTGGATGATATCCTCAATAAATTGCCAGCTATGCACAAACGCAGGGACAAATAAAACAAAGCTGCACAGCTTGTACTGCAGGACACACACACACACACACACACACACACACACACACACACACACACACACACACACACACACACACACACACACACACACACACACACACACACACACACACACGCACACACGCACACACGCACACACACAACAGCCTGCTGCTACACAAACACACCCTACATACCAATGTGTCATTGCAGCCAAACTAGACCAGACAAATATGCAAATAGTTAAAGATAAGAGATCGACCGCAGATGACGTAAAGAAGTGTTTCAGCGAAACCGGCAGCGATGCTTCTTCTTCTTCTTCCTGCTCCTCTGGGACACCGAAGAGCACTCCGTTCCCATGCTACGCTATCCAAGAATATTAAGACATGGAATATTTTTTAACTGGCGTATAATATCATAAAACCAGAACTACACATAATTATGAAATAAGACGAGCCACGAGGTCTTATTAAAAGCCGTTCCTGGCTGAGAGCTAAGACAAGCTTGTCTTTACAGCTGTCCAGGATTTGGAAATCCTTGTTCTGCAGGATTACGAGGAGATAATAACTATGAAGCTCACGTCTGTTAAACACATCTCAACCTCAGTTTCAGGCTTACGGCGCAAGAGGATTTATCCCAACGGTCGAAGACGCTAACAGGTGAAGACAGCCCGATGAGGACATACTATTATTTTTCCAGGGAGAACAAAAGAAAATAAAGTCTCCTTCTCTGCAAATCTCCGCTTCACGCTCAAACTATTACCCACGTTCAACCCCAGGGAGGCAGATTTGAACAATGTGTGAAGCTCAATGTGTTCCAGCAGTTATTTTATGATGAAGTGAGCTTTTATTTCTGCTGCGCCCACTTACTCTCTCTCGGCTTCTACTACAGTTATTATCCTGAAATAACCTCCTCAGAGAAGGATCCTCATGAACAGACTGCTCTGGTGGAAATCTGGAAATGTGATCATCATCATGAAGACATCTTGTGGTTTTGCTGCATTAATGTGGGAAATCCTCATTTTGGTGGAGAAATTGGCATCTTGGCATCTTTGAATTTCGACTTCTGGCTCCGTCACTGTCAAATCAAACTAAAAAAAGACAACGAGATGTGTGTGCAGACCGGAACAGATGAAAGTTTTTCAGATTTATAGTCTTGTTTACTTAAATTTTGATCACACTGTTCCTGATTCAAATCATGGTTTTGCCATTTCTTAACTGTTCATAATGTTATGAAGGCCATGTTCTTGTACAGATGCCTTTGTTTGGACAATGTAAAGGGCGCATAAACACCCATTAAAAGGCGAATTGTCATCTTTACACAAAATAGCTATAACTTGTCAATTGGTGAGCTGTTCGACAGATTTTGTTACCTTTGGACAGAGCCAGGCTAGCCGTTTCCCTCCATTTCCAGTGTTTGTGCTAAGCTACGCTAGTTAGCTACATATTTAACGGTCAGATAGAAAAGCGGCATTCATTTTCAACTAACTTCCTGCTAGAAAGTGAATAAACGTATTTCACAACATGTCAGGTTGTTCTTTAAAAAAATGATCTTGGTCATATTCATCCAAGTAACAAAGTATCATTAAGTCTCTCTCAGCTATCAGATTTGTAATAGTAAAAGTTCCAACAATACAATACCCTACATTCTAATACGTTTTAGGAATTTAACAAGAAAATGATCTTTTCCTTCTTCTTCCATCGTCTCGTGACCCCTCAGGTTGACCTTGTGACCCAGTGGGGAGCCCATCCCCCAGAAGCCTCTGCTCTAGGGCACTTCAATTTAAACCGTTGAACTTCCGGTCACATGCCTGTTTTTTTTTACTGTCTCTGGGCTGCCGAAGCCCCCAGTCGTCTGTGTCCTGCTTCTTCACCGTGTCCGGCCTCATCCGTAGGAGCAGTGCAATCCAACCCTCCCACTGCCGCATTGAGCCAAAGCGGCTGTTGAAGCAGAGCGAATATGCCCTCTCTTGTCTGGTCTGTTTTTTCAGTATGATTACAGCCCGTCATCCGCAGAGTCAAACAGCTGTCCAAAGAAAGGCCCTTCGGTGGGGCTGTTAGTGCAACACGGAGCATGACGGAGCGTCCATCCACACTCCAAAGTCAAAACGGGAGGTCAAACGCCCGGTGGGGAGCTCTCAGTTTGGCAGCTTCTTGTTAAACAAAAAAAAAAATGGTGAATCTAACAACCCATGTCTGATGTGACGGAGCCAGAAGAAGAGGTTGTGTGAGGATTTGGTGTAAAACCTTGGAGGAATTGTCTCTCCCAGCAAAATGAAAAGAACTGCACGCCTAGGTCAGAGCTTTGTTTGCAAACACAGCACATATGGAAACACCTCGCCCGTCTTTTGCCAATTTAACTTTTGGGCTGCGGCCAAACAGCATTCGGAAAGAGCTCTGAGGTTTGCATTACAAGCTGAGAGCGAGCCTACATAATGCTCAGACTTAAGAGCCAGACAACAGTAGAGATAACAAACACCGAGAGCTGAATCTTCCGTAACAGAAGAGGAGTATTTCCTAATCAGCCTTGTTTATAAGACGCTGTTAAAATAATTGCCTACAGTGTTCTTCAATAGGGCGGATCTGCAGAACAGAGGTGTGATGATTACATGTAATTGCAGAGTGTTGCTAAGTGGGGAAGACTGCATGGTGCATCTGCAGCGGGGAAGAGGAAGAAGAGGAGGAGGAGGACGGGAAGTAGAAACAGAGCAGAGGAGCAGATGATTCACTGAACAACATCAGTCACCAGTCATTTCACATTTAACCTCCATTCATGCAGGAAGGAGTCGTGATAATTGTGTGTGTGTGCTGTAATGCTTCACATTCAGGCGCAAAGAAACACACCCTGCGAATTCAGCAACAGTCTTAAAGGGTCTTAAAGTCCTGAATGGATTCGATGGTTAATCAAATAGAGATTCACAGGCAAATCAACGACAATTTAATATAATAAAACTTGTAATACGACATTCGCTGGTTGCAGCTTCTCAAATCTTCTCCCCTCGAGTTCTGTACTGTTTGCTGGATATAATTTGAGGTCTTCCGGGATTTTTTTAAACCTATCGTGCTTCATCACGATAGGTTTAAACTGACTTATCTTTGGGGTTAAGACTGTTGGTGGACAAAGCATTTAGTTTTTTTATAAACCAAACAATTATTTGATAAATAAAAAAAAGAATAAATCAATAATGAAAAAGAAATCTATCTTGAATTAAGGTAATAAATTCAATTTTTCCAATCCAAAATAATTCCACACACTCTCCAAACTTGCCACTTTCCAATATCAGAACCATGTCTTTTACCTTTAAATAACCACAGCCCTGAAGCAATGGGCCACACAAAGATTCTACCACACATACACAGACACATCGCTTTAATCCACTAAAAATAAAAGAGGCATGAAGACTATGTGTAAATATCCAACAGTGAAAAATACAGACAAACTCTGCATGAAACTCTACATTTCACAGCCATGCAAGTGGGAGAGACCACCAGGAGAGACAGGAGAGACAAAATACACAGGCAAGCACTGGGATCAGCAGGAAACACAAGGAGCACACACACACACACACACACACACATACATAACACACACACACACACACACACACACACACACACAGGGAGACCTATAGGGCTTCATTTCCTGTTTGGATGAGTGCCATTCTTCCTCGACGGGAGGTCAAAAAGCCGCCACAGCAGCACATAGACACAACCTTAAGCCTTTGCATGAGTGTGTGTTCTCACCACTGCACACACAACACACACCACACAACACACACACACACACACACACACACACACACACACACACACACACACACACACACACACACACACACACACACACACACACACACACACACACACACACACACACACACACACACACACACACACGCACAAGCAGCAGGGTGTGACGGCATGCAACTGTACAACCGAGGGAATGAGGACTGGAATGAAAAAAAAACAACCAAAACAATGAACTGTGTGCCGCGCCGAGAGCATAAATACAAACACGGGCCGACTCGTGATCAGATAAGAATATTGTGTAACTGTATTAACAGCATCTCAGTGAGACTGTGGGAATCCAACAGAGTACAGTAGATGTGTGTCAGCTGCTCTCTGCATCCAGCCTGCTGCTGCTGCATCACTGTGGTCACTGGGTTCAATCAGAACACCGGCCAGCTCCAAAATGTAAGTGCAGGCCGTTTAACATCTTTGTAAAACACAGCTGCACTGGTGAAATAATGTCAGTTGTTTTATCCCCACATCTGCAACTGCTATTTATGAATGGAAACTCAAATTTGCACTTGATTAATTTAAATTGAGTGGTCAGTTTGTGGTATAAAAGTGGTTTAATTTATATGTTTAATGTTTCAATTAATAATAAAAAAGGACATAGTTACAAAAAATTCTCAGAAAATCTGACAATTTTGCACTGAAGTTCTTAATTAAATGAGAAAAAACTCAAATCACAGACTAGATCAGACAATTTATTTATTAAATTACCAGAAAATGTGCTTTATTTTAATATATATCATTATAGAGATATGAAATGACCTATATCATGCAAGAAGATATTTACCATAGCACCCAGCATAGCTTAAGATTCCTATTTATGGTTTTGATGACCAGAGTTCTCCAAAGTTGTTCCCTGAGCCTGACTCATTATCTCCTCACTGACTAACATACTGCCATTAGACAGACACGGAAACATTGGTCATTCATATTTTCTAATAATAAAGTTCCAATGGACTAAATAGATTTACTGTGAATCAAGGGGCTTTTCTAAAAGCGCAGTGATAAAAATAGCTTTGACCAGATGCAAAAAAAAAGGTTTTCATTTATAGCTCAGCGTGGGTGTGGTTGTGAATGCATCGCTAGCTTTTTTGAAGTCAGAGGTCTTCATGCTCAATTTGTCAGTCATGACTTCATCTTTGTGTTCGTATCTACTCATGAAGACATACATGCACTGTTGGAACTAAAAATGCTGCTCGTTAGCTCTACTTTCATTCCTTTTAAGAGTAAAAAAAAAAGTTTTGTTTTCACTCCAGGTTGTGCTAAAAATATCTGTATTGTGTATCAAACTGAACTGTGAGCTGAACTATTGTTTTACCCCCAGCATGCACAAACAATAAGAGTTTATATTGTTTATATTGTGCCTCTTCCTTGTTGTTCTGAACTCCCTTTGGTTTTAAATGTGAGTTTCTCCAAACAAAGTGGCTTTTATTCCATTGTTTTGTCTCATTTTCATGGCAACAATGACAGATTTAAACTTTTAAATATAGCTCACGTTATAGCTGCATTCCTCCGGGTTCAAGTTTATCAAATAAATGTATGTCGCGCTGATCAGATGTGAGGAAAAAGCTTGAAGAAAAAGCTTGAATATCAACAATATCATAATCAGGAGCTGCAGCTTGAACATAGGCTGTTTGTGCATGAAACCCCACACACACACACACACACACACACACACACACACACACACACACTATTCTCCCTCTCTTTCCTCTCTATTCGGGTATCACAGAGAGGTTCTCAATGTGAGGCATTTTCTTCCGCCGGACGGACAAAGCGCTCCCTGTTCGCAGCCTCTTAGCAGCCACTTCACACGCAGCACAAGGTGGAAGCCCCGCAGGCCACTCTATTTTACCCATCAGCCCTTTCTGCCTCAACACTGCTTGTGAATGGCCACAGGGGGAGAGGTGACACACAAACAAATACCTGTCAACACACACACACACAAACATTTGTGCATCTGTCACTGCTCCCACAGATTCAACAACACATGTTTGGGTATGAAGTGAAACTGCAGCCCGACTCTGACATCCTCTGAATATCAATAAGCAGAATACTTAATAAACACCAAGCGCACTTTAAAATGCATTTTAATTAAAGCAAATGAGATTCAGATATTATTAAAAACAGTTCCTACTGGCATATCTTTATTACTGTTTCCACAATTAGTCAACTAGTAGATTATTTCAGTTCTTTCCAATTAGGGGGCAAAACATAAATCTGAAGGGGTCCAAAAAAAAAAAGAGTTTGGTTTTCACTCCAGGTTGTGCTAAAAATATCTGTATTGTGTATCAAACTGAACTGTGAGCTGAACTATTGTTTTACCCCCAGCATGCACAAACAATAAGAGTTTATATTGTGCCTCTTCCTTGTTGTTCTCAGAATACAAAACATTCTTTAATTTTCAGATGATTATTTAATACTTACTTTATGAAAAAAACATAAATAAATCAAAAAGAAATGGGTTGAACTAGTCATAGATAATGTGCTACCAGTGGTCAGGGACTGTTGTTGTGTTACGAATTGCTTAATATCGAGGGGTCACAAGTCAGAAAGGTCGGACGTCACAGGATTAATCTGTGTAGTAGTTAAGTGACAGAAACGTATTAACAACTATTCTTAAAGTCAATGAATTGTTCAAAGCAAGTTATAAAGCCAAACTCTACTTGATCCAGGTTATAAATTGCTCATTTTCACTCCTTTACATGACTGTAATATGAATAATTTTTGGACTGTCAAAATGAGCAAATGGGTCACAGTGGGCTCTTGAACAAAGATTGTATGGATCCAAAAAGATTTCACACAAGAAAATCCAGCACTGCTTTCAGCCTAACAGTTTTTTTTTTTTTTTTTTAACACAAGATTAAAATATTGCAGCAGATGAAGTGGTTGAATTGAACCAAATTGTGCATCTAATTTGTTTATTTTACCCTTTCTGCCTCCCAGCACATGCAGAACTACACTTGCTGTATTACAGTACAGTATAGTACAGTACGCTTGGCATCCAGCTAAGAGGGAATGCCACCGCCAAGCAGACACACCCTGACCAGAGTGAACCTCTTCGGACTGACCGAACCGAAGGAGACGGTCCTGACGCCAGGCAGCATCTCACCACACACCGACTGACACGTTAATGTAAGAGAGCCTCGTCCTAAGGAATGGACGGGTTCAGGCTTTGGTTAGAAAACTGAACTGTACGATTTACAGGAAGACTGAGGAGAGAGGTGTAGAAAACGCTGGTATGATTATGTACAACCTAGTAAATCTGCAGCATGTTCACTATTGGTGTCTCGAGGATAAAGTCTTGCTCGCGTTTTATTAGTTATTCACCTGAGAAAACTTCCTTTCCACTGTTTAAATAACACATATATATATTCCAAGAATGCAACGCCGTCCTCGAGGACCGCCGCTGATCTCATATCCATGAGCTAGCGAAGGCGACACGATAATGATCCACCTCTGAACCGGACAGTGGAGAGCAATAAAACACACCCACGTTCTGCAGAGCTCACAGCCCTGATTCTTTATTACTTAAACAGAGATATGCCTTTATTACAGTAAACACATTAGGACCTCTACTTCTTGCTGTTTAAACAATGAAGAAAACAACTTGATGAAGAAGGACATTAGGCATTCAGCGTTTTTTTCTAGATTTCGAGACGAAGCTGCTAAATCATTTAAGTTATGCAAATTAGAAAAAAATTGTTTAACCTCACTTTTCTGTATATTTTCAACCAAAAAAAGAAACTCAAAAGAAAGGGGAAAACATTTATTTACTGACCATTAGCGTGCGACACAATCGTGTTCATAATCACCATGGATACACTCAAAGTACACAAACTGAAGGATGGACTTTCCCATGCATAAGACCAGAGACGGTGACGAGCACTCGTAACGGAGACAGAAGAAGTCAAACAATGTAAACTACGCCTGGAGTTTATCTTCTGATCCCCAAGTACTAATGTCTAACTGTCTTTCACATGCTTTTCAGACGTGGCCCTGAGGGTTGTCATGGAGACCGAGACAGCCAGTGACCTTGGTGTCGGCTGAATGCTATTGTCAGGATATTGACTCAAAACCTGAAGGAGTGCAAATACGCCTTTTTTTTGTTGCCTTTTTCTCTTTCCTGCTTTCTCTTTGCTTGTCATCATCCATCTTGCCTGTCCTTCATCCTTCTCTCTGATTTGCCGGATCTCTCTCTCTCTCTCTCTCTCTCCCTCTGAAACCCCTCAAGTCTCACAAGTCCCATTTCCTTCCATTAGACTGAAAATCTGACCTTCACTGTATCCTGAAGGAATTTCTGTCGCTCTCAGCGAAGCACTGTCAGAGTAAAAAAAACACAGATAGCGAACATGGGAAAGACAAAACTAAAAAGGAACTACCCCCTCCATTCCGTCAGACACCACTCCATCACCGCATAAAGAATGTTTCAGACAAGAAACATCCACTTTTTTTTAACAATCACTTTTGGATTCAACCAACGTGTGTTTCCACCCACTTCTAATCTACGAGGTGCCACCTGGCTGGAGCTTTTTGTTTGATTTGTCTGAGCTCTTAATGCCTTCATTGGATGAGCGGATGGATTTACCTGCACATGGCCAAATCCTCATGCTAAGGAAGGAAAAAGGTTAGGAGAGGAAAGACTCTGACCAAAGATTCACGTTTCATTTAAGAATGGCCTGATATTTGGGTGAGAAATACAGATAAAATCCTGGATCATAGTATTCTGTAAATATTGAATTAATAACCCAGGCTTTAATTCCATTTAGTCAGTTATTTGACAAACGTGTCTTTATGGGACAGGCCTTTGATCCCTTTCTCGTAAAACTCTTGCTCATACTATCAAAAGCATAATCTTTAAATAGTTTTGTAATCCAGTATGAATATAACTTGTGGAACAAGACAGGAAACCTACAAACCAACACAACACGTCTATTTATACCCTTAAAACCCACCTGTCCGTCAGCAGTGAGCAAAGGACGTCACATGACAACATTCACAATGTATTAATACTTGTTGATTCTTATGAAAAACTGTTTGGATTATTTTTGATTCTCAATTCTCAATTAAATGTGACAAAAGTTAGCCGTCAATTTATTGAGACATTCATTTATTTACCACTAATGAGGTCTAAGAATTCTTAAATGATACAATAACCAGACAGGAATACCTGTTTTTGGTTGACTAAGTAAGCAAGTCAGTAAAATACGATATCACATGAATGCAATAATTATATTAAAGATCTATTATTGCCTTAAAAGGGTCTTGCAGTCCAAGCTACCAGCTTATAAACGGTGCAGCAAAGTTATCAAATTGCCAACAGCCTGATATATTAAACATCAAAACTTTAAAAAGCCATTCTCTTATTCAAATCTCCAAATTACTTTTAAGTGTGTGGATCTGGTAGTTGTGTCCATCTTTTGTCTGACAATTAAGCCACAAAGTTAACAGAATAAGCATTAAAGTATATCTTGTTTAAAACAAATCTAAAAGCACATGTTTGAACATTATATAAGTAAAAAAAGTATTAGAATATAAGGTGGCATATGTGACAAAATATCAGATATTACTATACTATACTACAGATATACAAATATGTCCCTATGTGTGTTCGGGCTGCTCAGTAATGAGTATTGCAGACCAATAATTACAAGTTAGAGTGATTGTGCGAAATGTTTTATCATGTTTGTACGCCTCCTAAGACGATGAGAGCATAAAGGAAGGGCAAACAGAGCAGCAGTCATTCAACCAAACACACCAGCCAGTCAGACACTTGTGCAAGACTGATACCAAATACCGACCAGTGAAAAAAGGAACCATGGAGACTACAGAAGAACTCGTACTGTGTTTGGAAAATAACAGCGTCTGTGTGAAAGTGAGAGAAGTGGGATGTGTGGGGTACCGTTCTTCACAGCTGTATGGTCTGTGGTGTGTGTTTGTATTTCTGACCTGGGAGATGTGGTTGATGGAGGACTCCATGCGCCGCAGCTGCGAGGCCTGGATGTCCAGCAGCTGCAGTACATTGTTTGCTAAGGCATTGATCTGGTAGGCCACGCTGGCCAGGGACTGGGTGGTGTAGGCTTTGGTCTCCTCCAGAGCTTTCCTCTTGTCCTGGGCCTGTGCACAAAAAGGGATTAGAGAAAGAGAAAAATTTAAAAAAGGGATAAAAAAAACAAAAAAAAAACGATTGAATGGGAGCCAGGTTACGTTACTATCACATAACATTCACATTTATCTTCTATCCAGGTCAGGTTGTGTGATGGATTCGGGCCAACAGAGCAGCCAAGGCATCCTTTTCCCACCCCGGCTCTCGCTCCCCAGATACCACGCTCTCTCTCGGGGGGGATTTGAGATGATGTAACTCATCCTGCAGCAGCCATATTGGAGGTTCTGGGAACTGCGAACTACATTTTTGAACCAAAAAAAAAAAACTTGGCCAGCTTAATAGAATTTAACAAAAAATAAGTGTATAAGTGTATTCAACATAGGTATTCAAGAGAACTACTAGTTACCAGAAGTCATAAGTGCATCTCCTAAGAGCATAAACCAGAGCAAAAGTACAGTGCAGAAACAAACTAATACGAATACAATAATACAATTTAGTAGAAGCTCACATTAGCATAAAAGCCAATAGGTAGTTTTATAATATATGAGCTAGCTGGCTAGTTAGCTTAGTTAGTTTGTTGGCATTGCGAGGCAGCTAACTAGCCAGCAGGTTAGTTTCTATTGCAACGATGGTACTTGGTGCTTTTGAAAACAGGCCATGAATGTTTGATACTTAAAAACGTATTCAGTAGTAGCTCATTTAGCAATAGCAACAAAAGCAAAGAGTGGTCGGTTTAATTAATAAGGGTGCTGGCTAGTAAGCAGGCTAACAAATGTTGCAAATTTCCCCGCTGCGGGACTAATAAAGGATTATCTTATCTTATCTTATCTTAACACGGCCCAAAAAAATGTGTTTTTTTTAGGTTGACTGAGCTACAACTCATAGTGCTTTGAGACTAACTAATGCAACAGTTTGGTTTTCCACTTTTCCATTATTGCACCACATTATTTTGAGAGGACAACAGCACACTGACAGTTACAAAGCCACAAAAAAAGTGGCTCAACCAGAAAAACTGTGGTAAAGGAGCGCTCCTAAGAAGCCACCGCACATCAAACGGGCTGGGGCAAAGAGCCAAACTGAGCCATCACGTTTGATCTCTGCGGGCTCTTCCCGACGCTGCTTGCTCATAAAGTTGAGTCCAAAGAGCGCTGCCTGGAGGGCCCACACTGGGCTTTTGATAACAGGCTGCCGTAGCGGGAGGTAGGTGCTGGAGCAGGAGATGATTACTGGTAGTAGTGGTAACGAGGGCAATACATTTGGTCACATGAAGAAGAAGAAGGGCAAGCGGACGGACAAAACGAAAACAACCACGTCACCGCCTGTCTCATCGCTGATTCCCCCGTGGCAGCGCGTTACTAATCCCGAGGCAATCCGTACGGCTAAAAGCTCCTGACCTGCAGAGCTGCTGTGCTGGTTAGCCTCAGCCAGGGGTTTGAGGCGATGACGGCGTTTAGTTTCTTTTAACAGCAACCAGAGAAGCAGATGTGCTGCACGATAACGATAACAGTGCAGAGATTCCTCCAGAGGGCTGGGAGCAACAAGGCCATCTGCTGAAAGCACATTTATTTGCAGACACCTACTAGTGACACTGCAATATAAAGCATGGGAGACGGAGTAACAGCTGCGGGGAAATGTATGAAACGAAAACAAACAAACAAAACAGCCATAAAAATCACAGTCAGTTTTTTCAAACAGATTACTGGACAACATATGCTTGCCTGTGCAGAACTGCTGGCCTACATAGCAAGCTGCAAGCTAGCAATTGTGTTTATGTTGCTGAAAAACTACGAGAATTTCTGAGCATTAGAATATTATTCCCACTGCTGGATCCATTTGAAATCCTGGAAAATTAAATTGTAGAAGCTCTGCACAAAAAACACCAACATTCACTGTGATTTACAATCCAAAAAAGCAACTGTAATATTAAACTGCACAATTAAAAGGGCCACCAATTTTAGTTCCTGAAGTTCAGTTAATGGGTATCTTGGCGTCTGCTGTTTCAGTTTTAAACATTGTTTTTTTTTTTAATCCATTTCCAAGAAGCCGCCCAGTTCAATCAAAGCGCAGTACTCCACTAATGGTGTATCCCTTTAGCTTGGGTTTGTCAATATCTCGCAGCTGCGGAGCGTAGATAAACAGCACCATTGACACTGCAGCTACTGAACACAAACTAATTTGCACCCTGCAATTTGTAGAAACTCTGAACGCAAACAGACTGCATTTGCAATGCAAATCACCATATTGTAATACTAAGAAACTGCACAATTAACTTGTTTTGGTAAATATCTTGCAGCTGTAAAAGCACATAGACAAACGGCACCATTGATGCTTCGGAGCACAAATGCTTAGCTGTGATGTCTAAAGAAATACTTACTTACATCCTGAAACATTTTGATTCGGAGTGGGCCATGTTTCCACACAACGCACATGTGATGTTGTTAAGTCCTTGTTTTTCAATGGCTGCAATTGATGCATTTTTAAAATGTGTCCAATCCTTTTTTCATGCATCATGCATTCTGCGTGAATGGTTGTTATCTATAAAATAGATTAACTTTTTTTTCATTTTGAGACAAAAACAATGAGTGTTTTTGGCAACAGCAAGCCCACAGTGAACAAACAGTTTGTCTCTCAGCAACTACATTATGACACAGCAGCATTAGCAGATGACTAACCTATATCAGTTTCAAATCTGAAGCTGTTAAACTAGGCCACCAGCGACTATTAACAGTCATCCCCACTACTAAGTTTTGTACTTCCCCGGTGACTGAAACCACAATGAATCACATGAACTGGTCAACAAAGCTGACACACTGAATGGAAAAGCCTGACCAAAGGGTTGTTCCTTCCTTTTTTCTGGTTTACATGAGGTTAAATCTTAAGCCTCGTGTTAATCATACAACTGTAAAACAAGATCAGATGCACATTTTCTTAAAGAGTCAACATGTCAAATCTGTCCCTTGAAATCCTCTGTATTTCTGGATAAACTGATCCGAACTGTACTAGCAGCCAGAGAGATGACGTGAGGTCAGCGGCGGGCGTTGGGAGGACGGATGAGACACTTCATTGCATCGCCACTGGCCGCATCTTAGTGCCGTCTGCTCCAGTTGAAGCCACCATTGTCCCCTTCGCTTGTTCACGCATCAGAAGTCGGCCGTACATGCACAAAACCCTCAAACTAACCAGATTTGTTGTTCAACTACCCAAGAATCTTTACTCCCTATGACATCCATTGTCAGATTAGATATTTGGATAATACAGAACAAACAAAATGAGTGCTTGCTTAGTACAAAAGGTAAATAACAGCAACTGGAGAGCTGGAGCGTATAACACCGCAGCAGGAGATGCAGAGAATGGGGTGAGCTCCCAGAGAGCCTCAGAGCTCCTGCGGCACTTTATCTCATATTTCCGAGCTGAGTAATGACAGAAAGAAACTGCGGAATATCCAGGCGGTTGTAGACGGGCTGTCAGCACCTCAGCCAGGTTTTTAAAAAGGGAGTGCAGAGGAATGCACCGTCTGTGTACACAAAGTAAAATTGTAGCTGGGAGCCGAGGCAAGATAGGTAATCAAACAAAACTAGAATACGGCAAATAATACCAAATAGGCCAGCGTGGCAATGTTTGACTGCAAAACGCTGGATGGAAGCAGGAGTGTGACGTTTCAGGAGCGAGAAGGGAGCGGCAGCCACAAGAATGGATTTGTTTCATGGGAACTTTGAAAAGCATTGAACTGGAAAAATACTTCCGTCACCAATCCAGTCTGGCAAGATAACGGCAAACAACTGCCATTGAAATACAAATCTTTTTTTTTTTTTTTTTTTTTTTTTTTAACAAGGTGGTGCATGGAGGGCTGCTGGAAGGAGTCCTCAAAACCAAGAAATGAGTTGGCATTTATACACTTCCAGTTCCCTCCTGTCCAAGTCAATGGGTTTTTTGAAAGTTTTTTTTTGGTTAGATGCTTGGAATAAGGTTTGTGGTTAAAACAAACTTCTTCTATGACATGAAATACGTCAGTAGATTCCCCTCTTGTGAAATTTGAAGCTTTTACGCGTCTTACAAAAGGGAAATCACACCAACTAGTCTGCCTTTACAGCCTTATTGTGCATACTTGTACTCATGCAACCAAGCTTTTATACTGAAGTTTATTTGTGTAGATTATCTTGCTTATTAATAAAACATGTAAGTATCATTAACGTTTGTTTGCCATTATCCAAGACCCAAGAACAATCCCTTCGGAGAGAAACCGTGTGATGCTAACTTCCGGTGTCCAGACTTCCTCTCTTTGGAAATAAACTGTTCTGGGGTCAGAGATGGTATAACTGCAGCTCCACCAAGAAGCTGGATCATAAGTAGGAAAAAGGACAAAATAAGTGTTCCTCCCAACTCCCTGACATGACTAAGAGAATATCTGAGGAAGTGAAACATCAAAACTCGCTGAATCATCCCTCCAAAGTTTGGAAAATGAGAAATAAATCCAACCTCTTTAAACGGGGATTAAAATAAAGGCGTTTAAACATGTATGAACATATGACACTATGAAAACATCACGCAGTGTTTTCTAATGTGCAAATCTGCCGCTGGATTTGTACAGCTGACAAGCACATCTGTGTTTATGTGCTCCCACTTGTCCGGAGGGGAAATGCTCTCGGAAGAAAAAAAAAAAAAAAAAAAACCTTTCAGGAATGTTTGGAATTCTGCAACATGTAATATGTCTCCAAAGTGTTGCTGGAGAGAAACCGTGTCAGGAGTGCAAGGACGAATGAAAACAAACAGAGCGACAGAGGATTTATTTTTCCTGTGAACTGAGAGGTCAGGGAGGTGAACGTCTCCTCAGCAGGAGTGGTACCTAGTGCAGTCTGGAGCAGAACGAGTGTAAATCCAGCTGGAAGAGTCGTAGAGCTTCACATGGCGCTTTGTTTCGACCCTCTGCAGACCCGGAGAGGGTGAGATAAGTGAGACGGGAGGCAGCTGAGCGACGGTGCTCTTTGGGGTGTTTGTATTGGAGTGGCTGTCTGACATCCAGAAGCTGACTGGGGATAAAGTGGAGCCCAATAAATGTGAGATTAGAAAGACACGCTGAGGATCTGATGGAGTGTAACTCCAGCTATTGGTTGGTCATTTAGTTCCTTCTGTTATAGAACAAAATTATATATTACAAAAGAAATGGAAGGTCAAATCAAATGCTGACTTATCTAGTGAATGCTTCTGTCACTTCCTATTACTGCTACTACTGCACTTTGATGACGTAAATGTGATCTTTCCCTTTATTTTGTCCATTATGACGACTGGTTATGGTAACATTTTACTCACCACCAGTTGTACAGATGTGGGAAATGCAAACTCTGGCATGATTTTGGCAACTATGGCAGGTAGTAATGTGCGTAAGAACTAAGATTTAACTAGTTTGAATTAAATCAAACACAAGACACGTTGCATAAATAATAAGAAGAAAATGTTGATACAGAAAAGCCATATGTACTTTATGTTTAGAATCAGTGCACTAACAAGTACAAGCCTCATCTTATATCTTAACTCTTATCGCATTCAATTTAAGGGATCCTTAACAAAAAATGTTTTCTTTATGTTATGCATTTATGTTTAAAATAATATAATATGAATATATCAAAAGTTCTGTATTGGTTTGATGCTAAAAAAAACCCTCAAAATACACTAAAATATGAGAATAACATCCAGGTTGACAAACACCAGAAATGTTCCTTAACATTACAGCTGCCACATAAGCGCGAGAACACTTTGTCAAAACATATTGATCTTAAAAAGTACAGATATCTCATTAAAAACCTATTCAAGCATCCAAACTTCCTTAAAAAGATGAAGCTTTTCGCCGACATAATCCACCTGTGGAGACCGGCGAGGTAGTGAAAGTGACACTGGAACGTGTTGAGAATAAAAGGAAAAACCTGCAGACTTAACAACCTCAACTCTTCCTCGAAGCGAACTCTCAGCGGTGCCGCGATGTGAATTCATAATTCCTCCGGGGCAGATGGAGGCTGACTGAAAGGCCATAAGGTCCAACCTGACCTTGAAGAACTGCCAGCGCACAATTAAAAATTCCTTCAGTGTGTCAGAGAGGAGACACAAAGGTGGCAGTCTGCATATGGAGGAAAACCAATTAACCTTTTTCAAAACGACTTGTTAAATGAGAAAGTCACTCGAAACAACACACTTAACTGATAAAGAAATAAAACACAAACATAAATCGATATTTAAGAGAGTTTCTTCCTGTTTGCTTGCTGTCACAGAGGACGTAAATTTGGGTGGTTTATTCACACGTTTCTACATAAAGATAAACAGTGTGAAATACGCATAAAAAGATGACACTATTTCTGTATGAACCCAACTTTCAGTCTGAAACAGTGGATTTCTTTTTGAAACTCCTACGCTCTAAACAGGACTGTAACAGGTCAGTTTGACAGTCTGGATCATAACAAGTACCAGTCAGCTGAGGGGGAAGGAGTGACAGGGGGCCTTGACACGCCGGGAGAAAAAAAACAAGGCCACTTCCCCAAAAAAAAGAGTGAAAGTGAGAGAGAGTGAGCGTCGGAGAAAGAAGGACAGGAAACGAGGACTCAGAGAAACCCAGAGAGACAGAGCTGTTGTTAAAAAAAAGGAAATAGCCACCTGCTCTCTTCAGGGAGGAGAAACTCACATTAATTCACCTGTAAAAACCAGACCAGGACAGGTACAGCAAAGGTTATATGACCCAGGACACACATGTCTCTGTGATCGCCAGGAAACACATCAACCCATATTTCAAAAAACTGCAAATTTAGGAGCAGAACCAAAAGAAAGCACAAGTGGGCATGATGCTGGCTCAGCAGACGGAGTCACATGTCCCGAGCTTGCAACACTGCATCTGATCTGGCATATGACCTCTGAGTTTGCCACTTCCATTTCCCTATTCCTCGTTACTGTATGGTGTTTATTTACCCTGTCCCCCAGAAGTCCTGGTTAGTGGCAAATGTGGCAATCAATTTCAAAGAAATATAGCAGCATGATGGGAAATTGTTTCACTATTTAAGCCCAAACATGTGTGTATGAGTGTCTTAAAAGAACCTTATTGCACTTATACAGTGTGAGGTTTTTGTAGTTCAGAAACTATTCGTCAATGAATCCATTAGTTGTTAAACAGACGATTCATTGAAATTAGGTTTATAAATCAATGAATTATTTATCCCCCCCCCAAAAAAAAGTCAAATATTCTCTGGTTCCCTTTTCTTAATATGTGAAAATTCAAGCTGTCATTGCTTTTTTTTTTTTAAATATTGTTTTAGATTACATGATCATTGAGAGATTAATTGATCATGAAACTAACATTAAATTGACTTAATGCAGCCTAAAGGTCATCTAAATTATATTCATTCTTATCAAGCAATATCTGCTGAAATAATACGTATTTAATCAAGGATTAAAATAAGAAGATTTTTTTTAAATGATGAGGCTTTTTAGGGCCACAAGGGGAATATGTAGAGCTTCAACCATCAATTAAACATCTTGTTTTTGTCAGCACCTTATTGAACTTACAGTGTAAGGTTTTTGTATTTCAGAAACTATTCTTCAATCAATCGATTAGTTTTTCAACAGACGATTAATTGACATTAGGTTTATAAATCAATTAATCTTTTATCAACAAATATTCTATGGTTCCCTTTGTAAAATGTGAAAATTCAAGCTGTCACTGCTGGCTTTTTTCTTTATATTAATAGATTAAATGATCATTGAGAGATTAATCGATCAGGAAATAAAAAATTAAATACAGCATAAAAGTCAACGAAATTGTATCCATTCCTATCAATCAACATCTGCTGAAATAATACAAATTTAAACAAGGATAAAAATCTGACAAGGCTTTAGGTGCTGACAGTTTGTGATGCTGAAACAAGAGGTTTTTATTAAATGAAAACTTTCCAGAGCCACAAGTCGAATATCTAGAGCTTCAACAATCAATTAATCTATAGATTATTTAATCAATTAATTGCTTCGTCAATGAAATGTTAAAAAAGGAAGAATAATGACCAAATGTAAAAATTCCCAGAGCCCATATTGACATGTACAAATTGTTTGTTGTGTCTTTGTCAAAACCCAAAGATATGCAAATTTACTTTAACGTGACAAAAAGGAAGGCTGCAAATCCCCAAAACTCTAGCAGCTGGAATTGAAAAATAAAATACATTTTTCAAAATCGTTGCAAATTCATTTTCTAATCAGTCAACAAATATCAAATGCAGCTCGAGCCCATCTGATAAAAACCTGAATTATAGTGTTACTGTGTTTAACAAAGCAGTAAAACCCCTCTCAGTGGTTGCTGCCAACACGGCCAGGTGGCCCACTTTGCATTCAGTGTACTCGTGTGTCCTTGTCACAGAGGTTAAACAAACACACTCGCATCAATTAAAACAAAAACTAAGTGAGTGAAGAATATATAAACAGAGGCGTATTTAAATAAAACACACCAGATTAACCAGCGTAACCTAACGCAAGTGTCTTCCATTTAAAAAGAGGGTGTTTTTAGGCTCCATTATGAAGCCACTTCCTGACGGAGAGGGAAGGCATTTCCAGGGAGTCGTTCTTCAGAGTCAACACAGGCAAACAGGAAACATAACTCTGACCTGTCAGTGTGTCATGTACCACACACACACACTCACACTCACACTCACACACACACAGACACACACGTGAAAACACTCCCTTGGACACACAAAAGTCATCAGCTATCAAGTTGAGAAAGTGGGGCAGTGATCTGTGTTTGGTTAAATGAAGCTGAGCCACAACACCACAGCCTCCATGACAAGAAGAAGAAGAAGAAGAAGAAGAAGAAGAAGAAGAAGAAGAAGAAGAAGAAGAAGAAGAAGAAGAAGAAGGGATGGGAAATGTGAGGGAGGAGCGCTGAAAAGGACGAGCTGATTCAAGCTGAGGCATGTTGATATGTTCACGGTTCACAGAGTGTGCACAGTATTTGTTGTGTGTGTGTGTGTGTGTGTGTGTGTGTGTGTGTGTGTGTGTGTGTGTGTGTGTGTGTGTTTTCTATCAGAGGCAGAGAGAGAGTATATCTACAGCAGACAGAAGAGGGATTATGAAAAAGTGCACTGTTAGTGTGACACTCGCTGCACACAGAGCTCTCACACGAGTCCCGAAAAGCTTTGAAATCCTGATTCTTTTTTTTACGTCAGCGTTTTAAAAACAAGACGCTCTGCTGAACAGAATCACAAATGTGTTTGACTCGTGAACCAGAACTTGTTATCGTTAAAAGTTAGAGGAAATACTGTATATCCATCCCTGCTGGACTCTTTATCCACGGCTACATTAAAATGACTTTTTGTGTATTTTTTGTGCATATTTAACATCTCATTATTTTGGGTTTCAGTGATGATTTTCAGCCTCCTTAATGATCTGAATACTATTTTTGGATCCTCTTCTATTTATCAAGAGCAAACACACAACAAATCTGTGAGTAAATACAAAAAGTGGTCAGATTTAAAGACACAGTAAACTCATGTTCTTAAGACTACACCTTTACAGCCAATGATGGCGCTACTTGTAGATCATTTCTTACAAAAAAGGAAAAACTATCCAAAGCCAAATATGTTTTAAGCTCTTTATTTGACAGGGATGCGCTTCCATTTTTCATGTAATCTATGCAGCTCTTCTATCAGGTTTAAATTTGTTTACTGTAAGTCGCTTTAGAGAAAATATGGGCAAATATGAGCAATTACATGTCGTCAGTATTTGCCTTTAAATCTTGGGTATGAGTATTGTTATAAATTTAAAAATACAACCAAGTTTTAGTAGCAATACCAAAAAAATTTACTTTTCCGAAATTTCTTATGGCTTTTCTCTTCTGTCTTTTATCATTTAACAAAGCAAAAAATAAATAAATAAATGTTCTCTAAACTCAAGCATGCGTACATGAACTAAATTATGATTTAAAAATCAGGAAGTATCTAAATTAAGAATAAGTGAACAAGACAAGACTACAAATCAGATCAGGCATTCGATTCCAACTTATTATTTTAGATAAAAAGTCATTATTTTATAGGGCTGGGTATTATGAGCAAATATGTGTATTTGAATGTCAATATTGTCTTTTAAAACAAAAGATGAGTATTGTTTAAAATCAAAAGTTCGAATACAGTTCCCACATTATCAAGCCAAAGCAAACATTTTCTTCCATGTGCCAAAAGAAGCGAAAGTTCTCAAATATTTTCTAAAAAACAGCAACTTCACTACTTCTTTATATCTTTAAGACTGAAAAGTTTTGTCAATTTTGTAGGAAAGTGCTTTAAAGAAACTAAATATCAGCAACAAACATTGGAAACTGTGGTCGGCACTAAAACATATCATCAACTGTTCTTCAAAACTTCCAAAACACTGTCATACTGCAAAAGATTTATTGGAAAAGTAAACCACATTCCAATGTTTCTGCTTTTCGATAAAGATCTCATAACTGTGTCAGTGTGGGCAATCAGTTTGTAACGGCTATATCTCATGTCACTGCGGTAAACAAGATACATAACAAGGATTCCCATGTGTTTCACTGTATCTGAACTATACTAAACTATTAATGCACAAAAAGACACATCTGGCTGTTTAAAAATCGAGACAAATCGGGACGAAGATGACAACCATCTTGTCCTATTTTGTTTTTGTGAAGTGAAACTGGCTCAAAGCTTCAGAGCTGAGCCTCACAATGCCAAATCACCAGAGAAAGAAAAAAAAAACACTAAATTACAGGGAGTCCTTGGGGAGTACAACTGGAGTGGACACACCCTCTCGGTAGCTGATAGGGAGGGTTGTCTTCCTGCTGAAAAAAATGTTTTTCTCACCGACCACTGCTTGTCTGTCTCTCAGTTTTGTTTTTTGTTTTTAGAAATGGCTTACCACGGATATGTTGTGCTACAAGTCAAAAAGAGACAAAGTCCTCTGTGGTCATCGTGACATCACCGTGCAGTTTCATTATGACACACATTTATATGACATTAAATCACAAGATTAGCAACTTTAACAAGAATTTAAAAGCAGAACTAAAAGGACAGCTGTGTTCCCACGAATAAGTTGAGCAAAATCAATACCTCCAGCCTTTATTGACCAACTTAACAATGGCTTTGCATTCCTCTCTCAGCCTGCAAACCCAGCTGAACTATCTTAAATTACCTCTTTTCTCCATTAAGTGTGGCCAGAACAAGGTGCCTGCCACAGATTTCCATGCATGTATTATGCTTTAATGTAGCATTAAAAGTTGTTTAATGGTTAAAAGAGTTGTGCAGCAACAATGAAAGCCACACACTGACATGATAGAGTGCTTACAAGCCCATAATGTAGCCACTATATCCCTGCACTGTGATCCTGCTACAGTATCCCAATGGGGGATACTTTGTGGCATTAAATGGTGAGTTTAATGACCTTACGGAATGTAATGTACTGATGTGTTACTATAATGCTCATGTGGACTTGTAGTGTTAGATTGACATTTATTTCCCCACTAATGTAGTTAAACATGTTTCAGGCAGTGTCTGCATCAATTAGGGAGAATAAACTGGATAAACTTTCTATTTGGTGTCTTTAAAATGTAATTAAATGGTGTTTTTAAGCAGATAAAACTTGCTGCTGTGAAACTAAGGCCTCCCTATCAGCAGTGAGTGGACACAGTTTTTGAACAGACCCAGTGTAATAACACACACACAAAAAAAAAAAAAAAAAAAAAAAAAAGTAGACACACCCTCTGTGTAAACGGAATAAATGTCATTAAATGTCCAAACTCATACAAGAAGTCCAAATGTCCGATAGTTTTGAAAGCACCACAGTGTTATTAGAGCTCCAGAGCTTTTGGGCGGAGGGGGGTCATTCCAGCTTCTTTACCCACGTTTCCTGTCCCAAAATCGGACTGAATTCCCGAAAGTGTCGGCATATAAAATTTAAAAAAAAATAAAATGTTTTTTGTTAATTGCATTTTGTCTTACCTGCACATAGTTGTTTTCACAGTAGTCTGCTACTCTGGTTAGGTTTTGGTAACTCTCCACTAATGCTCTTTTCCCCGCAGGAATCTCTTCCTCTAACAGCATTTGTAGCTCTGCCATCTTACATCATATCCCTCCGCAGAGCCGCCGTCTGCTCTCTGGTGCTCCTGTGACTGAAGCAGCGACCAGCTCAGCTCTGCAGAAACACAGAAAGAAGATCCTATAGTGGGATTCCTGCCCTCCGAAGATCGTCTGTGTGGAGGAGGAGGAGTCACTCTGTGGTTTAAAAGTGGGACCGGTTTTTGGCGGAGACCGTCTGCAAGAAAAGCATTGGATAAGATAAAATAAGACTGCATAGAAACTAGATAATAAATACAACATATTATGCAATAAAAATTAAAAATAAATTAAATAAAAAATAAAAGAAGACAACAACGAATATAAATAGCAGAAAAAATGTAAAAGGAGCAAAGTTGGTAGAGAGCTTTATTATATTCCTTTATTGAAATTCGGGTGTTGAAGCAGCTCAACTACATAGAAACTAGATAATAAATACAACATATTATGCAATAAAAAATAAATTAAATAAAAAATAAAAGAAGATAATAAATACAACATATTATGCAATAAAAAATAAATTAAATAAAAAATAAAAGAAGATAATAAATACAACATATTATACAATAATATACAATAAAGATAAAGATAAATATTAAATTGAATGAAAAAAATAAAAGAAGATAATAAATACAACATATTATACAATAAAGATAAAGATAAATATTAAATTGAATAAAAAATAAAAGAAGACAACAACGAATAAAAATACAACATATTATGCAATAAAAAATTAAATGCAGAGAAATAATTTCCCCATTGTGGGACTAATAAAGGCTTAATTACATGTGTATTAAGTGATTCACATTCACATTAATACACATATAATCATAATCTAATATCTTATCTAATTCTGAAATGGGCCATTTTGCACAATGAATCATTTTACTTTTAGTATTTTTTGTATATTTGATATCAATTGATTTGTAAATTTGAGTGCATGATTGTTTCTTTGACCTCCAGTCTAAGGCAAAATAAGAGTAGGAGTACATCTGGCATTAACTTCTCCATTGATTAATTCATAATTAAATGTCAGACAATAGATGAAAAGGTGATGTATTAAAATGTCTTTGTTTTGTCCGTCAAACAGGCCAAAACCAAAAACATATATAAGGAAATCTCCAAATTTAAATACTGGAACTAGGTAATGTTTGGCATTTTTGCAAACAAAAAAAAAAAAGTTAAACAAAGTGATTGTCAACATTCTTGGTGATTATGTCGATTGAGTATTACATTAATCAACTAAATTCAGACGTACAGTACCAATCAAAACTTTGGACACGTCATCTCATTCAATGGTTTTTCTTTATTATTATTTTTTTTCTACATTGTAGATTAATATTGAAGAACATCCAAACTATGAAGGAACACATATGGAATTATGTGGTAAACAAACAAATGCTCAACAAACCAGAATATGTTTTATATTTTAGATTCTTCAAAGTAGTTGAATGAGAAGGTGTGTCCAAACTTTTGACTGGTACTGTATTTATCTTACAACGATTTGTGGTACTCAGAAATAAAGACCTAGTGAGAGCTCTTACTTTTTGCCGCAGTCTACCTATCACTCTTCCACTGTAGAAAAAAAACATGGATCATGAGTAAAGCATTATGGGAAGTGTAGTTAAAAACATGGATCATGAGTAAAGCATTATGGGAAGTGTAGTTAAAAACATGGATCATGAGTAAAGCATTATGGGAAGTGTAGTTAAAAACATGGATCATGAGTAAAGCATTATGGGAAGTGTAGCTAAAAACATTGATCAAGAGTAAAGCATTATGGGAAGTGTAGTTTTTTGGGGGGAATATGTAGCTATGGGGGGGTCATGTTATTAATTCAAAATGACATAAAAAAAAATCTTATTTTCCACCTCTTTATAGTTTATCTGATTTACTCAGTCCACATTTAAAAAAATTTAAAAATAAAATCCCCCCATCTGAGCGTTGTAGCAGACGCAAAGGATTATGGGGCTTGTAGGCAAACAACAGCGATACGCAATAAAAAAGAAAACTACAACTCCCAATACTCCCCCCTCCCCTCTCTGTCTGGCTCTATCGCACTCTTCATGGCGTCTGGTCGAAGGCTAAAGACAGGTCGCAAGCTGACAAACGGACAGGCCAGTTGACTCCAACGGTAAGTGTCAACGGTTTCCAACGGCTGCTTTAACGGCCCGTTCCCTGTTAGAGGATGACGTGCGTCCTACGTACACAACTGACACATAATGGTGGTTAAAAAAACAACAACAACAACATATATTTATTTAATTCTCATATTTAACGTGTTTATTTCTCTCTTTAGGTTCTCTTTAGTGTGTGTGTGTGCTCTCTCTGTGACGTCATGGAGGTGGAGAGAGTCCGGGTGGACGGCGAGAGGTCTCTGACGACACTGAGGTTCGAGGCTGCGGTCAAAGTGATCAAGAGTTTGGCCCCGGATGGTAAGTTCCGTTGACAGTAGCCCCTAAGGTGCCATGGCAACGGAATGGCGTCAGACCTGCTTAAGGCTTAATCCACTTTTCTTCATCCCTGCAGGCAGACCGCAGCTCAATGCAGCACAATCACATTTTTTATTGTTTATTTTTTAAATGTCTTGAGAGCTTTCACAGATACATAAGAGATAGATAATAATATAAATAGTAAAAAAAAAAGCTGATATTTTGCACATTTTCATTATATAAAATATTATTATTAGGATAATTAAGAAAAACATAAGCTACAAGCTGATGAAGATATTTTGCACATTTTCATTATAAAAATATTATTATTAGGATAATTAAGAAAACATAAAACTACAAGCCGATATTTTCATTATAAAAATATTATTATTAGGATAATTAAGAAAAACATAAGCTACAAGCTGATATTTTCATTATAAAAAATATTATTATTAGGATAATTAAGAAAAACATAAGCTACAAGCTGATAAAGATATTTTGCACATTTTCATTATAAAAATATTATTATTAGGATAATTAAGAAAAACATAAGCTACAAGCTGATATTTTCATTATAAAAATATTATTATTAGGATAATTAAGAAAAACATAAGCTACAAGCTGATATTTTCATTATAAAAATATTATTATTAGGATAATTAAGAAAAACATAAGCTACAAGCTGATATTTTCATTATAAAAATATTATTATTAGGATAATTAAGAAAAACATAAGCTACAAGCTGATATTTTCATTATAAAAATATTATTATTAGGATAATTAAGATAAAACATAAGCTACAAGTTGATATTTTCATTATAAAAATATTATTAGGATAATTAAGAAAAACATAAGCTACAAGCTGATATTTTCATTTTATAAAAATATTATTATTAGGATAATTAAGAAAAACATAAGCTACAAGCTGATATTTTCATTATAAAAATATTATTATTAGGATAATTAAGAAAAACATAAGCTACAAGCTGATATTTTCATTATAAAAATATTATTATTAGGATAATTAAGAAAAACATAAGCTACAAGCTGATATTTTCATTATAAAAATATTATTATTAGGATAATTAAGAAAAACATAAGCTACAAGCTGATAAAGATATTTTGCACATTTTCATTATAAAAATATTATTATTAGGATAATTAAGAAAAACATAAGCTACAAGCTGATATTTTCATTATAAAAATATTATTATTAGGATAATTAAGAAAAACATAAGCTACAAGCTGATATTTTCATTATAAAAATATTATTATTAGGATAATTAAGAAAAACATAAGCTACAAGCTGATATTTTCATTATAAAAATTATTATTAGGATAATTAAGAAAAACATAAGCTACAAGCTGATATTTTCATTTTATATAAAAATATTATTATTAGGATAATTAAGAAAAACATAAGCTACAAGCTGATATTTTCATTATAAAAATATTATTATTAGGATAATTAAGAAAAACATAAGCTACAAGCTGATAAAGATATTTTGCACATTTTCATTATAAAAATATTATTATTAGGATAATTAATTCTCTGTACTTGAGCTGCTGCAACACCTGAATTTCCCCCATGGGGATCAATAAAGCAATAAAGGGATATCTATATATCTACATAGCTCACACACACATCAACATTTTTACGCTTTTATTCTGCCCTGTATTCACTGTTCTTGTCATCCTCGTGTTCTTCTGTTTATGTAGTGACTCTTGTCTTTCAATTAAAAAAATGAAACAAATATAATAAAAAAGAAAAATGAAAGAAAAAGAATAGTAAATAAAAAAGGATTGCACTGATTTGGTGAAGAGTAACTAAGTGCATGAAGTATTTCAGTTTTATGCAACTTTATACTCTACTGTAATACATTTCAGAGGTAAATACTGTACGTTTTTCTCCACTACATTCATTTGATAACTGCAACTATTTAGCATGATCTGATTAACACAGACAAAAATATAATCAGCTACATAATAGTTATGTAATATTATTATTAGGATAATTAAGAAAAACATAAGCTACAAGCTGATAAAGTAGCTAAAATAAGTTCCATCTTTTTTAGCTGAAACATTAAAGTGATGTTCATATTAATACACATATAATCATAATCTAATATCTTATCTAATTCTGAAATGGGCCATTTTGCACAATGAATCATTTTACTTTTAGTATTTTTAGTATATTTGATATCAATTGATTTGTAAATTTGAGTGCATGATTGAGTGTTTCTTTGACCTCCAGTCTAAGGCAAAAGAGGAGTAGGAGTACATCTGGCATTAACTTCTCCATTGATTAATTCATAATTAAATGTCAGACAATAGATGAAAAGGTGATGTATTAAAATGTCTTTGTTTTGTCCGTCAAACAGGCCAAAACCAAAAAAATATATAAAATGTCACTTTTCTTTTACCCCCCCATCAGGTCCCTTTCAGCCCTCCAATGACATGATGCTCAAGTTCTACAGTTACTATAAACAGTCCACTGTGGGAGCGTGCAATATACCACGACCTGGCTTCTGGGATGCAGTCGGCAAAGCAAAATGGTATATAAATATACAGCAAATCAGATTTCTTACACTCTTTTTTTGTCATTTATGGGGAAATATCAGTGTATTTAATTACACTATCCTCTGTGGTTCTTCTATTACTTCTTACTTTCAGGATGAATTGTCCTTTTAAGGGTCAAGCTGACCAGCACAAATTGCATGCATACCACATTCTGCGATGCAATGAATCATTAGATTTATTCTGGATAAATGGCGGAGTGTTGCAATCGGTTTGTGCACATTGCATAAGTTGTTGCTTTTGTCCCACTTTGATCTCGTTGTGCAAAACACGACAGAGTCAAATTCCCCTTTACTGACTTTTCTGACCAACAGCTTCTCAATCTTTAGTCTCTAGTTGTGTTAGGTGATCTCTGGACTCTTGGAATGTCACCTCTTACCCACTTGGCTGCACGGCTCCTCTTGTGGTCCCGTTGCATCGGAGTGGGGATTTGCAAGTTTATCAGGAAATTGTAAAAACACGTAGTTATGGAATAACTATAGTTACGAATGATTTGTTAAGTTTCTGTCAGCTTTTGACCCTTAGTTAACTAAGAACACGATAACTTCACATAAACTGGCCTTGACGCTTTACACTTTTTTATTTGAGTAAAGTGATATGATAACAGTAATAATAACAATAATAATAAAGTTTTGTTTAATTTGATTATTCAGGGATGCATGGAATTCTCTTGGAGACATGTCAAAAGAAAAAGCAATGGCAGCCTATGTGGATGAAATGAAGCTGGTATGTTACTTTTTCAGAAGATGCAATACGTTTTATTATATAGAAATAGTAACAATTCAATATTAAAGTGAACCTTTAACTCTTGTGGTTGTATTTGATGCGTAGATCCTCGAGGGTATGCCCATGACGGAGGAGGTGGAGGAGCTCCTGCGCGTCCTCGGCCCGTTCTACGAGCTGACGGAGGAGAAGAAAAAGATCTCACAGATATCAGACCTGAGCTCAGGTAGGTTACATAAAGCACCGCCTTTCACTTTGTTTGTGATGTCAAAAACAGCATGCGGAGCTTAACCTTCTTTATGATTTGCCTCTTTGTCATACGCTCAGCCCGTTTGACACTGTTTGCTAGGCAACTGGAAGGCAAGTAAATCCCCCTGTGTAAATATTTGAGTCTAGTCGTTTTGTTTGGTATTTGTCTCGTGTTGTAGCTCGGATGCCTTCGTAGCTTATTAGCTGTCATGTTGCGCTTGCTCAATTAGTGGCACAGAACAAGTTTTAATTTGCTTGTTTGGTTCTTAATTGAGTTACTGGAACATACCTGACAAAACTACATTTAGTTTGGTTCCAAACAGCCATCCACTTAGTTGACAATGACTTAAAGTTTGTATCTCTCAATCTCATGTAAACAGGTTCATTATGTAGATAAAAGTATCATTAACCTTATCCTTAAACGATGTCGTCATTTGTCTTTTGTTTTGATATTTATGATATTAAAATGAAGTCCATTTCTTTGCACAGGGTTTGGCACAATGTTGAACTCAATGCCATCGAAGAGCATCGCAAAGAGCATCGTCAGAACGATGGAAATGAACGGCACCCTGGAGACTCATCCTGCCAGGCTCAAATCTAAGGAAGTGAAGGAAAAGTCAGAGGAGGAAGAAGAAGAAGAAGAGGAGGAGGAGGAAGAAGAAGAAGAAGAAGAAGAGGAGGAGGAGGAAGAAGATGAGGAGGAGGAGGAGGGAGAAGTAGTGATACGGGAGGTCAGAAAAGGTAACAAAGTTTTTAACACTGTGTCAGAAAACATTGTCAGGGAAACGTTTAGTTGACGTGCTTTGCTTTGTTGGGGTTTAATTTCAGAAAAGAAATCAGCAGCTTCACAGCCAAAGAAGAAGGGTTCAGCCAGGAGACACAAAGCGCCCCTGTCCAACGGTAAGGTGGCCAACGGGGTCACCCAACTGACCAACGGGAGTCATTCCAGATCCGCCCTGAACAACGGACACTCCCAGGAGGGTTCAGTGGGAGAGACTCTGCCCAATGGTCACCACACGGGTAAGAAACAGCCAGTTCCATGTCAACAGGTTCTGTCCTGGTTTCAATCTTTAACGTGGACTCCGAACTCGCCTCACCCACTGCCTGTGTCTGCCTGAGCTGGTGTATCAGAGCAACCATGTGACCAGATAATCTGCTGAGCTCCAGTCCCATTGTAACACTTCAGCTGCTCCTGGGACATTTTTTAATGGACTAAATGAATGCCTCTGTTAAAATGGCACACAAAGCTCCCACATTAGGTGAACGCTGCCTTCCTCCATGTCACCCTTTTAACTACATTGAAGTCTACTGTGCATACGTATGCTGAGCTTTTATGGTTCTGATTTCAGATCCCGGTGTCAAAGTGTCTGGTCCGAGCCACCTGGCCAGTGACTCAGACAGCGAAGTCTACTGCGATTCTGTGGACCAGTTCGGCCAGGAAGAGGCAAGTCAACCACTTAAAGCTCCTTGTGTAGTGCAGCGGTTGTAGCTCTCAGCCCGTCATTGATTCATTATTAATGTGCATCTTCCCCCAACCAGAGCTCAGAGCATAACCGCTCAATGGACGACCTGGAAGACGAGGAGAACCACGTCCTGCCGCCTCTGGAGGAGCCACAGGAAGATGATCACGGTGCACCGCAGGGCATCCGGTGTGGAGGAGAAGATGGGGAGAACGGAGGAACGATGTCACAGAGACAGAGACTGAATGCAGACAAGCCGGACAGCTCTTTGGTCAGAAGAGGACGGGGTAAGCTTGGGAAGATACACATTTTTACTGTGTTTTTGTGATCTGCAGATACGACATACTGAAGACGACAGTCGTGTCAATTTTCTTTACATTATTTTTTTTATAATCAATTCTACATCATTTCTGTGTTTTTAGGCTCTCATGGCCGCGGCTCTGAATCTCTGATGCCCGTGTACGGTGGTGGCGATGGGGACGGGGACCGCTGGGGAGGAGCGGGGACGCCCGCTGGGAGCCTGAATGAGCAGATAGTGGTGGCGTTGGCGAGACTGCAGGAGGACATGCAGAGCGTTCTGGAGAGGCTGCACACTCTGGAGGCTCTGACTGCTGGCCAGGTCAGACCCCTCCGTCCTCTAACTTATGAATATGCAATAACGAGCCCAGAAACCTCTCATTCTGTTGTTCTGCCTTCTCTAATATTTTTCAGTGTTTATTGTCTGATATGACAGGGAATTTTATATCTTATGAGTCTGGGCTGTTGCAAAAAAAAAATCAAACAATCTAACTGCCAATGAAAAGATCAGAAAAGTAGGTGCAGTCTGATAATATGGGCGTGTCTTGCTGTGGTAATTTATGAATTTTATACATGGTAGTCAGTTTGTCCCTTAAACACACATAAATAAAATCATACATACATTTTTTATTTTTTTAACATGGAATAGCAGAGTACACTGTCTAAAAATAGCATAAGAGATAAGGGGTTTGTACTTTGACTTTGTCAACACACAGATAATCATTGAAACTTTCAATCTGTAATGGACCATGTACCTTTTCCTTTGACAAAAGGTTATGGAATTTTCTTTATTAATTTCTTTCTTGCTTTCTGCAGGCCAGATCAATGTCTCTGCCTCCAACTTATCCATCCACCCCGGTGAATAAGAGGAGTCAGGTAAACCTTTGAAGATCCATTTTTTTCTTCTTTGTTTAATGTTGGAAATAATGTGCTTTTTATCATACACCAAAACAATGTTTCAGCTAATTGAAAGTTTTACGATCATTAGTCGTAACTAAAAAATATATTATTAATTCAGACATTACTCTTTGTCGTTGACTCATTACTAAATCATGCTGTTTGTTCCCGTAGAAACCGTCCTGGTGGCCTTTCGACATTTCTCCGACCAGTTTGGCCTTCGCCGTTATTTGGCCATTCGTGGTGCAGTGGCTTATTCGCCTATACCTGCAGAGGAGGAGAAGGTATTCATTTACAGAATAATAAAAGCCTGAATATTGAATTTAAAACTGCAATACCCACTTTAACTCCTTTTTAATATTTTGTTCTTTAATAGGCGGATCAACTGAACCTGCTCTCACACAAACACCAATGGACATCGGCGATAAAGAGGAGTCCTCTACATGTCTTTGGTTGGGTTGCTAATGGCTGTAACTCCCCCTTGCTTAGACTCACAGCCCAGTAATTAGCTTTTGCACTATGAAGAAGGAGCCGGAGAGTGAAATGAGTAAGAGGGAAAAGACAACCTCTTAAGTGTGTTGTACTGTGGATGTGGAATCAAATAGAAACGTGAATGTATGGAGCTCGCAGCTTGTTGTAATACAAGCTTTTCAAGGGGATGCCACTGTACTGGGATCTTTGTCTCCGTCACGACTGGTTTGTGTAGAGAGAGGGGATTTACAGATGTGATGTTTTCAGCGTGTTGATCAACCTGAACTGCAGCAGCTTCTAAATTACTTCCATAACTAAGGCTGTGTTGCACATAAAACTAGTCCTGATACTTTGTTGTTTTGAGCGTAACGCTTGCTGTGGTTATACATTTTCACGATTATCTTATCATTAGTTGCCCAGAAAATGCTGCTATAACAAAAAAACTGTGTGTAGTTTAGAAGGGAGGATTGAATGTAATTATGTATTGATATATGAGATTCTTTTAAATTCTGATAATAAGTTGATATTTATTGCTTTGAGCGAGTTAGAAGGAAGGCGTTAATGGCCAGATTTCATCTGTATAAATGAAGTCAAAAGTGGCTGCTAAATGTTGTGTATAGGTTAGACGACCTTATCGATATGTTTTAATCACCTGTCCTGCTGCATATCAGTCTGTGCTTTATGTCAAAGAAGTGCTCTCCATTTTAATTGTTTCCCAAATAGAAGAAGTGCCTCAACATCGTACGGCACTTGTACTGTAGGTGGCATTATGGTTTCTTACATTCACATATTGTAGCATAACAGTTCCAGTGCTGGACCAAATCAACATTAATCATACTACCTTAGTGAGCCATGAAGTGATGCGAATCTCAGCTGTCTGATTTTTAATATTTAACACGTGTCACTGTGTTGTTTACGCTGTCCTGATTTTTCTCTATTGTATCATTTTAATGTGCGATGTAATATGTTTGTACGAATATTGTGGAAAGATTTTGTGTGAGTGATAGTAATCATTAACGGTTTGCAAAGCAGTGAGATGTATGTAAATTGTATACAGTAGCTGTACAGTTCAGATAATAATGCAGTATTTTAATTGCATATCCATGTATTAATGATATAGAATACTATATAAATTACAAATGTTTGCATCTGCAATAGCACTAATATTTCCAGAGCCATTATGTTTGAATAAAAAAGTAATTTACCTTTCTACTGAAATGGGCTAAGGCTTTCTCACCGTCTCTGCCTGTGGACAGAGTGGTGTTTGCATGTGATAATCCAAGCTGCAAATAAAGTTTTCATTAAGAATTTTAATTTGTCCAGATTATTTAAAAATATATTGTTTGATTTGTTTTGGAAAATGTGCTTATGCACTATCTTTCTGAGTGTTAGATTGAGGCGTATGAAAACACCTTCATGGTTGTATGGTAAATATGCTACAGCTAGCAGTTAGCTTAGCACAAAGCTTTTACCAGAGGAAGAGCTAGCTACCCGTCTCTATGGAAAGTATACAAAATCCACACAAATACAATAATTGTCCCACACATAAGCCCTTTAAAGCCATAACTAGAGAGTTGTGTTGATCTTCTTATCTAACTTTTATCAAGAAAGCAAATCATTTTCTTTAAAACGTGCACAATTTAGATATACATTTTATCCAAATGTAGCCATGGTGATAAGGTACCAGAAAAGGCAAAAAGTACATCATGTTACAAACAAGATTTTATTTGTATTTTTACTTTTTCCAACAAGATAAAATTTCACAAGCAGCTGGGAGCCTCGTGAACTTATCTTAAAAAAAGCAAGTAGTGTGGAAAAACGGACAGGAGATCACACCAAAATCACAAGCGCAAGTGACATAAAAGCAGCAAAAAGCATTGCCATTACAACACACAGTACTCTACTCCAGTCTTAAAATAATGACACAGAATGTTATAAACAAGATTTACATATAAAATACATTATTTATGAATATATTATGCTTTTCTTCAGCAGTATTGTACCCTTAAAGGGAAATTCAGGAGGCCCGCCCACCCAGTCCGCTATCAGCAGGGGAACATTACAACGATGAACAGTGCAGAAATACATGGAGCGTATCTGCATGGAGACGTAACATAAAGAGTTATCTTGCATTTAATCAACATATCATCAGAAATCAAAACCTATTATAAAGTCAAAGCAGTAGCAAAATCTCTTCTAGAATAAGAACCTAATTTAAGAGAACTGTGTAATATGGTAATACTAAGATTTAAAAGAAGTTAACTTTCTGCAATGCATACTTGTAACTAACTGAGCGGTCAACAGATTCAGTTTTTTTCTGGCTCTTATGACCGCTGATTGCACATTAGGTAAAATGTTTATTTAAAAATATGATAACCTTAAACAGAAAAACAATCAAAATCCACATCATTACTGTGTATTTATTTGTATAATGGATCTGAATCTGAATTTCACACGTCACCAGCAGCCAAAATGTGTTGACTGCTTTAATAAAACTCTTAAGCTGTTAAAGTGCGTAACTCTACAGACTGAAGCCGGACACGGAGATGTGCTGAGCGTTGTTTCTCGCGTCAAAGTACGAGGTGTCGGTTTCGTCCTCTGGCTGAGGGATGAAAGGCATCGGCTGGTTCTGCAGGTCGTCCCAGTCCAGGCCCTCAAACAGGGGGTGACACCTGAGTTCTGGTGGATGTTCAAGAAAATTGATAAGAAATCTCATCCCATTTTATTTTGGCGTACAATTAGATTTATTAAGAACAGGTGTATTCACATTTTATTATGTGATAATTCCCTGACTACGAATACATAAAAAGACCCAATCTTTAGATTTTTTAACCACAGAAATTTAAGTAAAATTCTCATACATAATTTAAGAATTTGTCAAAAAACTAATAAAATCTGAAAAAGTTGGATTAAGTTGTTGTCTACCATTTATTATATCAGGTATTAAGTTTTTAGAACAATTACATTACATTACATTACAGTCATTTAGCAGACGCTTTTATCCAAAGCGACTTACAGGAAGTATGCTCTTGCACATCAGAAACCCTTACTAACAGATGGGTTGGATCAAAAACAACCAAAAACAATTCCTGTATTCACTTGCACTTATATTAATGTCATTTTTGCTCTCAGAGTTGTATTAGGTAAAACCTGCACATTTTAGGAAAGGTCTGAGGACCAACCATGTCTGAAAAAAACACTATGTATGATTTAGGGGGACATGTTGGCAGAAATTGAAAACAATATTGAAGTATGTTTTCATTATTGTATAATCAAAATCAAACCACAACAAAGCCCTTTTGCGGGGTTTTTTTATTTCCTGAAGGCACCGTAGTTCTCTGACATGCTCGGAAAGGGAGGGATGATTGGAGGGGTATTCGGTTCCTTACAAACTGCTCCTTTAAACTCAGACAGAAAAAAATTGAATAAAAGTGGTCCTCACCCTTTAGACCAGCTCGCTTTGTCATGTCCATGGTCAGGAGGATTTCAATCGCATTTCTTGCGTTTACAGACAGTTCCTCCTCTTCCTCAGGCCAGGGAATATCTGAAATAGTTGACAGCAACACGGTAAAAGAAGCAACAAAAGCACTAACAATATGTTTGGCATGTTGATCATCAAGCAGGCTTTTTTGTAAGTTAGATATTTTAGGGCATTTTGTGGTTAAGGTTCGGATGTTTCTGTAAACCAAACCCACCTCGGTTGAGAATATTCTGGAAGACCAGCTGAGGCGTCTCGTCGTTGAAAGGAGGAACGCCTGTGAGGAACTCGAAAAGACACACACCAAGCGCCCACCAATCCACCATGCAGTCTGAATGGAAGCAAAGAAAAGACGCATTTCACACAGCTGCTGGCTCCAAACACCAGAGATTACCCTTTGATTCCCGTTAGGCGTGTAATAACTTTACTGCGGTGGCACAAGCAGGGACTAAGTTAGGTTGAGGATGGAGGGATTGAGGTTCTGGGTATAAACTCATTCTTTCATTCACCAACAGGTAGTCTGAGATATCTGTAGTTATTAATCACAAATTAAACATGAACCTTGAGGTTTTGTGCTTTGAAATTGTGGTTTTAAAGAAGTAATTTTGTTTCTCAATGACTGAAAGGATTTCAATAACATTCACATACTCCTCTATTGTTGCGTTTTTAGAAAATCCTTGACAGCTGATGAATAAATACTGCCACACAGGCTCCTTCATGTCACAGACTGACTGTTCATGAATTCAAATAGCAGCAATCACGCTACAAAAATAGCATGGTGCAACTGCCAGGAAATACTGCCCTCAGTGTGTTGAATGAAGAACAGCATGTGCGATCAATAGGTTATTATTAGATGACATTTTGCATGGCAGTTGCTAAATGTCAAAAATAAAGCAAGTGCCATAACATTACCCAAAAACCTACAGCTTTTAGGAGTAGAAAAACCCTTCTGTCCAGTTAAAAGCCTGATTCCCAAACTGTTAAAAATGTTGTTAGCTTTATGTTTTTCTCCTTTTTAATCACATTTAAAATGCTCCCTTCCCTCTGATCAGGCCCACAGTTCTTTCACCAGTCCAAGGGGCAGAAACAAAACCAGTGGGGGGGAGAAAAACGGGGGAAGAATCAGCTCATTCCCTCTAGCGGATTAGCAGGCTGGGTGAACATGCATGCTTGCTTGCACAAACAGCAATATCGTTATAAACTTACCACACTGACAACTTCCTGAAACTCAAAAAAGAATGCCTGTCACAAGGACTACAATGTCAACCATCCAACGTCAATATCGTAACACTGTGTTGGGCTATTTTTGTGTTTTTGGAGGTGCTTTTTTTGGAATTTTGAGTTTCCTTATCTTACCGTGTGGTTTTCCCAACAGAAGCTCTGGAGCCAGATAGTCGGGAGTACCTAAAATCTGTGCACCCTCCACAGGCATTGCACCCCTTCTGACGCTCTTCGGGGTCCTGAAAGGGGTGTGAGAGGTCGACATGGGCTGAGGAGTCTGATGTGAGGAGGAAAGAAAAGATTTTATTAGGAATTTATGCCAATTTTTCTGTCATTTCCATACAAACTATGCCCTGAAAGTTGGATCACTGCCACTCTGAAACCACTTGAAAAGACAAACATTTCAAGCTTCACAAAAGGAAGTAATCCCAAAAGATTTATTTCAATTTTGTGTACCCAAGATAATAACATCTGTCCTCAAAAGACTACAAGACTACAAGGGCAGCAGAGAATGTTGGTAAAGAACTACCTTTTCCATGTGGTTTTTAATTTAGCTTTTTTTAAATCTATCTTTCTAATAATTATTGTGTTTAACCTTTCTAGTCTGGCCTTTATTTAATTATTATAATACACCTATTTAGCTCGGCTTTTTGAGCTTTGTTTATTTCACCGTAAATTGAAGATATTTTCTCTAGTAATTGTGCATGTTGAGTTACAATTTATTCCTATTAAAGTGTTAAAATAGTGTAAAATAAAGGCCTGATTGATTGAGGTCTAGAACAATGCTTGCGGCTGTATTGAGGCTCAGCGGCGAGTAAACCCATTAGTACTAACGAGGAGTTCTACACCTGTACAGCCGGTGCAAAACCTTTTTTTTTAACCGGCCTCCTGGTGTGCTCACCTGATAGAGTGAGCTGTTGGAGCTGGGTCTTTTCTGCACTGGTGTGGCGTTGCCGGACGCATAGTGGTGAGAAGCTGTGGCGGAGACGTCCATGGCCTCGACAGAACCGACACTAAATCGGGACACCCCCGACACGTTGGAGCGGTTGATGGAGCTACAGTAGCTACGGAAAGCTACGATATTCCGCGGCTTGAGGAATGAGGGCGACTGTGCGACACCGCAGATCTGATCGGGGAGCCGGTTCAGAAAGGAGGACTGGGATCCTTTCCGGCCAAAGTTACCAAGTTTGGGTGTTTCGTTAGAGACGGCAGATGGAGTTTGTGGGAGCGAGTCAGTGATGGACGAGTCTTTGTTCCCCTCTTGCTCCTCAGATGAAGTCGAGTTCATGTTTTGGGAAAACTTGCTTGGCTTGAAAGATGCACGGCTGTCGATAGTGAGAGAAGTTTCGTGCATTGACCCGTCAGAGTCGAGGCTCAAGCTCCTGCAGATGTCACTGTTCCCATCAAGCGGGGATGTGAAACTTGAATGTGACAGGTCTTTGGCTCTGTCTTCAAACACGTCCTCTGTCGGCTCCTCCAGCTCACTAAACAGACTTTTGGCCACGACAATGGGGCTGGAGCGCTTCGGGATCCAGTCGTCAGATAACTCAATCCCCTCAGTGGAGGACATGAAGTCATCTATTTGGACGGTGGAAAATGTTCCAGTCAGGCCGGTGTGAAACCTCGTCGCCTCTCCTGGAATCTCGTAGCATCTCTTGTAGGCTGCGTTACTCTTCTTGGCTTGGCTCTCCCGAGGCTCGGGGCTTCTCTCAATGTCAGAGAATGTTCTCTTTACAGACGAGGCTGAAAGACAGAATTCATCCGGAGCTGTGTTGGGATGAGGTTTCTTTTCCGTGAGATGGCCTGGATCTGACAGAACTCTGGAGGCCTTGGATGAGAAACCAAAGTTGGCCGGCTTTGTGGGCACAGACTCCTGTACAGGCCCTTTGGACTCAGAACGCCCTCCTGTTCTCTGTTCATTCGCATGTTGATTTTCTTTCTGAAGTAGAAAGATAGAAAGGAAAACTAATGTCACAATAAGGAATGAACCAATGAAGGCATAGCAACAGTATTGACACCAATCTACACTAAAAATGTCACTGAAATGTCTGCAACGGAGAACTAGTTTAAACTACATAACAAAAGTAAATGACGTAAATTAAGATTTGGAGGTGACAAAGTTGATCAGGACAGCCATAATCAAAACATAACATTGATAAATGGACTGTAAATTCCTTACAGTTATAGGTTAAAGACCACTGACCTCGTCACACTCCCACAGTGGACTGATGCCACCTTCGGTGTCGGTGGTGCTGCCTGCACTCATCGTCTCAAACCTCCTCCTGGTCTTCAGCAGTGAGGGGGTCAGATTTTTAGCCAGGTTGTGAGGGCTGAACATCATAGTGTTGGGTCCTATGGAGAAAATACAGATAAACTGTTAAAACACACTTTCATTGACAAGATCTCACCAGCAGTCAATACTATGCAGAAGCCTTTCATAAAACCAGTTCTTGAATAACCAGTCGTTCCACAATGCGAATTAATGGGCGGAGAAAAAGCGACATACCCGTTTTCCAAGGAACAGGAGAGCACAGCTGATCTTTTTTCTTCATCAAGGGAGAACCAAGAGAGCTATTCTTTTGTTTTATTTTGCCACAGGACATGGGACTGGACATAGCTGATGCGCCGCAGTGACGCTTGCCTTCTCCTGCAGGTGAATTCTGTGTTTGAACAAACAAAGGAAGAGTCATTATTCAACACCAACTATGCATAAAACATGCAAACAGGGCTTTGCTCCAGGCAAGAATAGTATCAATTCACTTACAAATCGCATGGCGCTGATTAGGGAGAGGACTTGACCCGGGGTGCGGAAGTAATCTTTTGTTGGTTTAGCCAAGGATGGAGTAGTAAGAATATCCATAAGACTCAGCTCTGATAGAGCAGAGAGATGAAATAAAGGAAATATTACTGACATTACAAGTGGTGATGGTCACAATATGTTCAAATGAGAAGCTGATGGGACTCACACCTCTGTCAAGCTTGACCTTAGAGAGGCCAAAGTCTGTCAGTTTGATGTGACCTTTGTTGGATATAAGCATGTTGTCTGGCTTCAAGTCCCTAAAAAAAAAAAGTTATAATTCAGGTAAATTTCCAAGTCAAACAATACATCTCACTCAATCAGTATTATACACATTAACTGATTAAACTGTACCTGTGGATTATACCATGACGGTGGAGGTAATCCAAAGCCAGTGCCACCTCTGAAATGAACTTTACAGACATATCCTGGTCGAAATACCCGTAGATGTGAAGCAGAGATTTGACATCTCCACCAATGAGGTATTCCATCACCTGTAAGTCACATGCAAATATACAAATTAACTCAAGTAGTTACTGTAAATGTGGTTTGTGCAAGCAAGTAAGTCACATTGAATTAACATTAAACATAATAATAATAATAACATACACATGTTAACTTAAGTAGTTACTGTAAATGTGGTTTGTGCAAGTAAATAAGTCACATGGAATTAACATTAAACATAATAATAATAATAATACATAATAATAATAATAACTGAATTAACATTAAACATAATAATAATAATAATAATAAGTACATGTGGAATTAACATTTAATAACTTAACATAGTTACTGTAAATGTGGTTTGTGCAAGTAAGTAAGTCACATTGAATTAACATTAAACATAATAATAATAATAATAATAATAACATACACATTTTAACTTAAGTAGTTACTGTAAATGTGGTTTGTGCAAGTAAGTAAGTAAGTCACATTGAATTTACATTAAACATAATAATAATAATAATAATAACATACACATTGTAACTTAAATAGTTACTGTAAATGTGGTTTGTGCAAGTAAGTAAGTCACATAATAATAATAATAATAATTGAATTAACATTAAACAAGTAAGTAAGTCACATTGAATTAACATTAAACATAATAATAATAATAATAATAATAATAATAATAATAATAATAATAATAACAACATACACATTTTAACTTAAGTATTTACTGTAAATGTGGTTTGTGCATGTGTCATATATTGGCATCTTGGTGTTACCAGGTAGATCTTGGTGGCTGTCTGGAGGGAGTAAAACAGGTGAACCACAAAAGGGCTTTTGCTCAAAGCAAGTGCATCTCTCTCTGCCTTCATCTGGCCAGTCATGTTTTTGTCCACCATGTCTGACTTCCTCATCATCTAAAGAACAAAAAAAAGATTATTTTCCAACTATAACGAGCCTCTTTTATTCATGCAAAGTTGTCAAAGAGCAGGCAGACTCACCTTAATGGCATATAATCGTGCATTGCACTTCTTTCGTGCAAGGTAGACTTTGCCAAAAGCACCGCGGCTGATGGGCTTCAGGACGGTGAAGTCCTCGATGGAAGGCGGTTTAGGAACATCTAAAGACTTATCTTTATTACTGGAGTCGTGCTTTTCATCTGCGTCCATTGTTTTATTATTGATTTCTTTTTTCAAACGAGGAAGTTGGGGTTGCGTCTGCCCAGAGGACACACTCGCATGTTGAAACAACAAACTCGTGTTTGTTTTGAATTTTTGAAATTCGCAGCTCTCTAGGGGTCCTTTGACGCTGTACGTCACATTTAGGTGTTCAACTACCTGCCTGTGTGCAATTCATAAAATGAGCTGTAATTAAATGCCGGTCAAATTACTGAGTGTTTTAACATTTGTCAAAATGATTTAGGAGTTTATAAAAAATATTGTATATTCTTTATGTATTTTTTTAATTTTTACTTTCCCTTTGTTTTGTTTTTTTCTTTGCTGTAACATTTAAATTTCCCGCTGGAATTGATCAAATATATATCTTTCTGCCCATCTTATTTTATATATAAATATATATATATTTTTATAAATATATATATTTTTTATATATTATATATATATATATATATTTTATATTTTTTTTATATATAATTTTCCGGCGGGTCCACAAAAGGGATGACTCAAAAATGACACAACGTGCACCCCCGTGTAGCTATGCGTCATGACGTCACATTGTATTTTTATTTTTTTGATCAGGCAGTATATAAACACCACGGGAAGGAGAAATTGTGTAACAGTCAAACTTATATCTTAAATAACAGGAAAATATAAATAGGAAATAATAGTAATATTTCTATTATTATTATTATTTTATATATATATATATATTATTATTTTATTTTATTTTATTTTATAAACACTCACGGGAAGTAGAAATTGTGTAACAGTCAAACTTATATCTTAAATAAGGGGAAAATATAAATAGGAAATATAGTAATATTTTTTATTATTATTTTTATATTATTTTATTTTATTTTATTTTATTTTATTTTATTTTATAAACACTCACGGGAAGTAGCAAGCTAAACATAGAAATTGTGTAACAATCAAACTTATATCTTAAATAAGGAAAATATAAATAGGTAATAATAGTAATATTTATTATTATTATTATTATATATATTTATATATATATATAATTATTTTTTTTATTTTATTTTTATTAAATGTTTTTGATCAGGCAGTATATAAACACTCACGGGAAGTAGCGAGCTAAACATAGAAATTGTGTAACAATCAAACTTATATCTTAAATAACAGGAAAATATAAATAGGTAATAATAGTAATATTTCTATCATTATTATATATATATATGTAATGTAATATATATATATTTTATTTTATTTTATTTTATTTTTTTGATCAGGCAGTATATAAACACTCACGGGAAATAGAAATTGTGTAACAGTCAAACTTATATCTTAAATAACGAGAAAATACAAATAGCTAATAATATTAATATTTATTTAATAATATATTAATTAACATTATTTTTTTTAAATATCTAATTTTAATAAAAAATATTCTCCACAAAAGGAATGACTCAAAAAGTGACGCAATGTGCGTGGCCCCCCTAGCAACAGTGCGTCATGACGTCACGTTGTAGTCCACTTGACCTCGGATGCCGGAGAATCCATTTGCAGTTTTGTTAGCTAAGCTGCTGGAAGTTGTGTAACGAGGGAAACAAAAAGGGGGACTCGTTGTTCGGCGTCTCTCCTCACACCCACAACCCGACATTTTGATCCATATTTCGGGCAAAAATGTTTTCACTGTCAACGTCGTTTCAGCCGCAGCAGGTAAAAGCTTTTTGATTAAAGCTAAAGCTAATGCTAATGCTAATGTGTGTTATTCTGTCAACGTCACGTGTTGTAGTGAAACTAATCAGCATTGCACAGTGGATATACACTGCTGTGGGGTGATGTTAAGTCAAATAAGTAGCTCTCTGTGTGTGTTTGTGTGTTTGTGTCTCTTGTTGTGGTCAATGACAAGCTAGCTCTGCTAATGTTAGCATTAACAAGTCAATGGGAGATCTCTTCATAATCAGCCCATGCTTACGTCACCACAGGCTTTGCAGGTGCTGATCTGATGTGTTTTGGAGGAGCTATGTTTGAAGTACACTTGAATTGGGTGTTTATTTTCAAAAGAGGCCAGGTTACATAACTGTCCCCCACACTGACCTGTGTGGAGGATTCATCATGTAACATCTAGTACAAGAAGTGTGGAAAGTTTCTCATCCTCCTCTGTTGTTGTTGTTGTTTTTTCTCCCCCCCCCCCCAGATGATAGTGCCCCTCAGCCAGCTCATCAATGCCCTCCACTCTCTGAAGAACTCAGCCACAGCTTCGGTCCAGACTCTGCACAAAGACTTCATTCCAGAGAACAGTTCATATCTTAAAGAGGTGAAGACGCACACCACGGATACACCATCATGGCCCCGTGAGGGTAGAAAAAGCATCTGAATGTCTCTACATTATAATAATAATAATAATAATAATAATTAAGCCTTTATTAGTCCCACAGTGGGGAAATTACAATTCTCTGCATTTAACCCATCAACTGGGGGTTAGGTGTCTTGCTCAAGGACACCTCGGCATGTTGACAACCACCTTGTGGTTACGGGACCAGCGTTCTACCTCGTGTGCCACAGCCGCCCCCATTATAGGTTATCCTGTTGTTCACTGGTTACATTGGTCAACCTACAGTAAACAATATATTTTTTGACCAATAACACTGAATTTTGGCTGACCTTTCAGGATCTTGCATGTTGATTAAACACATCAAGCAAGACAAATCCCTCATGAGTGACCTTATTATTATTATTATCATCATTATTCATACAATATTTGTGTAAGGAGGATACATGTTTGTCTTCACCAGTGGCATTCTTCTGAAACACAAAGTAATAACTGTATAAGCATTGTGCTTTTATAAGATACTTTTCACATTTCACACAAGCGTAGAAAGTTATTGTTAAGGCTTCCAGTACCTGCCCCATTGTCTACTTCATGTTCAAACAAATAACTCTGCACATCCCAGCGTACTGAAGCCATTCTAACATCTGCAATATACCTGTCTGTATGTTAATTACAATAAGTCACTGTAAAAGTGAGTAGGATGTCTTAAGAACGTTGTTTAAAGGCTCTAACAAGCCATGGACACGCAATGATTGTCTTAGAAAGCTGTAGATAATTACTACTTTTGTTATCCTTTTTTGGCAGCCCAATGTGAGTCTGAGGGATCTGGGCCTGTCAGAGATCCATGTGAGTCAGCTGGATGAGCTGGTCAGCAGGTTACTGCCCATACCAGCAGCAGAAGAACCTCCTGCTGTTTCCTCGATATGGAGGTCGAGTCACGTTTCTGCAGACAGCTTCTTCCAAAACAAGAACGGTGAGCAGCTCAGGCTTCCCAGCTTTATTTTTTCAAAGATAATCTTTATTTAATTTTACACATTTGTCAATATATTATATCATGTAAAATGAAACAAGCCTTTTGTTTGTCTGACAGGGTTTTCACAGAGAAAGTTGGGAGTTTTTGGCTCCCATATATTCCACAGACAATATCACAGTCCTCTAAGAGAAGCTTGCTCAGATCTGCAGTTCTTGCCTGGTAAGAAACTTTGAATACTTAACCTGCTTTTTGGAAGTTATCTATTCGTATGAAATGCATGACATTTAAGAATATGTGTATAATGTTTTTTGGTGTGTCTTTATTTTCAGTATGGGTCCAGAGTCGGGGTTTCAAGACCCTTAAATCAAAGACCAGACGAACAGAGTCTGGTTATGACGGGCCGGTGGAGTCAGAGGCCTTCACGCCATCCTTCATGAAGGTCAGCGATATTATTGGGACCTATTGAAAGACACTCTGTGTTACAAAAATAATTATAGGTGGATTAGGAAGTGAAAAGAGTTTTGATCACCAAACTCTTGTTTCTCTCACAGGGATTTCTTCAGAGGGAAAAGGTACCAGAAGCACAATCCCTGGACCAACTGACGAAACAGAAGAACCTTCCCGTTAACCAGCAGGAAGCTTTCAAGACGGGTTTCACTGAGGGCTTCATGAGGTCTCAGGCCTTCACTCAGAGAACACAAGGCATGTGGATCACTTACCTACCCATCAGGCACTACAGTTATTGTTTAGGGGGAAAAAATAACCTTGTATTATGAAAGGATTCCCTGGTGGTCAGTGTAACAGTTGCACCAGGTTTTCATTGGGTGGCAGTGCTGAGTTAAAACACAGGGAGCTCCTATGACTGACATGAAGGAATAATATTTGTCTTTGCTCTTGTTTTACAGACTCGCTGAGGAGAACCAGGTTGATCCTGTTGGTCCTGCTACTTGTTGGCATTTACGGGTTGTCAAGAACCCCGTTTCTCTCGGGTAAAGGCTCCTTTTCTGATGCTGGTTTGTTTCAGTTTTTATTCTCTCCAATGCTTGCAAACCAACTCACGACCCCACATGCACACTACAAATAGATCAAAGCTCATCAGTGTTTTACTTGAGCACATTTTCATCTTAAATATTTGATTTAGGTTTTGAATGTGTACCTTTTTAAGGTTAATACGTTAAAGAATACAGTAGCTGATAAAACATGATGTCACTCCTGCGGTGTGCATGTAGAGTTTGACTGATTATTCTGCTGCATATCACTGTGTAGTAATACTTAAATATCCATCAACTATATATGTTTTTATGCCAGTGTGCTGATGTAGTTGAATGTATAATAGAATACATTTAAATCTTTGTACTTACATTTGAGCCACACTAAGCATATTGTAACCAGCAGTTATAGTCATGCTTTGCAAAGAAATGGAAGGTTTTTCTGGTGTTGTCGTACTGAATCCGTTGTGTTTGTGATTTAACAGTGAGGTTCCGCACCACATCTGGTCTTGACTCAGCAGTCGACCCCGTCCAGATGAAGAATGTGACATTTGAGCATGTCAAAGGAGTGGAGGAGGCAAAGAATGAACTGCAAGAAGTTGTTGACTTTCTCAAGAACCCCCAGAAATTCACTGTTCTGGGTGGAAAGCTGCCTAAAGGTATTTCATTTCTTCTGCTTTTTATTTAGCAGGAAATTAACCCACAAATCTGGCAGTTGGTCTCATCCTATATGTTTTGATATGCTGTTATTTTATACTCATTTGTTTTCCTTTGTTCCCATCAGGGATCCTCCTCGTTGGCCCACCAGGCACAGGAAAGACTCTGTTAGCACGAGCCGTGGCCGGAGAGGCTGACGTGCCGTTCTACTACGCCTCCGGATCAGAGTTTGACGAGATGTTTGTGGGCGTCGGCGCGAGTCGAATCAGGAACCTTTTCAGTAAGTTGGCTGAATGTGAGAAAAATGTCAGCGACCAGTTGAGGGTGTATCCAAACAACTGCAATCTCTTTCTTCTTCTTTTTGTGCTTTGCAGAAGAGGCAAAGGCCAATGCTCCCTGTGTGATCTTCATTGATGAGTTGGACAGCGTCGGCGGAAAGAGAATTGAGTCTCCAATGCATCCCTACTCTAGACAAACCATCAACCAGCTGCTGGCTGAAATGGACGGGTCAGTTTTCTGCCTTTTTCAAAAATGCAGAATATAAAAAAAAAAAAAAAAAAGAACTTTCTCTTCTTACACTCGATGTTTTGGTATTTTACAGGTTTAAACCAAATGAAGGTGTCATCGTTGTTGGTGCTACAAACTTTGCAGAGGCTTTGGATAAGTATGTTTACATTTCACATATTTTTACCTAGGTTTTAATTTAAGTATAATAACCAGTTTGAAATAAGGTCAATCCATACAGGATGTAGATATAGGTCATGTACACAGAACTATTTTTTACTACTCACTGTCTAACAAAATAAACTTTCTGAATATATATTAACCACTGACCTGTTTTATATCGACTACACTTACACAAACTTTAAAGTCATACAATCATGTTGTTGACACATTTTCATGGGAAGTGAATTAAAATGTGCTTAGCAGTGGTACGCTTTCTCATATTTGCTTCAAATGATGGTGAATTCAAACCCTAGATTTAATTTCAGTATCTGAAAAAATGCTTCATAATCTTCAAAACTCATCATATTTGATAAAAAATAAATAAAATTGAAGCAGTAAAGTTATGTAGTTTAGCAGAAATGACCAGTCTTTGTACTGTGAAAATTAATTAAGACTACTTTGCTACTACTCTTCAGCGCTCTCATTAGGCCAGGAAGGTTTGACATGCATGTGACCGTCCCTCGCCCCGATGTGAAAGGACGCACTGAAATTCTCAACTGGTACCTCTCCAAGATCAAAATGGACCCTGGTAGGTCCCAGACATTAAACTTTAGCTTTCTTATCAATTGAAATATGTGTTCAAGCATTAAGCGAACCTGTGAGAAAACCTTTTGTTTGCCGTCACTGTAAAGGAAAGCTTTGTCTCCTTCACACTGGTAACTTTTTATAAAGAAGCCTTTTTCTATTGTGTTGCCCCCCTTTTACAGCCGTGGATGCGGGGATTATTGCCCGGGGCACAGTGGGCTTCTCTGGGGCCGAGCTGGAGAACCTGGTCAACCAGGCCGCCCTGAAGGCAGCCATAGACGAGAAAGAGATGGTCACAATGAAGGATCTGGAGTTCGCTAAGGACAAGCTCATCATGGGTGAATACACACAGTGTTTAAATCTGCTCTGCAGCCCTCACATCACATGAGACGGATTATCTTCACACACAGAAAACATGAATGGGAGTTAATTGTTTTAATCACTTTTGTCTTTGTTCTTTTCATACCAGGCCCTGAAAGGAGGAGTGTTGAAATCGACAAGAAGAATAAGACCATCACGGCCTACCACGAGTCCGGCCATGCTATTGTTGCCTACTACACCAAAGATGCGATGCCCATCAACAAGGCCACTATCATGCCTAGAGGCCCAACTCTTGGCCATGTGAGCTCTTGTTATATCTCATACTCCTTACCAGTAATGTTCAGGTCACCTTTTTTATTGAAACTTAACCTACAATCTTATCCGTTTTGTCTGTCCTCTAGGTGTCCATGCTGCCAGAGAACGACCGTTGGAGTGAGACGAGAGCCCAGCTGCTGGCTCAGATGGATGTCAGTATGGGCGGTCGGGTCGCAGAGGAGCTCATCTTTGGAGACGCCTACATCACCACTGGTACGTAAATACGATAAGTTCATTTAAGTGAAGTTTGGTGTTAGTCCTGCTGTAGAGAATACTTCATCTACTATGTTGTATAGCCTTTTTAAAAGTTCTTTAGAGCAGTGTTTGTAGTACAAAACACAATTTGACATTGCTATCCTGAAAATAAATGCATTGTTTTCATTTTTATCAAGAAATATTTTTGCTGGTGTGAAACAGTCTTTATGAACAATTCTGATGACAGAACTGCAAAACTAGATTACAATAATTATAGTACATGTCTGATAATCGTTTGTGATGCAGCATTAGTTTCAATCTCCACTTGCTATTGTGCATTTCAGGAGCCTCCAGTGACTTCGATGGAGCAACCAAAATTGCAAAAATGATGGTGACCAGATTCGGCATGAGTGACAAGGTAACATTTTTAATTTGTACGGGTAATGAGGGAACAATTTGATCCTTTCCACTGACATAGAAGACAGATTTATTCACGAAACAGTGCTGTTCTCAGGGCTTTTATTGCTGCGGGGCTTGACCTTTGGTTGACACTATATTCAAGAGTTTGCACAAAGCCACTTGCAAATGTACTTCTAAAATGTTTCCATCAGAGACCGGGACACTGATGTATTGTTAAGTTGGAATAAAAAAACCTTCAGTCCTCTAACATTAGTTTAACCTGTAATTACACCTAAAACAATGATAATCTGTCTGGACTCCTGGGAAGAAAAACTCTCACAGCCTATAATGATCAGTAACTACAAGTGACTAATGCTTGAGAAGGTCTGTTGTTCCTTCAACCTAAAGGGTGTAATTTGTGTTTTGTTGCAGCTTGGTGTGATGACCTACAGGGACGTGACCAAGCAGAGCCCCGAGACACAAGCTATCATCGAACAGGAAGTCAGGGTTTTGCTGAATGTGAGTTTTCCCACTGCGCTCTCAAATTTACTTTAATTTTAAGTGGCAGATATTGATCCGTTTCTTACTTCCTAATCTTCCTCCTCCATCCAGGACTCGTATGAACGTGCTAGAAACCTCCTGAAGACCTACAGCAAGGAGCACAAGGAGCTAGCGGACGCCCTGCTAGCACATGAAACTCTGAATGCCAAAGAGATCAAACTGGTGCTGGAGGGCAAATCGCTGGACCACCAGATACCTCAGTAGAGATTTGAGACTCTTGTATCATGTATATATGAAGCTGTGCAACTACGCACAGGCCTTTTGGAGGCCTTTGTATTTCATTTGTTTGTATCCCTCTTATTCTTCTTCTTCTTCTTATTATTATTATTATAATAAATGTGAATATGACACTGAAATTATTAAGTTTCACCCCTTATAGACATTTTTATTTTATTTCCATTGTCTTTCTTTCCCTGTAGAGAAGACGTTTGGATTCACATTGATTTTAAGGATCTCAGTGTAATGGGATGGAAATAAATATTCACAAAGATGATTGAGGAGCTTGTTGTCCTCTTCTCTGAAGACAAAGTATTTCTGTAGTAGTTTCATCCATCAGAGTCATATTTGGTCGTATAACAAGGTTCTCAGGCAAATGCATTTGACAAAGATCATGGTTAATCACAATCAGATGAATGGTTTCATGTATGTCTATGTCTCATTTTAAATTTGTACAGACTGGTTAACACCATAGGACCTTAAAGTACCTCAATCTAGAATGTACCATTTGGCTGTAGCAAGGTACCGGTGATATCACTGGTCATGTTAAGAGTTTTCTCCTAAATGATGTCTTTCAGTTGCATCTATTTTGTTTTTTTCTTATTTATTTAAGTGCCCAAAAGTGTGTTCTCTCTCTTCTGAAATTAGTGATAGGCCCTCATGCCCTGTTTTAAGCTCACATGTAGCTGATGAATGAGGGGAAATGTATATATGCTATGTATGCGTGTAAAAGGATTGGCTTTGTTTGTTCCTTTTACAGGCCTTTAAGCTCAAATAAAGGTTACCTTTACTCATGAATGTGCTCAGTACGTGACTCAAGTTAAACTTTAGCTTACAATCATTTATATTAGCCACTTGAGATTGCACAACAGTGACTTATGTAGCCTATATGGCTAATGTGTTATCATTCATTTAGAAACAATTGAGTCCTAGTATTCACTTTCCTCCTGGTTCTCTTTTGGTCCTTTGCAACTTCTAAGTGAAATCTGTCTCTTTACATTTGCTTTTAAATACTCAACTATGTTCACCAGATAAAGTTGCCAACGCTGTCAGTCTGCTGTAGAGATTATTGATTACTGTGGCTTTATTGGAGCTTTTTTCCCACTGAAACTACTACAGCTACTGCTGGAAAAAAGGTTTATGACAGCAATAAGACTGAATGACAGCAATAAAAAAAAAAAAAAAAGCATGTTAACAGCCTTCAGTGATTCAGACCCTTCACTTTTTTATGTTGCAGTCGAATGCTAAAACAGTTTAAACTAATATTTTCCCCTAGTAATGACAAGCAGACAGGATTAAATGTTTTATAGCTTTTTTTATAAAAAATAAATAAATAAAAGAATTGCACCGAAATAAGCATTCAGACATTAAACCCAGTATTTAGTTAAGGCACCTTTGGAGGTGATTACAGCCTCAAATCTGGGGTTTGTACACCTGGATTTGGGGATTTTCTGCCATTCTCTGCAGATTCGCTCAAGCTCCTGTCAAGTTGGATGGGGACCTTCGGTGGACAGCTATTTTCAGGTCTTTCCAGAGATCTACGATTGGGTTCGAGTCCAGCCTGTTTCTCAGTCAAAGAGTCCTTTAGGTTCTCTTTCTCCCCAAAAAAGCGGGCTTTCACAAGTCTTTCTCTAGGAAGAGGTTTCTGTCTGGCCACTCAGCCATAAAGCTGAGGAATTTTCTGGAAGTTTCTTTCATCTCCACACTGGATCTCAGCCATGGACCATAAAGATCTTTCTGCCCAGATTGCTCAGTTTGGCCGGGCAGCCAGCTCTAGAAAGAGTCCGAGTTGTTCTAAACTTATTCCATTTAGGAATTATGGAGGCCATTGTGCTTTTGGGAACCTTCAATGATGCAGAATAGTTCTTGTCCCCTTCCCCAGATTCATGCCTTGCCACAACTCAGTCCCTAAGCTTTGCAAACTGTTCCTTCGACCGCACGGCTTTGTTTGTACGCTCTGATATGTGTTGTCTGCCGTGAGTCCTTATATAGACAGGTGTGTGTCTTTACAAATCAAGTCCAATCAATTGAATTCACCACAGGTGGACAACAATCAAGGTGTAGCAAGCGATGATCAGGAGAAATTGGAGGCACCTGATCTGAATTTCAATGTGATATTTCAGTTTTTTCTGGTTAATAAATAAGTAAATAAATCCTGTTTTTACTTTGTTATTATGGGATATTGAGTAAAGATCGATTAGGGAGAAAATTTATTTGAACAATTTCAGCACAATGTTGCAACTTAACAAAATATGAGAAAGTAGGGGGTTCAAATATTTTCTGAATTCACTGTATAGTATAATATCAATTAGTCCAGCTTGAACATAAAGGCTACTGTTACTAGAGACATTGATTCATAAGCATGCACGTATCGGATTCTGCTGTTATCCAATCAATATATCCTTCTATGGTGTCTTTGTTTTAAGCATACTTTTAAATTAAATTGGAGAAAAATGTCTTACTCTTTCTGTATTTCTAATAAAGCCTGATCAATACAGTCTAATCCACCTTAATGATGCAATGTTTAAGAACATCTATTAAAATTTTCACTATTTCCTATTAGACATGATGTGTTTACAGGTTCCTGTGGAAATGACCACTTAGAGGACTTTGTAATCTGCTAGTGATAAGCAGACTCTAGTAAACACTGTTTCCTTTTGTCAATGTGGAAATAAGAACAAAACGATTCACTACTGCCTTTGAATTATCTTAAGTAACAATTACTGTATTTAGTTCCAGATGAAGTCAACTGAGAAGCAACAAGACAGAGCATTGTTGTCCTCTTGTCCCTTTTCATTGGCACAATGTTTATAAAGGGTGGGAGAAACAGAAGCTCCAGTTCTGACCAAAGACAGCAACCAGGACTTACCATTAAGCTTCACTATGGAGATGCTTGAAATGTTACTTTGGCTTTTAGAATAAAGCAACAAAGACCCCAGAGCGACTTCACAACTATCTTAAAGGAACAATGGAGGACGCAGAGGATGACATAGCTGTTATCGGGATTGGATGCAACTTCCCTGGAGGTATGAAAAGCATTTTGAATTTCTCTGAGTTGCAGTGTTTTTCACGTTGTCTTAAGGTGAATTGTAGGTTTTGTGGTCTGTTTTATTTTAGGTGAAGGGTTGGACAACTTCTGGAGGGTTTTGTTGGAGGGAAAGAACTGTGTTGTAGATATTCCAGCAGAGAGATTTGACACCACTTTTTGGTTTGATGCTGATGAGAGCAAACCTGGAAAGACACAGACAACTAAAGCAGCTCTTATAGAAGGGTAAGCATTAAGAAGTTAAGTGTTAATCCTTTTATTGAGAGATGTTTGGATTGTGATTGATCTGCTATATTTTATATTTCAGGTTTAATGAGTTTGATCACAAGTTTTTTGGCATTACTGAAGCAGAGGCTGAATTCATGGACCCTCAGCAGAAGCTCCTTCTCCAGTGTACATACAGGGCATTAGAAGATGCAGGAATTGCTATGGAAACCATCAGTGGGAGCAGAACTGGAGTTTACATAGGTGACAACTAACGTTTTATGATATATTTAACACAAGAAACACCAGTGGTCTACCTGCTGTCAGTATGCATTGATTGTCAAGGAACAATGTTAATTTATTCATCTTTCTTCAACACAGGGTTGTATAACATAATGCTATTGTTATCGTCCTTGAAAATGTCTTCCACTAATGCATTGACCAAGTCTTAGTCATACATCTCTTTCTCTTGACCATAGTGAAGGTGAACCTATGACTTATGATGCAACTCCATTACGCACAGTAGTAGACAAAAGGAATCAGCAAAGGAACATAAAATGTTTATTTAAATATGCAAATAGATTAGCGCGAAAATCATTGTATTCTCTAGAGGGCAAAATTTTACCTGCTGGTGCTTATATGTATAAAAAGACATGTCAAAATCTGGCTTTATCCTGAATACCTTTTTTTAACAATATGGGGTGCTACATAAGAGACTTTTAGGAAAAGTCACAGACTGGGTGACATAAATATCTTACTAATACAATGTTACATAAAATCGAAAAACAGCTGCTGGTAAATTTTAAACCTGTTGGTGGTTCTAGTGTTAAAACAAGCAGTATTTCATAATACACAAATTGTCATGTACTCTGCTTTTATAATAATGTTGCAGGTCTAATGAATAGGGATTACGAGATACTCCGAAGCAACAGTCCTACAACGATAACCCACTACAACGGCACTGGGACGGCCATGAGTGTGGCTGCCAATAGACTGTCCTTCACCTTCAATCTCACTGGACCTTCTCTGGCTATTGACAGTGCCTGTTCTTCATCTTTGGTGGCTCTACATTTAGCCTGCCAGGCTATAAAGCAAGGTATTTAGTTACCTTTTTCCCCAACAAATGTCATCCCTGAGGGCAAGAAAATTAACACATAAATGTCTCTTTTTCAACTAGGAGACTGTGAGATGGCTCTTTGTGGAGGGGTCAGTTGTATAATAGAGCCAAGAGTGTTTGTGGCTCTGAGCAAGGCGAAGATGATCTCACCTGAAGGGATCAGCAAACCTTTCTCCAGCAGAGGAGATGGCTACGGTAGAGGAGAGGGCTGTGGTGTAGTTCTCCTTAAGCCTCTGAAAAATGTAAGTATTGTGTTTATTATTTTATGCCATAAATCAAACTGCAAACAGTGGAGATAAAATATTGCCTGCTAATAGTGTGACCTTCTATACAAAGGCGATTAAAGACTGCAACAAAGTATGGGGTATCGTCAGCAAAACAGCGGTTAACCAAGATGGACACTCAGTCACTCCAATCACCAAACCGTCCATGACCCAACAACAGGAGTTGTTGCAAAGACTCTACTCCGAGTCTGACCTTAAAAATGTCCAGTATATAGAGGCACATGGGACTGGAACACCAGTTGGAGATCCAACAGAGGCAGGAAGCATTTCAAACGTCATCGCTAAAGCCAGACCTCCAGGTTCAGAAACGCTACGGATCGGCTCTGTGAAGGGCAACATCGGACATACAGAATCTGCTGCTGGAGTTGCCGGACTCATTAAGGTTCTCCTCATGATGAAGCATGCAACAATTGTTCCCTCTGTTTTCTACTCTGAAGACAGTGCCAGTGTGGATGTAAAAGTTCTTGGTATAAGTATTCCAGTTAAAGCTGAAAGATGGGAGACCAAGGGGTCATTAGGAAGGGTAGCCGGGATCAACAGCTTTGGGTTTGGAGGCACGAATGCACATGTGATTATAAGAGAGTACAGAAAGACCTCCCTACCCATTCAGATCCCAAAAAGCTTTCCAAAACTCTTTGTAACATCTGCAGCCTGTGAGAAATCGTTTATCCTGTCCATCACTGACACCCACTGGAGGCTTTGTCGCGATCAATCAGTTGACTTACAGGCACTGTCATACACTTCAGCATGTGGACGGAGTCATTCTAGACACAAATATAGGAAGGTCTTCCTAACATCGTCCCTCTCAGATTTAGAACAACAGCTAACATCTGCACTGAAAACAAAGGTTGAGTCCATAAGGTCAGACATCCAGGTGGTGTTTGTGTTTTGTGGAAATGGGGTTGCCTACAGAGGTATGTGCAAGCAGCTCCTGAGAGAGGTTCCTGTTTTCAGAGACAAGGTCAGAGAAGTTGGGAATCTCTTTCAGAGTCATAGAAGCATGAGCATCAGCCAATGGCTTGCTGGTGAATATGATAGTGATGATTTCAGCAAGCCAGATGTTGTCCATCCTCTTCTTTTTGCAATTCAGGTTGGCATTGGCGCTCTCCTAAAACACTGGGGTGTCAAACCTGATGCTGTGCTTGGGCACTCTGTTGGTGAGGTTGCTGCTGCTCACTGTTCTGGACTCTTGTCTCTCGAGGATGCAGTGAAAGTGGTGTACCACCGCAGTACTCTTCAGAGTAAGGTCACAGGGGGGAAAATGCTTGTTGTTGGTAATGTAGCCGTTGAAAAGGTAATAAAAATCCTTCCAGAGTTTTCTGGGAAAATCTGTGTTGCAGCGTTCAACAGCCCCGTGTCATGCACTCTGTCAGGGGATGCAGATGCTGTAGACATCCTTCATCAGAGGCTGAAGATGTTTCCAGAGAAAAATCTCTTCCTCCATGAGTTGGATGTGCCAGCAGCCTACCATAGCCATATGATGGATCCCATACTAGATGACATTGAGAAAAGTATTGAGCCGTTGGACGGCAACCACAAGGAGTGCAAACTCTTTTCAACGGTGACTGGAGACACTTGTTCAGATGGCGACTTTAGAACAGGCAGCTACTGGGCAAGGAACATCCGAGAGCCTGTCTTATTTGAACAAACACTGCGTGCTGCCACCAAAGACAAGCAATCAAGGACAAACATGGTCTTTGTTGAGATTGGACCTCGCAGGGCTCTCCAAAGAAACATACATGAAACTTTGGGGAAAAGCACCATAGTTCTCTCCTCTGTCCAGCCAGAGAAAGATTACGGCACAATCTTGTCTATCGTGGCAAAACTATTTGAACTGGGCATCAATGTGGACTGGAATCAGCTCTACAGGGGTTGTGAGACATTGCCCACAGCTTTTCCAGTCTATCAGTTTGTCAACACGAAGAAAGAATTTAATTTTGAAGATCTGAGAAAAGGTGGTGTATCATCTGCATTTTCCCCCATAAGCTCATATCCCAAACAAAGCAGGATAACAAAGAGTACGTGTGCAACCTCTCATTAGAGACGGCACCATATCTTTGGGAGCATAGAAACAATGGTGTTGCCATTGTGCCAGGCGCATTCTACGTCGAGCTAGCTTATGCCTCAGTGATGGCAAGTTTAAGGACCAAGAAACCGGTTTCTCAGCTCCAGCTCAGTGTAAGATTTGAGAGTCTGTTCACACTTTGCTCAAACTGTCATCAGCTGAAAGTGACACTGGAGCATGCAGAGAATGGAGCTTCATTTAAAATACAGTCTTCTGTTGCAACACATTCCTCTGGCACATACAGGTGTTCAGATGGCCAACCGATGTTAGAAGAACCAACTATTTGTCTTGACATGATCTCCCAAAGGTGCAAATTGGTTATGAAGAGAAAAGAGATTTATTCAATTCTTTCTCAAGCAGGATTTGAATATGGAGCTGTCTTCAAACAGCTTGATGATGTGCATTTTGGAGATGAATTCAAGGAAGCTGTGACAGCAATTCAAGTCCCTGGTGAACTTCTACAACACCTTCATGAGTATTTCATTCACCCTGTGTTATTGGACTATTTCTTGCAAATGACCGCTGTGGTAGCTATTGGACAGCTAAAAGCCAAGCAGGGATTCCCCTCAGGTATTGGTAGTGTAGCCATATCAGGACCACTGCAAGAGAAAATGGTCATGTACTTACGAGCCACTCAAGAGACTCCAGACTTCCTGGATGTATGTGGTAGCTTTTCCACCCCAGAGGGTCATGTACTGGTGGAACTTAAGGGGGTGAGGATCTCATTTTTGGGAAATAGCTCAAGTGCTCTTCAGTCACGATTCTTCCACAATGAAATAACTGCAATTCCTGACAAGACAGACTTGCAAAATCACAAAATAAAAGCAATCGTTTTTGAGGACAAACTGGGCATTGCTAAAGGAATTAGGCCATATTTACACCCCGAGTCAGCACTAGTGGAGAGCAGAGAGCAATGGATGGCACACCAAGTTCAAAATGTAGTGCTTGGCTCACTTGACACCTATGTGGATTTGGAAAATGTTCTCTTCATCTGGGGTGTAGAGGATCTCAGTCACTTGTCATCTGAGAAGATGCTGGACTGCTTGGTGACTTCCTGCGAGCTGTTTCGCCAAATTGTTTTAGCTTTGAAAGAAAGCAAACGCTCTTGCACTGTCCGTGTCATTACCTATAGATCAACAGAAATGGTTGTGGACCATGTCAGTCCTGGTTTTGTGCTGTCTGGTATGACAAGGGCTTGTGCAGCAGAAATGGCAGGTCTCTCTTTTCAACTGATTGACCTAGCTTCTGTTACCAGTGAAGACATGCAAACACTAGCTCGTGTGATAAGCACTTGCAAAGAACAAGAGGTTGTGATCAGCAGAGGCCAAGCATTGACAACAAGAATAGCACGGACGCCCATGACGGACGGGGCTTTATTTGAAGATGATATGAACTCAGTATATGTGACCAACTATGTTCTACAGACAATGGATCCATACAGAATGGGCAGCTTGTCTGCCATCTCCTACGACACAAATGCAAATCCTATCCACGAGAAGTCAGTTGAGATTCAGCTAACCAATGTATGCGTGCATTCATCTGATTACTTTCCCGTCACCACATCTGGTTTGAACTTTGGAAAGACGATGTATTGGAACAAGCACACATCACAGAATCACAAGCTTCTTGCTTTAGATTTTAGTGGCATTGTCAAAGCTGTTGGGAAAGATGTTCACAATCTAAGAGTGGGAGATCATATTGCTTCATGTTATCCAGTTGCTGCCACTGCAAAGATCATAATTCCTGAAGCCGTGTGCTACAACACCAAGAGACTCCCGTTTCTGAAAGAGATCCCATGTGTGTCTTACTTCGTTCTCGCATGGGAGATCCTGCAGAGACTGCTGTTTAAGGTAAAACAACAACACAGGAAGCTGATCATCATCTCTTCCAACTCAGCTTCTGCTCTGATAAAAGTTTTAGCCCTGACGGCAAACAGGTCAGGCTGGAATGTTTCCGTGCTGTCACATTTCACTGGGGAATCTATGCATTTCGATCAGAGTCATGCATTTGTTTTTCTGCCCCCTTTCGATTCCTCTTGGCAAGAGATGAATGACAGCGGAAGTCATGCTAGACACATTATTTTTGTATATAGCAATCACATGTCATCCTCCTCCGAAGCAAACATGTTTGCACTGAAGAGTGAACACATCCACGTTCATAAACTTGATGTGGCTAATGTTCTCCAGAGAGCCAATCTGCATTTGCAGAACAGGAATATCTCTAATTGGCTTTTGTCATTGGGCTTTGATACAGTATCTCTACCTTTGAAAAGAGAGACTTTTCAATTATCTAGCATAAAAGAGCCTCAGAACGATGCAGATGCCGAGTCCTACTTCACAACAAAGATAGTGCAGCACGTTGTTCTAGATCACGGAGAACCTGATTGTCAAGTGTCAGATATCCCTTTGCTCACAGGGCCTAGAAAACTCTTTAAACAAAGCTGTGTTTATATTGTCACTGGAGGGCTCTCTGGTTTGGGATTTGAGACAGTAAAGTTAATTGCATATAATGGGGGAGGTTGTATTGCAACACTGTCAAGAAGTACTCTGACTGATGAAATGCAGTTTGAAATGGAACTCCTCCAGAGAAGATATGGGGTGACAATCATTAATGTCCAATGTGACGTTTCTGTGTCGATGCAGGTCGTGGACGCGATCTCAAAGATCAAACAAAGATTCTCCTCTTGTCCAATCAAAGGAGTGTTTCACAGTGCTGCAGTATTACATGATGCATTGATCGAAAACCTTGATGAGTCCCTCTTCAGAAAGGTGCTGCAGCCCAAAGTAAGTGGGGCTCTAAACCTTCACTATGCAACACTTCACAACAAACTGGATTTCTTTGTGTGCTACTCCTCCATCTCTTCATTCATCGGCAATGCCTCACAATGTAACTACGCAGCAGCCAATTCTTTCCTCGACACATTCTGTCATTATCGGAGAAACCTTGGACTTGCTGGACAGTCCATCAACTGGGGTCCTCTGAACCTCGGCCTCCTGTTAAACAAAGACCATTTCCAAAAGTTCCTGGAGGCAAAAGGGATGATGACAATGGATGTGTGTGACGTCCAAGAGGCACTTGAAAAGTGTCTTCTGATGAACAGACCGCAACAAGTCATATGCAAGTTCAACTTCAAAAATCTTCACCTTCATGTTCTTTCACAAAATGCGTCTCTCAGAGAGCGTCTGTCAGCGTTGGTGGAAATGGAGCTAAAAGATGAACTAAGTAATGAACCCAGGGTTCAGCATTTGTCCACCACACATGAAAGTGTGAGAACAATTGTCAGTGACATCAGCAACGTTAGCGTAGATGAGCTCGATGATGACTTAGCTCTGTGTGCGCTGGGTATTGACTCCATGTTGGCCATGACTCTGCAGAATAAGATTTTCCAAGAGACGGGCGTAAATGTACCTTTGGTCAACATATTGGACCCCAACAGCACACTGGCCATTTTGGCAGCTTTTGTAAAAAATAATGGATAATTCAATGGACTGCATCAAATAAAACTTTCGATAAATGAGAAAGAAAGGGTTTTGTGAATTAAATACATTTTCAATGTAGTGCCCTACTGATTTCTATTCTACTGTTTATATATTTATGTTGCTGACAAGTTTTCTATGGAACATCTGTACAATGAATCAAACAATTTTTGAATTTGATTGGAATAAAGCAGAACTGGTGTTATATATTTGTAACATATTTAAGAAATTTGTGATCATTGGAAGTGTGAACAAACAAAATAAGACTTCCTGATTCAGTTAAGAGCTGCACCTTAACTGTTTAATGAAATTTCAATTTAGTAATCTGCATGAAAGAAAATGTGTTAATTAATAAACCAACCTTATCAAATGCATAGATAAATTGGAAGCTTGTTTAATTGTGTCAAAGGGCAACAAATAAATACAATAACATTAATAAGAATCAATTTTTTTTACTTCAGTGATTGTCATAAAAATGTTCTTTAATGTTAAAAATGTTTATATTAGTTGCAAGACCAAATATCCGTAGTGTCAAACACCTTAGAATAGTTGTAGCCATACTTTCTAGATTGATAAGAGGACCTGCTTAGTTGTGATTGATTTTAAGAAAACAGTGCTATAAACACTTACACAATAATAAATAAGTGTATCTTTTTTCATTTGTCCTTGTGGTGGCAATGTCCTTATCCGCACATGTGATAAATAAGTTGTTCAATCAGCAAAATAATTAATAATCACACATGCCCCCAATTGAACAGAATACTATCACATGTTTTGTTCCATCAACATCATAAAGATGATAATCAGAAACAGTGAGCTAGCAGTGATAACAACTGGCCCTGACCTGTGAGAGATGAGACAATGTGAAACTGGCAGATAAAAGTAAGTTGGCATTGTACCAAACCCTGTTACAGATTTTAAAAATGACAGATGAGCTTTAAAGATTGACGAAAATGAAGAATATAAGAATGTACTTAAATAACCATTTACACTTAAATTTATGTTTCTCCATATAAATTATTCACTATTAAAATCGTCACTTATCAACAATATTTGTTTATATAATTGTAATGCTGACGATTTCATGTTTACATAATGAACATATCAATAAACAGAATCATTAAAACTGATACAAAACATACATTAATATATAAAGCTGTATATTTATAACAATGTAAAAACATTTTACACTATAATACCAATTGAACAAAAACAATAACCACAGCCAAAAATGTACAAAACAAGACAATATAGGCAAAATACAGTATGAATATGTGGCATTAACACCAGAATGCTGTTGATGTTCAACTAGTCCAGTTTTATGTTGATAACTGTTGTCTGCATATCTGCTTTTATTCATTTTTACAATCTTGTTGAAACAACACCCACGCCTTCAACAGGAGCAGACTCTTGGTTATCACTTTCATCTTCACCTTTCTCACTCAGTATAGCTACTACTGTTGATAGTGTGGCATTGGGATCCAACAGTTTCACCAAAGGCACATTCACACCTCTCTCCTGAAAGATAAGATTCTGGAGAGTCATAGCCTGCATGGAGTCAATGCCAAGTGATAAAAGAGGTGATTCATCCTTCAGCTCACTTTTATCCATGCCGATGGTCTCACAAAGCAGAGAGATGACATAATCTCTAGGGGAGACCGCTTCAGATTGTTTAGTTTGAGAGTCTTTCTCTTTTGATTTTTGGAAAGCCTCATCTACCAATGCAGACAGGCGCATGGTCAAGGCTACATTTTGAGATAGGATGTTGAACCTGATGTTTCTGAAGTGAAACCTGCAAACAGCCTGTTGGGGTCGATTGAGTACAAGGCATTGCTCCAGACTTTTATGAATCTCAGCCACATCCAACACCATCATCCCCTTTGCCTCCAGAAACCGCTGGAAATGTTCCTTGTTCAAGAGCAGACCGAGGTTTAGAGCTCCCCAGTTGATAGACTGTCCAGGCAGCCCGAGTTTGCGCCGATACTGACAGAACATGTCGAGGAATGTGTTGGCTGCTGCGTAGTTTGTCTGTGATGCATTTCCCAGAAAAGCTGAGATGGAAGAGTAACACACAAAGTAATCCAATTGACAGCGTTGTGTTGCATTGTGCAAATTCAGTGCACCGTTTACTTTGGGTTTGAGAACTTTCTCGTAAAGAGATCTGTCAAGGGTCTCAATCAGGCCATCATGGAGGACAACTGCACTGTGAAACACTCCTCTGATTGGACAACCAGGGAATTTCCCGCCGATGATGCTGATAGCCCTCTGCACACTCTCTGACACTGATATGTCACACTCCATGGCAGTGATGCAGTTTCCACACTGTGTCTCCACATTGTGTATCTCTTGCTGCACATCCAGTGTGGGTTTGCTCCTGGAGAGTATGACAACGTACTCACCCCCTCTTTGAGAGATGAACTTGACAGTCTCAAAGCCCAGACCAGAAAGACCACCTGCCACTATGTACACTGCTCTCTTTCGGAAAAGATGTTTTTTGGTAGGCAGCAATGGAATGTCAGATAGCATGCTGCTGACGTCTTTTTCCAGAGCCACAACAGCCAGCTTCTTTGAGTTGAAGTATGACTGTGGTGTCTCTGAATTGAGGCTCTCAATGCTTTCAGATTTCACATTCTGAAAGGTAAAGCTTTCAAGAGCAAATTTCCTGCTCAGGTTCAAGGACTTCAGCCATTGATAAATATGTGGCCTTTGTGTACTCAAGGATCCTCTTTGCAAAATGACTGGCATCTGAATTGTCTGCACGTGAAGACTTTCCTTTTCGCTTTGGAACACGTCCTGAGCAAGCAAACACTGCATCTGAGATTCACAGATGAAGACAACATGTTGGACACCTTGGAAGTTGCAAATTCTTGCAATCAGTGATTCATCAAATGGAGGCAGGACGACAAATACATCCATTTGACTGACATCTACAAAAGAGCCATTGCACTCTGTGCCAACAATCACGTTCCAACCTGACTTGTAAGAAGTGAGTGCCAAGACTTTCATCAGAGCAGAATCAGGCACAGATGATATGATTCCTAGATTATGTTTGGCTCTGGGCAACGCTCTGTGCAGGATCTCCCATGCTAGCACAAAGTAGGAAACACAGGGTGTTTTTTGAAGGAATGGGAACCGCTTGGTGCTGTAGCACACATCCTCTGGAACTGTAACCTTGCTGGTTGCCACCACAGGGTAACAGGAAGCAATGTGGTCTCCCACTTTCAATTTCCTTACATCTTTCCCAACTGCTGTTATTATACCACTGAAATCAAGAGCCAGTAGCTTGTGTTTCTGTGATGAGTGTTTGTTCCAGTACAGTGTCTGGCCAAATTTCAGATGTGAGGCACTGACAGGGAAGTAATCAGAAGAATGAACACATATCTTAGTTGGACGAACTTCAACTGATGTATCCCTGATTGGCTGGGACTCCTCCCCATAGAGAATGGCACTCAGTTTAGTCATTTTATGGGCTTCCGCTGTCTGAAGGATGCATGGCTCAGGCATCATAGGGGTAAAACTGCCCTCTGAACTGTCAATGATCTCAGGTGGAGTACGAACAATAGAGGGTTTTAGAATCTGCCCATCTTTTACCACCAACTCTGGGTACTTGCTGCAAGGACGCGATCTTAGGACCTCCGACAGAGCTGCAATGTCCTTAGCAGAGATAGTGCCTATATCAATCAGCTGAAATGAAAGGTCTGGTATCTCTGCAGCAAATGATCTCGTCATGCCAGCAAGAGCAAATCCTGGACTTATGTGGTCTACTGTGATGTCAGAGGAGCAGTAGGTGACTGCTCTGATTGAGTTTGGGAAGCGAATTCGCTTTAGCTCAAGGACTATTTGCCGGAAAGTCTCACAGCAGCTCGCACAAGTCTGCAGGACAACCTCAGCTGCCACGGAGGTGAGGTCTTCTTTGCCCCACAGAAACAAGACCTCATCAAAGTTTTTCTCGATATCCGTTATATCGAGATTTGCCAAAAGAGAAGGAAACCCATGGCTCAGGATATCTTTTGAATGTGTGAAGGAAACATATCTAGACCTGGAGTCCAAATATTGCTGCAGGCCTTTAAAGATCCCTAAACTGTCACAGAAGACCAAGGCCTTAGGAGGATCAGCAGATGTGCCTTCAGGGGTAACACTAAAAGCATTATGGTAGAAATACTCCTCGACCACATGAGAGCGACTGCCAAGGTACTTGATTATCACATGCTTAACCTCAACCAGCACTCTTCCTTCTTTATCTGCAAAACAGCCACAAATCTCAAAGTGATCAACGCCAACGTCAATTGCTCTCAGATAGACAATCATCTCATCTTGCAAGGGTTCGAACACTGTCAAACTTCCTATTTTGGCGGGAAATCCTGGTCTACCAGCAAAAATGTGCTCTACTGTAACTGGGAGAAGCTGCATGAGAAAATCCAGCACAACAGGATGAATGCAGTAGTCATGTAACTGAGACTGCAGTTCTTTTGGAACTTTGACATTTGCAAAAGCCTCCTTTAGATCTTCTCCATAGTGCACATCCCCCTTATTCTTGAAGACATCTCCATACTGAAAGCCTCCTTGAGAGAGATACCCATAGAACTCCTTAGAACTCACTACAGATTTGCATCTTTTGTAGATGGAGCTTAGTGAAATGTACCTCTCCTCAATCAGCCTCTCTTTCTTTGAAACCACCGAGCCAGATGCATACATTGCAGACGGAGAGAGTACCATGAACCTAGTATTCTCCTCTGTATGTTCTAGTTGCACCTTCATTTCAGGGGAATGCTGACTCAAAACAAATGGACTGTGAAAACTGACACTGACCTGCAGTGAGCTGAGCGGTACTTTTGGTTTAGCGCTGGCCATGAATGCTGCTAAACCCAACTCAGCATAGAAGGCACCAGGGACGATGGGTATGTTGTTGTGCTTGTGCTCTTTCAGGTAGAAGGAAGAGTCAGACAGCAGATCACAGCTGAAGACGTTGCTTTCACTTCCTGTCTGAAAGAGCACAGGATGATTACTTGCTGTGTTTTTCTGTGCTGCTCCAATGATAACATCTCTGTCTGAGCAATCAAACTGGTATTTAGGAATAGGCAGTGGCACTGTCTCATATCCTTTGTAGAAGGTGTTCCAAATAACGTGGACACCCAGTTCGAACAGCTTCGACACAACAGACTTCATCGTTTCATGATCTTTCTCTGGCTGCACCGAGGCAAGAACAGCTGTGTCATTACCCAGAGATTCCATGATGTTTCTTTGTAGTGCCCTTCTTGACCCTATCTCCACAAACACTGTATTCTTTTTTCCTTTGGTTGCTAACCTCACTGCTTGCTCAAAAGCTACTAGCTCACGAATGTTTCTAGCCCAGTATTTCCCTGTGCAGAAATCTCCCTGCTGGACTTCCTTGCCTGTCACTGTTGAGAACAACTCTGTGTCCAGATCATTCACCTGTAAAGAGCCAATTGTCTCCTCAATTTCTGGCAAAATCGGATCCATCATGTGGCTGTGGTACGCAGCAGTGACATCCAGTACACGAAGGAACATATTCTCACTGTCGGCTGAGGTGCTCAGCTCCTCATAAAGGCTCTCAATTGCATTTGCATCACCTGAGAGGGTGCAGGACTGTGGGCTGTTGAAAGCAGCAAGGCAAATTCTACCAGTGTAAAGAGGGAGAAGAGCAGTTACCTCCGATACAGCCATGTTGCTGACCACAAGCATCTTCCCCCCAGTGACTTTGCTCTGGAGAATGCTGCGGAAATAGATGACTTTAACCGCATCATCAAGAGACAGGAGGCCAGAACAGTGAGCGGCTGCAACCTCGCCAACAGAGTGGCCAAGCATTGCATCTGGCTTGACACCCCAGTGTCTGAGTAAGGTGGTAATGCCAACTTGGATAGCAAAGAGGAGTGGTTGGACAACATGTGGCTTGTTGAAGTCACTTCCCTCAAATTCGCTCTCAAGTGTGTCCAAGATGTCCAGCATACTCAGTCTTTTGAAAAGCTGTGCAATCTCTATGATCTTACCTCTGAATACAGGCTCGTGTTTCAGTAGTTGTTTGCACATGCCATGGTAAGTGACACCATTTCCGCAAAAGACAAACACCAACCTCGGATCTGAGTAGGACGGACGAATATTTTTGCCTACAGTGGCACTTAACTTCTCTTTAAGATCGACTGCAGATGAAACAACGATTGCCTTTCTGTATTTATGCTTCAGATGGCTCCTCCTACAAGCTGATGTGTACAACAGAGAATCTAAATCAACTTTGCTACCTGCCTCTAGCTGTTTAATGGTGTCTTCCATCATCAGAGTGAGAGATTTTGGTGAATTTGCCGACATGACAAAGTATTTCTCCTGTTTCCCCCCATTCTTTTGCTCAATGCGTGACTGTTTGTGCTGTTTGACAATGGCGTGTGCATTTGTTCCCCCAAAGCCAAAGTTGTTAACTCCTGCAATTCTTGCACTGGAAGCTTCCCACTTTTCTGCCTCCTTAGGAACTTTAATGTTCAGGGCTTTGGCATCTACACTGGCAGACTCCTCAGAGTAGAAAACTGATGGAACGATGGTCTCGTGCTTCATCATTAAGAGTACCTTAATGAGTCCAGCCACTCCAGCAGCAGATTCTGTATGTCCGATGTTGCCCTTCACAGAGCCGATCCGTAGCGTCTCTGAACCTGGAGGTCTGTTTTTAGCGATGACGTTTGAAATGCTTCCTGCCTCTGTTGGATCTCCAACTGGTGTTCCAGTCCCATGTGCCTCTATATACTGGACATTTTTAAGGTCAGAAGCTGAGTAGAGTCTGCGCAGGAGTTCCTCTTGTTGTGTCATGGAGGGTTTGGTGATTGGAGTGACTGAGTGTCCATCTTGGTTCACCGCTGTTTTGCTGATGATACCCCAGATATTGTCATGGTCTTGTATAGCCTGTAAAGCAAGACTAAAAATGAAACAATGATAGGAGTGTGTTAAACATTGTTAATTATTTATACTAGCCATGATTCTATTCAATGGTAAAGCAAATTTGAAGCAAACTTTTGAAATGTTGCAAAAGATGAAATGTAAATGAGGTTTCCATCAACTGGTTGGGATTGAATAAACTTGGCTGCAGCGTGATCCGCCAGTAAACAGAGTAGAAGAAGTAAAGGTATCAAACCAGAAATGAAACAAGATAGCTTGGCCTTGTAACCAATCTACAATTAAGAATATGGAGAGAGGATTTCAGGAATTTGTTTTAATTGGGCAAGATTTAATTTGTCTTTCATGTCAGCTAGTGTTGGTCATGTTTCATGCTATTAGGAGACAAAAACAATCATTTAAACGTTAAAATCGTGAAGACGGCGACAACGCGAACAGTTGATCAGTCAAGTTAATTAAATGTCCACTACGTCAGCCTATATTCGGCAAAGGCGATTTCATAGTAAAGTTATTACGCTATTTAGTTAGTGGAGAGAAACAGGGCTAACAGGAACTACTAAGTTCTGCCTAATATAACACTATGGGTACTGTTCAATCTTTAAAAAAGCACATTTCTTAGTAATGGGAAGTGAGAATTGTTGCATTTCTATTACTCTGTATATTCTGACCTTTCTCAGCGGCTTGAGGAGAACGACCCCGCAGCCCTCTCCTCTTCCATAACCATCTGCCTTGTTGGAGAAAGGTTTGCTTGTCCCTTCAGGTGAGATCATCTTGGCCTTGCTGAGAGCTACAAACACTCTTGGCTCTATGATACAGTTGACTCCACCGCAAACAGCCATATCACAATCACCTGATAAGACAAAACACATTTTATAGTCTCACATAATAATGTTTGAATGCGCTTTTTAACATGTGTTCTAGTAATTAAAACCACAGGAGTTACTGACATTAGTAAGACACACTGCACAGACCTTGTTTAATGGATTGACAGGCAAGATGGAGAGCCACGAGAGACGACGAGCAGGCACAGTCTATGGACAGCGACGGCCCAGTGAAGTTGAAGATGTAGGAGACTCTGTTTGCTGCAATACTCATGGCAAGCCCCGTGCCGGTCCAGTGGTTGATCACACTCGGGTGCACGTGTGCAGCATTAGTCTCATAATCTCTGTTCATTAGCCCTATAATAAAAGCAACATAGATACTGGTAAGTGCACATAAACTGGCTATTGCATGGAGATTATTTAGATAATTTAATAATTTGAAGAACAGTAGTTAAAATCTGATGGAAATATTACACAAATCTATGTTTAAAAAAAGCCAGTAATTGGCTAGAGTCACCAAAAAACACTCCTGTCCTGGTGCCACTGGCCGTCTCCATAGGAATCCCAGCATTCTCCAACGCCCTGTAGACACACTGAAGGAGCTGTTTTTGTTGAGGGTCCATTTGTTCCACTTCACTGTCACTGATGCCGAAGAACTTGTGGTCAAATTCATTGAACCTGAGAATATTCAAGAACCATTAGATCAAATTTAGTGACTGAAAATTAGATCAGAATCGAATAAATTAGTTGCCTGAAGTGAAACAGCAGTATAACTCAGTGGAAAGCTATTTATCCACAAGCAAAGTTTTAAGTTGGTCCAGAGCACATTCTTTATTTTTGATAATATAAAATCACTTGTAAATATTTATTTAGTTATTTTTTTACCAACTTTTGATTATGTGTTAGTTTTAAAGACCATATATTGAAGGGAAAGTGACAGCACACTGAGCTCTGATCTTTCTCAAGGCAAGTTCAACACCAGTGTCAGATACAGGCCTATATATGTATACATCCCACAGCTGTTGGTAATCCACAATCAGTGACATCATCAACGAGTCACAAGGCTACACCTGAGTTCACCCCAATCACTGAACATGAGAACAAGTTAGGAGAATACATCAACAGTTCTATCCATATATATTTTCAGACAGAAAGAGAGAAACTCTAAAGATTTTGTATGTTCTAAAAATGTTAAGATGTCTCAATGACTCAGTTTATAGAGGACAATCTAAAAGAAAAGCTCCAAAGAAATGGAAACACCTGTTTTAATTTACTCATTACAAAAAAAAGTTATGGTCCCCAGCTAAAGGATCAAACAATAAAGAGAAATGATGGGGTATAAACCACAATAAAATAATAATTTACTCAATATGTAAAAGGTGTATACCCTTATCTTTACACACTTATTTACAAAACACACAAGTAGACCTATCTTAGGTGATATAATAAAGTTTAAAGAGCGTACCCGTCAATGAGAGCAGCCTTGGCCGTGCGGGATTTACCCGCTTTGCTGTCGTCAGGGTCATACCAGCTGGATAAGTCAAATCTCTCTTTGGGAATCGGCACAGAACAGTTTCTTCCATCCACCAGTACCTTCCAGAAATTCTCAAGCCCTTCTCCTATTTGGAAAGATATATATAAATATATAAATATATATAGCAAGTAGATCAGGATAAAAATGTCCTTTCTCTGTATTAAGTATTTAATATTTTCATGTTTTCCCTTAGTTTGCAAACTCAAAGTTAAAGTGAAAAAGGTAGAGATTGTTGAAGTTTTATGAAAAACATAATTAACTTAAACTAAATAAAATACAATGACAAAACATTTTATTTAGTTTTACTAGGGATTAATTTACAAACACTGATAGTTGTTAAAAGGTTGTATGTGTCAAGTGAACACATTTTGATCTGTTCATTTCAGAGCTGATTTAATAATGTTGAAATCATCTAATTTGTCTTTAAATAAAAGTATCGTAAAATAAATTGTGGGAGAGGGATACATCTTAAAATGGCAAATTTGTTGATAAAATATTAAGAAACAGACAAAAAAACCAAGGAAAAACTAAGATCCCGCATTCAAAAGGCTTACCCCCTGGAAAATTGCATCCAATTCCTACCACAGCAATAACGTCTTCAGCTTCCTCCATTCTGACTGAACATCACTGAGAAAGAAAATCAAAAATCTTTACTGCACCATCAGGTCTCTCTTTCTACCCGGCAACATCACATCCAGAAACAAAAGTGTTTAGCATTCTTTAAAACCTTAGTAATTAGTCCCGTTGTGTCATGCACCGGTGCATCCTTACATCCATCTTTCGTTTGCCTTTTTCCCTCAGTGATGGTATCACTGTCGCCTGATTCTTATAGGCAGCTTCTTTTCTTTATGAAACATTAATGATTGATTGCGTTCGTGTCCATGGAGATGAAGGACTCCAGTGCACACATTTATGGCCTTGCAAATGATTAGACCAAGTTTAATGAGTGAATCAATATGTTATCTGACGTTGGGGTGACTCTGGGTCTCGTTTCATTGAAGTTTATGGCAGTTATACCATAACTAACAATCAAACAATCGCTCATGGAAAATGTGAAGTTTAGAAGGGGAACGTTTTTAAATTTGAACTCACAACTTTGTTAAGCTAAAAATCTTAATTTACCACACTTTATTTACGAAACACTGAGAATTAACGAGGCAACAATGCTATTAATACTTTATTGCGTTATGTATTCAACACGTTTAGGAGGAGTGTGGCCTTAATTCACCTTCCATTAGCTTTATGTCGTGATTAGATACGTTGAGTTCAAAGTAGATGTTTAAAGATTCACTCCGATAAACTCTGGAAAACATGGAGGTTTTTAATAACAAGACATCATCTTCAGATGTCTTTACGCCATCAAATAGACCCTCTGCTTCTCTTCACACACAATGCAATTATATGTATAATTTATTACATAAATGACAATGTATGCAGGGTTACCTTTAGACACGTTATGCAACTAATGATTACCATATTCTCATGGGAAAAAGACAAAGACAACTTATAAGCACTTGGTATACGTAGAAATGATTGTAAACTTTTAACAATGTTCTCAAAGGTACCATGTTTAATTTAATTTCTACTGTTTTTCAAAGTCAAATTAGTGATTTAGTTTTTCTAAAACTAATCAAAAGAGCCTCACACGCTTCCACAACATTACATTGCTGGTTTAATAGTTTGATATTTTGATAAATGGAGTATTATAAAACGCTGTATAAAGCAGCATCAAAGAAAAACACAGCTTTAGTTTTCATGATGGTCGTTTTAGCTGCAGCTACCTTTGTAAGTTCCCAGTCCAGTCCTGCACATATGGGGCTGTTATCTCTGTTTTATTGACCTTCATCATTCCACTGAAAGCACACCGAGATCATAGGGTGGTATTACAGTTATTAACTGTGATTGTCTTTATTGCTCTTTGTCAAAAAAAGGTGACCAAGTTCAGAGGTAAGATCAGGGCGAAAGTATTTGGGAAAAGCAACATGTGCCAGTCTGTTATTGAGGACATTTATGTAACAGCTAATAAACTAATATTTAACTTACTAACCTCACATGTTGGTTGTTAGCGGCAGGGCCTATGCAAAATAACAAAAAACTAATGAAACTATGTCTTAACTGTTTCCAAATGACTAACTAGTTGCTTTAAGTAGTAGAAAATGCTAACAACAAATATATAGAACCAAAATAAGTGGAGAAGATATACATTAATATATTAAAATGACAATTCATGAAGTTACATTAGTGCTAGCTGTTCACTTTTTCCACTGTAAATAACTGTGTTGTTGACCAAAATGTGTTTCTTATATCTTGTATCCACTTAATTGAAATATAAATTGCATGCAAGTAGGAACAAAAACAAAAGGATGGAGTGTAACACTTGGTTTAATGCCAAACAATACAGAAAAACATTAGTGACATGAAGAAAAACCTGTTTACACATTTTAGGAATTATTCCACGATTATATTCGAATCTCCACTACAAAGCTATTAAAAAAGGTATAGAAAAGTATTTAAGATAGTGATAATTTTGTAAATTAGAATCTTAATCTTTATATATGTTCAATCATATAATTAGTATTTTCTTTATTAAAAATAGTGCCATGAGTGTTATGTGTAATTAGTATATTAGTTTGTAATTAAACACATAAAAAGTGCTGGAAAAAACCCCATATCGAGATAATGATTTGACAATGCAGTGTAATATATTGCAAAGAAATCACTGTGATCTGAGGGATTGTATTTTGAATCCATGTTGATTTATTCCCACGTTACCGATAGCAACTGACAGCTCAAGTCCCACAACTTCTGCGCCAGGACGTCGTCTTTACCAGCAGCCGAGCAGTTGGCAGGAGCGCAGTCGCTGGAAGGAAAGACATATAAGATGAGCGATGACAATTTTTTTTATGAATCACCTCTTTCATACATTCAGTTTGGTCCTGCGTGATTCAATGCACAATAACTTTAAGGTTCAGCTCCTCTCTGTGTTAGAATTCTATGCTGTTTTGAATGGGAAGTGATTTTTTCGATGTATTTTAAAGTATATCTATTAAGCAAATAATAAATGTCTTCTTGTAAATAAAATTATAATCTAAAAGCCAACTGTTGTATCGTGTAAAAGTATTTCATTTGCAGGAATTTGCAACATTAACAAAGCCATGTAGAAGTTATATTAGTGCCTCTGACTGACTACTTTCACTAGATAGCTCATATTTATGTAAAACTGAATTACCCACACACCAATAAATCTTTTATCAGTTAGGTTACTGTATTGTATATCAGCTGATTGGTTCCTCTGGGAGGTTGCAATGGAAAAATCCAAAAGGTTAAGCAATAACTAACAGGATTAATACTAATTGTGTATGATCTGTTTTTAATGTCAGGCTCGAAACATATTTCAATGATTAAATATACATCACTATATAAAAAAAACATTAATTAATTACATATTTATTCGAGAAGAAGATAATTCACAGCTTGTAGACTGTGATAAGTGTGATAAGTGTGATACGATCACATGATCAAATAGAGACTTGACATTGGACAACATCAAAATAGAGGTTTCCCATCATCACTGCAAATCTGTATATGAAAAAAATACCCCCTAAATAGAAATTATTAATTTAATTTAATTTAATAGTTTATAGTCTTTTATAGTATATGAAGATTAAGCAGCAAATCATTTTGTTATAGATTGCTAAGGATTATTTTACCCCCAAAAAAAGAGAAACATGATGGTCAATGGGTTTCCTTTTGGAGTAAATATGAATCAAATGATAAAGCCTTGCTCTTCACTCAACATATTGTTGTAGGTTCGGCTCTCTCTAAGGGAACTGGGAATTGCTGTTTCAAGACATCACAAGTTCAACATCTTCTTGACCTCCAAAAAGGCATCAGATGTTTTTGACAAGAAATTTTTGATGAGCTTCATGTCTAAACAAAGTGTACCTGTAGTATCCACCGCTCTCTTTCACCAGCGACGGTTCCACTGCGCAGTAGATGCTCGTCTGAGCTCCCTGGGAGGAGTTTTTGGTGAACGGACTGACTATCTTCATGGCAAACTGCTGAGGGCCGCTCAGGTGACGCCACAAATCCGTCTGGACGACTCCAGGGTGGAGAGAATACGTCGTCACGCCTGTGCCTGAAAGACCCGTCAACACTGGATTACTGTCACTGTACGACATGAGAGGAGATTAATAATGGAATATTTGGGGTTAAAATGCAGACCTTCTAGTTTCTTAGCCAACGTGCGGGTGAAGAGGACGTTGGCCAGCTTGCTCTGAGAGTAGGCTGCCTTCTTGTCGTAGCCCTTCTCGCTGTTGATGTCTTCGAGATTGATGGAGCCCCAGGAGTGAGCCATGGAGGACACCGTGATAATCCTGGCCGGGGCCGATCTTTTAATCAGGTCGATCAGCAAATGTGTCAACAGGAAGTGACCTGGAGGACAAAGGAGATGACTTTCATATCGAGTTCCAAAAAGAATAATGATAATATTGTATCTTACAACTGTTATGCATTTTGTTTTACATTAACAGGCTTGAGAAACGGCATAGAAAGACCTGGTACAGGCTTTGATATCCAGAATCTACATCTACAGACACAAAATCAAACAGTTCTTCTAACGCCTCTGACGTCTGACAAAGACAATTGACCTAAGGGTTTTTAATATAGATTTTCACCTTTAAAATAATGTCAATATTAGTGGAAATAATTGACTTAATGTGACTTAGAAATAGCTGTTGATTCAACTTGTCTGCCACAATTATTCAGAAATGAAATATAAATTAATAAGGCAAAACAGTGGTGTTCAAAGATATTGCTTTCACACTTGTAGCAGGTGACTTTATATCCTCTCATACTTCAGCTGTCTACTGGTTATAATAATCACTATAATCAGTTCCAGTTCTACGGTGTACTTATCTTAAAATGTAATTCTACCAACTACCTTTACAAAGGGTATGATTTTGAAACTGAAAGGGAGAAGTTGTCTGACGTTAGAGGTCATTCTGCAGGCTGTAGAACGTGGTGCTTTGGAGCTGTGTTTCGTTATGCTGCAATGTGTTTGTAATATTGGTTTAACCTCATTGATAATCAGTAAATGAGACAAAATATAGATGTTGAAACACTCCATTTCATTTTGCAGCACAAATGTGTCCTGATATACAAATTACTAGGTTGTTTTATTAATATTTATGCAACGTTTCGGGTATTTGGTTGAACTGACACTCAGCAGGAAATAATGTCAAGTACATGTCAGCATATTTGAATATTGCTTTGAATCTATTTATATCTTTGTCAATACATTTAAGACAAAAAAAATGAAAAATTCCTCAGTTATATTTAGTTATTCTTCTTAATTTCAACCTATTAATAGGAAGCCTTGAGTGGCAACGTGAATTTTCTTCATTAAATAATATTTTCATACCAATAGTGTATTCAAATAAAACTTTTGACAGGAAGTTTGTAAAACTTGGGTCTATAAACCTTTGAAGTCTTCTCAGACACCAGAGCAAGTTCTAATATCAACAGCGATAAATATTTAACAGCAAAAGGAAGTTTCTGCTCGATCAGTGCTTCACAAACTTTTTTTTTCTCATGGCAACTATTTAAAAATGAGAGAAGAGGATTTGTGAGTTAAATGACCATTTCTGATGCAGTAATGGTCATTTAACTCACAAATCTTCTATTTTTTTAATATAATTTTAATACTATATAATTATATAATTTTTCTTATATAATCCTGAAATAACCACCCATTTAGAAGAGATGTGCGTTTGATAAATCACATATTTGTTTGGTGTTTTTTGAAAACATATACACATGTTAAATACTTTATTTAGGTGGAGTCAACAGTCTTTCTCGTCTTATCGTTTCCTCTCATCAGTAAAACAAACAGAATGTATGCTGGACTTTCCTGTACTAGACTTTATCAGAACGATATGAATATGCAGGCTCCCTCATGTGGCCAAAACGTGTATTACAGATACAAAACCTAACTGAAGAATGATAGGATGCTTTTTTTATTCTGCTATGTATTTAGTGACCCTAATAAAATCTCCTGCACCTGTGGGTCCCAAACAAATCTTTTGTAATGACTGTGCTAAATAATAGCGTACATTAGAGGGCTGTATACAGGTGATTGTGAGAGGTTTTAAAGTGACTTAGAAATCTTATTTTTTTCTAAATATCTGTTTATGTATAAGTTTTGTCATAATTTAAGAAAGTTCGCCCAAAATTTGCCATAACAGCGTTCGATTTACTCTTATCATATCCAAAAGTATCACAATATAAATGTGACGGCGAAACCAAAGTACTGTTTTGTAATATATTAGATTTAGTGAGAACACAAGCAGCCAACTGTCCTAGTGGACAGTATACTTATGGACATTTATTTGAATGCATCGCCCAGTTGGAGACATGACTGATACGAGTTTGTGAACACTGAAAGCTAAACTTGTAGCTTCAGTTATATGTGTGCAAAACAACTAAATAGGTTTCTCTGACACAGTTTGCTCTGCTTAAAAACAGAGCAAAGTGTCTGCAGAAACTCATTTATAATAGATTTGAAATAAATTCTATTTAATAAGTAACCATACTAGTAATAGTTTGGGCAGTCAGACACTAGTTGGTGTATTCAGTCCAGGAAAGTCTATTCTTGACTCACACATCTTTCACTTCTTTCCTCACGACACAGTTAAAAGACTACAAAGTTTTATTTACCAAAGTGATTGACACCGATCTGCATCTCAAAGCCGTCAGTTGTTTTCCCGTAAGGACAAACCATCACACCGGCGTTGTTGATGAGGATGTTGAGCTTTGGCTCTCCTGTAGAAAAAAGGACATTAAGAAGTTAAGTGTTTTCTGGCTTGTTTAAAGTCTCTCTATGTGTGTTTTTTTTCTAAGAAATACTTTGGTTCACCTTTGTTGATGGCTTCAGCGAATTCTCTAATCGACTTGGTATCTGCCAAGTCGAGTTTCATGCAAACAACATTTTCGCTGCCTGAGATTTCAGTGACTTCTTTCACAGCGGCCTCTCCTCGCTCCATATCCCTGCATGCCATGATGACCTTTGCCCCTAAACAGAAAAATAAACAGTAGTGAAATACAGGAGCATAAGCAATGGGTGAAGAGCACCTCCTCGTGACAAAATGTGTACTTGATGTGTGCTGTATTTCAAAGAGAGAAAGCTTAAATACGAACACAGGAAGTTGGGCAAATACTTTTCTTAGAAATAACAAGATGACCTATTAAATATCTGTTAATTAAAAGGGTTTCAACAAAGTTCAGTTTAAAAGATATGCTGTAGTTGAATGAGAAGGTGTGTCCAAACTTTTGACTGGTACTGTACTTCGCCCTGAACTCAAGCGATATTGTGTTTAACTCCACCCACATTCTTCATATTTTCAAGTAAATTTTCTGTGGAGCTTCGTATGTGACTTTGGTCTATTTAGGGTGAAAAAAACATTTGCATTTTAAATTTTCTACAAGCATAAACACTGATGCATTTGACAAATTTGGCTTATTTTGTATTATTGAAGAAAGAAAACAGCAGTACATCATTTCCACATCCCTCCATGTGTTTTGCTATCAGTGCAGAGACTAAGGTATCTTATCAGCACTAATCACATCCATTAAAGTCAAATAAACCAGTAATAAAACCAGTAATAAACATGATGCAAGGGGCGGCTGTGGCGTAGTGGAGAGCAAGGTAGTTCTCCAATCAGAGGGTCGGTGGTTCGATACCCGGCTTCGGCAGTCGATGTGTCCTTGTGATGGTGGCACCTTGCATGGTAGCCTGTCATCAGGGTGTGAATGGGTGAATGATATGTAATATACTACTGATTGTAAGTCGCTTTGGATAAAAGCGTCTGCTAAATGACTGTAATGTAATGTAATGTAATGTAATGTAATGTAATGAGTGTAATGGGACCAGGGTGAAGGGTCAGCCTCACCTCTCTTGGCCAGGTCAATGGCTGTCTCCTTGCCAATCCCAGTGTTGGCCCCGGTGATGATAACAGTTTTGTCCTCCAGCCTCTCTGCAGAGGACCAGGCAGCCCGGAAGATGCTTCTGTGGTGTTGGGAAATCAGTGTGACTCAACCATTAGTTACTTAACAAAGCAGAAAATCTGGGTGTGTTATGAACAATGAGAAAGCAAATATAGCTGCTACAAGAAAATGAATTAATAGCTCCAAACTAATGCAAAGAAAACTGTAACAAAACAATTCAATTGTGACCAAAACTGGCTTGTTTATGAGTGAAAGTACACACTTTATTCAGACTTTTTGAGTGTTTTCATGATTAAAAAGGAGTTTTTCTACCTTAATGCGTCCATCTTTCTTTAGTAAAGCAGTCAGGTGGTTATCTGATGTATCAACTAACTAAAAAACTGATATTATATCTCAGTTTTAACAGCACAGCAGTCACAGAAGTCTTAAGAAGGCGTCAGGTTGAAATTTGTCAATGCGGAAATGCCCATATTGTCACATTTCATCGGCTGTGATTTCAGCCAATCAGATGCAGCGAATTCACTTTGGGTCAACGCTGATTGGTTGAGCTATAAGCCCATCCCATGAGGAGTGTTCGATTATGAGTACGGGCTGGGCCGGACGGGTGGGGTGCACAGCAATTAAAGGGACCACATTTGTGACACCTTTGTTATTTTTCTTTGAATAATAATAATAATAATAATAATAATAATAATAATAATAATAATAATAATAATAATAATAATAATAATAATAAAAATAAAAATAATAGTAATAACAATAATAATTAATAATAATAATAATAATAATAATTACAATAATAATAACAATAACAATAATATTAATTATAATAACAATAACAATAATAATTGCAACAATAATAATAAAAACAATAAAAACAATAACAACAACAATAATAATATTATTATTATAAGTAATAGTATTATTATTATTTATTAGTATTACATTACATTACATTACATTACAGTCATTTAGCAGACGCTTTTATCCAAAGCGACTTACAGGAAGTTCCCTGTTTTTATTATTATTATTATTATTATTATTATTATTATTATTATTATTATTATTATTATTATTATAGTAATAATAACAATACTTTTAATAATAATGAAATGTTTTTTTTAACCTACAATGGCTCCTTCATAGTTTATTCAAAGTTGTATTAATTATAATTATAATAACAACAAGAACAATTATTATGATCATTATTATATTGTACATATTGTAGTGATTTATTTCTTTTAACTCTGATATTTTTCAATAATTAAGTCCAATATAATTTAAATAAAAATGAATAAATAGATTTACATAAAAATGAAAGAATAAATAATACCAAAAACTCAATATTCAGCAGGTCATAATGTTTTCTTCTTTATGTTTTAATGATATCAAATAAATAAACAATACTAATTAATAGTCAGGTCATTAACTTTGTAGTCTGTAAACTGATGTAGCATAACTGTTTGTGCCTGTGTGTTTAAAATCACAGCACATGTACTATTTATTATTGCCTTCTTTAAAACACTTAGTGTATTGCATCCAATATAAGCCAATAAAAGCTATAAAAACAAAGCACACCCACTTGCTTTCTAGAAAGAAAATTCCCATCATTCCTCAGTATTTCTCTCTCCAGCAGGTGGCATCCAATGACCATCTTTCACCACGAATCAGCTGAGGGAGCCTGTTTCACTGTGACACCGGCCCTGTGTTACTGTGTTATGTCTCTAGACAGATTAACAGGTTGGTATTTGGGTAAATCGTGTCCTTGGCACAGATCTCAACTCTGTTGGCAAATAATTAGCTGTAAACAGAAATGACTCATCAAAGTTTCACAATAAAAAAAAACAACAGCTTGAATGGTTTACTCATAGGCTACAGACACTATCACAGCGTACAGTGGGATGACATGGTGGACGAAGGTCATTAGAACAGGAAACACTGTGCCATCATCAGCTGATTGTGCTTAAGCAAACATTTCCTTCCCTTTTCTCTGTGAGAGTCAGTAAAGGAGTGTACGGGTGTGTGTTATGTGTGTGTGTGCTTATATGTGCAGAGTAAAAGACAGATATAGGTGTGTGTTCATGTAAATATGGGACATAATTGGACTCACACTGATTGGGGAAACAACCAAGGAGTCCAAATCAAGTTTTATCTGCACTTTTCCTGATTGTATCCTCTTCACCTCCCCTCTTTTACTTCCTTTTCCATGTTTATTTAAGCAACAAGTGGTGGTCAGCGGTACAGGAAGTGGTTGTAAGTGGATTCATTTCTCATTTACTGTATGAAAACATGACTTATTGTGACTACCTCTCAGAAAAATCATCTTGTTATGTGACTTTCAACTCATGTTTGATTTTATTATATGATACAAGAACATCTGCCTATGTGTCCCCCCTTTTCATATTTGCTATTGTTGATGGGCTACTGTTTTGTCATTAGTGGCAAAAAATAAACATGAGACATAACAGTTTACCTAAACTATTACTGGCGCCGCATTAGCAGCTTCCCAGAGGCCAAAGACAATGGAGAGGCAGGAGGATGCACTGAATAAACTATGAGAACAATCCATCAGCTATAATGGGAATATTAACTTTACTTTGGCAGATGGGAGGAAAGAGGATGTGTTTTTTATTTAAATTTTTTTATGCAGAGGGGAGAAAACAAAAATAAACAAGTGAGTTGCAGAAGGAGAACAACTTATGATTGTGAAAGTTGGTGACTCGGCTTAAACAAGTGAGAGCAGAAGGAGAACAACTTATGATTGTGAAATTTGGTGACTCGGCTTAAAAAGTTATGAACTTGTTGACTTTAACAAACCATACGAAGAATGTGTAACATAATCCAAATTACTGGGTCACTATGCTGCTATGGAATTTATGAAAAGGGGTTAACATACAAACGGCATCTTGCAGAAACCTTTCATTTATACTTTAATGGCTTTCATCATGTCATATTCATTTCAGAGCAACAACAATACAGATAATAATGAACAAATCTAACATAAAAGCTCACTTTATTGCCATTTCAACTAAAAACAAAAGGTACAGAATATGCTATAATAAGAAAACAATTAAAAATATTCTGTAGGTAAGCATAGAAAAAAGATCAAAACTTAAATTTACCCTTTAGACATACAATACACAATAAAACTCATAATGATATGCTTTTTCCACAGAAAAAGTTTATTCATCTTGATCTTTTTTCTGAACAGTTTATGAGTTTTACATTGTTCACATAGAAAGGCACAAGCATGTATTAATACAAAAGGACATATACAAAAATATGTAATTTTTCAATCTGGCATCAGGCAGTCAATTGTATTAACTTCATAAAATGAGAACAAAAAATACAGAAAAGAAAAAATAATCCACCCACACAGTCCAATCCAACCATTTTCTCCATTTTACTTCCATAAAATGCTACTTTTAAAACTCTGCACAAACATCTTTCTGCAAATTAAAGGTCACTTACCTAAGTGTTTGAGTTTAAGGGGACTTTAAATAATCAAACGTTTAAATCTAGAAAAAGTCCTTTTCATGAAACTGAGTTCTTCTAAAGACTGACTTTGGAAGTGGGATACGCTTAGGCTGAAGTTCCACAATAAACAGCATAAAATATAGTGATTTAGGGAATAACTATGTTTAAGAAAACCTCCTTCTCCTTCCTTCTTGTCCTTCAAAAGAGGTCAGTAGCAGAGCTGGCAGAGTGAGCAGCCCCACTGTTTAGATTATAACATATCTCTCCAAGGTCACAACCCTCACTCAGCAGTCTGGCTTGTTCAGAGAGTTCTAATCTCCAAAACCTCATAATTATTCTGAAGCTATGGGACACGATAAACATCTCCGAGTGTCCCGATCTCCTGTCTCACCTTTACTGTTCAGACAAACCTTTATTAGTTGGTCCATCGCTCACATTCTGTTTAGTCTGGATAAATCTGCTGCACCAACCCCCCGTCATGCTTCTGTATTTAGTTTCTCGCCCTCTTAGCCTCCCTCACCTCTTGGAGCGGTTATATAACACATAAACGGTGCCATTCATTTTGCTCAGACTGTTCCTCTTTACTGATCCAATCTCAGACGTGTAATGGCTTTTGCAACTGCTGCTCCTTTTCCCGGCGATACGGATCTATACCTTCATAATTACAGTCCTCTTTTGAAACAGGAGGTTCTGCCTTCATCTCACCACTGCACTGTTGACAGAAACACACTGCAGCGTTTAGCTCGGCCATCAGTGTCCTTCATAATTAGACTAAAGACTTTTTTTTTTTCTCAACAGTATTTGTTTTTTCTGGAGAAATCAGCACAAAGATGCAAAAAAAGAAGGTCATTTAAAGGTTGTCCTGTTTGATGCAGCCCAGAGTTGATTCATGAGTGTTTCCTCCCTCGTGTATCTAAACATACAACATGTTTGTGTAAAAAAAACAAAGAACAAGGTTCATGTTACATAACTGCTCCCCCTTAGGGGCTCAAATCTGCATTTTGGTATAAATGTACAGTTTGTATTCCTTGCACAAAGCTCAAATTGATCTGCACTCCTTATTCTAGACTTCCACTTAAATTACATTAACAAAACTAAAATCAGAGGTCAAAACTCCAGCGACACTCAAAACTTTATTTTTATTTCCATTCATTCATTAAATGTTCTTTTGGTTATATGTTGACTGAACTTTAAACATGGACTAGCAAGCCAATAAAAGTGCAGTAAACGGGTAGATCTTGTCTGGTCATGGAAAATTACTTTACAAACACATGTAAATCTCACAAAATGAAAAGCCCCTGAAGATGTATTTCTAAGTTACATAAAATATGCATTAATGATTAAATTATATATATTTACAGTTAAACAATCAAAAGCTCAGCTTGTCTGCTTTTACAAGAATATGTGGGTTTGATTTGATCAGATTTAATTGGCAGCATTAAAAAAGAAAAGTTACATCAGACCAGGGAGTAAAACACATAATAAATGGAAAATACAGAAAAATGCTCATCATGAAATCACTAAATCGGTTGCAGAATATTTTTTGCTGATATAAGATGCCATCCCTTTTGTAGTTAGAAGCCAATTGATAAAATAGGTTTGCAGGCCCTTTAATTCTGACATATACCAGTAAAGATGCACCAGAAGCACAAATCAGCTTTCTGCAGATATCCACCTTTCATGTCCACCTTTTGATCTTCACTGTTTCATCTCAGTGGCATCATGAATCATCACAGCTGAACCTCTGTGTCACTTTATCACAGAAAATTGTGCGACAGAGAGCAGCATCAGTGTCAATGTTGAGCTTCAACAACAACCTAAAGCCATTAATGTGCTCTGTGCTCCGTCCATCAAAGAGATAATTCAAGATTGACGCAAGATGGCACTGTGGTGGATTTGGGTTGTGTTGCCCTTTGAGGGTGAGCAGACAGTCATCAGGGCCCCCGCTATGAGCCCCAGGGAACAGGCGCTAAGTGCTATTTATAGAGCCGTCTCAATGAGTCAATACTGTAGTTCAGAGCTGTGCAAGTGAGCTCGTTAGGGGGGGAAAGAGCATTGCTTTAATAGCTGCTTTATGACATTTATAGCAGCATATTTCAGTGTAAAAAGATCTAAACTAATAGATTTGGGATGAAAGGTTAGCATTTTTTTGCATCAGTGGACTGTACCAAGAGAATAAGTAGGCATAATAATAATATAATATTCTTTATCAAGATGTTTTTTAAGGAACTTGCTTGAAATTCAATTCAGTTAAAGGGGAGTTAGGCATTTAAGACCTCTACTGGTGACTGACTAAAGCCTCCAGTGTCACTTATAACAGTCACATCTTTGCAATTATGTTTTCCCCAAGGAATATATAAAAGAATGTATGTGGTCATTGCGTCACCGATCGCATTGGTGTCAGGCCGGTAGTATTCATGCATTTGATTGTGATAGAGCATCTTCGTTATCAATAGCTAAACAACCATCAAACTGTTAATGCTACTAAATAATATTCGGGAGAGCTCTCTTTATTGTCTGGAGGTGGCGCTAATGAGCAAATTTTACAACTTTTTCTCTCTATGAATCGAGTTATTTATGCCCGTAATTGTTACTTCGTTCGTCAGTGAGCTAAGCTAGCATTTTCACTTAGTTTGGTTAATGTTAGCCAGCAATATATATATGTTGACACGTCCTACATTAATTTGGAATCAAACTGTTAACGTAAGTACAAATGAATCGTCGCAAAAGATGTAAAAGAAACAGACAGGAAGCTGCAGTATTGGTTGTTGATTTCTAATTTAACAGCCTCTCTAGCTTGATTGTTGTCAAGACTTATGTGTATGCTACATAATGATATAGGCTCAATGACTGGTATGAATCATTGAGGCCAACTGCAGGCATTGTAGCATAAAGTCAAGTCCTATATTTACCAAACTATGACAGGCCATATCAACGAGTCCAACCAGTTATAATAGAATCATCAGTCAACATCACATAATGTGTTTTATTTTTGTATTTGGTGGAATCATTTTTCACTCACAGGTGAAACCACACAGATATGATGGTTTATAGTGGGATAAACTTCAGCAGGACTGGCACCAATGCAAAAGTCCTCCTTTTATAGGTTCCTTGGTTTTCCCTTGTTTTGATTTAACAAACTCATGTCATTGCACTAAATCTCTGTACTGCTCAAACTGCAACTAGTTCAGGGAGCGTTTGAAATGCCAATTATTTGGCACTTATTTGTTTCTTTACCGGTACTGCTCTCAAGCTGTTTTTAGATCACTACAGACATGCTGCTCCATAAATAACAGAGCCCTGGCCTTTTGGGGGGGTTCTATTTCATTCATTACAATAATGTTTATGCAATCTGACAGCTGACAATCTTGTTTTTTTGTCACATAAATGACTTCTTGTTGGATCTGTTACTGTTTTATGATGTTCCTGTTGTGTGAGAATCCTTTTTCTTACCCTTTCACAAGCATGTGTGGTAACTGAGCCTGTACTATCTTTACATGTCCTCTCCGTGACACTTTTATTCCCCTTGTCGTCCCAGATGTCACCTTTGCCAAATACTATAAGTAGGAGCGGCACACTAATTATATCTTTCAGCCTTCAGAGTCTAATTTATTATTTTACACAAGCCAATATAATATATCAACCAGTATGGATCAGTAAGCACTTTATCAATATTCTTTAATTGCATTGCTTTTTCGTTGCTGCATTAGTAAAACCTTCGGAGCTGGATCCAGTGACAGCTTCCTTTTCCTGCAGACATACAGTATCAGGTGCAGCTCCAGTATGGAGTATGAACCTTATCCAGTACTTAGTGAAAGAAGATCTACAGCAATGCATCACACTCACCCTTCAGCAGCTGAGCAATTGGTCTCAACAGCAGCAGCCACAGTGAAACTCTCAGGCTTCATGACCTGATCCGTGTGATGAACCGATGTGTAGTCAACTCTGTGTGACCCGGAGTATTTGTGAGTGGCCATAAACAATAAAAGCATGAATGAATGAAAGGTGATACGGTTGTTAATGTTAGGGCTGTCTGAAATCAAAAATACATAACAAAATAAGAAAGAAAACTGTAGTATTCTTTTCTGCATGTCACACATTTTTAATGCTTTTATACTCCTAAATCTAAGAAAATCTTCAGGACAGAATTATTTATAACCCAGTTGTTCGTAGTGTCCATTGTTCCAACAGCACCTGCTCTCATGATTTACAGAATATCTCATAATTCACCAGAAGAAGTGGGAGCAATATATCTTTAGCATCTATAATTTGCTTGTCATATCACCCTGATATTAACAATTATTAATTCAGTTGCAATTATGTTTGTTTCTAGGAGTGAATCTTATCTTGTAGCCCCAGTAATCAGGGTTTAGACAGAGCCAAAGGGAAGTAACAGCTGCAAGCTTTCTGATGAATGACTCTGTCAGGACTGTTGGGAAAATGCATCAATGTGGGCTTCTTTCCATTGCTAATCATAAGGCATTCAAATGCTAACTAAGCAAATGACTATCTGTTGGTCTGGATGATTTTGCATTGCCTGGAAGTACTGTGGTTTTATTTGGTGTGCTAATGAATAAAACCAATGTTCGTCCTTGACCCATTTGATCTCAACCCTCAGTCTGTCTATATCTGTATCTATGGTTTGTTTTGCCGTCTTATATCTAACCATTTTGTTAAGGCCAGAATCACCAAATCAACACATAATTTACCGGTCTGAAGGAATAGCACTGATTATGCATAATATGTATAACAACTGGTTTAACAATTTATGGTGCACTATCGGCATGTGATGTTTCTTAAATGTATACTCCTCAAGATCTTCATTTTGCTATACATGCTCACATTTCAATAATGTAGAGGAGACATATTATTATCTTGTCCCTAAATCAATCAAAATCTTAACACAACACTGACATATTATCTCCTTTTGTGGCAAGAGTGTTAGCAAACAGCTTCTTATTTACACGTCCAGCAGACACGCATGAACATTATCATTCATTTGGAGTCAAGCAGGTCCAATATTTACTCTCCTTTAAACTCTGTTTTTGGTCTCCACCAGCTGCTGAGGGGCATTTTTGGTTGTCCTCCGTTTGGGAGACTGCGAGTTTGAAATGTAATATCAGTCTTACAAACTGGGGTGGGGAGTGTCATAATCCAGATACTCCATTTAAGGCTATTGGTTTATTAGCTTAAATTTATGTGCTTAGATTTTTTCCAAACAACCATAATTTGCCTTTGCAATTTTCATGCTACTGCTTATCAGTAACTTGATAGCAACATTCAAGCATACATCGTGACAAAGATACTTGGTACTATCAACCCGTTCTCATTCCCAACGCGTCACATACGGACCACTTGGCTACCTGGTTAGGTTTAGTATAAGACCGTGATTTGGGTTACAATTAATATATATTTTTTTAGTGGTCTATTTACGTAGGCTTCATTATTTCACATGATATAAGTTGAGTACTTCATGTAATGTACTTATGTGACTTCAGTTAAATCCCAATTAACTTTTGGTTTAAAAGAAACATACACTGGTCTCCCGAGTGAAAGTCCTGTGTTTGTTTGACCCTTATGTTTATTCATACTTCATCACCTGACTTCCAGAGTATTTCCTTTAGCGTCTAATGTTGCTACGGATAATTAAACTCAGACGCTAAAGCATGGCTTGTGCTTCGATATGAGGTAGAGAGCACCGTGGGAAATTGTTGGTATTTGACGCCCTGGGAAGGAGACTGTGAAGTAACATCTTGTAATGCTCAGTCATTTAATGTAAAGATTTCTTAATGTATTTTTAAGTTTGTTTATTTACATGCTGCAATTCAGACTGTTGAAAGTAAATAGTCACTTACATTAATCATGTCATTACACAGAAACAAAGTACATCCTGTGCATTTTTTTTTTTTTGGGGGGGGGGAGGTCATTTTGCAGTCAAACACCACACACAAACAGAGAGACATGCAGGCCCCCAAAACACAGCGAGCACATTTGGTCCGACGGCAGGGATTGTGATGGATGAGTGGCATGAAAGAACATTTGACACGGGGAATTATAACGGCTCCCTCTTACAACAGAAAACAGCTCTGACCTCTCCTGTCCTCTTCCTGTGCCCAACAGGCTTCTCTGACAGACGGGGTCCAAAATATGCACAAAGTGAGTCCAGATGATTCATTTGGAGCAACGGGATTGGGGACACTGTTTTATGTAATCGGAGTGGAGTTACATTACAGACACAAATGACGACAAAGCACACGTCTGTGTTTGAGGTGAAACGTTGCACTGTTAAGGGAGAATGATAAGAATGATCTGGTAAATGTTTAAGTTGAGAGTTTTGTTTTCTTTAGGGTTCTTTTGTGTATACTAGAGGAGAAATGTCAGCATTGAAGATATGTGGAGGAAGTACATGAGGTAAAGTCTTTACACATCTGTTCATGGTATGTTCACTGACAGCCGGTTAATCACATAAATAATGATGGTAGCATGCACATGTTTCTTTAAACCGCTCTTAGGGAGTTCAATATTTTTAAATTGAAGTTTCAATGAACTCCACCAGGACACAGATTGGATTTCATCTGTTTTCCTTTCAGGGATTACATTATGTAAGACCTCACATAATCACAATTTGTATTTAAACTAGATTTCAGCACCGATCAAGTGGATTAAAAAGGGCTCACAGGCTGAACATAAAGCCACACTGCAGTATGCCACCAAGTTTAGCACCATCCATCTATTTACTTTACTTTAAAACAGCATTTTACTGTTGTTAATATTAGTTTATTTTAATAATGACTCTTATAAAGTTTTATCAGTGAGATGTAAGGACCTGAATGCTGCACTGTTCTTGCTCTTTTTGCAGCCTCGCTTCAAAAAACTTGGAAATTTGCCATAATTGTACACTGTGGTGCATTCACTACTAGGTGTTATGTCAAACACTGCACCGTACTGTATATATGTGTATACACAACACACACACATACTGTACATACACAGAGAGTCATTCCTCCCAGTTGCATTGCGGTCATCAACATCTCTGAGGAAAAATACTCGACATCTAACACACACAGAAGATGAAGAATGGCTTCTATGAATAGACTCAAACACATTATGCTCCTCAGTGTTATCATGCAAGGCACGTCTCCTCTGCACAGATTTGTCATTGTCAAATGGGAGAAGTGGTCCATTACAAAAGCAGCGCAAGGAGCTCTTTGCTATTCACCGGACACATTCACCAAAAAATGAGCTGCAGAGCCTGAGGGGGGCTGAAAACTGGACTTTCAAAAGAAAACTGAGCAGGAGCACATGGCGGAGAGAGGACCTCGCAGGGTTCATATGCATCTGAATGAAGGAGTGACACTCCGGGTTTAAGCTGTGATCCTTGACGCTTCTTTTCAGTCCTGCAGAAATGAAAAGGTCCAGCCATGGACTATTGATATTCCATTCATGTCCTTGGGTGCCTGTCCCCGAGCGGATTTCAGGTTTTAGCAGATGTTCAACACAAACCATCACCATGGAGGTTATTGTATAAACATGTTCGTTGACCAACTGCAACAGGCCGGTACCTTATGGATTCATTGTGGTTTTTCTTTTGTTTCACAAATTCCCTTTTCGAGAGATTTCCAAAATACAAATAACATTATACATTTCTCATTGGTATTGAGCAAACACTGTAGAATCAATAGTTTTTTTGTGATAGGACTTAAGGGTAGGCTTTGACGCCTCAATTTGAACAATGTGTTAAGTCGTCATTAATTCCTCAAAGTAAAACCAAGCAAACAAAACCCTAATGAACTTAGAGAAAAAAAAGAGCTGATTCAACAACTGTTAGATTTCCAATTCATAGTCCAATACAAGTTTGCATCATGTATGTTTTTTTTGGAGCTACAAAAGAACACTGCAAACAATGCATGCTTGGAAGTGTGTTAACGCTCACGGTTCATTCATTCAACTCATCATTTTGAGTCAAAAGACCTCAAGGAAAAAAGACTCATTAGAAGAAATAAAACAACTAGACTTACTTACTTACTAACTTTAAGTTGAAATCCATATAATATATATATTTAGATCAGGTTAATGACAAAATATGAGATGATTCCACGTCTTCCTGTATGTTGTTTTACAGTGCATGGAGGCGATATAGGTCTGTGGAAGATGTGGGTAGATTTATAATCCTTTGTTTGCTTGTTTATCCAGTTCACCCCCACCCGTCATGAAATGAACGGGTGGCAGGTGGTGAAGAAAAGCTAAAAAGGTGCTGAAATCATTATGCTTTGACAAAGGCTCTGGGTCGCTGTTTGCCACGTACTATACGCTGCAAATTGAGGGGAAATTGAGGGAATTGTGTGTCACTGCATGCAGCCGGCTTTCAGTCACTCCGGCTTCAGCAGGGAATAACACAAAAGGGAGCTGGCCTCGTTTCTGTGCCTCCCTTAAAGGACGTACAGCGATGTTATTTGAGGGGGAGACTTGGCACATAGTGTCTGCACTGAATCCCCCACCTCCCAGCTACCCATTTCCTCCCTGGGTTAACTGGCAAGAAAGCCTTCCTATTTATATAAGAGCCAAACAAACATGTGTCTGTGTGCTTGTACTGGATTTCTTTGGGGACTAAATTGAGGAGAAATAGCAACATGTTCATTTCTAAGTCTTATTTTATTCTATGTGGATTTGTTTGATAATGTTTCAGCCAGATGGTCTTCCTTAGGTGAGGCGGGAGACTTTCCATCTGTCAGGAAGACCATCTGTTGAAAATGAAAATGTTAAAATTACAATTCCTTAAAAAGACTTTGCAACAAAAGGACTCTGTATGTGATACAATTTAGTGTTTGTTGGATTTATTGTATTAATACACTATTATTTTCTATATTACAGTCTATGGTGTGATATTAGGACATATATAGTAATGAGTTTCTTAATGGTTACCATACGGTACATTCATTTTTTAAAGGACGGATGATTTATTATCCATCCATCCATCCATTTTCCGTAACCTGCTTATCCAGTTAAGGGTCGCAGGGGTGCTGGAGCCGATCTCAGCTGTCAATGGGGGCGAAGGCAGGGTACACTGACATATAGAGACAAACAACCATTCACGCTCACATCCACACCTACGGGCAATTTAGAGTCTTCAATGCACCTAAGCTGCATGTCTTTGGACTGTGGGAGGAAGCCGGAGAACCCGGAGAGAACCCACGCTGACACAGGGAGAACATGCAAACTCCACACAGAAGGTTGTCCAGCCCAGGAAATGAACCCGGGCCCCTCTTGCTGTGAGGCGACAGTGCTAACCACTACTCCACCGTGCAGCCCATGATTTATTATGGCTTGGAGAAATGAATAAAAGGAGAGAAGACTGTAGGTGATCAGGTTCCTGGAAACCCTGTTTGAATGTTCATCCTACAAATTGATGGATTATCCTTTTAAGGTTGGATTCAATCACTATATTAAAATGCACCAGTCACACAACCAGCCCATGTAATGATACTGGTACAATGATCTTATGAATCAAAAGCATGCAAATCCTAGGGATTCATGATCGTTTATGATTTGTACCCAGAAGGATTTATTCGATAATATGTAGACGATGAAAAAAACACACGATTTTTGGAGGGATTTTTAAAATATATACAGTACATTCTTTAACCCCCTTACTGTAAATAAGTAATCAATTAATAACATATAACAGGGATAATGTATAGGAATCCATTTTTATGACTTATTGCTCTTTGATTTCCATAATCCCACTGATGCTATTTCTGCTTATTTCATTCACCTTGTGTACTGAAGTTTTCTTACTGCCAAATTCTAAACTTTTATTGCTGCAATGACCTAATTTCTTGACATATTGATAATGTTTCCCCATATCTTATCTTCACAGGGCTTTGTACTGTACCTGCTAACCAGTAACAGCTACTCATTTGGGTGTAGTTTTAGCCGTTGCGTGTTAATATTAGCATTAGCATGATGTGGCAAAAGATCGTGGTGAAAGGGCCTGTTGTTTAAACCCCGACTGTTGAGGATACAAGAGGTCAAGACTGACTGTTCCCCCTGCTGAGCCTTGCAATACTTTAAAATGCTATTTATCTTTGTGCACTTGAAGACAATCCAATAAAGCTCCTATCAACAGGTTAAGACCACAAGAGAGAGAGAGAGAAATAAAGATACAGTAATAACATGAGGGTCATTAAAGGAGACATATCATGCTCCTTTTTATGTTCATACTTGTGTTTTGGGTTTCTAGAAGAACATGTTGACCTGCTTTAATGTTTAAAAACACTTTTCTCGTACTGTCTGTCTGAATTCACCTGTATTTAACTTCTGTCTCAAACGTCTCTTTAAGCCACCCTCCCAAAAATCCCTGTCTGCTTTGATTGGGCAGTTTTATGAATATGGCTGTGTGCATTTCTACGTGGAATAAGCATTTTGATATTTTCACAGTATTTATTCAGCATCTAGACCAGCTTTGTAATTTAAAAAGACATGGCCATTTTACTTTCTAATATGGAACCTTTAACTTTTAATCAAAGTGTATTTACTTGCATTCTTTGTCATATGTATCACACAAGTCACATTAAAGAGTAGCATTGCACTCTTATACTGTTGTCCTACTCACAATGGACCGTTTTAAAAAAAAAAGGATCACAATCAATGCAGCGGAACCAGAGATATCGTCTTTTCTCTCCTCATTGCAATCTTCTTCTTTGTCAAAACCTGCTAATTACATTACCCACAATGCCACCATCAGAGGTCTAGTAAACTCACTTCTTTCTAATTTCACCTCCAGAATTAATATCCATTCCAATGTTCCAGTCTAATATTCATACTTGCTGAAAGGATTGAGATCTTTGAGAAACTCACACAAAGCCACATATTTGATTGATTGACAGAATCAGGTTTAAAGTCGGAGGTGAACATTTAGATCTTATTAAACCTGTCTGCCTCAGATGTTTAATGCTCAGTGAGCGTGCAGTCCCACAGAATGACATTCAGTGACTGTACGTTTGAGGCTTTGGATTAAAGCCGTTGTGTACTATATTAAGATAATGAGATCTACTTTCTAAAGGACGGATCTTAAGAACGACCTTGACACATAACTGAGAACCACTTGCCAGCTTCAACGGTTTTCATTGTTTCTTAAGGAAATACTCAGCATTGAAGGATTGCTGAGTTGAATCAGAGCCATAACTAAGCCTCAGGTGCAAACCACCCCTGAATTAACACGATTAAAACTACCTTAATTATTGATAAATGCAGACCTTTGTTCATTCATAATCATCTTAGGGGGAATGCTTGTGCAGGAGCAGGAAATAGGCTGATCTAATCCCTCTAAACCTGAAGACAGAGTTTTGTTGTGACCCAAAATATTAACCCTCTGAAACACCCATTTAGCTTGTTGGGGTAAGTACAAGTTCTCCCTTATTTATTAGATGTTCATCATGTTTACGCTTCATTGCACGCTATATTGTTGAGAATCTTTAAGTAGAAAAATACACTTTGACAATATGAAAGTGATTGTGAACCTGATGTGTAAACTTTTTTCAGAGATTATGATCCAAACAGACATTATCACAAAAAAAAAGACAAAGACACAGATAAAAGAAGAATGATAAATGTCAGACTTAATCAGTGACCTTTTCCATCTTTTGTTGCAAGAACAAGGACACACTCATGATCTGTTTCTTACTACCAGACAATACTTATCAGGTATCGCAGATTTAAATATTGTTGACAGGTTTTCTTTTATTTTGTCCAACCCCTCTTCACATGCACGTGTCTCTGCATTCCATGAACCCATAAACTCTGATGGCCACTCCGTGCACTGTGTAATGTACAAACAGATAAATGTGTGATCATTATCCATGAAAATTCTGACTTTTTTGTTTTTGTTTTGGGACTAACCTGTTCCCTCGTCTCTCTCGATATTTGTACATCAGTTTGATATGTGGGTGCCGAACAGACAGTGTCTGGTTGCATAAGGAGGCTGGTCACTCCCCCTCCAGAGCTCACTGGGGAGGAAGCGTGATGGTAATCAGCCGGCCTATTATACTCTCTGTTTTTACTTCAAATGAACGAGGCATTTGTGTGTATGCTTTGCCAACACAGAGACACAGCGAGTATCTGGTTTATCTGGACCGATTAGGTGGCAGCATCAGATGTGGAGGTCAGGGAAATGTCTTGAAATAAATTTGCTTCCCATTAATGAATGTTAAATACATCCCTCAAACAAATGCACATAAAATCAAGCACCATTTTGAGCTGAATTTTTGAGCTTTTGTTGCTGCTGAGAACCCCGGAGCAGTGTGAGTCACAAAAAAAATACAAAGCGAGCATCCAAACACTGAATTCAGGTCAGCAGGCTTATGCAGCAGATTTGAGAACAGCATCTCACATGAAGCACAGCGATAGAAAAAACACCACCCAGCCCAACCAGCTTCCTGATGACATTCTGTGTATTACAGCATGATAATTAAAGGCAATCATCATTATCTGCAAAGACATCAGATCAAGTCATTAAAGGAGCAGAGGGGAAACACTCCGTTCAACTGTCTTCATTTTTGATGAACCCATTTTGAAGCATCCCTTTTAGTTTATTTTTTATAAAAAAAAACGTTTTTATTTGTACTTGAGCATGGCAGTAACCTCATGAAAGTGATTAAATAATACATCCTGAAATAATATGTGAACCCAAAGCAGGATATCAAAGAATGATGCTGAAAGGTTTATTTTTCTGCAAACTATAATTAAAAAAATATATCTTAAAATTAAAAAATGGTCTTATATGTTTTATTGCAAAATCTTAAAACAAAGAGTTCCCTTTAAAGTTTAACATTCAGTGTTTTTCATGTACCCTTCCTCATAAAACACATAAAGAGACGATTGTTTTGAATATTTTAAAAACCAAATACAGATTCTATGGCAGTCTGGCATGTAAATGTAAAGGGCTGTGGCTGTGGCACATGAGGTAGAGCGCTTGACCCGCAACCACAAGGTCGGTGGTTCGAAAGATTATTATTATTAAATGAGGTAAATTCCATTGGACAATCTGATATGAAGGATCAGCTCAGTGATAACATGTTTCCAGCTAAGCTAAGATCCTTAACAGCGTAAAAACACAAGGTGACATTCATCTTCAACCCAGATATAGATTATTTGTTTATAGTTTCCTGTCCATGTTTATTTTCCTAATTCTTTATGGTTATAGCAATGCTCTCTGGCACCACTAGTGGTCATACACTCCACAAGGCACCTTCAAATATCAGTCAACCTTTTACTACATACATGAAATGTGTTCATTTGGTGCTTTCGTCACAAAAAATATGATTGAATGTTAGAAAAATTTGCATTTGCAACCTGTTGATACTCATTTTGCAAAACCTTTGGATACATGCACACAAGATCTGGTCCATTACAGTTTGGTAAACAAATTGTACAACAAAAGAGAGAGCATATGCAGAAAAATATGCTCGCCTTGATGTCACCAATTTAACAAAACATCTGCTCAGGAAAGCTGAAGAGACGCCTCAGCAACACTCACTTTGTTGATGCATACTTCGTGAGCATCTCTCTCTCCTTCTGCCTATTTGTCTGCCTCCCATCCACACACACACACACACATACACACACACACACACACACACACACACACACACACACACACACACACACACACACACACACAAACACACACACAAACATGTTTGCATCAACATCCCACAGATTTACCGCCTTGACCCCCGAGGTCTTCCTCGTGTCCAGCGATTTGTCGGATCCACAATGAACCCGTCATTTCGTATTCTCTTGTACAGCCACTGGGCCTGCAGGCGAGGCACTGTGGTGGATGACACTTCGGTAGCATTCAGCGTTTGCTACACTGCACAGACATGCTGCAGAATCTCATATAGTTCAGCCACTGTTATGTAACCAATGCGAGGCAATATTTTGAGCATTGTAGAGTTTAAATATTTATCATTAATTATTCATGATGTAAATAGTGACAAAGAAGTACATTTGTGTTAAGGACCTTTAACGTATAATTAAGTGACTAAGAAAATATTAGACAGATTTAAGAGTTATTAGAGGTCCCCAAATAATCCTAGGCAGTCTGAATAGGTTTTACATTTTTGGTCTCGTCCATGAGAACAAAATTTGACAAAATGATATCACCATTTAGTAGCTGTGTTTGAGCTTTCAAATTTATCATGAAATATTCTGTAGCAAATAAACTTTGGCAAGTAACAATGGAATCCTAATTGTTAAAATTTCCATTTTTGAGGGCACTTTGAGAAAGGGTTGAGAAATAAGACATGTACCGAAGGCAAAATGATACATTCATATTGAACAGATCATTTATCGGTGACAGTAGGTGTGGGCGGTCGTTTTCCCTCTCTTACAGTACAGTAGTCCCCTAAAAAAAGAACATACAGTATGTCATCATGAGTGACTGTATGTTATCAGAGAACCAACATATTGGTGCCACAAGTCTGGAGCAGACAAAAGATAGCCGCACCCTGAAGCAGCAGATACGACGCAATTCTTGCAGCATTCACACAGTTTTTAAAAACAAATCGACGGTGGCCTCATTTTAAGAATATAGAATTCAAAATATGACCAAAGCTCAGGCTGTCACTTGTGTTACTCTCTGTCAGTGGTGTGGACAAGGAGAAGTTGCATAACTACACAGAAGCAACGTGTTGTCAATAATTTATACGTGCAGGTTTTTTGAAGATGAATTGATACAAGGTACACAAGTGATTGTTTATGACTCACTTTTGTGTATTAGTTTTTATCTGTAAATGCTTATTCCTAATTAGCTTTAGTTGCTAAATGTTCTGTTTCCATCCTTTTAGGTATGACTTTTATTTTTAATTAGAATCCATCTACATATTTAATAAAACAACACATTTAAACACATTCCTCAAGCTTTACATTCACATAGCTGTTCCCATTCTCTTTTATAACCTTCTTTCTGATGATGAATGTTTAACAGCTGTGCTTGTCAGCATCCCCAACAACTCACATATCAGTTTATTTGGATGCTTTTCAGGACTGTTTGTCGATAAACATTCCGTAGTTTTGCAAGAATTCACTTTATTTCAAAATGTCACCTCACTTCCTCTGTCTTAATCTGTGGAAATGAGAACGAATGTCAGTTTCAGTAAATTTAACAAGAAACTTATCTCTGCTGATGCAATTTTGATCGTGAACCCCTCTGTGCCCTCATATCTGAGACCAGACACTCAGCTTCCTAAAAAGGTTTGTGTGGTTTTGATGAAATGTATCTGGGTGAGAGTTGACGTCATGATGCTGTAGATAAACAGAAGTGGTGGCAGATGATGAAGAAAAGGGCAGTTCATGGTAAATGGATGAATCAGCACAGCGAGGATACATTTACACTGTCTGAGAACATTCAATGTATCGACTACCAATAACTAAAGCATGATTATTTTTTGATATTTAGTCATGAGATGTAATGAAAAGGTCTGGGTTTTGGTTAAATATCAAATAAATCTACACTTACTGGAAGCATGAGACGGGATGCATTGACAATATAATGATTCAACAAAAAACATGAATGTTGTCTAACCTTAAAGACATAAAGTTTTCCTTGACTTTTTGGTTGGGGTTTGAAAACGCAACATTCAAAGTTGGCTCTTCCTCCCCGGTTCGATAACTACCAAAGCCACGCCCCCTTGCTGGAAGCCAACGCCGGAATCACTGTTTCTTTTGAATGGAGCTTAATCTGCTCGGCATTTCGCTTCACTATATTTACATTATTTCGGCTCTGTGTCCGCCATTTTTGTAGCTTCCTCTTGGATACATTCTTACCATCTGGTACCTGGTCTTTATGTTTTTTATAAAAGTTGACAGCGGGTGGGTCACAAGTGATGATTTAGAGGGATTACTTTTGTGCAAATCCATAAAATCCTTCTCCTTGTGCCTTCACAAAGGGCTTTAGTAGCCACAAACGTTCTACTCATGATATGCAGGATACACAAAGTCTTGTACTTTGTTTAACCAAACATTCACCCACGGCCTTATCTCAATGACCTCTGTGTAGTTTAGGGATGCCAAACTTACTGGATTGTAAAAAAAACAATCATAGTAGTAAACTTTATCCTTGCAGTAATTACAGTATCTGGAACGTATTTGGTGAAGCAGATTCATTTAATCAATGATCACATTCTAAATGCTGCATTAACGGAATAACCCAGGTTGTAAAATAATCTTCTCTCTGCAGGACACAGTGCTGCCAAAAGCTCACCTGCCACTTCATTAATCATGGCTGTATGTGGGTATGCATTTGCATTATGGCTTTGAAGATCTCAGATAAAGCTACATGTGCTTCATGTGTGTGATGTGTATCACCTGTCGTGGGACCTCCAGAATCTCTCTGCCATCTTGAAGCCTGTTAGAAAGCTGACGAGGGCCCCCGACTGCTGCACTTTATCACCTCATCACTCCGTTTTGCAGCATGCATTTCCTCAGCCGCTAGATGCTGCGATTGAAGCTATAGGCGACGTTGGTCTATCGAAAGGCGTGATCTTTCTCTACACTGATGTTTACTTTGACGGGATTTTTCTTCACGGCGCCAGACAAGTGTTCCTTTGAAATGAACTGGACTCTTTAGACATATCAACAGTTGTTGTTGCATTTTGTCAAAGTGGTGACGGATGTTTAAGCATTGTGTGATATGTGCCTATGTTTTTCTTTAGTGGTCTTTATCTTAGATGAGAACAATGTGCAATGTCTTAGCACGGAATGATGTGTTTATAGATTATTTTCAATGTGTAATCGAGGACAAAGCACTTTCAAGAAACAGCCGAATATGGAAAATAAGTCAACTCAGCATTTTAATGCTTTGTACTGCTTACGTAGCATTTTTCATCACTGTGATATTTAACTTTGTTTCACTGCATTTAAGGCCGACATTTTGCTTTCAGCAGTCTTTTTTTGAAGATCAAATCTGACTTCTTTATTTATTTACATACATTATGTCCATAGAAAAACATATATAGTAATGAACATTCAACTTGTTTCAAATAGGTTTCTTCATGGTTTCCGAAAACTGCAAGAGAACATTTGAGATTGTAATAAAAAACTAAATATATAAATCACTCTCTCCCACTGGTAGATTTTGGCTTCAGTATTTTACTTTACAGTCACATTATCTTTAAATGAAGTGCTGCCAATTTTTTTGAAAGAATGATGATGACTAATAAAAGGTTACAATAATCTCATGATAGCAGGTGCAATTCAACCGAGAGGTAAATCAAACATTAGATCTTTAATACATAATCCAAACCAAACACATACACACCTTTAAATACTGATGGCGGTCATGGTCCAACCACATATGTTATCTTGCAAGTAAAATCACTGACCAGTCCCTCTTGGTAAGTAGGTAATTCGGGTTATAATAAAAAGTATGACATCATCAGGGACTTTTAACAAGATAAAAAAAGAATTGAGCACACACTTAAAACAAAAAAGAACAGCTGAGCTGCAAATGCTGCCGTAACATCGCCACATTGCTTCATTCATCTTCCTTCCCATGCACTAGCTAACAGGTGGTAATGTGAGAGACATGGCCTCCCGCTGCTCTGCAGGAAACCCTACTCCTCATGGGTAATGCTCGCCAGCATTCCTCCGAAAGAGAGCACAGGAGCATGAACAGAAAGTCCGGCCCATGGATGGTTCAATTTGACTGTGGTCAGGACCAATGAAAGGGGGAAACCAGTGGATGACATGAGAAAAAGTTTTTTTTTGCAGCTGAATGAACAAAGGAAGGATGGAATTAGAGAGTGAATAAATGGCTGTTGTTATCCATTCAGGCGACACATCAATCCACCCCCAAATAAGTAGGTCTCCTTGTGTGTGTGAGAAAAAAGTGAGGGACAAAGAGGGAAAGAGTCAAGAAACCAACAATCACACGGACAAAGAAATGGCGGGAGCTGGTACAGGTTGGGCTCGCTCTCACCAGCCCGATAGCCTCGTTGAATAGACTCATTCTTCTTATCAGCGTGGCCAGCAGAGCAGCAGGAGGAGGAGGAGGTGGAGGAGGAGGTCAGGTTCTGTGTAGGTGACCTAGATAAGGTTGTTCCTGAGCTGTACAAGGCAAGTGGGGCGGCCTCCGAAGGTGACACTCCCCTCTGCTATCAGCCCCCCTGTCTCTCTGTTATCAGTAGAAAATACAGTCATGTTAGTGAGGAGATATCATGACGAGGGACTTCACTCCAAACAGCACCTTGTCAATACTTTGTGTGATGTCATATGGCTTTCCCATGGACTGTGTCGGCTCAAACTCAGCTACAAGGCTCTCTGATTAAAGGGGTCTTATGGTTCTTATGCCTACAATGACAAGTTGAAGATCCAGAAAAAAACATGTTATATGACACGTAAAGTGTTGTCCATATAAACTCAGATGTCTCAAGTCTGGAGATAATCAAATTTGTTAAACTTTAAACCACATGGAAACATTTACAACACTATAAATACACAGCTCCTACTGAGTTTTTGCAACTGGGTTTCATTTTCGATGTGCCAAATGTCATAATTTCTTCTTGTCTTCTGATACTGATGCACATATAAACACAAGACTTTAACCCAGGAAACCGCTGTTTGCATTCCGTCTACAACAAAGTTAACTTTGACTTATTTAGCTGAAGTTTTGATTCGTAACTTCTAGACTTTACTAATGCCAATAAGTGTAGTTATTTTATGTAACAAACATACTTATTTCAACCAAAAACAGGATGTTTTGTTTGATGAGTAAGCCTACAAACTAAGTCAACCTACATTGTTTCTACACAAGTTTATTTTGAAAACATGCATATGCGCGTGTGAAGGAGAGGTACTGCAGGTCCTTCCTTCCTGCTGCTGTCAGGTTGCACAACCAGCTCTGCTCCCAGCAGACCACATGACACTAATACACTAATACACTAATAGACTAATACACTAATACACTGTGCAATACAATATTTATAATAGTTTCTGTCTGTATATATAATATTACTGTGGATTCTCTACTGTTCTTTACTGTTTTTTTACTGTTTTTTATTGCTCATTTGCTTATTTATAATACTTATTTTGATCTTGTGTTTTTTTTATTTACTATGTCTCTTTTTTTGCACTATCCTCTTTGCTGCTGTAATCCTGTAAATTTCCCCGCTGCAGGACTAATAAAGGATTATCTTATCTTATCTTATCTTATCTTATATGCATGTAAGGAACAAGAGCCCAAAACCGGTACTAGAAATGTACCTGGAGCAATGGTTTGTATTTAACGAGATTGGAGGGTAAAATGTGTTGGTTATAACATTGAGTGGCACAGGTTCAACTTGTTATCAAGGGAATCCAGTACAATCACAATGCACATTCTTGTCGGTCAATGTAGAGTTTGACCTTGTGAGTCACAGCTGCTCCCTTTTCACCTGAGAGTCAGTGAGAGAGTGTAAAGTGCATGAGAGTTCACTCTGATTCCAACACAAATAAATCCCAGCAGACCAGAATGAGTTACTGGTAAAGAGACATGGATGTGATCCCTCACTGGCTTCCCACTCTGCTACTTGCATTCTGTGGAATGAGCAACCAAGCGTCCTTTTGACCGTTAAAGGCATTTTTTACAGGTGCAGAGTGATTCAAACTGGAAGTTCAAAGGTTTAATGTACAACAATGAATAACAGTTATGGTAGAAGAGTATTTATTTTTTAGCACATTAAAAAAAGCTGTACCAATGGACACGTTTTTCTGCTAAAAAAAATGCATGATTTCACATTTGAAGGGTGATAACTTTCCAGACATGTAGCGTATAAGTTTATAACCTTGTTGATGCTCCATGAAGTTATTTCAGATCTTCTCCCTAATGTGTCTTAGCAAGCAGTTCTGTAACTTGTGCACATAACATTGTTCCACTTTTGCAGAGAAATTTAGTTCCTGAGAGAATGTCACTGTCAGACTGACTGCTTGGAAGTACGAAAAACTCAAAAAGAAGAAAAACTGATTTAAAGCTAAGAGTAAGCATGTGCATACGTTGGTATCTCTAAGCCAAAACTAGACTTTATATCTTGGAACACTGCAGGATGGAAAAGTGGCGCCAATGATGCCAATGTGCAAAGAAAGAATAAACATCTTGTGCATTACGGGATCAAAACAGACATAAAATGCACAGTCATCATCATCCATCCTGTCCATATGATTAATTAACGAAACATAAACAGATGCTGATAATATTGTGACGCTCCATATGTCACAGCAGTATGTAATGGTTCAGCAGCAGCTTGACCGTGCAGTTAACAGGGATTATCCCATGATCTCATTAAAGTCCGAGCTAGAGACGAATATGTGGAGTTGTCATACGTAATGCAGAATCATATCTGGATCTATTTATACTCACTTAAAAGCTTTTTATGATTAGGAATGTCAAATGAGGAATTTAAGATACTATTTCTAACAAAGCATTAGACTTACTTGACATTTAAATAAAGTGCAATAAGAGAAAGGCCACGATAGGAGTTGATGATTAATATCGAGGCTTTCTAGTTAATGGACACGATTTCAAAAGATGTTTGTGTTTATTCATTTTTTCTCGTGGGAAACTAAATAAGAATGCCTCCAGTTGAATGAATATTTGCATTTTTACTTTGTATATTGACATATTTTGTCGTCCCCATGGATTAACATGCAAAAACACTGCTGTTGTTGTTTGAGGCAAATATCCTGCTGTCTTGACTGCAAACACAGCAATGAAACTTTGTATTTACGGGTTGCATTTTTGTTAAAATGTACACAATTTTCAAGAATATACACAATAAAACATATAATTTCAAAATGATTTCCTTTAAATTCAACTCCCTGATTGAATTACACAGTGACTTTGCCTGTAGAAGTTTGAGAGTCTCACACAGGGTCAGCGTTTGTTAATACTTGCATGTCTGGGAAATAAAGTAAACACTTGCATGTGCTTTATACAAAGGATTAGGCTGTGAGATGTAATGCATTTGTTTGAATTCAATCAATCTCATGCTTTATATTTCCAGGTTAAAGGGCCAGAGTGTGCTGAAACATTTATTTCCTTATCAAACAAAAAGGGAGAGTAGAATGAAGCACACTTTAGTCACAGTGGATTTCACATGTCAGTGAAACACCCTTCTTGAGAAGTGGGTGTTTATATAAAATTGCATTGAAGACCAAGAGCAGGAAATTACAGAGGAAATTCGCTGTAGAAATGTTTACGTGAGGCCATTCCTGTTCACAGTTTGAAAAATGCTTAGAGCTAAGTGGAGGGCTTCCTGAATATCATCTTTGAACTGATGACTTCTAGATGTGGGCATGAGGAGTTTTGCTACAGAAACAGATATGAGATGAATGTGCCATTCATGCTGCTTTTTTACTTTATCGTTTAAAGAATGTTTTCAATGGTAAAAGCAGTGAAAAGCAGGAAACAACATGGATTGATAGCTGAAGGCAGTACGGACCCAGCGTTCAGGTTCAGGAAATAAACGGCACTTGGAATTCCAATTTATCCACAATCTTCTTTCCATCATGTTTAGACCAACTTCACTCTCCCCTGCATCTCTTTTTTTTATTACAATAGAGTTCTGCTAGTATTTTGATGGCCAATAGCAACACACTGGTTCCCTTCACAAAAAGCCAGTGGGATTTATCCTTTTAGACATTTTGTTCAGCAAGATAATCTACACAAATGAGCACCAATTTGCAAACAAGTTAAAAGCTTACGTTACATATATAAGCTGTAAAAGAACCACACTCCCGTTCCCATGAGTGAGAGTAGGGCAGACTAGTCGGCGTGATGATGTTTAGTAATTTAATTTAGCCACTTGTTAGCAAACGCCTTTTCTAAGATGTGTAAAAGCTTTACAATTTGTGACCCACCCCTGAGGCAAGGATTCAAAGCACGACTCCACAACAGGACATTTAAAAAAAAAAGTTATTTCAGTAAAGAAAAACAAAGACGGAAACAGGGGTGAGGCAAGGAAGCAGTCAACGAATAGCAGAGTCAGAAAGCCAAGTAATTACTCGCACAAAGATAAATTGCTTGAACATAGACATAGAGGTAGTAAGACGAAGTGGCACAGACAAAAGGAAGCACACAGACTAAATACTCTAGGGAGGAGGAGGGGTAATTGGGAACAGGTGAAGCTAATTGGGGCGGGAATCGGTTATCACACTGGTTGGGAAACACACAAGGGCAGAAGGTCAAATTATCTGACACTGGAGGGAGAGGTGAGTTAGAAAATAAAACAGGAAACCCAAAAAGACAAGGAAAACACAACTTATTGGAACTTGATGAGGTGTTAGAGGGAGAGGAGTATCTACTGAAGTATTTTATGTTGTCTAACAAAAGTTAAAACCTCCTGCTTACTTCAGGCATTTAACCAAAACTCCATTTACGTTAAGACGAGGGAAGAAGTGCAAAAATGCTGAATCGTTTCTTGGTTTTTGGACTCATTTCTACAGCACTCTATTGTCCTTCTTGCCCTCATTGACGGACTCGTGGGATGCAAAACACACACCTACAAAAAGTAATTCACTGGACCACACATGAGCAAAAGTTTAAAAAACTAACTTCCACGCATCAAATGGCCTATAGTCACCCCCTTCGAATGAGCAACATTTCAAACACGGTGGTCTTCATCTGGCCTTTAAACAACACAAAGACCTCCTTAAGCAGCCACACATGTTCTGTCACATGACTGATCAGCAACATGTGACCCAATCAGTACACATGATAGCTTCAAAAACACACATCCCTACCAGAAATGACAAAAATGGAGGCATTAAAATACCATCATACTGGTTAAGCTGGTAAAACAACAAACAAACAAACAAACAAACAAACGGTGACCTTCACAAGCAACCAAGCGAGGATTGTCCCGACCCCGATTTGTGTCCCAGCAGCACTGCTGGACCCATATGTGATACAACCTGATGTGGTGAAACCTTCCACGCAATCAATACCACATCAATACCAATTTTGTGTTGTGATTTTGTCCTAACGGGACCCCTGACTCCACAAAGACAACTGAACTCATGTTGCCCTTTAGTACGTCACACAACAATAAGCAGTTCTACTCATTTTTATTATTAATCCCTGCATGAGGTCCATATAGTATCTGTTGTTGTCCTCCATGGACGAAAAAGTCCTTTAAGTCCTCAGAAAAATGGACTAAACATCCATAACAACTGAGGAAACTCCATTTGCTGATTAAGCTCATGGATTATGATTAAAAACAGAATATCTACTAAATGGCATCTGTGGCAAGATTCTTTATAAAAACAATCATTTTACTATTTCTACCTCAAATGTTTGTTTGGCTTTCTGAAAATGCACGTCTGAATAATTGAGTAGGTGTTTACCAACCAGAAGGAAACACTGCGTCAGGTTGATGCGTCTCTTCCTCTGAGTGAAAGGACGTCACTGTCCTGGACTAGAGGTCAGATGTCACCTTGGTTGTCAATCACACAGTAGTGCAACGTCACATGCATACTGCAGAGGTGTGCATTTACTTGGACTCCCTCCCTCTCTCTTCTCTCAGACTATTGTTGTATGCGTAGTCTTGTCTCCTTTATACATGTCACCTGTCTGATTATGCAACCGAAGCCAGGGGGGGAAAAATATTAGTTACGAGCTCACCATTAAAAATTGTTTGCCATTAACTTATATTATCAGCCAAATCCATTAAAATAACAATACGCCATCATCATCTAATGTACTCCATGTTGGGCTCAGTGCAGTGTCACTAATGTAAATCTGTTATGACATTGAGGTTTCTGACCTTGCTGCAGACTACTACGTGGCCTTGTGCTGTACTGTTTATTAAAGCATGTTTTCAGGCAGACAAAACATGCAAGGAAGCGTGTCCACATGTGTGTTACATGACGGTTTTCACCCGGCAGGATATTTCCTCTCACCCAGCTGTCACAACAGCAAGTGAGATGAAGAGATGCAACACAAAGGCAGCACTGGTGAGATAACAGGACTGTGGGAAAAAGGAAGCTGCCCTGAGATGGAGAGGGGGGTAAAGGTGATCAAAGACGGTGTTTCTCAAACAATCCAGCATGGAGGATGTTAAAGAGGACATCTTAGGTTTTATTTACACCTTTAGTTCGGTTAGTTTGTTCAGAGAATGTCATTCAGAACAAATGACTGTTTGTTAAACCCCTACTAGGAACACCATAACAAGGCCTGTCAAGCTTTGGACCTTCACATGTTGAAGTCGTGTCAATGCAATCATGTCTATTTAGCCTCAAATGTACTGTATATTTATGACCACTTTTAAAAGATTCTGGTTAAGTTAGTCAAAGAGCGTGTTTAACCAACTCTTAACATTAGCATAATAAGCTAGATGGCTACTGTTGATGAAAACTGTCGTCATTTCAGGTGGTTTAAAAACAATGATTTGCCAGCAAGGACTGAGAGCCTGCTTTTGTCTATACCGGTCTAATATTAAAGTCCAATTATTAATTGAATTTATATGACTTTTGAAAGTTAAATCTGCCACCGTTATCAGTGTAAGTTGCTCTTTTGCCGTGTGAGAATGGAAAGCTTGACAGGCAAAGCAACACTAACTAATAAGGGGAGTGGGGTTTAACAAACGATCAATTAAGCCAAGTTCAGTCTACAGGACTTTCAGAGTCGTCAGATCGCTTTGCTGTTTGCTCCACACAACCTGCGTCCAAGAGTCAAGAGTCCATGAGAAGTTGTGGATTTTACATTACATGACTGACTGGCTGAAGGGTCACAAACTACAAGATTTTTCACTGGAAGGAATTCTCAATGAGCCCTCCGAACGACCTTTTTATCACCAAAACACAAGCGGGTGTAGTCATACTTGTTGATGTCAGATAATAGACCGATTCAACACGTCTTTACGATTTCCCCTATGTAGATCAGTCACTGTGTTATGTTATGTTATGTTTATTCATGCAAACATCCAACAAACTGGGTGCAGCGATGCAAATGCAACACATAGCACACACACAGGTACGCTACAGGTGAGGCAACCCCTACGCTTGGTTTTCCCCCCAACTCATGTCTTGCGATCTCATTGGCTGAAACTCCCCAACAGACTCCCTGACAGGTCCAGATATAGAGAGGCAAAGTACCGACACCCCGTTCTGGTGTCCCCCATGGTACCTTGTTTTGAGAAAAAAAAATCAATGGCAGGACGAATATTTCTGGGATCCTGTTTAAGTTGGGCCATTAATTACACAAATGATGATCATTTTGCAAGTCAAGAAAGTCACAGTTTGTCATAAATTCTTCGTAGTATAATTTAGTTTTGTGGGAAACAGCAAAGTGAACTTACATCTCTCGTCTCGCATTAATGTTCAAGGTAAATTAGCAGTATTCAATGCACAAATGCAACATTAATGAACCTTAATGAAGTCTTTTGAATCAAATATTTTCACAACCTTATATGTCAACAGTTTTACAATAAACATGCAAAATTATCTTTTAAATTGACTAACTTCATATGTGTAATTCATGGCACAATTCAAAGGGGATCAGGTCCCATGGTGGTCCGCCTCTCCATTTAGCATGATAGATATCTGGAATCTGTCTGGGATGGATCGGCGAGCCTCTCTGCTCGTGTCTTTGCACAGTTCACACATTGCACTCTAGCGTCGAAGTGCAAGTGCAGAAACCCGTCGGTTCCAAAAGCTGTCTGAGGGGAAATTCAGGTCAAAAGTGTTGTACTGTGAAAAAGACAGTAAGTAAGTACATTCAAGATTTTCCTCAAAATAGGATGGACAGCTCATCTGATAGGCAGCAGTTCCTCATACTTAACCCCCAGCCACATGACAAAACAGACTGACTGAACTCATTGTTGAGCAGGAGTTTGTACTGTAACTGGTTTAACCACAGAGAGAACCCAGACATCACTGGTTTCACTGACCTTCATGGTTGACCGGTTATAACATTTTTATCCAATACCCCTACTGGTGATGTCAGTGAGAGTCTTTTTAATTATACAATTTGTTATTGATTCTGCGTCAGACAGACATTCTAGCAATCGATCTTATTTCTATTGATATTTTTTCCGGACACATTGGGTGACTGAAGGTCCACTGGGGACAAATCCAGCTCCATTTAGAGCTACTTTTCCTTATCATACAGGACACAAACATTCCTCCACAGAATTTTAAGACCAGCTGACAAAACTAAGTAACACCAACCCTTCAAGCAGAGGAGGTAGAGGAACTCTGTTGATTAAATTTCACAGCGGGCAAAAAGTGCAGAGGTGTTACCAGCTCGCTGCGTCTGGGTATGAGATCATCGCCCATTGCCCACCATCTGATTGGTGTTAGCAGTCAGAATCACCGCTTATCGCTGTCTCAGTCTGCAGTTGAAGATTATTGATTAGCTAAAACAATTACACATAGTTTAGGTTTAGGAAGCAGCTCTGCTTCAATGTGGGGAAAATACACGACCCCAATGCTGAAGGTGCAGTACTTTGGACTGTAGGCGGTTTTATTCTTGGCGTATAAAGTATTTTCTCAAGTACTTGCAAAATCCAAGAACTGGAGCTACTGTTTCTGAAATAGCTACACTACTGCCAAAAAGACTTTGGGCTATACAGGTACTGGTAGGAGGATTAGGTTAGCTTCTTTCCCTCTGTTTCCAGTCTTCATGCTAAGCTAAGCTAACCGTCCCCTGGCTGTAGCTTCATATTAAACTGACAGAAATGACAGTGGTATAAACCCTCTCATTTAACTTCCTGCTATAAAGCGAATAAGCTCCAAAATGTCAAACCATCCCTTTAATAAAGCATCAATACTTCCTTTGCGGTTGCATGTTGCACACTCAAAACATATAATGTGTGAGTGCTAAGGTGCACAGGAAGTCTGATAACATCTAATTTATTTCTTAGTAATGACATCTATAACACATGATCACCACAACAAGCATTTCCATTTTTAAGTTTGTCCTCACGTTAGTCCCTCATCATGCCAACTGTGGCCCCTTAAGTCCCAAAAGGCGTACAGGTGTTTTATTTTATCTTCCAATTTTTCATGACTTTGTAAGTCGAATTGATCCTAATGACTTCATATCATTGTTTTCTGTTTTTACTTTTTTTAAATACCAATGCATTGGGTTTCTGGGTACCTCAGTCAAAAGCACCCACTTGCATCCATTGCAGTTTTAATAGATAAAATAGAATAGATAGATAAAATGGTTTGCAAGTATCACACACTAACAGGGGGGAAGAGACATTCTGTCAGTCATTTTGAATGAGACAGACACACATTTCCTCCTGTACTCCGTCTATTTTCATTTTACACAATATGCAAATTAACTGCAGTTTTCCTTAAGTTATAATACTCTGTTTTCATTACATAATAATCTTTTGGGAAGACATTTGTCAGCATTTTGCTGTGATGGATGTTTCTTAGAGCATCTTATTATTGTGGTCCCCAAGTTGGTGGTCCTTGTAATTTAAATATGTTGGTAAGATGACATTTTAAAGGTGCATTTCTCTACCTTTGAGATAAGATAGACCAGTCAGCATTACTAAACATTTTTTAAGCACATATAGAGACATACAGTGCACTTAAAATAGGGTGTTCGACAAGCTGTCTCTCTGATGAATTCATTAATTTTTAAATTATTTTTCTGAGAAATATATAATAAAACAACACAGAAGGCAAAATATGTAGATATAGGATTCATAGAATAGTTATTTTACAGATTAGTTGTTAACCAACATGTCATTTGAGATTGTGTAATTCTAGTTCTGTTGGGTTTCAGGTGTTGACACAACAGAATAGAGTCACTGAAGGGAATTTACATGACAAACATGACTTGGTCTGATTGACTCAAAAATGTAATATAACAATAAAACTTCAGCTTATATGGAGGATTTGCTGAATTGTGTAGAAAGAAGCAAAACACGCGACACTTGTTAGTCATAAAATATATTTATTTTACTTCTAAAACGTCCACTTCCAAAATAGAATGACAACAACACACACTCATGGGATGTCCCTAACAATGATTGGTATAAGGCATTTTATTCCTTTTTATGTCGATTACAATCTTTCTTTATTGTTTCAGAAATGCATACAGGGCCAACACCAGAGGTCTGGAGGACATCTCATGGTCTTTTGTTAGTCCTCCTCCTATACAGGCCCTGACACCAGGCTGACACTCTAATCTGATCCACTGGCAGCTTCTTTTCATCCCGGTCTTCCTTGGCAGGGTAATTTATTCCTTGGCTTTGTGCATTAGCCGCTATGGCTTCGCCCATAAGGCGACTGTGCGTTTTTAAGCTTTAGCACTCGACACGCTGGGGTTTCAGAACAACTCATGGAGGGATTTCTTTTACACAAAACACATTTTGAAAAAGGAGGATCATTCTTCTCTATTGCTATTTTGCCACGGCATCAAAATGCAGCAGGTTTTGCTTACAAAAACATAATTCAGGAATCACTTAAGACTTATTTTGCATAAGCTTTCAGGTTAAAAAAGAAAAGACATACTACTAATAAAAAAAACACAGGATGACAAACACATGAAAGATTTAAAGATTAGGCTGCAAAAAACAACAGAAATGAGCCATTGTCCTGATGTTCTGTATCTACTAGCAGCAGCCTGTCCTTATGTCCTCTGTTGCTTTACTCTGCATTCAAATCAGTAAGCAGGTCAGCGCCTATAGGCATCATGTCTGCACGAGGCTGAGCGTGCCATGTTGTGTGTGTGTGTGTGTGTGTGTGCCAGAGGGGGATTTTCTGAGTCCATCGTTTGCGATGGAGGCGGCTGCAGCGTTTCATTAAGCTGCTGTGATGCAGAGGCTGGCAGTCAGACAGAGATTACAGACAGACTGGCAGCGGGAGTGTGTGTGTCCAGTGTGTGTGTGTGTGTGTTTCTTTTTTTATCTCCACCTTACCCTCCTCACAGATGGTGATGTAGTCTCATCCTCCCCCCTTCGCCTACTGCGAATAGCTTGTGCATTCTGCTTCCTGCTGGCACCATTTTGACTAAAGCTCATCTTCATTTTTTTAAACCTTTTGGTCTTTGTTGACACAAAACAGACCTACACACCCGTGATATATCTCTAAAAACATTGGCACAAGATGCTGAATCCTAGTTAAACGTGTAGCAGCCATTGTGGAAGTGCTTGTCTTTTCGAATAAATTATGTCAGGGTATCTTTGCCGGCTCATGACTTACATAGAAACCTTCAAATCCTGCAAGTGCTTCATCGAACAGTTAAAATGCCCAGCATGTAAAGCAATGGGCCACAGGAATTACATTTATTTTTATAAAATTGGACGGAAAGAGATATGTGTGCTTTGTGGCTCACTGCAAGAGAGGTAACTCTGACTAAAAGGAGGGGGAAGGGAGAGGGCCAAAAGGGCAGAAAGGGCCAAAAAGGGGGGAAGGGGTTTTACTTGAAGGAAGCACGGACAGAGCGACCCTTGAGCGGCTGGGGAGGCCGGTAGTTGTCCACCATGCAGCACTCGGTCTCGCCCTCAGCAGAGAAGAGCAGGCTGCGGAATTTGGCCATCTGTGAAAAGGGAGAAGACGGTCCCGTTAGTCATTCCTGCTGACCTCCTGTGACTGTCACTCAGCAAACACATCACCCGTCTCACCATTGAGTCATCAACTTCAGTTCAGAGTTGTGCGCTAGCAGTTGTACTATCGATGCTTACGGAGAAGTTTACATTGTGTGAACCGGGGTTTTTTTTTTACTTTCTTGCCGAGAGTAAGATGAGGAGATTGACACCACTCATGCCAGTGCACGAAATATGAAGCTACAGCTAGCAGCCAATTAGCTTAGCTTAGCATAAAGGCTGTAAACAGGAAGAAACAGCTAGTGTTGATCCGTCCAAATCAGCCTACCAGCTCCTCCAAAACTCAACAATTATAAATGTATGTCTCAATTGTCTAATCTGTAAAAACTACAAATTGTGGTTATCTATTGGTTGTAGTCTTTATGCTAAGCTTAAGCTAGCCTGCTCCTAGCTGTAGCTTTATATTTAGCGCACAGACATGAAAGTGGAATAAATATTCACATCTAACTCTCGGCAAGAAAGTAAATAAGCGTGTTTGGCGAAATGTTAAATAACTAGCAAACACCGAATTGTAATAATCCCCCCCATTCAAAATGCTACTTAATTGTTGATGATGCATTATATTTTACAGGCATGTTCCATACTCAAAATCTATTTTCATCAAAGGAACAGCTGTTTCTAATCTTTATTCTAAGATAAGATAACTGGCTGCTGGCGTAACCCCCATATTTACCATACAGACTTGAAAGAGGTATGGATCCTCTAATCGGACGCGCAAGAAAACAAATAAATGAATTCCCAAAAGAGTCAAAGGTCAGACAAGGCAAGAGGAACCAGTCAGCTGCTACAACAGGGTATCAGATGACCTATTTAAAAAGGGATTCATCATTAACCCTGGCTAATGAATAAGTCCATTGTATTTACACTGCTTCAGCCAAATTAGTAAATGTACACTTTTTACCTGTTTTACCTGATGAGAAACCGTTTAGTATTGAAATGTATTACTTTGTATGAATGACTTCTCTGTCATTATCTGCTTGACCTGCCTTATACGCGTCAAGTCTAAAGGTTGTGTAAACACGTCTCACATGTTTACCCTTGAGACACCTACTCGCTGCCATGAAATAAACATTTGAGCAGGCGGTGTTCAATCTCACTCTAAAGACTCCAGCCACAAGGACAAACCTGCCCAGAAGAGGCTGTTAGTTTTAGATTAACGGGTGGTTAGCAGTCAAATATCCATTTCAGTGCTTGGATTAGGGGGTTATTTTGGGAGTAAATACTTAGCAAATGCAGGTAGGATGTTTACTGTGGTGACTCAAAATGAAATCACCCACTGACTGAAGCAACAGTGCAAAAGGATACATGTGTAGGGTGGACATTTCCTGTTGGACACATACTGAAACAGAAATGCCATGGTAGGCTAACAGCATCTGTGTGAACTCTTGTTTGCCCTCGTTTTCTCATTTTGAAAGTGCTTTCCTCCCATTACAGAGGATCCTTCTTCTCGTTTCAGCCGCGCAGCTAATCTGAACAATTAAGCCCTTGAGTTAGGCCGAAGTGTAAGAGAGGATTTGCAGATGGGGCTATTCTAGACCGCGGAGGGCACGCAGCCAAGGCTTCTGCTACTGCTGAATGGGCTCTGTGAGCTAGCCACATACCTGCTCACAGCTGACACTGATTGGCTCTTTGCAGACAATCCAGGTAACGCTCTCCAGCAGAGGGGGGGTGGTCAGGGAGCCATCATAGGTCCAGTAGTCTAGGCAACCAGGAAGCAATGTGGAAGGGTCGAAGCCAGAGAAAGTGGTCTGCTTGCCCTGAAAACAGTAAAGAAAGTGAAGAACACGTCAGTCAAATTGTCATATATTATAAAATGCAGGAGAATGTGTTTTTTTTAATTTATTGACACATACTTTGGCCTTGATGTCACTAAAGGTGTCGAGAACCTTCTGGAGACTGGCATTTGCATCACCAATCTGAAAAGCAAGAATACAAATAAAGTTAATTATATTATCATCAGCAAACAGCATTATACATTGCAATAGGCTACAAGTATGCACTGTGCTGATTACGATAATAGTGAACAAAATGCTCTAATCGTTGCCACTGACCTGCAGGAAAACTCCAACAACAGCGAGCCCATCAGGTTTGCTAGCAGCCTCTCCAAAACTGGCGTATTTGGTGTTCCAGTGCACCAGATGGAGCTGGGAATGAATTAAAAATAAAAATAAAAACACAAATCCCTTCAAAAATAATCTTACTCTTTGGAGCTATGGCAATCCTGATCCTTTCTGATCTGGTAACCTTTTGTGCAATTCATGGATGTAAATAAACAATTTTTTTTATGTAATAGTAGAACTCAAAAGCAGATTGGATTAAGTTTATTTTGCTTTAAAAGATGCTTTTTGATCCACATAGGGATGGGGATGAAACAATGCAATACTGCAAGACAATAACTAAATGAATTTTGGAAACTTTTTATTTAAAAGAAAATATTTATTTAGGGTGAAGAACCGCATTCAATTGCTCACAGGTTAAGTTTACTTATACAAACCTTCTCTGAGGTGAAATAGCTTTATTGGTTAAGTTAAGAGTTAAATAACAAGAGATAACAAGCATAAAAAAAATATATATATAAAAGTCAAAGAAAATGAGTTCTCCTCTTGGGCCTAACTTTAAGATGAGAGTCAGAGAATTATTTTTAAGATAACAACCTACAATACAAAACTCCTATCTGCCTTTTATTCTCCTAGTTACTTGTTACTATGACCATTTGGGCTCTGCCGATCCGTACCTCAGCAGGATACTTGGTCCCGGCCACGGTGTGCTCAGAGCCTTTGTCGTCAGAAGCTCCCCAGTGGAAATGAAACTGCTTGAGCCTGTAGGTCCCTGAGATGGGCCCGTCTTTCAGAGCTGCAGGACAAAGAAAACACACATCACTCGTCGGTTCATCCCACACTGAACGTAAGCAGTGCTATGATGAGACTTTGCTCTAGTTATACTTTTCTGAGCAGAAAATATGTAAACATTAGCAATAGGTTAAAAAGATGAATACGATATATATAATCACACTTTAGGATCGACTTGTGTCACCGTGGCACACTTCCAATTTCATGAAAGCAGACTCAGTTCCTGTTGTGTAAGGTCTGGTCAAACACATTCAGCCCTAAATGATGTCCAGGTATTGTTAACATCGAACCTCCTCCCTATGTTACATAATGTGTCTATTTGCAGTGTACAAAGTAGTGGATAATCCAGTAAATCGTTCTATTTCTGGTGCTTTGTTACGAAATGCTGACACACACTGCCCTCTCCAAACAGGATATTTGTTTCCCAGTAATCAGCCCCAAATGATAAGAAGATGCAGACAAGACATTTGAGGTTGTGCTGGAGTTTAAATGATTCCCGAAAAAATAAAGAGTCTGTGCTATTCATCTTTTCCACTGTGCACATGATGCATGACACGACGCATGACGATGACATGCAGACTTTGCTTTTCCTTTGTTTAGCAGGGCAGGGTGGAAAATAAGCGCAGTGAAATACCAAGGAAAAAATAAGAGGCTCTAATTTATAGCTCGTATTTTTAGCAAAAGTACATTTGTTTTTTTTTAATCTAGATGCATGTCCAGAAGAAATAATCCATGATTGTGTCGGTTATGTAACATATTCTTCATTATCCTTCATCAGATCAGCTAAAGGACAACCAATCCAAAATCCTGGCAATCTAAAATCCCTTTGTTTGTCTCTTTCTGGAATAAAATTCAAATCCAATAAACAAAATAAAAAACAATGCAATCTCCATTTGATATCAAAAGGGGGGAAACACCAAGTGTCTTTATGTGGTTACTCATTCCCAGCATAGTTACTAACAGTACTAACAGTCAACCAAGCCGAGGTTTGTTTGCAGAGTAACCTTCTTTTTTTTTGCAATTTTGTCCTCACTGGCTGCAGAAAAGAGTCGTCGTGGGAAAGGTTTGCTCGGGGTTACATTACCAATTCAATTAGTATCTGCATGCTTTGTGCTCGGCTTAGTGGAGCCCCTGTAGCCTAATCACCAAAATTACATTTTATCTAAAAAAATGCATGCTGAACAACACCAACATAATAAAATAAATACAAATAAATATTCGTCTTTTGATGAATATTGTGAAATCAGCGCGTTAACCATGCATCCATATGAACATTAAGATAATATTAACATGATTGACTTCTATAGTCTTTAATGTGGAGACTGTGAAAGCTGCTGTTAACACACAGAAAAGCGCATTGAACCTGAATGCCGCATTTTGCAGGTTCCTGCATCCCATAAATCATCATGACATCGATTGCCTTTGTCTGCAAACCAATCACCTCAAAGCTCCTCTATTACACCTAAAACAAATGCAATAATAATAATAATAATAATAATAAGACAAAATACAGTCCAATATTATGCTTCATCCACCCTATGAGGAAACATTACAATGCACATTCCTTCATCAGATTGTGGAGCTTTGATATGGAGTTTATGGGCTCCACTCATGAATAAAATATTAATGGCACACTAACTTGAGCTGTCGGTGTCATCTGCGAAGGTCACTTGGAAGGAATGTCCATTGTTGAGGATCTCCAGGCAGGTGGAGGGGTCGTACTTCAGGCTGAGCGGCTTCAGCCCCGCGTCGTATCCGGACGCACCAGGTAGGATGTCAATGGGAGACTGGCGGGGTCCATTGGCAATAGGGAAGTTATCAGCCCATTTGTCTGGTCCTTCAAAAAATGACACAATAACAGCATTATTATTACAGTATTTCTCTTGAAATATGAGTTTATAATGACACATAATGGGGATGGAGACGTGCGTAAAACCGTGCGTAAAAAGCCCTCCACCCCCCAAAAAAATGTGCAGAATTAAAAAAAAAAACTGCAGTGACCGGTGCATTCCCTGTCTTTCCCATTCATTCACTCCCCGCTGGTATGACTGGTTTTAACCCAGTGTAATTGTGATGTGCAGTGAGCGCCTCACCGTTGGTCGCTGCGTATCCCCAAGCATGAGACATGGTTAGTTTGGTTGTACTGGTGTCTGGAGCTGTGATTATTCCCTAAAGCAAGTCGTTCCCCGGTGCAAAGCAGCCAGTGTCCTCCACCTGACAGCTGCAGACCTTATATAGGGTCCCCTGTGTGTGTGTGTGTGTGTGTGTGTGTGTGTGTGTGTGTGTGTGTGTGTGTGTGTGGTGTGTCGGGCTGGTGTGAGCCACATGATGACCGGGAGGAGTTTCGATGCGCAATGCAACACTGTGGATCAATGAAGATATCTCTCTCTCTCTCTCTCTCTCTCTCTCTCTCTCTCTCTCTCTCTCTCTCTCTCCCTCCCTCCCTTTCTCTCTCTCTCTCTCTCTGCTGCTGGATAGTATTCCAGTATACTCACCTCTCACCTCTCACCTCTCATCTAACGGGGTTTAACTTACATGTCATGTCAGGGAGAAACGGAATTACGCATGCAGCCTGTGTGTCACCTTCAAAGTGTACAGCTGCAGCTTAAAGAATGGCTGTGGAAATATATAATAGAACTACTGAGGTCAAAGTGCAAGGTAGATAGGCCTTAAATAGATAAATAGAAAGATATGGCAGCGTGTAAATACGCACAGTGGTTGCTTGTTGGGAATGCATGCGTGATCAGTGTTTATTATTAACAGAAATGGACTAGAATTTAATATAAAACTGTGTGACAAATGAAACAATGTTTGTTTGTATTCAGCATTGTTGCCTGTGGATTTTGATTAAAAGAAAAAAGAGTTTGCTTTTCTTATTTGAAGAGTTTTAGTTGTATCTACCAACAAATAATAAAATAATAATAAAAATAAATCAAATCAATTATTTCTTTATAGGCAAATCACATGTTTAATAAAAACTCTTAACTAGAGTGTTTGGAACTTTAAGTTTTGTTTATCTGGTTTGTTCTTGCACAGCACAGCACCTACTGTGCATCATTTGACTATCAGCCCAAACACTCACAGGCCAACTGATAAACAATGAACTCCCATTATAATCACATATATTAATAGTCTATATCTGCCACTAACATGCAACAAGTATGGAGAAACAAATGTGATTAAGACATAATAAACTCTCTTGGTGAGGAATATTTTCATCTTTCTATTGATTATGTCTCTTCCCCAAATCTCTATTAACAGTTTGATTACAACCTAGTGGTCAGCAGCTCATCGTGCAGCGAGAGCTCCGTTTATCAGAGAATCATACAGGCTGTTAACACTGCTGTGATGGGGTGATGGTGTGATGGTGCCACCTGCTGTTAGACAATGAGACTACAGGGTTTTTAGGTGCCTCTTTCTTTTTCTTTTCTCCCACAATGCAGGTTTGATAGTTAAATCAACTAAAACTAAAATATAATTCTGTATTATAATATTTAATTCAGAATAATTTAAGAGTGGGGTTTAGTGAGAAACAGATTGTTGCACTTTCTCCAGAGTTAACTTCTAAAATGTTTAATCATAGACCTCCCATGAATTCCAGCTGTGGTGGAAAATATCTACGTACATGTAAGAACAATTTCAAGGTACTTCTAATTTACTTTCCATTTTCTCCTCATCATCTCATAGGGTAATATTACTGCACTACATTTGTTGGACAGCTTTAGTTACTTTACAGAATACAACATATGATCAACTAATAAATGATGATACATTACATTAAACTACCCCGCAATATATTAAGTTATTAAATAAAGCTCCACCTTTATCAGCTGTAACATTAAAGTGATAACACATTAAAGCATCAATAATCTAATATTAGAACTTGAAGTATATTCTGATGCTGTTTCTTTTGCACTTTTACTGGTAACAGCGACATCATGCTGCAGGAGGCTCGTGCTGTATTGCTGGGCCCACTGGAGGTAAGTGAGGCACTAGAGAACCAGAACCAGGACTCTACTGGGCAGACTGTCAGACCCCGTTACAGTAACATGAGAGTTATTTTAAAAGGGACTCTGGGGCTCAGGAACACTACCACTTTGTCCACAGTGACAAACAAAAGCAGCACAAAATGAAAGTTTCTTGTTGATTTTTTTTTCTTGTTGATGCTCAAGGCATTCTACCAGTCTGTGGTAGCCAGCGCCCTCTTCTTCGCTGTAGCGTGCTGGGGTGGTGGCATCAGGACTGGAGATGCCAACAAACTTAATAAGCTGGTGAGGAAAGCCAGCTCTGTGGTGGGTCTGGAGCTGGACAGTCTGGAGTCAGTGGGTGAGAGGAGGATGAAGGCCAAACTCGGAGCCATCCTGGACAATCCCTCTCACCCTCTCCATGAGGAACTGTGGCAGCTGGGCAGCTCTTTCAGCCATCGGCTGATTCTACCAAAGAGCAGGACGGAGCGCTTCAGACGCTCATTTGTGCCCACTGCCATCAGACTGTACAACAACAGCGGAGACCACAGTCTGTCATCATGCTGACCAGGCCCCCCCCATGTGGATATACTGTACATTTTTATTCCTGTTCTATTTTTTATTTTGTTGTATAGTATGTGTATTTATTGTCTGTGTAGTTGAGCTGCTGCAACACTTGAATTTCCCCCATGGGGATCAATAAAGGAATATAATGATTTAAGTGTGATTTTGTATGCAGGACTTTTACTTGTCACAGGGTATTTCTACACTGCGGTATTACTTTTATTTAAGTAAAATATCTGAGTACTTCTTCCACCTCTGAATTCCAATAGAAGGAAAAAAAGTAGTTTTAACAGATCTAAACATTTTGTGCTTTTGGTGTTGTTTTCATTTAATATGGTAACATCAATGCACCGTTCCCCACTGGAAATCAGATATTCATAGTTTATTGTAAGGTTTTATTTCTATTAAAAAATAATTAAAAAAGGTTTAATAAACAGGGCAACATCTTCACTGCGTCCCTGGATATTTATACAGGAAGCAGTATCCATAATGAGGTTGTGATTCAAAATATTGGTGTTTTATGTTGGATAACTTTCAGTAGTCTGTGATGTTTGAGGACGCAAAAAGTCAGATGAAATTATATCTCGGCTTTAATAAAATAACAGTGTCACACTCTGGCCTATCACACACACATACCCACGCAAACACACTCACACACGCATACACACAGGAGAGTCATTGCTCTGTCTGTTCAGTCCACTCCATAGGTTTGGTCAGGTTGAAGTTGAATCCAGTCTGCACCCTGATTGGCTGGAGGCCGGGGTCTGTGCCCTCATACAGGACCTCCTGTCCGTCCTCTCCATCCATACAGATCCCCTGCTTCTCCACGGTGTAGTTCAGCACCGCAAACGGAGCCACGGGTGACTTGGCTATCAGTATCTGTCTCCGCCGGTCGTCCACATACTGCACAATAAGACGCGTGTTGACGCTGTGACTCCACGTGTTCCCCAGAGCCGCTGTCACGAACCAAGAATCCCCCTCCGACCCTTGACCCCCAACGTGAGTCGTGATCTGGTTGGTGAGAACCACGGGTATGTTGAACTGGTGGGCCAGGTATTTAAGGGTGGAGGCCTCGTGGCCCAGCATGTTGCTCCGGTGCATCAGGTTGCCGGGCAACGTGGTGTCAAACTCCTTCCTCACCACCGAGGCCACGGAGTCCAGGATGACGAGACCGGCCCCGGTTGAGATGATGTCCTCCTCCAGTCTGTCCAGTCTGTTGAGGACATTTCGACAGGTGAGCGCCCTGAACAGGTGCACCCGCCCGGCCATCTGCAGGACCTTCTCCCTGCAGCCGAAGTGGTCTGGGAACCGGCTCTGAGCGATCTCCACCAGCCTCTCAGCGGAGAAGGCGGACTCGGTGTCTATGTAGATCACGCCGCTGTCCTGGCCGCCCAGGCTCTGCGGCAGAGTGGCCAGTACGCTCAGCATCAAACACATCTGGGTCTTCCCACAGCCCGAGGGCCCCGTCACCTCTGTGAGGGTCCCCCGAGGCAGACCTCCTCTCAGCACTCTGTCCAGAGCGGGCAGAGACGTGGAGAAACAGGAGTGCTGCCTCCACAGCTCCAGGGCCGTGGTGACGGGCGGGACCACGGCTCTGCTCACCGTCTGCAGCAGCTCTGACGCTCTCCTGAAGCTCAGCCCCGCAGCGTGCATCACCTCCAGGGGCCCCAGAGACAGCAGGTCCTTACAGCTCTCTATGCGGTGTCTCTTCAGCTGCTCACACATGTCGTCTGACACGCCGGCTCGCTTCAGTTTCCTAGTCGCCATGTTGGTGTCTTTTTTCACATTTCCTGCATCATTTTAAGACAAAAACAACAACAAATAAACAGGTTCACAAGTTATTTTTGTTTCTATTTTTTTCTTCCAATAACTTTATTAAGACATTTTTGTTCATACATATAAAACACTGACACAGAATCTAAAAAATGTCACAATAAACAGTCCAAATCATACCAACAACTCAGTGAGAAGACTTTCAGTATCAGTCAGTCCAGTGTTGAACAAACATGCGTCGTCGCACGCAGATGACGTCACAGGAAAAGGACGTCCGCACCAGAGAACACGTGAGGAAATCAACACAAACGAGCAGCTCCTGCAAGACGGTCTGTTTTTAAGCATTTATCGGCTGAATATTTACATTATAAACACTGTTTTCTATCCCAGTTTGTAACCATGTAGTAGTATTAATCCACTTAACGCGTGTTTATCTATATTTGACTTTATGTTTATACAGTTTAAGAGTGATTTTAATGTTTCTCCAGCAGGCAGGCTTCCATCTTTATATATTTACTTCTAGATATTTGCAGGACTCATATTTACCCCCCTAATGGATGTCATGTCTGTCATGGACCAGAATACACTGTGAAGATGAATAGAAGACAGTGATACACTGTCAGCTGCTCTGGTTGCCTTCACTCTTCATCAGTGGTGGAAGAAATGAATCAGATCTTTTTATACCAAAGTATGGAACAAATACTGAGTAAAAGTATTGCATTCAAAACCTTCCTTAAAAAATGAATCAGATCTTTTTATACCAAAGTATGGAACAAATACTGAGTAAAAGTATTGCATTCAAAACCTTCCTTAAAGTAAAGAAAGTACTTAAGTACAAAACGTAAGACGGATGATACTGTGGCCCTTTTCAGAAAAGTGTTATTACATTACATTACATTACAGTCATTTAGCAGACGCTTTTATCCAAAGCGACTTACAATCAGTAGTATATTACATATCATTCACCCATTCACACACTGATGACAGGCTACCATGCAAGGTGCCACCATCAGACTCTAACTAACATTCATGCAACATCCAGTCCACACCGATGGCAAGCCTTCGGGAGCAACTTGGGGTTAAGTGTCTTGCCCAAGGACACATCGACTGCCAAAGCCGGGTATCGAACCACCGACCCTCTGATTGGAGAACTACCTTGCTCTCCACTACGCCACAGCCACCCCGTTATATGATTTAATTACAATTATTATTGCATTAATGTGTTCGTTACTTTAATGTTGCAACTTGTAAAAGGTAGAGCTCATTTTAATTAATTTACAGACTGCTAAATAGCTTAATCTATGATGCATAATAATGTATCATAATTCATTCAGTTGGTTTATATTTTGTATTAATGGCCTGATACAAAAAAAGTATCTAATAACTAACACTGTCGAATGAACTTAGTGGAGTAAACAAGTACAAAATGATTGGAGTAGAAGTATAAAGTTGCATTAAATGGAAATATTCAAGTACTTTAATATTGTAATTAAGTATTTTGTTACATTCCTCTCCTACAATCCACTTGACTGTATTTTGGAAAGTTAATAATAATAATAATTACATGTATAAATGGTTTATTAACACTTCTAATATTACTGCTAGTGCATTGGATTCATTTGGAAGGTGCTTTTTTTTAAATATTTTTCAAAAACAATTTCAGGCAACTGTGGTGACGGTTTGTTTTGTTTTTTGGTTCAACTCTTGGTTAAAGTCTAACCTGTTGTGAATAGAATTGCAAGGAGGTCAGCTGGAAAATGCCCGAATCGTTATGTTTGGCCTCAATTCATTCAGAATAATAAATAAGGCTTAGTCATACATCATCTGAGTCTCTTGACCTTGTTCGAGTTTTATGACTCACTCTCTCAAGGAGCGAGCTTTCGGTGTGAACGGAGGCGTTGATTATCAGGTGGCTGCTGAGTGTAGGAGGCATGTGGAGAATCTGGAACAATCTCAACATCTGTCTCTTTTTAGTAAAGTAGTGAGCCTGTTAGATCAATGTGCAAACCCCCACTTAAGAGCAGGCAAACACATCATTACGGATAAAACCGAGGCAATGGTATAGAAATGAAATCCCTCCTGTGAGCCTATCCGAGCTAACTGGTGTTCTCTCCTCAGGTAACATGGGGAAGAACAAACAAAAGGGGAAGAAGCAAAAGAACGTCTTTAAAGTGGGAAACAGGCCTTTGAAGCACAAGAACAAAACGAAACCCGTCAAGACAACGCTCAAACACGTAAGATCTTTATTATGTTGTCGTTTCTGTTTCTCCTGCTTGCATATATTTTGTATTCTCCTTTGTATGTAGTGTTTGTTGCAGCTCCTCTTGCATACTGTAATTTGTGGCTTCACAGATCAATGCAGTGAAGAATGAGAAAGTGGAGAACCTCAATCAAATCTTCACAGAAGTCCAGAGGGACGTTACGAGTATTTCCAAGTCTGTTGCTCCCGAACCTAAGAAACAAACAAAGGTATGGGGTGTAAATTGTCAAGAATAGAAAAAAACGTATCATGCAGTGTTTTAATCCTCTTAATGTAAGTAATGCTAATATTTGTTTATGTGTTTAGGTCATCAGAGAGCCACCAAAGGAATCTGTAAACGTGGACAATGCTGCTCAACTCTTCTCTCAGCTATAATGGATATCATAAAGTTAGAGGACAAACCCAGTGATCACCTGTTTGAACTGTACGTCCCTCTGTGTTAGATATATGAAATAACAAAGTCAGTTTACAGTCCTCATTTTTGACATATTGTGTCATGACATTTCATGTCAAAATGAGGACTGCAGATGAGCTGAAAATGAAAAGAGCTTACGGTCATCGCATAATAAGAAAACCTTTTGTGTTTGTAATTTAAGCATTCTGTAAATTCAGTGTAAAGAAATGTAATCAATTGACAGACTTGTGCTTTGTATCATTTCTGATGTTTCAGGAATAAAGGAGATTGTTTATTGCTATTAATGCATATTATTTTTTGTAGACATGTTTGCTTTCTCTGGGCTGCAACTAATGATTATTTTCCTTATAGATTAATCTGGTGATTATGACCTTGATTATTTGATGATGGTGAAAAATGCCCATTGTTATTAAAATCCAACACTCCAAAAGAAAACACTAATCTGTTAAATATCATATATAATAAAAAACATCAGCAAAACTCAACATTTGAGGCATTTTTTGCTTTACAAATGGCTGAAATTATTAATCCATTAACAAAATAATTTGATTTATTTCCTGTCGATTGATCGGCTGATCGTTTTATCTCTTCTTTCTTATCCTTAGATTTGATATGGGTGCCTTGTGTTTCATCCTCTTGAATGTGGATGCAATTAATTTCCTTTTCTTTTTTGCAAAGGCAGTTCAATGCTTCACACCTTTTATTTTCACGCTTTTCATGCTCCGGATTTACTGTAAATCAAGTCACTAAGGAGATTATTGTGACTTCTTTTTGTAAAGATGAAAGTTTGTGCCTCAAAGAGTTTTGTCCTCATGGAAATCATTAAAACTTTATGTAGAAGTTTACAAAACCAGAACTTGAATGAGATATTCACGAACATAATTAAAAAGTTGTTTTGTTCAATGCTGTGTTTGTTTCAGAGAGTTGTTGGTTGAACTCATTTTGAGGTCATTGTTTGTGGAGTTTCCGTGCTGGATGGAATCATATAAAAGGTGTAGAATCCATCGATTTCACACTGTCATTTCTATTAGGACTGCACCTGAAGATGAAGTATAGATTTTTCCGGCTCCTCCTGCAAGCAGCGGGCCGGTATCAGCATGCTGCTGCATCCTGTTTGTAGCAACTTGACCATCAGAGGTCATGTGTGAACCAGAGCCCGGCTGATTGCCTGTCTTCATGGTGACCTTTGTGTTAGACGGTCAATAAATCTGGAGTGAGGTGCAAGCATAAGTGAGGCTTGTAAACAAACCAAACCATGAAATAAATAAGCTGAGAAGGAGATTCTCAAGGTGGAGATGACTTACATGAAGATCTGTTAAATTCTCCAGTGGAGGAAGCTGAACTGGAAAACTTGAGGGCAGCAGAAATAAGCTGTAAACACATCACAGATATCAGCTTCTTAGTCCATATGATGAACTTGTATTGAACTATGTATACATCCATCAACATCTTCAGTCATTTGGAGTCATGTTTGTGTCAACCTGATTAATGTTAGAACAATATTCACTCGTTTTTTGCTCTGTTTTTGGTCTCCACCAGCTCCTGAGGGGAATATCTGACTCCTAAGCTGCTATATTCTCCACTATGTTCACCAACTGGTGTCCAACTTTGTCTGCCATGTGATGCTGAAAACATCTGCTTGTTTTGCATCAAATCAGTGCTGAGGAGAGGGAACCAAAACATTAGAGCTGTGATCCATAAAACCAAAACAATGAGCTGAAAGATGCTAAAACACTACATAAAGCTGACGGGGGAACTGCTCAGGGTTTGTCATTATGAGCAAGCCCTTTTCATATCAAAAGTAGCAATTTGGTCATTTGTTTATATAAAAATATATATAAGATTTGACATGTTTGAAGCAGGATGCTGCTACTGGAAGCAAAGCCCTTTCAGCAGCAATAAAAGTTCCATAAAACGACAGCAGAACCACAGGAAGTCAACAAATATGAAAAGATTTGGCCTGCAATGCATTAGATCCACGCCTTCAGGGCAGAGACATTTATATCTAATAGGGAGGAAAAGGTTTTCAGTTGGAAATGATTGGCGAGGAGAGTGTAGCAGATGCGGCGTTAAGGTGTCCGGTGCTCCCCGCTGTGATGCAGATGGCTGCACCACAGCACAGGCAGTCGGGTTGCACAGCTACAGCCCCCCCCAGGGAGACGGATATCATGCACATGTTGAATTTTGAATGTGATCTGGTAGGAGGGTGGTTGGATCTGTGGCGAGAAGATGAGGCTGTGTTTGTGTGTTCGTCAGCCAAAGTGGGATGTTAGTCATTTTTTGTCACTTTTAGTCATGCAAAAAAAATGCTACATAGTTCTGATTGCTGCTTTAAAGCATATTCCTTTGATCCAAGTTACATTTTATGAACAAAGATTATAGAAGAAAAACCTAAGCAGACAGACAACACTAATTATACTATATTTTATAACAGAGAATTGATTAGATTCATAATTTTATATTGTGTCTTGAGAGAAAATAATAAAAAACTCCCAGGCTCTTTTGATTGAACGTTATTAGACAGTTGCTTAATTGAATGTAATCAAAAGTGACGTTTTAGACAACCACCAGAGTTGGAAATGTCCACAAGATGGTGCTCTGGATAGGCTTATCATTATGCATGGTGACAAGCGAGGAAGTGGACTTGTTTGTGTGTTTGTGTGTGTGTGAGTGTGTGAGTGTGTGTGTGTGTGTGTGTGTGTGTGTGTGTGTGTGTGTGTGTGTGTGTGTGTGTGTGTGTGTGTGTGTGTGTGTGTGTGTGTGTGAGTGTGTTAGGCTCCCTGAATGCCAATAAGAAGCTGAAAGCCTATTTGCAGTATGTCATTCCCACCACACAGCTGGGTTTTTCACTCTGACAGGACGAGCAGCAAAAGGTTACACCACCTGCACTTCTCCCTGTGACAGAAATAAGAATCGCTGTGTTTGTCTGTGCAAGAGAGAAAGACACAGTGTGTGTTTGTGTGTGTGTGTGTGTGTGTGTGTGTGTGTGTGTGTGTGTGTGTGTGTGTGTGTGTGTGTGTGTGTGTGTGTGTGTGTGTGTGTGTGTTTGTGTGTGTGTTGTCTGTTTGTGTTTGCCTATGCAGATTTGCTTTTCACAGCCATTTCAGATCGCAGCAGTGGTGACAACCCAGACATGGATGTGTTTTAAAGCCTTACTGGTGATATACTGGTGATATACTCCTCTCTGAACATGAATGCCGTAGATGACAAGGACATGCATGATCATCTTTAGTGCCCTTATAAAATGTGCTTTTGAATGATTAATTATTTTGTCTTCAAAAAAGAACATGGTGAACTATTTGAGGCAAAGCTGCTTTGACTTTGAAAAAAAAGCCATGTGCAATTATGGTTTTTGAAAGGTCAAAATGTAATTATTATTATTAAGTAGAAATGTGAAAAGTTATCTTGATACAGCTATTAAATGTGTCACTCCAACATCGGATAAATCTGCCTGAATAGGATCCATGTTATATATATATTCATAACATTTTCTTTAATGAAACATATTGTAATAGAAAAAAAAGGTCCCCCTTAAAATATGGATGCCTTTTCCTGCAGTAATCTCCCTCTAATGTTTTTGAAGGCATTTTGCCAACAAGTTAGAGAGCCAAGATTCAAATTATGATTACATTTTGCTCCACAGACCAGAGTCCAGTTGAGCAATGTTCAAAAAGTCCCCTCACGCTCTCACGCCTGCAGACTTATTTCATGGGAATCTGGATATTTTGCTTCCGTCTTTAGTATTGAAGTCAGGGGGTTTTGGATGCTACTGTGCCCTCAGTGTGATACATTGTTTGATGGATAGTCAAACCCACGCCTATAACATCGATGACTGGCTTATCGAGTAAGCATTGTGATCCTAATCATGTTAAATCTGAAAAAGGTTTCATATAAGGCTCCTGATCCGATCTCAATCCCTCTACCATCTTGGATGTCCAGTGAGAGGGAATTTATTGAATAAATCAAGCTTTTATTGAAGTGTTTTCGGAACAGTTGTGATTAAGCCTGTTAGTAGTGTGATTCTTAACACCTGGGGTAAAAGGTGCAAAATGTTGATTAAGAGGACTCCTCACTGAGTTAAAGTAGTTAAGTGCCAGCCACAATTACAATGGTCTGAATTAACTTAATGCCGGCGAGGAAGGCTGATTTGCTGTTCTTTTCCCCGTCTCCTTTATCCTTATAAAACACAGGAAGTTTGGCATTCTGCCGTCTTTGAATCAAGGTCAGACAAGAAACTAAATTTTAAAGACTCTACAGATCCAACCCAAGAGTCTGCTAGATGTTTGCCTTGTAAAAAAATAATACAGAAGCTATCATTAGATTAAGAGATTTGCTGATTTAAATCTGGTGATACTATGTTTGACTTTGCATTAGAGGTGAGAAGACATCAACGTGTCTAGTTTAAAACAGGGTCCAATGAGTTGACAGGTAGATGTTTTCAGATGTCTAGGTCCAAAATGTATCTGCTATGTGTAGAAGTTTACAATTTTCATATGCAAATAAGACATCCCAAAAGAAAATCGTACCTCTTCATCAGAGTTAATGAAGCTTAACCTAAATGGCTACTCAGCTGCAAATCATTAAGACCTGGCTCACAGCAGCTCATCATTTATTGAATATTAAAGGTGATAAATACAAAATTTGGAGCATTTCTATTGCCTCATAGCTAACAGTGATAACAGTTATAACAGTGCAAACTAAGGTAACAGTGCAACTTTTTGCTGTTGTAGCTTATATTTCGTGCCCGTATTCATCTTTTTTGGGCGTTTGATTTGTAACTTATTTTTCATAGATCTACTATAGAAACTGGTTTTGTGAGCCATTATGTTTGCAACTATTGAATAATAAGAAAAATAGCTGAAAAGAGCTTCAAATAATTATTTAGTCGATCCAAGAGAAAATTTAACTATTTTGATAAATCGATTAATCTTTTTTAGTCATTTTTCAAACAAAAGTGTTAGCTTCTCCAGAACATGACATTTGAGGATGTCATCTTGGAATTGGGTAATTTCAGTATTTTTGACATTTCATTGATTCAACATATTGATTATCAAAATATAATTAACAGTTTCAATGGCAATGAAATGAATCACTTGTTTCTGCCCTGCAAACAAATGCTGCTGTAGTTTTTCTACAGTATATACGTCTAGGTTACAGCTGTCATTGTTATTAAGCCTTTTAGTTATATAAAAACCTTTATCAGGTCCTGTAATACATCTACCACACTTTCCTCTTGAAATGCAGTAAAAAAATCCCAGGAAAGTTGTTCCCAAACTATCATGATTTATTAAAAGGTCTTATCCACAATTTGTTCTTAACATACAATAATCTCAACCTTTTAGGATTGAGGAACAGGGCAAAGCTTCGTAGCTTACAGCCACGATTCTCCGCCCAGTCAAGAACCCCCGTCACCTCATCGCCACAAACTGTATCTGGATCGCAACCAAACAAACCAGAACACACAAACCCAAACCTCTGCAGCTCTGTTTTCCATCTGCAACAAACCACCCGAGCGTCAAGCCACTGCAAGCTGTTTGGCTTGTAGGGAATGAAATAGGCTTTACACTTGAGAGGACACAGCACACTGAGTTGCTTTTTTAAATGGGATCCCGAGCACGTCGCTCGAGTCGCCGGTGAGGCCCCACCTGCGGGTACCGGGGCCCGGTTTGTAGCTGAGGGAGGAGAGGGGGTGTGCGGGTCAGAGGAGAGCTGGAGGGGGAGTGCAGGCTTGCTTGTCAGAGAGAGAGAGAGAGAGGGAGAGAGCTTTGTGGTACACCTGTCAGACACATGAACAAAGTACATCTGTTCATCCTCTCCTCCAAACGATTGGATGTCACCGTCTAAAAAACACGACGCCCTTATTTCTGCCTGCCTCCGTGTCACTGTCTCTTTGTTTTTCACACACATATGAGCACAAACACATGCACTCACACAGACACAGGCAAGGAGAAGGTGGTGCAACCACAGTGCAACTCTGTTTACGGCATTATAGAATCCGTGCAGTCGCCAGAAAACCTTGTTGGTTTATATTAACACGAAATGCACGTCTGCAGTAAAAGTGAAAGCGTGCAGGAAGTCTCGTATCCAAGGTTATCCAGAGATTATTCATTTTTAATCACTATCTCATATATGGCTGGGAAATATTAAACAAATATAAAAAGGTCTTTGTGAGAATATATTTCACAGATTGGCTGACGCATTGGTTTACAGATGAGCACATTTTCTTACATAGTGTGATGATCGTTGTAAAGTAAAAGGTACCGAGAGGTTTGATGGTTGAGTTGCATATAAATGAAATGTCTGTATATAAAATATACAGTAATATTTTGTAAATAAAACCTTTTTCCTGCTGTGGGTGTGACCAGTGTTGTTTTATTGTTTTGCAAACGTGTCTTGCATTTGGTGATATTCAAAAACATAATCTAACAAAATGTTTTTCTCTTTAAAAAAGGTCTTGAAACTCTATTCTCTCCATCATATCATTACTATCAGTGATGGCTGTGAACACACAGTTTTCTGCGAAACTAAAAACAGTTATTAGTTTTATTTCAAAGGAGAGATTTCTGTGTGTGTGTTTTTGTCCTTGCTTTTGAAATGGAAACTGTGGTTCTGTCCTGCATTAATCGGATACATTTGAACCCAAAGCCTGCTGATGGTTGTGGGGTTGTTTTCTTGTGTTGCTCTGTCTGTCAAATCTGATCAAACAGCAGCGACACGGCCCTGATGAAGCACATTAACTGGGTGTCAGGGTGTTAATGTCAGGCGGGTGAGCGCGAGGCAGTGATTTATTGAAGAAGCTGCAGGTTCAGATGGCTGGAGAGCAAGAAACAAGGCAACGTTGACAAACTGACGGGGGAAACTGGGGCTGGTTTTATGTACTGACAGGGGGATTGGGAAATGGGACACAGCCGAGCAGGAGGATGTGAGTCAGGTGACCAGGATGAGGAAAGTCCGCTGGTATCTGGAGGACAGGTGGAGAATGATTATGATAAAGATTTGGGTTATAGAAGTGGGAATGTGGTTGGAAAGAGAAGCAGAAAGGGCAGAAATCTACAACTGAAGAAGCCGTCGAGAAAGTTAAACCTTTCATAAATAATAACTAAGGGTGTATTTCCCATAAATTTTACTCTAATTGTCTATCTTTACTCATGAATGTTTGATGTTACTAAGTTTTTAAAGGGCCCTCAAGCAAGACTTTAAAGTATAAACATGGAAGAATGTTCCCTTGCTGGCAGATTGTTTTTTTTTTTTTTTATGTGAAAAACAAGATCTTAAGACTAAACACATGGCTGGACTGTGTTGACAAGATGTGGTGAAATGTTCTTATTTGGTGGTTTTTTTTTTCTCACAACTTTTATGAAAAGTTATTTCATCGTTTGAATTTCTAAGTTGGTTGCGCTGCGCTGCAAACTTTTATTTCAAATCTCATCATATTTGCCAGTCTCATAACCGATGTTTACGGTTTGGTCCAGGTCTGATGAGTTTCTATTGGTTACACACTGCTGAACAAAAGTGGGCTCGTGGTCCCTGTGTTGAAGATTCCCCCCGAATAACCTACAGCCAACAAACTTTAGTTGCAATGTTCCAACCTAAACAGCTGCTGTGGAAGTTTCTCTCGAGCACAGCGAGTCCATGTTAGATGCTTTCAATGGCAGGCGGTGAAGAACTACAGCAGCTACTATGGGGAGTTTACAAATGTAAATAAGCGTGTGGGTGCAAAAGTTGCTAAATAAGAGTATGCATACTCAGCAAAACCTCCCTGAATGTATGGAAAGAAAAATAAAGGATGCTGCTTATCGCTCACCATTCATTCTAACAATACAAAAAGCCAAGACTCTGTTCCAGGTCTGCAGCTTGTGTTTGCGTCGGTATTTTACTCGTAAAAAAAACATGTATTGTTCTTCAGAGTATCTTGCTTAGCAGGGCATTTCAAGCATATGACGCCTGACTGGCCTGTTTCGCTTACTGACCTCTTTATGTTTACATGTTAAGTAGTAATCAATGCAAAAATGAAAGAAAATGTTATTCATATATTTCCGTTACAAGGCAGGACCATTTTCAGTGCTAGCAGAGGAGAGCGATGAGGGAAGCGAGGTCTGTGATTCAGGAGAGAAAAGAGACGGACGTGAAGTGCTTGTTGATGAGAGGAAGTCTCAGTGGAAGAGAAGGAGACTCTGCTCCACCGACCGGGGTAAACAGGTCAGCGGACCGTCGGGGATCCAGGAGGTGGAGGAGCTGAGGCTCCTTAGGAGCACTTTTTCTGGCAGTATTTAGAAGTATGTGTTTGCTTACAACTAAGACATTTAGGGTTTTACTTTCCTAACTTCTTATCCATTATGATAATAAAATGTTGGCATTGCACCTTTCTTCAAACTACCATTACGTTTAATCTCAACCTTTCTATCAACATTTCTGCATTAAAGTACGTCTTCATACTGTTTAAACACTTTTTGAATTTCAAAATTGCCTTCTCATTTACTTAATATGATAATGGTTCGAATTAAGGCTGACTATAACTCATGTTTTATTATTTATGCATCAGCCTGCTCAAAGAAATCCCCAAATAGCCCATGAAATAAGTACACAAATGATTCATTATGCATCAACATTGATTATTATGTATGTGTCAGACCGTGGGCTCTGTTTGCTGTGTGCAAAGAGTGTGTCTGTGCAGCGATGTCTAGGGAACTGAAACGCAGCGGAGGAGATTGACAGACAACAATCATAGTGATTGAAAACAAATCCTCAGCTTAATCAAAGTTATTTCGAGGAGAAAACTAGTTGTCTGTTTGGAACATCCATCACAGTTTCCTGATCAACTTCACTTTAACTATTTGACATAGTTGGTTTTCAATGAGGCATTTCAATGAGGCATTTCAATGAGGCGTTGTTGCCTTTTTTGTGGATTCAGGTGAAACCGAAAAAATGAAGGTAGAGAGGGAAATCTCCTTAATTGCATCATGCATCATGCATACTTTTGCTCTGGCTTATGCTTTAAGATGCTTGTTTAAGAAAGGAGATGCACTTATGACTTCTGGTGACTAGTAGTTCTCTTGAATACCTATGTTGAATACACTTCCTGTAAGTCGCTTTGGATAAAAGCGTCTGCTAAATGACTGTAATGTAATGTAATGCATCATAACAACTATAAGCCATAAGGATGCTGCAAAGTGAGGAATTATATCCAACATTTTGGCTGCACTCAGTCAAATACAACATATAATGTCCTAATGCCAAGGAGGTAATGTTTTTAGTTTGGTTTGTTTGTTTGTCTGTCTTCAGGAGAAATTACTGCCCCGATTTACATTAAACTTGGTGAAAGCACGGGCCAAAGAAGAACCATTACATTTCATAGCTGATCCCAATAATTGGGCATTGGGCCTATTTTTCTGTGACATCATGGTGTTAGGAGATGTACAACATTATGATAACTGAAAGAACCAATCACATGTGCTTTTACAAATGAAACCTATTTTGTTGTAAACTTTTGTTTTCCTTTAATGAGTCTCCAAATAAAATCATGTTGTCGGTCAGTTTTTGGAATGGAATTAATGCCTTTAAATAAACAAACCATCCACAAATACAATAAGCCTTTACCATGATCAACCATCAAACCACTTCCTGTTAATAAACGTCAGGCTAGTATCTGTCTGTCAGACCATGGAAGCTTGTATACTTGCTGTTGGGTGGATCTTTCCTTGTAAAAAAGTCCTCCGGTGCACAGGAAGCATTTATTTTTATGTTACCAGAGCAGCATCAGTTTGTTTGGAATAAATAAAAAAGGAGCACGAGCAAATATCCGTCTACAGAGAAAACGAGAGGCGATTGCACAATATTGCACATATCGTTTGACTGACAGGCGATACTTGAGAAGTGATTACTGCTTTTCAACCTTTCAACTAAAAATAGGAATTTCCTCTCTTTAAAGGGTTTATGGCTAATAACTGAAATAGCATTGAGTATGTGTTGCTATCACTGTGTTACAGAAGTGCCAGCCTCTGTTGGATGATGTTTGCCTCGATGAGCGAGATTTCAAATCCTCCCTTTCTGACTGGTGTTTGGGCCTCTTCAGACTCGGCAGATAAGAGAGGGAAATGCTCAACCTTCAGACATGCCGAGAGAGGATGATGACAGCCGGGCTCACCTCACCACAGGAGCCCAGAGGTGTTGTGCAGAAACGGATTTCAGCAGCGTCACTGTGCACTGAGACGACTAAAATGGAGAGTGGAATGTGTGCACAGGTTGACGACAAAGACAAAATGGAGGAGATAAGGACAGCAGGACGATTCAGAAAGAGAAGACGAAAAATCCAAATAAAGACAGGAGATACACATTTAGACTTAGGTCTTTATATTATGGCCATTGTAGGTAAAACAAAACATTTTTTACAGAGCCAGGGCAGGGAACTAATGTTAGTAGAAAAAAAAAAATCCCACAATTTACCAGATGTAAAGTCATGAATTTGCAAGATAAATTCTCTGAGATTAAAGTCACAGATTTTCTCAATCGCTTCTCTTTGCATGGTTTGATCAAACTCTCGCTGGCTGTGTGTAATGTCTGCAGTGGACGGCCTAATCAAATTATAATTTGCTGTCAGATTTAGCAGTACAGAACTCCTTTTGTTTTTTGCCCAGAATCACCATATCATCATAAGCATCCCGACTTTGAAGAGTCTTTTTTAAAGATTTTTCTTGTTAATTAGTGATTTTTTTCCTCAGGAATTTGCCACTTTAATCTTATAAAATATCCAATTGATCCAAATGCTGTTTACTGTTTTTATTTTAATGTTTTTTTGGCAGCACAACCAGCTGTCAACACAATAAAGTTGATATGGTGAACATGCTAATGGATTAATAACACATCGAGCAGAAACAGAGCAACATTATCATTCATTTGGAGTCATGTTTGTGTCCACTCGATTAATGTAAGTCCAATATTTACTTTCTCCTGAAGGAAATCTGGCTGTTTGAATACTCCCCTATATTCACCGTTGGTTCACCAGCTAGTATCTGCTGTTTTGGTCCTGAGATGGCAGAGTATTGTGGCCTTTTATCAAGTTTTTTCCTGAGAACAACACTGAAACCTGAACGTGAAGGTCCAAAACATTAACGATTGAGCATCGCAAAACCAAAACAATGTGCTTAAAGACACTAAAATGCTATGTAGGGCTGAGAGAAACTGCATAGTCAATAATAATATATGTTAGTTTAAACAAAAGCGACCTCTTTTACAAAATCTGTAGTCTTTTGATACATCGTTGAAATAAAAACATAGACTTTTGCAGATTAATAAACACCATTACAGTCAGTGTAAAGTCAAAGTAGGTATTTGACAGCTAAAAGTCAGATGAATGTTCCTTCAATGAAGCTCCAGCTACACTTCTTTCCTATCAGCGTGTATTGAAACTATAAACATGGGTATAAAATATAAAAATGTGTTTGCATTAGCTGAAGGACAGTACAGTGCATATCAGAGAACCTGAAAGTCCCTATTCAATCAGCTCCAACTGTGAGGTGAAGTGGTTGGAGTGTCTTTGTCAAACGACACACTCGTGTTAGCTTGACAGTTACGGTTTAAAGACGGGACCTTCTGGGTGGAAAGAAGGAAAGCCTGCAGCTTCCAGAGTGAAAGGTTTGATTAGTCAAACAACATACACCTGTTTCAGCTGCAGAGTGGGGAGACATAGAAAAATGACCTCCATTCCCTCCAAAATGTTGCTTTTATCCCTTCGAAACTGAACATTATTCTCTATAATACATATTTAGATTACGGGAGAATCTTTGAGTGACAAAAAGTTAAGTTAAGTTTTAATTGCAGTGCTCTTTTTCCATCATCTCCAAAGCTGTAACTCCAGAGGGTTAGATTTTAACGTGTTGGAGGCTTGTGGGAACATTTTGATGTACAATAAAGTTTATTCAAAGTGAAATCTGTGGGAGTGAAAGCAGATTTTGTTTAATGTCTTATTATTGACATCATCCCCATTTGCTTAAAATTGCATTGGACCAGAATTGAATTTTGACAGTGCAACTAGGCAGTTTCTCAAAAGAGTTTTTACCATTTCACCGTTCATAGCAGAATGACCTTCTGTCTTATTCATTGCTAACTTCCAACATGACTCTCAATGAATGTATACTATTAGTCTGGGTTAATCTTTAACCTAGAGCAGATGTTTTTATGGTGAATTCCTTTTTATTCTCTAAATGGAAGCTGACATCCATTCAGAATGGGATCAGCTTGGTTGTGAAATGTTTCAAAAGGTAAAATATATTGTGCATTCAAAGTGTTCAGACCTCTTCACTTTATCACGTTTTGTGCTGCAGCCTTGTGCTAGACTGGTTGAAATACATATTTTTTCTATCATCAAGCTACAATCATGTCACACTTATATAGACAAGTGTGTGTGTGTGCGCCTTTCCAAAGCACATCCAATCAATTGAATTCACCACAGGTGGAAAAAAAGATGATCAGGAGAAACGGGAAGCACCTGAGCTGAATTTTCACAGCAAAGGACCTGAAAAAAATATTCAAATGTGGTATTACAATTTTTTCCTTTTAATAAATTTGAAAATAGTTCTAAAATCCTGCTTTCACGTTGTAATTATGTGGTATTGTGTGAAGATTGATGAGGGAGGAAATCAATTTAAACAATATAAGCATAAGGCTTTATGGGAAAAAGTTGTTGAATACTTTCTGTATACCTCTCTGTGGATGTCGGACATTTTCTTAATTCACTTTAAGCCTAAATATAATTTAAACTGGTGAGTTATATAAAAAATAAATACCAAACGGTTGACATGAATGGGGAAATTAGCTATAGAGACCCAAACTGTTTTTCTGTACCGCGCTGTAAACATGTTTATTCTGCTGTAAAGTGGGGTATTACCACATGGTCAAAAATGACCTATATTGAGAATAAAATACATGTATTAAAATAAAGAAATAAGAAGACGCAAAATGTGTCATGAGATGCTTCAAAAGCAGGAGATCTTACATATCTGCATATGATTGAATATTTTTCCAGCCGTTTTTTAAATGTAGATATAGATATAAAACCTTTTAACTTTTGTTTCTTTATAGTACATTTAATACTTCTCTCTTTACATGGCTTGTATAAAAGGTGATAAAGTACGTCCATGAATTAAATTCACAGTTAATTACAATTTCTCCTCGGTATGAGGAGTTTGGTTTTCTGTCGTTTTGCTGATAACACTTGTTGACTTCTTCACTGAATATTTTGTTTGCATTCCCTTTAGGGTTCAGTAGAACTCTACACTGAACACACACATCACTGTTTCTTATATCGTAAACAATGAGTCTCGGCTTCTTCTAGCTGCCGTCCTGGTATCCAAGAAGAGGAGAGACAATGTCCCGCTTTGATCCAGGTTCTCACGAAAGGCACTGGATCAAATTTGTCCAAAGGGAGTCCAATTCGGACCACAAACTGACCTGTAGACCGGCTCGCTTTGCTCAACCTGTTGCACTCTGGCTGCTGTCATTTACAGCGGAAAATCGTCTGTTTGAATAAATAAAACTGCTGGGCATTAGGGAGCTTTTAAGACATTTCAGTGCAAATTGCAAGTGACAAATAATTGTCTTATGATTTTAGAGATCCCCGAATACTTTGCATTGAGGCTTCAGGGGTCTTAAGTGTCAATCAAGTATTTCACCATGTATTTCACACACTGCTTGCACATATTAACAATTCTTAAGTGGTGCTGGATTACATTCCCTGTTAAAAGCCTTGGCAAAAAAGTAAAATCTGACCTTGAAGTGTCAAGTTATGTCTTGCATTGATTTAACATACATATTCTCGTTACAGGCATTCCACATCTCATCAAATACTACATTTTTGATTTCCCTCCTCCATGATAATTAACGGTCCAATTAAAATGTAAAGATCAACAGGAAATCTAATAAGGAATCTACAGCCTCCACAGCACAGATGATTCATTATTTATGTGTAATTTCTTTCTGTGAAAATGCAACAATAAGAGAAAGAGCACTCATTATCAATGTTACATGCAGAAACACTGTCTGTCTGCCTCGCAGCGGTCCATCCATGGTCTTCAGAGCCACAGCGGACGGTTGTTTTTGCCCAAACAGTGCGTGACTTATCAACACACACACACACACACACACACACACACACACACACACACACACACACACACACACACACACACACACACACACACACACACACACACACAGTATCTCCCGACACAATCGTGTTCTCAGAAGGAAATCTAAGTAATGAACTGTGCGAAAAACCATCTGTGTTCCATTTCCAATTTGGCACATCTCTGCTGTTAATGATCTCGCGGACACATTTGTAGGCAGTGTGATTCGCAATGTAGGCTTTTTTTTTTCACACAAAAATCATATTGATATGAGGACTCTCAAGATTGGATTTTGAATAAAAATGTCTGTGGTTTAATATCTTCATAAACAGGACGTTTAAGAAGCCATTTTCCAACACAATGGAATATTTGAAAAACAATGAAATAGCTAAGTTCTTATATCTGAAATGTACCCTAAAATGCTTCATACATTAACGGAGAAAAAGAAGACAGTATTATCAACATATGGAGTATCAGGTGGGTAAAAGTGTTAGATTATTGTGTTGGATTATTCAATATTTGACAACATTAATGCACAGAATCAAATTTCCCCAAATTGCACACAGCCTGCATTCAGAGGAGGTTGGGTCAAACATGTGACTTAACCTAATTGAGAATGCAGTTTTGCAACAGCAAAAAGCACCATAAGTAGTTAAAACACCATAAAGTTATTAAACGTGTATCTTGAAATGTTTATATGTAAAATATTTTTGGTTTAATGCATCCATGGTGCATTAAGAACTGTATTTTATGGGTTGTTCTTGGTAGTTTGGCATCAGCAGCAATAGTGAAACTATCACCTACTCCATTCTCTGCCATAAATCCAAGGAAAAAGACATCAGAGAGCTAGGCACACTGGGATATGGAGTGCAAGAAAACAAATGACTGCATAGTAAACCCAGGTGGCAACCTGCCGATTCTGTTGGGTGAAGCGAATGCAGTAGTGTGTTATACTTGCATTCTCTCTACTGACCAGCAGGGGGCGACTCTTCTGGTTGCAAAAATAAGTCTGATTGTATTGAAGTCTATGAGAAAATGACTCTACTTCTCACTTGATTTATTACCTCAGTAAACATTGTGAACATGAGTTTATGGTCTCAATATCTAGTATTCTTCAATACAGCATGATGTGTGTTTAGTTAATTATGGTCCCTTTAAGAGTAATATAGACCATAAAGCAGAGTATGCCTTGGGGCGGGCTTACTACGATTGACAGGTCACTGCTACTACCAGAGCCATATCCGGCGTCTCTTCGTCACTTCTTCACTTCTTCGCATTCAGAATATGGTAAATTACGTTCATTGGTTGCAAAAAACAACAGCATGGCAACAGACGTAATCCAACGACAGCGAAATCGACAAACTCAAGGCTCCAAAACGGCAGTCCACAAACCATTGTCAATCACAATTTTCAATTGTGACGTCACGATGACTACGTCCTCTTTTCATACACAGTGTATGAGCAAACCTCATCATTTTAACATAATTCAAAACATGGCTGTGGGTGTGTTTCTTAGTCAAATATCTGTTTCTAAGTCAACTGTTGTTGAAGGTTGCTGAAAATAACCCAAAGTCAACCGCTTGAAATTGATTTGTTTATGTCCAGCTGGATGAAATGGGGCAATACTTTATTTTTTAATGATGACAGAAAATCTATTTTTCATGCATCATTGCAAAAACATAAAATAAAGCAATATTTTGTTTATCTCAAACAGAGTAACAGAGCTGTGGTTATATTTACATATTAAATCAACACGATAAATGATTAATTAAAAATCCAACATTATTCAGCTTTGATTTTGGCGTAAAACATTTCTTGAAAGCTACCATGTAATCATCCAAGTTACAGCTATTTCCAGCATAAAAATCTTTCATTGGAAGAAACCTCCATATCTGGGACAGAGGCACAAACTGTAAACACTGTCAGCTGATAAAGTTGTTTTGGTGAACATGTCCGCAAACAGCAAGGCGGCTGTTACCAGGAGAAGGAGTAACACCAGTGACAATTTGGAGAAAACCTACAATTTTAACAAAATGGCTGCAATGTGTCCGACCACATGTCTTTAGGCATATCAAAGTTGATTAACTGTTCAATGTAATCAATCTTAATGTTACATTTTTAACCCCTGCGACTATTAAATGAGTAATGATGGACTTAAAAGCTTCACTCAAAATTCTCAAATAAAGCATGATATTTTAAACAAATTGTACTTACCATATGCCTTTGTCCACTGCACTTGCTCCAAGGACCTCTTGATCCAGGGAGAATAAAAGTATTTTGTGTAGCATAAACACCAATGACGTATTTCTGTGTGACTGATATTTATTGGATATTGTTTATAATAATTAGCTATACATTTTTTTTAACCATTTCAATGTTTTAATTTGTGTTATGTTTAATGTAAATGTGTATGAGATTAATGAAAAAAAATGTAAATGAAAAGTAAAGGCTCCACTTCCAGGTATGATCAAACTGACCAGACAATTCCCTGAACTTGGGATTTTAAATATATTGCAAAAATTAAAAATGAAACATTGAACATTAGATGAAAAACTCAGTTTTATCTTTGCAAGGACAGTCTTTAAATATTGAACATATATAATTTGTATGATTATAATGTTAACTTAAAGTAATTGGTATCTGCAAAAGAAAGAGACAGCACTTCAATCATTTTGGTAAAATGATCCAGTTGCAAAAATCTTTACCTATACTCCCACTTTTTAAAAGCACATGCTGAGAAATAGTGAACATCTCATTTTAGAGCCAAACCAGTCAATTGATTTCTCCACTAGGTGCTTAGCAAACACGGCACCGCGGTGTTGGAAGGTTGGAAAACAAACCTCATTATCCCTGCCGTGACACCGCAGAAGCGATCGCAGCTGTGTTTGTTTGGAAATCGGAATGGGGTAATGTGAGTATCTGACCTGCAGTATTCAGTAATTCCAACTACAGCAGTTTAATCCCACCTCATTTCAAAACTTGTGCGTGGGCCTCGAATCGATCACGCCACATCCTTTAATTTAAGAAGTCATTAAATCAGACCAGTATTCCAGACGTTCTCATCGGCCGTGTCCTGGATCCCTTCCTCCCTCGTTAGATTCTAGCTCACTCCATCACCTCCCCATAAAGTCCTCCACATTACCCTGAGCAGCTGTTTGGGGAAAATCAAATTATGCATGGAGATAAAATTTAAATTCTGCAGCCACCCTCAGTGTAACTCATGATTTATTGATACTTCGGAGCAGACATTAATATTGCCGTTACCATTAAGACTCCTCTGACTCAATTTATGATCGGCTCCCGCTCTGATGTCTTTATTATCTTTCCGTCAGTTTGCAGGGAGGTTAATCTTGTGTCTGGGCCACACTTCTTGTCAAAGCAGTCGGGTTTGTATAGTAGGACTTCCCTTGTTATGCCTAACCTTTTGAAAGGTTGCACCGTTTCATTTGACATTTCAAACACGGCCCATTTGTTTCGACAGTCGCGCCGTCACTGAATGAAATAACCTCTTTCTTTGCAAAAACCTGGAACAGGAGAAACGTTTTGCTTTTCAAAGCTCTGCGCTCTTTGAATGTATTATTTAGTGATTTATGTTCTTTAATGATGGAAAACTGTAGTTCAAGAATTCACTAGATGGCGTAGGTAATTGAAAAAATTATTAATCTTTTACCAAAATCCTCACTTTGAAACTGTCCATCACGGCTGAGTGTTTTTTAAAGCAAGGCTACGTTGCAATGACAGCTTTTTAATTGCATAGTTTGACTTGATAGTTTTTAAAACAGCTTATGGACAGGAAAACACTTTGGCTAACAAAATATGTATGTTCCATCAAAATAGCTCAACAGAAAATATGAAACATAGACAAACCCTTGATTGCTTCAGAAAAAAACATGATGATAGCTACGACTTAAAGCTGCACTACACAATATTTTATAAATTAACAATGGACAGAATGACTAAACCATAATTATCACCGACGCTGCAGTTCCCCTCAACTATGAAAAGCGTTTTAAGCGCCTTTGAGCTCTTGTTTTGATGTCATTTTGATTTAATCTCATGGCTATTGTGAGCACTGTTTCCCGATGGCTTGGATCCACTCAACAGTACCAACTAGCTAGCTAGAGCCATATACTTCCCTCAGGAGTTGGTGGAGACCAAAAACGGAGCTAACGAAGATATTATAAAATATTGGACTTAAACTGATCAGATGAACTCCAAATGAATGCTAATGGATGCAAATGCTGTTGCTAAGTGTCTGCTGTATGTGAAAATAGGCTTCTGTTCTGTTAAGTTTCTCACACAACATAAAAGGTGCAAATATGTAAATGTTGTAATTACATCATGTTGTCTGTTGGCACAAAGTGGACAAAAAAGATCCGATCAGTTAACGCAGATTTTAATTTGAATCAACTAAATACACTTAAATGTTCTTAAAACATTGAAAGTATGATGCAGAAGACGGCCTCCGTTAGTGGTGTATAATATTATTAGGAGTATTCTTTTTGAAACATGAATGTGTGTAACATTTTGCTGTTGTAGTAAATTTAGTGGGTTTAAAAGTACACTATTGTGAAATGTAGTGGAGTAGAAGTATGAAGTATCTTTAAATGGGAGAAGTTAGGTGCAAGTAAAAAGGCACTTTCCTCACGTGACTTTTTAATTAAATATTGCATTAACCAGCCAATTAAAAACACACCACATTTTAATGGTGAGGTGAAATTGAAGGTTGATGTTATTATACATTATCATCTGGTGTATCAAATAAACACTGAAGCTAATTCCTTTTCATGGCTCCGTATCAGGGAAATTAATAAAAACACCAACCACGAATGTGAATGAGATGAGATTTATTTTCTCAATGCCATTAATCAGGTTTTGTTGTTGAGCGTGAATGCTGGAGGAGTTCTGCTAAGACTGTAGCTTCACCTGAAATAACCAGGGGCCAAACTTCTTTCAAAAAGCAATGTGTTGTGTTAAAGAATTCAAAAAAATGTTTTGGGAAAGTCTCTGTCCTTGCAATCAAATGTGCAAACTTGTCAGATAGTTGGATTTAAACAGGAAAAAGAGTTTTAAGTTTAAAAGAGAAAAGCGACGGTTGTTCTCTCTCTGGGTCGCAGGCTGGTGATTTTGCTGTCTTCTGCTTCCTTTTACAATATCACCGTCTAAGTCGTCGCACTGCCTACGCCGCCGCTCCATCACTCCACTCCGCCACTATTGATTGCATCAAGGCTCTCCGGACAGATGAATGGAACAACCTTCCTCTCTGTGTCCGTTTCCTTTCTTCAACTGATGGCAGAAACACAGAGGGTGTTGGTAACGTCGAGCCAAAGAAACGAGGCAGAAAGGAATCGGCCCACGTGGATTCCCGCTCCACTGATCATGTGCATCGACTGGCGGGCCGACGGCAACCTCAGACAATCATCCTCATCCCCTTCTCCCATCAACCTTGGCTCGGCCCCGCGCCGACCGCAGCCCTGCACGGAATCAATCAGCATTGAGATATAGGCAGCCGTCACGCCGGTGACCGATTTTTTGGCATGCAAGACTCTCCCTTAATAGACAAAGAAACGGAGATCAATAGCCAATTTGGGCTTGGAATGAGGCTGGAATGGAGCGAGGGAGAATTCATTTTATTCTCCTCATCTTTGCCCAGAGAAGTCAGGAAAAGTAAGATGAACTCTCCTGACTAGTACAGTAAAGGAGTGAATCATTCATCTGCTGAGAAGAAAACACTGTAAGATTACTTTTTTGTGATCTGCAGATTTTGGTATGAGCTATGTTTACTTTTTTACCTCCATTCATCTCCACCTGGCTGAAGATATAACTTGACAATAAAGATCATGTACACGTGTATGAACCTCTAAGGAAGTAGATTTGATAGGTCTAAGAAAGGTCTCTTTATCATCTTCAAGGCAACATTGTGCATATAGGTTACTTTTCAGAGTAGTAATTTGCTCCTTAAAGGACGTGTAATATCAGAAGGTCGTAGGCTCCCATACAACATGTAATTCCATCTCATCAGGCTCCATGTGATACATTTGTGTCCGGCAAGCCAGAACACGGACCAATCAGAGTCCTTTGAGGAGCTACTCGCAGCTACTAAGGAAGTTGTTTGATCCAAACAACAATGGCGGATCCTGAAGAGTTTAACTTAGATGCTACAACAGCATCAGTTATATAAGAACTGGAGAGTATTTCTTAACGAAAGAGGAGCAAAAAACGAGACTGAAGGCTTTGCTTGATGGGAAAAGATGTTTCTGCTCTTCTGAGTTTGATTGACAGATGTTTCATCCAATGAAAGTGCCGCCCCTTTTACCAAAGACGGCTTCTCAAATTAACCATCTGGCGGCTCAAGTTAGTTTTTGATCGATGTTTCTTTTGAAATTCACAGGGACTGGCTGCAGGGTCATTCTATGAGCTTAAATCAGTACAGTAGTTACATCTTCACCTCTAAAACCTTATGGCATCATGTCGCGGCTTCATTTCTTCAAGAAGATCTTCTCAAAAGATATCCTTGACGTTATTGTAGAGCAATAAACTCTCTGTGCTGTACAGGTGGAAGTATTTCACTTCATAAATGTTCAGAAACTATGATTAAAAAAAACTGGATGAAATATAAAAAAAAGTAATCTGTGCAGCACAGGGTTAACGTTTTGACACAATGTGAGTGGTAATTATGACAGTTGGGACCAAAAATGACAATAATTTGTGGCCGTGCATGAATGGACAGCGGCCTCTCCACAGCGTAATTGGAGCAGGAGCGGACTCAGTCACGGAAAACCTGAAGGGTTCCTTTTCCACCCATTCACTGCTCATAATTATAATGTGACAATTCTCCGTACTATGTTATCATTTCCACATTGAGATGCATAATAACTAGTTATCAGGAGGGGGCATGGCCGGCTGGCCCGTGGAGGTGCCTCGCTACGCCGTCCTCAGGCTGCAGCAGCACAAAGGACAGGGGATTCAATTATGAAGTGACACCTTGAGGCATGTAGGAAAAAAAACCACGCCGCTTCAAAAGAGATCACTCAAAATGTATCCTCTCCCTTTATCTCCTCCCGTCTGCCTGCCTGTCTCCCCCCCCCTCTCTCCCTCCCTCTCTCAAGTCAGTGACTCCTAATGTGTTGCTCTGGAAAACAGAGATAAATGTGTCGCCTCTCTCGTATACCTACAGTGACTTTTACTTTTTTAGACTAAACTGTTTTATTGATTCAGAGCAGAACTGAAGGGATAACTGGGCCCACACAGCCGCACAGGTAATGAGGTTTACTCCCTTCTGGTTTCTGCTTACTGCACGAGGAGATGTGTTTCATCCTCTTTACAGTTTTTTGTCCTGGCTCGTTTAGCTTTTACTTTCTGTTTATATTATACTACGAGTACTGTAAACAAAGATACAGTAACATCTTTTATATTGCTGTTTATATTGCACTTATTATATTTTTTTTCTATATTAACAATGACTCGATTTAATCTGAAAGGTGTCGCTGGTGATGATGAGAGAATTATTACACCAATCTGCCGTTCCCCTTTTAGCATCTTTCGCTTCCTTGTTTTGGTTTTAGTGCCTGTAACTTTATTGTTTTTCCTTCACTCTCACCACTATCATTATTGGCGGCTTAGTTATTGCTGACATAGAGAAAATATGCAGAGAATACACGCATTAATTTGTTGACAAAGCAGAAATACCTAACAAATACGGTGGTCCTGCAGTAAACACAATTAGCTGAATGTTTTCTTTTCCATCTATTCCAAAAAATGTATTCAATGTGATGTTTGTTTTTTAAAGTTTATATTCTATAGGTGTGATTATATTCTATTTTCTTGAAGATCCCTGGTCCTACTACTTTCACTCCTCCAAACTAACAGCTTTTCAGCCTTTCAGTCTTGTGACATTCTATTTCTGCTGAAACAGCAAAATCCAAACCACACATGCAGCCTGGCTCTGTCTGTTTCTGGTTCAGATTTAAGGGGATTAACCTTTACAGTCATCCTGCATTCAGCTCCACCTTTCCTATACATCACCGTGACGTGTTTTCAATCTTAAATTACCCCATGATGGATGTCATCTTAAAAAAAACTGATGACTTTTGCAGATCGGGGACGGGAGGAGTGATTGTTCTTCCTCGCTGCTGAATCAATGTAATATCAGCCAATAGGCATGGAATACACTGGCATTATAACAAAATTGATGATATTTGGAAAGATGCACTGTTGCATTGAAATGCTCTCACCAAGGAGCTGCATTTACATACTGCATGTAAATATCTGTTTAGGTTGGATTAGCAGATTAGTAATGACCATTTTAGTTCGTAATCACCCCATAAAATTAATAATCCGACTGCATATTTCACACCATTCATAAAAAAGGCTGATATTATTCACCATGAGGAGCTGAAGGCTAACATTAGCCTTCTGGCCTCCGACTGAACTTAATGACTTTGCATCACCTCATCCTTCACTGCAGCCATAAATTCCACTGATTCTATTAAAGCCTCTGCACAGATGGAAATCGTGACTCTTCATTCCTATTTTGCAACTTGACACTCAGGTTATTGGCAACACATGTAGAGTAATTTAAATATTTTTCAAATCAGACGAAGAAAATATGCTCATCTTGCAACCCCTGAGCTAATATAATATAAATGTTAATTAAGATTTGTGCAGCGAGCTGGGGATTTGAATAATTCCAATAAAGCAAATGCTCTGCAACTTGTGAAATGGAATACAGCATTAAGGTTTAATACTGTACGTGTATTTTTCAACCTTATCTGATACACATGGATAAAAATTATAATATATGGTTAAGATGGAGCGCAAGTTATTAGCCAAATGCTGCTTCTGCTGTAAATTTGGCTCCAAATGATATAATATTTCAAAGATGCAAATCTATATGTGAGCGCTAACTGACTACCTGATTTACTTCCCATATGGAGAGAAAAGAAGCAGAAATGAGTGAAATGAATCCGTCAGCTGATATAAACACATCCAAGCTGATGATTTTGGGTCAGATTGGGTTTAAATTAGTTGAAATTAAAGAAATAAACATATTTATATGTTCACATTTCCAGAGATGACCCACTGGCCAGCAGAAGCAGCAATCATTTTAATTAAAATATTTTATTTCCACAGCTGTGAAAGTAAAAAAAAAAATCAATATTGCAGAGGCTCAACAGCTCCAGTGAGAAGTAAACTCATGCAGTCGCTTTCCATCCTTCAGGCTCACTATCACGGCTGAATATCTTCCCTTCAGCAGCTTCAGTCATTTCTGTATACATGAATAAACTCCGGCGCATTAAGCAAAAAGGGGCGAAACGTGTTCTCATATATGGGTCAAACGGGGGAACAGCTGTGTGCAATCATGCCCGCCGCTGGTGCTGCGGACTTGATACCTCGGGCTAATTGCGTGTGGCATTGTAGTTGGCCCTCATTAACCTCACTGCATTACCTTTTACTGTGGCGCTTTAAATCTGCCATCTGTTGCCGCCCGGCTACCTCCACAGAGTGGAAGTGACATACTGAAACCTTTCAGGGAAGTTAATGCTGTAGACTCTATAATAACACACACAAAACCCTGCAGAGCTCAGACTTGTTATTTAAAGTCACTATAAACCTTCATTTATGAAAGGATTTTATTTAATGTCAGGAGCTTTATTGTTGCTTTTGGCTTCCTGTCTCCTAAAAGCTCTTTCTTTTATTGCAGCAGCCGTTGATTTTACAATTTTATTCTGTGTTTTTCTTTTGGCAGCTCATATAAAATGGTGAGGAAATGATTTTCAGGAGAGGACACAAGCAGAACAGGAGAGTCCACATGGAGCATAAAAAAAACGGTGAAAAAAAAGGCTGTGCGTCACACATCGAAACCGACTCGCACATCTGAGATTTCAGGGGACTTTGCTATTCGTCAGTAAAAATGTTGGTCCCAGCTGTAACATTCACAGCTCCTCTGAAGAATGCCGGCTGATTGTCCAGTCCTTCTGTACAGTCAAGTGCACACTCTCTGCAGTCTTTAAAGACAAGGCCGAATCAGGGTCATAATCAGCCTCTAGATCACGTTGTGTGTTCCCGAGTGAAGCACGAGGACCGGACTGTTTCGTTAACCCGACCGAGGGCAGGTGTAATGAGTTTGGAGACGGCTGCTTCGACCAGGGGACAAGTCCCATATGTCCTGCATAAGGGTCCTAAAGCTGGGCAGTGATTCTCCAGCACTTTCTGTGATGGAGGTGATTCTGGACTCTGACCTTCACATATCTTATTCATTTACATATTTACACCATTAATCTATTTGTGTTGTTGCCATAACTACTACAAATGCAAATCTTAGAGGAAGGTTGGATGAATTTTGTCCTGTGAATGCCACTGGAAACTTGGTTTAACATCTTAAGTCTTCTGTTTATAATACACGTTCATGACTCGATAAGCTAATAATAATGTGTTTTTTTATAATTATTTATGTTAATAATTAATTCTCAAGAACTCATCTTATCTATTTCTTGAGGATTGTTAGGGTGTGATTTGATGAGGTTTTATTGAATGTGACCATATAAGATTCAAATGCTACTAAATCCTTATTGGTGCAAACATTATGTGACATCCCCTTTTGTACAACTGAGCACTGCACTCTTCAAATCAACGAGAGGAGCACAGAAAAAATAAGTTATACAGGAATCTTAAATGGAAAGTTACCCAAACTGTTCAAAATTTGAGGTTTTCTAAAGGGACTCTGGTGCTCGGAAACACTACCGCTTTTGTCCACAGGGACCGCCAAAAGCAACACACAATTAAAGTTCTGTGTAGTAGCTTTAAGTTTAGACAACCAACTACTTGGTTAGGTTTAGGAAACGATTGTCTTTTGGGTTATAATTACTACGAAGGTTGCTTTGCTCAAGTATGGAAGTTATTGGACAAATAAATCAACATTCATATCTGGTTTTACACGGGACACGAACAACGGTCTCCTGAATGAAAGTCTGGTGTTTTTTGATCCACCCTGACCTCCTCCCTACGCTGAGTTTATCGCTCTTTATTCTCCTGGTTCACGATTATGTGTATTATACACAAATTGATTTAGTTAGTTATATAAAAATTACAGTGCATCATTTACATGTAGATATAGCTACAAACAGTTTATGAGAACGGTTCGGTTCATGTGGGGTCCCATCACAGATAGTGAGAGGCTAAATTTTAGGGGATTTCAAAAATACATTTACTTATTCTGTTATGGTTTAGCAACAACATGAAGATAGTTCCTTTTGGAACAGGGTGTTTTCTATTAGTTTTATTTCTTAAATCCTTCTACACTGTTGTTAATAATACTGGGGCAAATTTCCCTTATAGGCTCGTTCAAGAGCATTGCAAAATATTTGATTTGGTAAAGTGAAATTTAATGAACAAAAGTCAGTTTAAAGTACATGTGCAAGATTTTGCCAAGAAGGACAAGTTGACAGACATTGATTGATTTGATTGGGTGGGTGCATTCTTATCATCCACTGTCATAAGTTAGGAGTAGAATGACCTGCCACAGCTGGACATGCTGCTACGGTCAGATCATATATAAAAAAAAGAAAAAAGACTCACAGTTGAAAGTACACAGTGATATCAAGCGACAGCCAGTGAGACGGGTGCCATTAGAGAAAAACAAAATGACAAGCTGCCGTTCTGGTGTCCACTCTCCTGCTGACTGACGTTAATTTGACGTGCTTTCAAACACCGCGCTGTGTAACTTGTTAAAGTGTCATCTCGACGGCAAGCGCGCCGCATGTGCTGCATACCAAACTATGGAAATCATAATTAAATGAGCAGTCTGCGTTGACAGAAGATGCATGGTAATGAAAGGAGGGAATGGATTTTTAAGAGGCACGCCTTAATGATACACCAAACATTTACATACGTCTGTCAACAATCTGTAAGCAATTATCACGTTTGTTTTTTTATGTACAGCACTTTACAATGAAGCCAAAAGGTTTCTTTGTCCTTCAGTTCATATTTATTTGTAAAATAAAGTGTTGATCATTGAAACATTTGACTAGTCAAATATATGACACAAACATTTTATTGACTGATAAGAACACAAATATTTATCTACAATGACGATGAGTTTTCTGGCCTTTACGACATTTGGAATATACCATTTTTTTTTATACATGAACTGAAAATACAAAGTTACAAGTAAACATGCCTTTTGATAAAAATATCTTTACAAAAAAATGTACATTTTCTATACAACAGTTGTCAGTTACACTACAATTCTGGTTAAAACCTGCAACGACTCCAACAAACTGTCAGTATATTTTTTCAGAATTGTTTTAAACGTCTCATTCGGTCGATTATTGTTTGAAATAAACATGAGAATTATTATTTACATGGCAAACTAAAAGTGATTGTTGAGCCAGAAATGTTTTAAAGTGACCCAGATAAATTACAACAGTTAAAAGCAATGGTTTTTTAGTATTTTTGCAAAATATTTGACACATCACCATACTGCGTATTAAATAACAGGCTACCAGCAAAAAAGATAAACATGTAGCAGAGCCATTTCCCTTAAACATGTTTTTGTATACAAAAATAGTGCTAAATATTACACATTATCATCATTCACCAGACACTTATTTTGAATGAGCTGCTGGACAGATTTTCTATTTTAGTTTTTTTTTTCAGGCAGAACTGCCACGTCTGACTGTTGTGTTCATGAAACGACCTTTCCTTCACATTTAATTAATTCTCTGTTTAAAGGGTCGGTTCAACCAAACCACAAAACAATATTGTCTTATTTACCCCTTGTGGTTTTATTTGCCCATGTTTTGTGCTAATAAGGGTGAATAGAGTTCAGTTTAACAATTACATATAAACAAAACACCATTATTCCGGTTATTAATCCTCAGTTTTGATGGGAACAATTTTTCTATGTAAGGTCAGATAAAATGTCTACAGAGGCATAGGAGGTTTCCCAGGGATACGATGAATGACTATTCTGAACCACCAAAACACCTTTATCACGCTTTAGAAAAAACGCACAATGAAATTTAGAAAAAGCATCCTCTTTAACTAATAGCATAACAACGTAAATCAATAACGACCGACCTTAGCGGAGTTTCTTACGTAACATTATGTAACAAACGGTAACTCATAAAAGTCCTGTTTGTTTTACCCATCCAACCCTCCGACCCTTCTTTTGTGGATGTTCTCGCTTTTAATACTCATATTATACTGCAAGACTTTCAATAACACTTGATCTTCCTAAATGCGAAAAAAAAGGCCACACAGGAAAAAAAAACAGAAAAGCCAACATTCACTGTATCCCTTGTTTACAGAAATGTCCAATGCAACATTTGTTCTGACTGGGCTGAATTGTGTTTGAAAAGAAACTGCGGTTAATTCTTCAAATGAAATTTTTTTTATCTTTCAAGCACCAAAAATGTAATTTATTTAACCGTAAGTACACCACAGTCTCAAGTCACAAGGGCAGACATCTCAAAACATAAACAACAAATAAATCTGTTCAAAGCCAAATAGCCTTTTTTTAATTTAGCATTCTGGGTGAAGCAACTCATTCAACTAATAACAGCCCTGAATCACATGATTCAACTTTAACATCAGTTCAGGACTTCTACTGATATTCAGGAACATTTTTCCAATGACAAGAGGCCGGTCTGCTTTATGCTTCTGAGCATGATTTGGAAGAGAAAGGGGGAAAAGTTCAACACAGAAACTTTAAGTTTTACAAGCAGCAGAGGAGCAGAGACGATATTGAGCTGCAAGGACAACAACAGCGGTTAATGACAAGATAAGAAGTTCATTTACAGCTATGAAGAATGTTGTTAGCCAGCCAGCCTTTCTAAACCGTGGAGTTTAATCTGACAACCTCATCTGCAGCTAATATAAACCAGGTGTGCCATCTGATAGGCACCATTAGCTTAATTGTTGCTGCCGACCAATCAGCTGACACACCTGGTCCACGTTAGCCGTAGATCCAACCACCTACCTCTTTCTGAGAGTTGCTACAGAGAAATAATGAAAGCTACAGACGCCTCTGTCATTGTTAAGAGTAAATTTATATTTATTCAATTTTAAATAGTGGGTAAAAAAAAAATAATTGGTGAAAATTGTCTGAAGCTCAAGCTGCATTTGAAATGTTTGCATAATCCAACACATCTGAACCAGTATAAATCATCTCCTTCATCATGTTAGTAAAATGCACCAAATCAGTCGACAAATAATCCAACTCTGGCCAGTTCAGATCCATCTGTACTATATTTTAATATTGACATTTATGGGCATTCTATTAGAAGAGATAGTTTATAATTCTCTCACCAATTATTTAGGTTGTTTTAAAGCTGCACAAGCCATCATGTCACGTTAGATTATTCCATATTAATTCATAAACCATCCGAATCACAGTATAATACTTCACGTCGATAACATCGAGGCATCTCAATATATAACTCAAGAAAACCTTCCCTCTCTCTCTCTTGACTTCATGAAACAGAATCGATGCAGAATGCAGAGGGAGGTGGCAGTAGAAGGAGAGAAAAGGGGCGTTGGCTCCTGAACAGCAGCCGTCCATGTCGGGATGCACAGGCTGATCAGGGAGCAGCGCATTGAGACGTCAGGGCTCTGCTCTCTGGCAGGAGGCCGATGCCAGTGTTGGCTCTCTACCACAGGAAGCCCATTTTTCTGTTTCTGAAACTTGGCAGGAGTTGGAATGTACGATGGAACAGCCCCACGGGGCATTAGTGTGATAAATGGATAGAAGCTGGATAAAGTTATGCTCGCAGACATTGGTTTATGCATGAGTCAAAATCCGAAACCAGAGGACAAGCGGTGTTTCATTCGTTTTGTGAATATCATTCTGCGGTTAGAGATTGTTCTGACTGTCCTTTAGTCATTCGATTTTTTGAACAGAAATGTATCACAAAAAAACAAAAGAGTTTGTGCAAACACATTTCATCAAAGCAGCAACGGTTGATCCCTTCTTCCCACGTAATTCAATTTATAAATCAGAATAAAAGCCTTTCATTCATTCCCTTCTGTTTTTATTTTTTCATAAACAGGATTAGCACATGATACTGTCAGCCTCTTGCAATGAAACATAAGTTGCACAGAATATCCATGGGGCCGATGCATTAAAATGGGTCTTGAATACATTTTTCTTTAGCGAGCACATCACGTTGGATTTGTGCTGCACAGTTGGGCATCTAAATGTGATTCAGCATCTCTTGAACACAACTTACAGTCCAGAATGAGAGTTGTGATCCTTCAGAGATCCTTTTCCTGTCTCTGGAAGGTGATGATGAATTCTAATACCACTGACCGGGGGGTTGTCTGCTGCCTCATCCTGAAGTGATGAAGGAGAAAAAAAATGGTTGAAAACACATTATAGGATCGTCTCCTCCTCAAACATTGGTGTGGCTATTTATAAGGCTGTAAATCTGATGAGGATTAGGCCGAGTTTAAAGCTTGTCCGTTTTGAATTGGCCTCTTTCCCAAATATGTTGGGAAAGTGCAGAATTTTTTTTTCTGGTATCCGAGAAGCTGCCTCCCTAATCCTTCTGGACATGATTTATGGAGGTTCTTCTCACTGTGATTTTCTATCCTTGCTAGGCCCGCGAGCAAAACATTCACATATTCTCCGAGTGGGATTTTCAGGTTGTTTAATGTATGGCTCGTGTGTAAAGGATCAAATGTAAAATATGCAGACATGTGGAAAGGAAATGGAAAACTGAAGTGTAAAGTGGTTTTCTTAAGAGGTGGATAGAACTGGGACACCAGACGCTTGGACAGGCAGATGGGGAAAAGGGAAGCTGTGGACATTTTTTGCTAGTATGCACTTTGAAGGTAAAAAGAAACAGATTTATGGAATAAATGCTTCCATAATCCCACTAGAACCGGCAGCTCAACAGCTCGGACACGAAAACATCAAAGCAGTGCGAAAAACTTTTAGAAAAAGATAAGTTAATGCTTATGTAACATGATCAGGGGCTGTTTATGTAATGTTAGCAAAACTTTCAGCTGGCTATCTTTCGTGTTAACAGGTTATTGATACGTGCTGTCAACCAACTAAATCCTCTTCTAGTTCACTGCAGGATTATAGCATTTCGTTTTAAAGGACTAGTTAGACATTTTAGGAAATACGCTTATTGGCTTTCTGTCAGAGACAAGACATAGTTTCAGCTTGTATATACAAATAATCAAAGCTTTAATGGTTTGTTCACACCAAAACGCCAAGGATTACATTTAAAGTCAATGTAAAGACAACATTGCAAATGACACAAATCTGCTGTGTTGCAAAGGCTCATGGGCGATGAGACTCTGTTCCTGACGTGCTGAAGTTGAATCAGAAATGGGGTGAAAAATGATTGCAGCCATCTGTGGTGACCCAGAGCTCTGCATAAATGTATGTGTATAAACAATAGACTGTCTATGTTACAAACAATAATGATGCGGTGCGGTCGTACTTTTGCCAAATGACAGCGTTTTCAACGTATCTGGGACTTCCACATTTACAAAGCAGCAAGAGTGTTTATTTCTGCCATGGTTGATGAAACGTTGTTAGTATCTACATCCTCACATGATCCCCTGGTCAAACTCGTGAGGCAAAAAATCATTTTAGTTTGGTTTTTTCCCAAATACTAATGCCAATTGAAACCTCAGGAAGCAAGAAACAGGTTTAAGAATATAGTGACAAATCTAATATACTTTTTTGTCAAAAGACTCAAATAAAAAATGTTGGCAAAATTATCCTTTGGTCACCCAGAAGCAAAAGCAGACATCTTAACTCAACGCTACATCAACAGTGTGCGACTCATAAACACAGCTGAGCAGCAGCCGGCTCCGAGGCCGACTGATGCTGTGACCGCATCATTAAACCCGCTCTCTGAGAGGAAAGGAGGCCGGAACCTCTTTACCTTAGGCCTCCACATTTAGACCCCCCTTCCACACAATTCAATTAGATGAATTTTGTTTGTGGGCAGTTCTGGCCCATTGGAATACCATTATTGCTCCTTCTGTTGAATTCGGCATTAGACGCCCTTCAGTGGAGCTGGCCTTCTAAATGTCATAGAGCTTATGATTTAGGAGATGACTAACGGATGTTTGGAGATGCTCATGACACTGTTGAGTGGATAAAGGGTTTAATGAGGACAGGATGTAAGACCTTTAATAGAGACGAGCTGCCACAGTCTTTACAATAACCTCACACATGGTGGAATGGATTCATCCTTACCTGATCTCAGTTGTCAATATCCGATACATGGTTCTCAATCTGAAAAGGAGAGAGAGTAGGTTGAAATCATGAATAGGATATAGCGTTTTGTTTTTTCCGAGCACACAGGTTGTATTTAATCTTCTCCAAAGGTCATCGCTGATATACGCTGAACAGGAGCGGCCATGCCAACAGTCTTTGTGGTACATTATCACCATCTGTGATCAATGTGACCTTCAGGAAACAAATAAATCACCTCCGCCACGTCTCCAGAAAAATAATGTCTACCATTAGCCGGTGGCGGTAAAGCTTTCATCAAGGAAAAGCACAGCCACACTCACCTGTTTAACAGCTAATACATATATACAGCATAATAGAGAAAGCGTGGTCAAAAGCGTGGTCAAAAGCATGGCGTCGCTGCACAACAGATGAGACCGAGGACGATCACTTTGATCTCCGTGCTTGAACTTGAACAACTGTGCGGTGTGAAATGAAACAGAGCGGACGCACGGTTTTCCTTTTGAACAAAATATGAGAAATGATGTTTTAACTGCTGCTTAATACGGAGCCCTCAGCGTGCAGATAACTGTTATTAAGCTAAAACATGATTCAATAAAGTTGAAAGGCCAGACATTTGAACAAAACAGTGTAAAGAAGACAGTAATTAAATCTTTTGCTTGAGATGCCTCAGTGACATCCATATTCAAAGCACAAAAAGGAAAGAAAAAAATATTATTTTCATTGAAAAACAGAAATCAATCATGGAACAATGGTCTGTTTTTTTTAGTTATTGTTCAACTCAACATCTTTCAACACATTGCGCCATCTAAAGTAGACATTTTTTGGGTGTATCAAAGTTAATTGCAGCCCTTAATACAATATTGTCACTCTCTCTTTGAAGTTTTAAGTAAAATATGGATGAATCCAGCTGACTATCATATCAACATAAATTGTACCTTTTATTACTGAAGGTCACGCCCCAAAAGTCTGCACAGATTTTTTTTATGATGCCACAAACATTGGGCATAATTAAAAAAACAGCAATACTTTTAGATGACAGTATTGGACTGTCACATTTGCTGGTTTAATCGTACTTTTTGCAGACGTCACCTTGGGCTCTTTTTATTTAATGATATTTTGTAGGTAAGATCATTCTCTATTTAAAATATATAATAACTGAATCTTCTCCACAGAGTAGCTCAAGTTCTCTTTTCTCAGTGTCTGTTCTACCTCAACCAGTTCACGCTCAGATTCACAGCAGTCCATGCAGGTCTGGACTTAAACGCTCATCTTTGCGTCTTGAGTCCTCTGCTTTAATTATAGCCATTAAGTATGTGTGTGTGTGTGTGTGTGTGTATGTGTGTGTGTGTGTGTGTGTGTGTGTGTGTGTGTGTGTGTGTGTGTGTGTGTGTGTGTGTGTGAAGAGCCTCGCCTCCACTGTTTGAGCCGAGGTCGACAGGGAGAATCTGTCATTCCGGGCTCTCTCACCATTCACTCATCTGAAACTCCCCGCTCTCTCAGATCTGCGGCCATGAATAATTCTCGAAAAATTAACTTTCAGAAGGGTAGGAAGTCTGTCTGGGCACTTGAGATCTCCCAGAGTGCATTGCTCTTTCCCTCCCTGTCAGGCCTGTCAGCCGTTCCTCTTACCAGATGGTGGTTTCCCTCCTCGTCGTAGTCGTCCTCGCCTCCATCGGTCATCTCTCCCGCCTCCACGTCCAGCGCCCCCTCCCCCGCCTCCTCCCCAGAGTTTTCCGCCGTCTCTGACACGGACTCCTCGTGCAGGGAGTCGCAGTTGTCCTCGTACTTTCTCTGAGCTTCTGAGTGAGAGAGAAGGGCAAAGAGAATTGGTTTTCTCTGCGTCACACAGCAGTAGAAAAGTTTGGTTGGGCTGCTCCATATGTTCAGCTGGACAGAAGTGGCTTTACTTTAACAATTGACCAAGTGAACTACACGCTGTCAACAACAAACACATTCTAGTTCATCCTCTAAAAAGAACAGACAAGCATGTTTCAGGCCAAGGCATCCATTTCTAGATCTCCACTTAACCCAAATAGGTACAGAATTTAATGAATTGGGGACAGAGGGATTTCCCATTTTCTCAGTTTTTACATCTTCGATTCCTTTCCTCACGCCTTAGTCCCGCCCATGGGAGATGTGAGCAAAGGAGGCGAGGAACAGACACAAGGAGGGAGGTGTCGAGAGAACAGGCTTTTAACAAAAAAAAGAAGAAATCTTGCCTCGGAACCATCAATTAAATGTAACTTTTTGAAATATTACGTGGAGCACAGCTGCACACGTCACGGTACGGTACTACGGCAAGCCTCGTTTCCTCTCAAGAGAGTCTCTTTAGTCCTTTAATATGGATCGATTACCGGGTCACAAGCCGGAGAAGCGAGGAGACGTGGAGGCACATTAATTGAGAAGTGAGAGGAGGCCACTGACGGAGGACTCCCGATGCTGCTGTGCTGATTTTTGGTGTTAGCAATACATGCTAGGCGAGGGGTGTTAAAAGTGCATTTAGATACATTTTTATTAAAGGTGTGTTCAGATAGAGAGCAAAGTAAATTTTCATTTTTTGAAGAATTTGACAGTTTGTATTAATTTGCTCCAAACAGCCAATGCACCAACTGTATGTTAGCTGTAAGCTAGCTAACAACCGACACACCAAGGGTGTCTTTGGAAGTGTTTCTGTGTTTTCAGAGCGCAACAGAAACTCATGTTCTTTCTTTTTTTCCTAAACATTTATTACACAGATTCTTTAACATCTGGAACCTGTACCTGTTGTTTTTCTAAATGATCATAAAATCACAGCCCCAAGTTATATATACAGTCAAATCCAAATGGGAGAGATAAAACATATTAAGAATTAAGATTAAAGGGCAATTAAAAACATTTTTATGTTAAATGACCTTGACAAAAATTGCTAAAAGGCTCAGTTGATATTTTAAATATGCATGTTTGAATCGAACAACAATCTCCTTCCAACCAGAAAACTTTGGATTTGTTTGTTCTATTTTCCAACAACTCACACAGCAGTTTGCCTGGTGGATGACAAGAAAGACATGGTGTGTTATATTTGGTGTTCAACTGTCAACCGAGTTAAAGAGGAAAAAGCGACAGAGTTTGAAAAAAACCATAGCGACCTGCTGAAAAATTGTAACATGCACAACATGACATGAAGCCTAAATGACCTTCACAGTGGGCTGCTCTCAGACTGTCCTGTCGTGCAGGTCATCTACAAAGCCCTCCCATATAAACAGAGTCAGCGTGAAGTTGACGCCTGTCTGCTGCTATGACGGAGAGCTCTATTGCTCTTATCTCCCACAATGTCACAAAGACTGATGGCCAGCGTGTGCTCTTAATTCAGTGCTGGCTGTCCTTTCCCCCCCCGTTCTCTCTCCTCCGACTAGCTCTGATTCGTCTTTCGGCTTTTCTTACCGGACTCGGCTCTCTGCTGCTTCTCGATCTTCTCCAGGCGTCCCAGCAAAGAGTCGATCTTCAGCTTGATCTGAGTGAGCTCCCGTTTAATAGTCTGCAGCTGGTCCGTCTTCACCGCTGAGGGACAGAAAAACAGAAACAGGATTTTATAGCTACTTTGAGTTGAGTTTGCCCTAATTTCATCCTTGCACTCACTCTAATGATGCTGCATCACACAGTTTTATCTCAGACCGCATGCTGTCATCTGTTAATGCTCTTAGCTTTGGATATCTTATCATCTCTGATTCACACTTTCCTCAGGGAAGAACGTCTCAATCTGGCCAAGTGCAAAGTTATCCCGCTGTAAATGTGGACCTGCTGCTTTCAATTTGGAGATTAGCGCACGGCTTACGCCCACCATGCTGTGCAGAGCTGCTCAAGTTTTGCTCGATAATGCCAATATCTGAGCAAAATAATCTTAGTCATAATCCTTAAGATTTTCATTTTATTTATTTGGTAGTACTTATGATCGACGTTTTTTTTTCAGCAAAAGCAATTCAATGTATTTACATTCTGTTATTCCTTCTCTATATATAGGGTTTTCATTTTCAGTAGGGGAGTCCGGCATTTGTGGTCTGGATGCAAATTGCCTTCACACGCACAAAGTATTAACAGTAAACGATAAAAGTACGTAGTTCAGTGTTACTCTCAATTTTAATTTAATCTCATTGATCTCAGCCTCACTGTTGGGTGGCTTTTATTTTGAAGGAGTCACAGGAATGTTAGTGCCAGTTGAGCTTCAATGTTTTGTGACAAAGTAGCATCTCAGGGTGCTACTTTGTCACAAAAGTAGCACCCTGAGATGCTACCAGTAACCCACTAGTGTCGCCATATCAACCAGAACTGATATATTAATGATTTAAATTAGTTTCTGAGTGTAAATATTTCCAGTACTTAAATAAATTAGCATTGATTTTTGGCTTGATTACCAATTAATTTCTGAGTTTATTACCAAGTTTGAAGTATATTTATTTAGAAAACATAATTTTTTTGGTCCCAACTGTGAATTCCTGGACGGGACTTTGTCTAATCTGCACTATTTACAGGATAATGGAGACAGTGTTGAGTTGGTACACTTCTTTAAGTAAATCAAATTAATTGGTAGCATAATCTATAATCTTTTATTCGATGCACAGCAGGTCAGCTGAGCATACAAATAATGTGAAATTATTCCACAGGCAAGCATACAATAAAAAAATATATATGGAATATTCATATTCTTAAATATTCATGAATATCAGTGTACATCATTAACTTGTCTTTTAACTTGCACGAGGGTTGTTTCTCTCATGAGTACTTTTGAGTATTAAAAATTGTCAGCTGATCATCTCAACACACATTTAAACTAAACCCAAGACAACCATCTTAGAATATAATCTCTGCAGAACCAAATTACATTCTTCTTTCCAAGACATTATAAAACCATTAAGGGACCCATAAAATAAACCATAACCAAACTGACTCAACTCCAAAATCAAAACATCAAATTCAAATGTAACACATGAAGTACAGACAATAGACTGAATCTCCTAAACGACTGAATTAAAGAAGAAAAAGAGCTTTTAAATACCCACATAATTTTTTCTTTGCCGTGCAAAAGGGTTGTTTTGCTGTAAAAAAGGAAATAACAAGAATGTATTGTAACATAATGCAAAACAGAGCTTTTTTTCTGTTAAAGTACGACTTAATCAAATTTTTATCCTCAACACTTATGTTTAGGACACTAAACTGGATAAAAAAAAACAATCACATATCAATGTATTTTAAGTGCATTTTTTATTTCATACTCTCACTGCAGCGATAACTGATCATAGCCTCACTAATAGTACAGCATGAGAATCTGGGGGCACAATTTGCCCCCCCACTGCTTCTGTTTACTGCCTTATGAATTATTGCTCTCCTCTTCCTGCTTTGCTTTGGGTCTCACACTCCCTGTTCACGCTACAATACATATCTGAGCTTCGGGTAAATGAGGCGTAACTGTATCAGTTTTTGATTTTTAACCTTTATGTCATATGCAAATATCGCATAATGAAAATAAAAATGCATCTATAGGACGTCACCATTAATTCAATCTGGCCCGTCTCACGGTTGCTGAAACCAGGGTGTGCTCGTGAGCAGCAGATTACTAAACCACTAAAGTAGTAAGATAATCTCATTTGTAAACCCGCGGCAGCTAAGACGTGTCATTTTTTTGAGGGGAAGGGGTGAAAAACAGACACCAGAAGTTGAAGGGAAACATAAAATTCTCTTTGACACCTATCAGATTCTGTCGGGGCTGGAAAGAGGATGGATGAGCGCTCGGTAAACAAACCCACAAGTTCCTGTAAAGCTGCAGCCGGAAAATCAAGAAGCAGGAGAGACATGCACAGAATCAGAACACTGCTTGTCTGGTATCATGTCTACATGCGGCTATTTAAGTTGGCTTCTTTGATGTATATTTACACCCACACCACATCACAATGCAGATTCCCTCCCATGTCTGTGCACTGGTATACAGTATACGTATGTATGAGCTGAACCAATGCATTAAACATAAACACCTATGGTTAGAGACGATGTTGATGCATGATAAAATTATTCTGACATATTAGCTCGCTGTAATCCACATTCCTTTAAATTACACTTTAATCTTTCACAAGAATTATTGCTGAAAAACAACACAACCCAGGTGAGATCCCATGGAAGCATCCTGCACGGTATTTGCCAATACATTACTTCTTTAAAACGGAGCAGGATGATTAATGTGTGCAAGAGAAAGAGGGAGAAAACGGGGCAAAGACTGCCACACATAAGGCAACACATAGGTTATATACGCGCGTGGAAATCACAAGAATGAGTCTCATGTTGTTTTGTGAAGCGGCCATCGACTCCAAAGCTACAGGCAAACAGAAAATCCACCTTTCAGGGAGCAGAAAAAGGAGAAAACAGTTGATATACAATGATATCTCAGTTGTGAGTGACACTGAAGTGTCTCTATCGCCTTCTCAGTATCGTACAAGCCAACATCCATGAATGCACGCACATGTACACTCACTTCCTTCTTCTGACATTATCTGAGCCCGCCCAGGGCAGCTTACTTGGATGATAAGAAAGTGTGGAACCGTTTTTAATTTATCGGCGCCTCCAGGCGTTTTTTCCCTTTTGTGCGATCAGTCACATAAACTGCAAGGAGACAACATACACATCCTAATCCAACATCATCTCATCAACACGCCGTCTTTAAATAGCTCGTGTTAAAGGAAACCGGGGTAAATGTCATAGTTATTCAATAAGCATTAGAAGATAGGATTTAGGGAATGAGTAATGGATCTAATTTTAGGACCTCACGATGAACCACAACATTTTTATCTTAGGGATAGTGGGGATCTCATGAATCACTGGTCTGGGATAATTAAACCGGACAGAAAGTTTTGGGTCTGGTGATGCTGATAAAATACAGACTCTAAATAGTCCGTCCGGTTTGGACAGATGAGGAGGATTCTTTGAGGCATATTTTAAAGGCATAATGCAATTTTTCTACATCTAAATCCAATCATCTTTTCTTCCTGTAAAACAAAAATATGATATGTACTAATGTAAGATGGTACCAACTAATTTCAGCCGATAATATCATGACAATCCATCCACCAAATAATCTGCAACTCTTAGCTACAAAGGGCGTGCGTGTGATACCAAAATCCTCTGTAGCTCAATATTGTGCTACATTTTAGACCCGCCCACTTTCTAGCTGTCCAATCAAATGCAAAGGATTTGATTTATTCCCTCTTGTAACTGTACACAGCTCAGATATTCCCTTTCACTGTGGAATACGTCACAGTACAGATGCTATAGACGCTCTAACTTCTGTTTCACTGGGACTTTAAAGGATTTATAGTTTTACTTTTCATTTATTTGATATTTAAAAGAAAGACAGGAGGACAATGAAACGTGAGAATACACACACTGAATACTGCACAAACTAAATTCAGCATGAAGATCTTAAGAAACACAGACTTTAATACTATTATGTCCCATTATCAATGCGCCCTAAAGTATTTCCCTAATCGACACAAATAAGTAAAATCTTGCCTTCATAAACTGACAATCAACACCGAGCATCAAAGAGGGTTTTAACGTAGTAAACACATTTCTATCCATCCTCCTGATCTATGCATGTGATGGCTGTTTCCCTCTTTCCTCCCCTAAAGTGAATTATTATTTGAACAGCCCAAGTGGCACTAACCCGCCCTGCTGTTCGGACGAGCTAACCTTATTTCGCTGTCCAATCTATCTCGGCCAAAGTCAATACAAACTGTGATTTTTCACAGCGCTGGCAGGGGCAAATTAGTCTCCGAAACATAAAGCAGCACAGCTTAGACAGAGGGAGAGAATTCATTGACTCCGTCCAAAAAGGAGGATGGGAGATTTTCTTCCCCCTTCCTCTCTATAATACAAACTGCAACTGGGTCCTCCTCACAGACCTTACCAAGCTGCTCGCACTGATAACACCGGCCGAGACAGGCAACAATGGAATAAACACTGAAGCCAATTACACAAGCTACGGAGAGAGTCTAACGTTTAGGAAAACACAGCTGACCACAGCTCCACGGAGATGGCCCCAATCTCACATTAATTACATTTAGGACTTTATAATGCATCAACGGTTAATCAGAGGAGCGGATGAGATCCAGATGGATCCTGGGTGACGGGAATAGCACTGTTTTGCTGGATGGGTGCTGCTCGCGAAAGCTCGGATTATATTTGTGTTTGCGATTTAGTGTTTTCGCTCTACATTGCGACGTGGCTTGTTGTGAGCTGCCGGAGTGAATTAAATAGCTTTTTTTTTTTTTTTTTTTGATAGAGGCAAGGCGTAAGTAGCACAGCAGAATCATGCCGCCGCTTTCTCTCTCAGAGACATGGACTTGAGATCTGCATTAAGCCTTCAGTTTTTCTTTTTGTTGAGGAGGACAGAAGGCCATTAGCGTAATTAGGCGGTGCTCTTTTGATTAAAATGAATGAATGCAAAATCTGAGTAGGAAAAGTGGAAACACAAGATAAGTAAAAAGGCACCTTATTTGTACGTACGTTTGAGCCCGGAGGAGGAGGATGTGGGAGGTCTGGAGGATGAGGAGGAGGAAGAGGAGGTTGTTTTGAGGGGGAAGGAGGTCTTCCCGCGGCGGGAGGAGGGAGCGAGCACCCTGGAGCGTTTCACAGGGATCACGGCTCTTGGCGGGGGGGCCACTCTGCCGTGGTAGTCAAAAAGCCTCAAGAAAAGAAAGAAAAATATAATATTACACTTTTTTTACTGTCTTTTATAGGAGGCCCGTAGGCATTCAGAAAGTGTTCTTCTGGAGATTAAGGTTTTTTCCGTTTATTTCACCAGCACCTCTTTCCAAAGCCTATTATCTGGTCCCAGTATTGTATTTCATGAGAGAACTTCTATGGATTTATTTTAGGTTCTTTCCCTCAAAAGGCACACAAAAAACAAAAGGCAGACAATACGGTTGAAATCCACCACTATCCCTCTTTCGGTGCGACTCTCCAGGCCGCTGCATGCATGCAAATAATCCCATCACATATCTTTTGAAAGTGAAGAGGATGAAAAGAAGAGGGTGCTAAATGTCAAATGAAGGTGTCAGCTTTGACTGTGCTTGGGCGACAGTAGTCGTCTGTCACGGCTCTCAACAAGTTTGACATTTAGAAAATGTCTCCACAGATAAGCAGTCAGATCACTGGCGGATAAATGACAGAGAAAACAAGTGTTCCTTCATTCAATTTGCATGCTTGATCTATTCAGCCATTTTGGAGTTGACAATTCAAAGCTGTCTCTGAGGGAAGGTTAGTGAAATACAGCTGACAAGGGAGACTTTTAATGGAGAGGAGTCATGAATCTAGAGGGAAGACATATTGATTTGTTAGCTAAACCCCTCCCCTAAACGGTTAGTGTCCAATCAGAGCTTAGCAACCACAGCCAGGCACGCCAGGTCTGTCAAGCTTTTGATTTCTCCACATGATACGTAGGCCTATAGGGTGATATTCTGCATTTAAAACCATTTTTTTCTGCATTTTTTGCCTTTTCAAGATCTAAAAACAGTAGAGAAAAAATATATAATATATCCATCCATTTTCCGTAACCTGCTTATCCAGTTAAGGGTCGCAGGGGTGCTGGAGCCGATCTCAGCTGTCAATGGGCGAAGGCAGGGTACACCCTGGACAGGTCGCCAGTCTGTCGCAGGGCTATATAATATATAATAATGGATAAAGCAGTGTGTTCATCTACCTTAATTTAACCTGCAATCGTTAGCATGTCCGGCTAACTAGCTCACTACAGTAGCAACTGTTAGTACCATGGCCATGGAGCATTTCATTAACTAACTACATTAGTTTGTGGGATTACAAGCTACTAGAAACTAGCACATCCACTGTGTAATATTGTTCCGCTGTGTGGAACCAGTTTAGTGTAAAGTTAGCAGCTTTGTCCCGCTTTTATTGGATTTAAACTTAAGCAACCCCAGCTAAAGGTTCCCTTAAATAGCAGTATGTTTACCAAATATAGTAAATATTTTCTTGTAACGCCAAAAGTGAAAAAAATTAACAAAAATGAAAATGCTAAGTATGCAAGCTAAGCAGCCAAACTAAGTTATGTTAGAATGACATGCCAGTCCAACCTTACATTTCTTCTTATCATACTTAAAAGACTGGGACTAGTTCTAGAATGGAAAATAAGAGCAATGCTGTTTCTTTATTTCTGTGTTTTCAACATGGCGAGGACAAACTTTTGAACTGGAAAGATTTAAATCAAGGCGAAAGTTATTTACTGGCGAGGTATTCAAAGTCTGCTTTGCTCCATCGCTGTCTGAAATCAAAAGTAACAATAGTTTTGAGTGGTACATCTGCCACGTCTGCTTTGTATACAGTGTGAAAGCAGAAAGCTTTGCATAGCAACAGTAACATTACTTATGAGGGATGGGTTCCTGCTTTAATCTCATATGTGACAACATAACGTGAAGGATACATACCTGCTGTAGAAATCATCCCTGTAGTACTCGTAATCAAATTCATAACCGCTATGAGAGAGACAAACAGAGACACAGAGAGGGAGCAAACAGGGAGAAAAAGATGGGTTATATTAAGAGCAGCCATTTTGGATCTGTCAAAAGTAAGCAGATCAAACTGAAGCTGTTTTGACTTGAACGGACACGCTCTAGTTATCGCTTAAAACTCACCCCAGGTTAAGAGTAAGCCATAAGCCATACTGGCACGCAAAGACCACACATCAACAAAGAAAAAATAAAGTTTCAGAGAGGGGAAATACAGTCGGAGAATGAAAGTCAAATCGTTTCTAAAACCCTGGAGAGGAAAATCAACGTTAAGTATTCTGCACGCTCAGGATGACAACTAATTTATAATTTAGGGAGAGAGATGAAATAAAGAGAAGAGGAGAAAAGAAGGAGCTGTTTTGAATTGCTGCTAATTTTCACAGGACCTTTAATTAAGGTTAATGCATTACTATTTCAATTTAGAGTGGTTTAGCGTTGGGGTTTTGCCTCTCCTGTTCCTGCTCCATAATTACCGTATTACACACTGGCTGTTTTCAGCTGCAGCTATACAATGCAAATGAGGGTTAATGCTAACACAAAGCACCAACTAATGAATTAAGACATGCAATGCAACAAACCAACAACTCAGAAGAAAGTAAATTGGTGGGAATATATACTTTACACACAAAAGTGTCCCAGTGAATGGAATAATAAAACCATGTCTGCCTGACTCTCACATTAGACTGCAGTAAACAAGCACTGCTTTGATCTGTTTGTGACCAGGAGATGTGTACGGGCCAGAAAATCAGGGTCATGCTTAATGAAGCTTACACAACAGCGTCTCCTCTGAGCTTTACAAGCCAGTCATGGCTGAGAAATGTGGAGAGCATTAAAAACTCAATTGGAAAGTCAATTGGAAAGTCAAGGTTCATAAGACAAACTAATATGAACATAAAGTATTACAAATATGATCCCTACATTTACACCAGCCGGATCAGCAGGATGTGAAAGAGTTAATATCTATGGCTGTACTTTTGAATGTGAACGAGTATGTTGGGAGGGCGGATCTTACCTGTAAACAGCCGATAGCGGCCGTTTGGAGCCTGCTTTGGGCCTGTACGGCTTTGGTTCACCGGCCATGTTTATGTCTGCAAAAACACAAAAACACATACAAACCTCTTGTCAGTCATTGCTGCATTACAGTGAACTTTACATTAATAAAGAATCACGGGTGACAATTAATTAAACATTCACAAGCAGTAAATTGCCCCAGAAATGGGTTATAAACACAATTGTTTGTACTTGTAAGAACATAGACATCTTTGGGTGTAGACTAAAGTATTTGTGAAAGACTAACTACACATGAACCATCCGTATGGACAATATAATGGGGAAACTGAATATAAGCAACTTAGGTTTTTGAATATAGGACACAAGAAAAATACAAAACAATAAAAAGAAACCCCAAAAAAGCGCAATTTGAAAAATATTTTTTTTTTGTAAAGTGGAATTCATGAATTTATTTACAAGAAGTAATATAGGGTTAGGGTTAGTATAATATATTCAGTTGTGGTTAAAGTTCCCAATTTGTTCCCAAGTTACCAAGCTAATAAGATTCAAATCTTTACAGCTTTTCTTTGGTTCCATACAATCTAATATAACACAGTTATTAACATATTGAGTGGTCTTCATATTTTGTATATTCATATCTTTTTTTTATATCTAGTAATGAAATAGTTTTCATTTTATCATACATTTATGTTTAAATACATCCCATGTATTATTCGCCATGAGCTGTGTCAATGAAAGAGAAACAGCTTCCCTTCTTCTTGATACTGATGTAACTGAATTACAGCTCAAAGCCCTGACTGAGCACAAGGGAACATAAAAGTACCAATTAATGATTAAAAGAGAGTAACATTTCTATTTGAGCTCTCCAGAAGTTCAGTCCTGATTCTATTGTAAAAGTGAACTTTTCATGAGAGATTTAAAATAACACACAAAGCTGCAGTACTGTAGGACACATTCACTAATGCCAAGGTGCACAGCGAGAGCCAATTTTCTGAGGCAAGGCTGGAGACCTTGCTACCGTGCACTGGAAAGATTACAAAATGAAATTCCTGTTGCGAGGCATGAGAGTATCCTTGAACACATAAAAAACAATAAAAAAAGAATAAGCAAACCGAGAAAAAGTCCAACAAAAGCTGGATGTTTGGGGAGTCTTGATTTATAGCTGGCTGTTCACTCTTTGTGTGAAGAAAAAATAAATCCCATCAGGTGTACAGTTTTATGTCAGTGATGCTGCATTTTTCAATTTGCTATCTGTGCTTTGCCAAGGTTGTTGGAAGGTCCTTGTGTTTTGTGAACAGTCTGAGTGGCTTCCGGGAGAAGAGCCAGTGGGTCAAAACGAGCACCTGGGCCAAAAGAAAACACTCGAAAGGCGGAGAAAAGAAAAAAAAATGATGGACGCGGAGATGAGGCTTTATCCATGAAGTCAAGTAGAGAATGGTGCAGAAGAATAACAATTCTCCTGCACCATTCTACCATTATACCAGTATAGGTATTTAAAGCAACAAATGCATTCTTATCCAAGGTCAGAGCTATGCAAACATTCCCAATAAAAAAAGACAATGAAGGGGATTCTGAAGAATATGGATCACTTGAAGTGAGATAAGGTGCTTTATGAATGGCAGAATCAATATATGTGTTTTTTTCATAGTCTTTACACAAGAAGTGAACGTAGTCGTGGCAACGTAACCTTTTGGATTGAGCACTGCCATTTTGAAGCCTCCTTTTCTGAGTCTTGGCCGTCGCCATCTTGGCTTACGGCTGACTATATTGTTTTTTGCAACAAGTGAATAATAGTTATCATATGTGGACGGCCGAGGAGTGACGAAGAGAAGCCTAATACAGCTCTGGTAGCGTTAGCCACCTGTCGATCACAAGGTAGCCCCGCCCCAAAACATACACTGCTTTATTGTCTAAAATAAAGCAGTGTGTCTAACCCTAACCCTTATTGACTCTAAATGGGAGCATCATTTACTAAATTAACATAATGTTGTATTGAAGAAAACTTGAAACTAGCTATTGAGACCATAAACTCATGTTCACAATGTTTACTGAGGTAATAAATCAAGTGAGAAGTAGAGTCATTTTCTCATAGACTTCTATACAATCTGACTTCTTTTTGCAACCAGAGGAGTCGCCCCTGCTGGCCAGTAGAGAGAATGCAGGTCTAAAGCACTTACGCATTGGCTTCACATTTCAGAACCGGAGACTGCTGCCAGTTTTTTGTTTTTTTTATAGTGTCTTTGATATCAAACAAGCTTTTGCAAGCATCTGCATGCAGTATGGCACTCAAAATGCCCATTCAATGTCCTAGAACAGTTTACCAATAAACAAGGTGCCCCTGAGAGTCCAAACCCTCGGCTTAGTGCCATTGGTACATAAATCACTGTAAAAGGCACGATCTGACAAATTGTTATTTCTTGCATGCTGCCATGTTCGTACTATAATTTTTGTCCCTTTCAGCAATACACATATGCTTAAATAATTTATGCGTCCGCCCTGCCCTTCGCCTCCCACTCCCTCCAAATACCAAACAAGTCCCTGGGAGTAAAACTGCAATGGCGTGAAAATAAGCTCCAGGCAAACTCTTGCCTCCTCCTCCCAGTGGCTGCTCTCACGAGAAATAGGATTAAACCCTGGTCTGTTTGTATACTACCTACTGAGACATGCTAAAACGCTGACTTTCTACGCAGAGCTGCATGACCGAATGAGTGTATAAGTGTGTGTATGAATGTGTGTGTGTGTGTGTGTGTGCATGATGGGATTGACTGTGATGCTGTTTGAGGAGATAATTAAGAGTTTTGCTCATTAACCTGAAGGTTTACTTTAGAGTAACCCTTTAATTAGCCCACATCAATCCAGCTTAATATAATTGGCTTCCAAAACCTCAAGCAATCTAGAAATCCCTGATCCCAGATCTTCTCGTCTGGTGACAGAAAGTGTTAATATACGGTTGATAAACAGTTCTGAGCTGAGCCGAATCCTCGCTCGTCTGACCTGAAGCTGACAGATGTTGCATAAAGCAGAGCAGAGCTTCATCCCACTTGGATTGAGAGAGTCAGGATGAGTCTGGTTCAAGAGTTCAGTCCACTGGAACAATCAATACCACATTCTCAGCATATTCTTTTCTTCAGGGATGATATGGAGAAAATGAAATATCGCCATATTTGTTTGCAGATACCTCCATAATGCAGCAGTATTGTAGGGTTGACTACTGGTGTTTTCACATTATATTGAAACAATTACATTTTGTTAAAATAATCAGCAGCAATGTGGATATGAAGAACTCGTGGGCAAAGGCTTTACTGTAATTCGGCCTTTAAAGCCTATGTACTGGGAGAAAGGAGTAAAAAAAATACACAACACAAGTTGCTAGACACCAATGTTACCAAAATCCAAATTATATCTGATTTTCAAGACAGAGAAAAAGCAGCAAATTATCATATGTTAGAAGCTGAAACCAGCATATGTTCGGAATTTTTACATGACAAATTAAGTCATGTGGTGGTTATGTTTGTCTCACAAAGATATCAGTTAAAAAGATATAAATAGCACTACTCATAAGGAGAACTTAAGGATATGGAGATATTTTTCTCAGATAGAGTATTCAGAAATACTGAACACTTTGGCATTGTTGCACATACTAATGGCTACCAGCCGCTTTGGCTCAACCCGTCCTCCTTCAAAAAAAAACTGTTGCCCAAGAGACATTGCAAGACATGCCGTTAAGGACACTTTGTTTCTGAGCAGCACACAGGACTAGGTTCAGTATAAATAAGATGTACCATGGGTCAGGGACAAAAACGTGTCATATGCTTTATTCTGATATTCTCTTTCCCATTGGTTAGTTTGTCTTCTTGCTCAATGTGCAGCTCGGTCAGACAGGGATGAGGTGGAGCTGTCCGTGGTGCTGAACAAAGGTTTTTTTAGTTCTGCTGCACTGCTGTCAGGGCAGCGATTGAAACAAAAGGGCTTGACCTCGCTGCTGCGTGATCGCATACACATGATGCAATTTGAATTTTGCAGGCGTGAAATAATTTATAGATATGTTTTAGCTCGACTCCTAGCTGGACTTTTCTACCTCTCAGAGAGAGAGATAGAGATAGAGAGAGGAGGGGTGTCTTGTTAGTCTATAGATACTGAAACAAACAACACAGAATAAATATTTAAAAGGTAACACTGTTAACGGGAACCAGGGAAGAACAGCTTGTGGAGGTAAATTGCTGTGGAAAGACAAAGGCACAGAGCGTAAGTAATGACTGAGGACAGACCTGTGTTCCTCTGTCAGGAACACAACGATCCGTGACTCCTCCGAGCAACCTGCCCATGTGTTTCATTGGTCTCATTTGTTGCCTTACATCTCTGTCTGCCTCACACTACTCCTGCTCATGCTTCCTGTTCTGCCCTCGGCCTCACCCGATCCCTCAACGGCTCTTTTTTTTCTTCCATCTTCATTCCTCTCCCTTCCCTCTCGCACAAGACCGTATCTAACTCCACCTCGCCATCCGTCACTCTCTTTCTCGAGTCCCTGACTTCTTCCTGCGTCTCTGTGTGCGCAGAGGAAGCTCATAATAAGACATTTCAGCGCCGAGCATCACCTGTGGGGCCCTTTTCTATTCCGACACCTGTGTCGACAACGGAAAGCTTTGCGAGCCGTATTTTCTCCCCTTCCTTTCATTAGCAAGGGATGAATAACAGCCGAGCAGTGGAAGGCGAGGCTGTGAATAAATCAAGGCTAGAAACTCAGCCATATGGCAACATATTGCGGGGGAATCGCTGGGATGAGAAAGTACTCCTGTGGAAATCAACAGGACACAAAAACATAAGGAGAGGATGAGTCTTGTGAGAACGCAGGGAACAGGAAGACATCTTATATTCCTGGAAGGAATATGAATGAAGTGCTGGAGCAGCCAGAAAAAACTGCTGCTCCTGCCGAAGCCACAACAAATCGGACTTTAATCTCTCCTTCTTTCTCTAGCTCTGCATTTCTATTGTTTTCTACCTTTTGTCTTCCTCTCACAAAAGAAAAGGAAACAACAGCTACCCTAGTCCAAGGCTCCAAATGTAAGCTAACAAGCCCCGGACGCAAGGGGTCACCATAAGGTCCGAGGGAAGGAGAGACGGATAGATTGTATCACGTCAGCCAATGACCTCTTTGTATTAGTGTGGGCTGAGTATTGGAGGATGGAGAGATCCGCGAAAATCTATTTATTCTGCAAGACACTGTTCTCATCAGCTAAAACGCTGTGCTATTGGAATATAAACAATTCAATCACTCAGCTCTTAGCTCATGTGTAAAGGCTTTTCTTTAAAATGTAGCAATCGAGATTATTGTCTAAACACATGGCAAGCCACGTCCACCAGAGTAGTAAATCATTATCAAGACGAAACATTCAAAATGCATTACTCACTTGGTGCAAATGATTAAACAGATTAAACCAACTACACGGCTGAAAACGCATCAAAAGCAGTGATTTGCATGTCGGACTCCCGTGCTTTAATGTCAGATTTTCTCAGCAGTTACAGCAAAAGTCGGCAACCAAAACGCAGCTGATTTTTATTGGTTTCTGCTGCTGCAAATGACCTGTCTGCACACCTGCTGTGGTGCAGCACAAAAGCTATAATACAAATATATAAATAAAGACAACAACTCATGGAAGTCCATTATCACCTTAAATATGTCTGAGACTGAGAATAATCATGTAGGGATTCAGGCTTTTCCTAGCAAACGTGCCTTTTAATCGCTGTTTTTTTTGATTTTCTGACAAGATTTCACACATGTTTGAAAGAATGCCTCAATGTTCTGGCAATGACAGTTGGTGCTTTTACTCACCAGAACATTTATACTGCTGTATCAATAGGGAATCGAGTTGGAAGATATTTTGGCTCTCCAGGATTCCAGAAGTCTTGGCCATATTGCCAAGCCTTATGACAAAGGGATGGAAAAAGCATGCATGCTCTATATATAATTACATTACATTACATTACAGTCATTTAGCAGATGCTTTTATCCAAAGCGACTTACAATCAGTAGTATATTACATATCATTCACCCATTCACACACTGATGACAGGCTACCATGCAAGGTGCCACCATCAGACTCTAACTAACATTCATGCAACATCCAGTCCACACCGATGGCAAGCCTTCAGGAGCAACTTGGGGTTAAGTGTCTTGCCCAGGGACACATCGACTGCCGAAGCCGGGTATCGAACCACCGACCCTCTGATTGGAAAATAGCAATAGCCATGGCTAAAACCAATAGTATCATCAGAAGCCAAACATTTCTTCAATCAGAAGCATTGAGGATTTCATTAAAAGAACACTTTGGAACAAAAAAATGTCACATGTCAGCTTAGTCATGCAGCTATGTCAAAGGGGATGAAATCTGATATTCTATTCATAGGCCAGTCTTGCTCCCAGTCGCCATCAAAGTACAAAAGTCGCCCTTCGAGTGGTAGGCATGCAGCACAGCGACCAGGTGATTGACTGCAATAAACTCCCTTTCAGCCACATCAGCGAGGACCTTCAACGCATGAGAAAATGTACTCCTTTCTTTTCCAAGAACAGCGGGGAAATTCCCCGAGGACCACGGCTGATGGCTCTACAACACATTTGTCACTTTCTCCCCCTTGCGAGGAGGAGGAGAATGAAATGAAAGAACATACAAACGCCGACTGTCTACTGGAGGGGATAAACAGTGAAAGGGTAGAGAAAGAGAGAAGGGCGAGGAAGCGGGACGCAGAGGGAGCTGCTGCCGATCATCTCCTCGTGGAACCAAGAATCTCCTTGAAGTCCTGACCGAAAAATTCATTGAACGAAGTAACTACTCATGCAAATTGCTCCTCAGCGCGAGAGATGGAGAGCAAAGACAGAAGAAGGGAGTGAAGGAGCTGAATCAAACAGGTGATGGACGTGCAGAAGGAACCGGTAGGGATTTGGGGAACTGGTCTCTACATGATGATCTACAGGCGAGGCCCTGGCTAGTTTTGGCTTCATAAAACTCGAGATAAACCTTTTGTTTTTGCTTTTGATAAAACCAATTAATGCAGGTATAAACTGACAATTTATGTGAAAAATCTCTTAAAAATCTCAGAGCGAATTTCTAAGGAATATGCCGTTCACAGTGGATCTTTCTGCCTCATGCTGAATCAGACCTTCACTCGCAGACATGAGCCTTGTTCTTACTTTTCTGTGCCCGCCGAGCCCTCAATCAAGGTCACAAGTCACAGCGGCCCCTCCAAGCTGAAATAGCCAATTACTACTTTTTTTTTTTGTTGTTCTTCTCTCAACACCTGCAGAAAGGCAGCTTGTTTACCGACACCTCTCAACAACAGGAGGCCAACGCTGTGGACGGCTGTTGCCTAATTACACGGAAACAAAGAGCGGCGAGGAGACGGAGAGGCCATCTGCATATCAAAAGGTGCTCTCCTCGGGAACTTTGAGGATCAAACATCAAACGGGGCTCTTCAGGAGGGCCGTGGAGTTCTAGGGAAGTTATGTGGCTCGCTAGATTTTATTTGTTTGAATTTTAACAGATTCAGTTTACACATTTAATTCTTTGGTGAGTAGCGGCACAATTTTAGAGATCATTACATGGGCTATTTCATTTAATTGAATACTAGAAAAGATGCTGATTTGTACCGTGAAACACAATATATTGCTTTAATATCTATGTTTTTTTTTTTTAAGTGAGCACTGTTGCAAATCAATGAACAACTATAAACTGCTTTCTTGCAATATTGGATTTTAATGTGATTTTGGCGTCGACGTGATAAAGTGCTTTGATTGGTCGGGTTTTTGATTTGATGGATTTAACTAAATCAGAATTTTATCACAATATACATCAATTTTGTGATATAAAATTACACTACAGCTTGAAAAAGAGCAACTTGATGATGTCACACTGGGCATTTTTCTCTATTTTCTGACATTTTATAGTAAAAAAGATTGATTGATTGATTAATTGTTAGCTCTATATTACAAAAATTAATGACTAATCAATCTAGACCAAAGAAACCCAAACAATTGATAAGTTACCTGACTGATTATGCATAAGTTGTTGAGCAAGACAAAAGCGTAAAAATAATGACTAATCAATCGAAAGAAACCCAAACAATTGATAAGTTACCTGACTGATTATGAGGGGAAATTCTAACCAATATCCCCCACCACCGCTCTAACGTGTTATTAAAGAGACAGTGACATTAAAAAAAAATCATAATGATTACTGTGCCAGTTAATTTTGTGCATCATGAGTTACAATTTATTATGTATTGCAAGAATAAGCACACAATTAAGATTCCCAGCCATTCGTTCCTGCCGCCATGGAAAACAACTTTCAAGGTGACACCAGCTTCAACACACTGGTGTATTTTTCTTGAGCTCCAAATATCCCCCTTCAAAACAAAGCTCTGTCTCAGTAGCTATATTTTTTTTATTAAAAGCAGTGAACAATGGATAATGCACAAATATATAACAGTGGATTGCTGAACTACATGCAGAGAATATACAGTTGGATTTACAGCACAAGAACACGATACCAGCCACAAACTCCAAACAGCACTTATTATTTTCTTTATTGAATCTGGAAATATGAAAATATGACTCACTTAAATGTTACATTTATAGAAGACTGCAAATGAGAGAGGTGTGACAAGTTCTTAATGGGGAAGTCTTCAAAATAGTTTGTTTTGTCCGACCATCAGTCAAGAGATGAGGTTCAAGTTGCAATAATACAAAACAGAGACGAGAAGCAAATCCTTCTATCTGAGAACTAGTATTCTTTTCTTGTTCTTTCATTTCATTCTTTTCTCCTTGCAAGTCTATTTGATGAGATAAACATTAAAGGCGTCCCATCTTGACCAGGACTCCCTGGAAGAATAAATATTGTGTCTCAATAGGACTTTTTTGGGTGAAATAAAGGATGAATAAAACAAAAAAGAGACTGAATAAGAAAGCGGGACGCAGAGGGAGCTGCCGTTCATCTCCTCATGGAACCAGAAACTCTGGCGACAATCTCCCTGAAGTCTTAATTAATTGAACAAAGTAACAAATCATGCAAATTGATCCTCGGCGGGAGAGACAAAAGCAAAGAGGCATGTGGGGAGCTGAATCAAGCAGGTGATGGACGTAGGGGGAAATGTGTCTCAGCCTTAGCTTCGGTTTGGACGTCTTTGACAGAAACTCCTCGCTGTATTGTGAAGCTTGATCTGGTCTGTGAGGACGGCAGGTGTTCTGAGATGAAGGAGTTGCCACAGAGTATACTCGACCCCGTACATCATGTTAACACCCTGCTGGTGTGGGCATCATACAACTCCAGATACTCCTTTTATCTTTGCTTCTCTGATTTATTTCCAAGGACGGACAGAGGCCATATTGTAGGGATGGCCTGACAACTAAAATCGAAACATTTCCCCCAAATCTTAGTGAATTAAAATCAAATGCTCACAGTGGATCTTCCTGCTCCACGCTGAATCAGACCTCACATGTTGTTCACTTTACTCTCAGACAGATACTTAAATGTTTAATCAATAAAAGACTCAAAGAAAAAGAAACAAAAGTGTCACAAATGCCAATCACAAGTTCCCAAAGCCCAAAGTGAAGTCTTCAAAATCAGTCCACAATCCAGTGATGATAATTAATTTACAATCATTTAAAACATAGAAGAGTGTTATATTGGAGAACTTCAGACCAGCAAATGTTTGGTTTGTTTTGATTGCTGAATAACAGAATGATTTATTAATTATCAAAACTGTCACAAGGATATTTTCAACCATTTGACTTATGATTATTTCACTAGTTGTTATCAAACTTAAAAGCAGAGCACCTTAATAAAATGTCTTTCTTTGAGGCTTTAATGGAAAACTGCTGCATTGGGCTTCAACTTATAATTATGATCATCATTATCAGTCCATTATTCACTAACTATATGTTTGGTTCATAAAATGTCAGAAAATAGATAATTAACACCCAAGTTGACATCTCAAATTGCTGTTTTTGCAAAAGCAAGTCCAATATTTTGTTAAATATCATAGAAAAATCAGCAAATGTTACCATTTAAGAGGCTTGAACCAGTGTTTTTTGTGGCAATTTTCCTAATGATAAAGACTGATTTCTACTTCGCTATTGTAAGAATTTACCAGACTCATCCTCTTTCCTGGCTTGACAAGGATAACCAGTGCTTTAAAAATCCCTTCCACACATCTCAGTGAACATCCCATTAACCAAACTGGAGCATCTCTCCCTCTGTAAACACTGTGTGACTCTCAGTCTGCAGCTCCGCCTCGGTGCCTCTCTGAGGCTTCATGGACCAAAGTCCGAGGGGATCAGCTCATAATCCATGGCCCCTTTCAGGCACCGGCAGAACAGATAAAGGCATGGCATCGCTTTGAGATCATATCCCTCTGTGTGAACTGTAAAAAAAAAAGAAAAAGTGAGCCGTATACTAGTGAGCCGTATCGCACGAGTCAACAATGATGCACTTCAGAAAGCGGACGATTCGGGCGTTATTGGGAAGCTTAGCGGTGGGGAGCGAGGCGTGAAAACAAACACTCTGCAGCCGGTCGCCTTCACACTCAGAACAAGTGTTTCCTCTGAGAAACAAATCACATATATACACACACAATATATTGATTTAATGGTCAACTATCTAACCGATCGATAAAAGTCCAAATATCTTGCAGTTCATCATCTTTAAAGTACGCCCTTATTTTGAATTCCAAAGCACGTCTGTTTCACCATTTCCATCCAAGGGCATCTCCTTCCTACAGAGCCCAGCACTTAGATTGTCAAATCATATCTTTTTTTCTGGTAATGCAATAAATAAATAGTCTATATGAACCAAACACATGGTTTGAATACTACCGTGTCAGTTAAATACTTCTAATTTCTCATTTCTCATTAAGAACTTGAATGCCAAATAATCAGATTTTCTGAGAAATTTGAGTTAGTATGTGAATCAGAATCAGAAACTGTTTATTGCCAAGTATGTACATACAAGTACACATACAAAGGAATTTGGCTAGGTGATAGGTGGCTCATAGTAGACACAGTGCAATAGTATAAGACAAACAAATAAGAGTACATTGAAACAAATATATTATTAAAGTGTCAAGTATATATTATTAGAGAATAAGATGTGCAAAGTTGTGTAACTGTAAAACATGTGCATGTTATTATCAATTTAGGCAATGTATCACAATATCTGATTTCATCACTAAATACATTTGCAAATTTCCCCGCTGCGGGACTAATAAAGGATTATCTTATCTTATCTTATAATTGTATTGGAAAATGGCCTAGTCCTACTTGGGAGTTGATATAAATGTACCTGATCGTGTTAAATGAGCATATGATATAATCATATATATATCGATCGCAGGCCCTATAATTGAATCGTAATCTTATTGCTGGCAGATTTTGTGATATCAGTATATATCGTATCCTTGTCAAAAGAATTGATTTAATATCCAATCATGATGAAACTTGCGATATACATTCCTAATTGTCCGACCATCTCCATCAACTGTCCTCACTTCTAAAAATAGGCCCCTTTAGCTTCCACAAATAAAAACCTCTTTGAGTTTTTTCTAGAGATGATGCTGCTTAAGAAATTCATATTTAATTTAAACCAGGACAAAAAGAGAAAAAGAGATTGAGAAAAATTTGACAGACATGTTGCCTTTATGCATGAATATGTGGTTCACCCTTGTGCTGGCCTTCCAGATGCCACGTCACACATCCCTGCACAGGTGAGCATGAGATAGTGAGACAGAGTGAGAGGTTACAAGTCCTCCAATTATTCCGGTGTGCTTGCCGTGACACTCCACAGACCTTCATTTCACCATCCTCAGACTGCTACACCGCTGCAGCCGTATCTATCGACCGAGCACTAGATCCAATATTAATACACGCCATTCACCCCGTTGCTCTAAATATTCTGCTTCTGATAAGATGGTTAAAAAATACAAAAATCAGCCATTTTGCAACATTGTTCTCCTCCCAAAAGCTTATTGCACAGAGGAATATGGGTAATAAAGTGTAATTTGCTTGCAAGTGCTGGTGTTTTTCTCTGTGCATCAGAGCTGGTACGTGTGTGTGTGTGTGTGTGTGTGTGTGTGTGTGTGTGTGTGTGTGTGTGTGTGTGTGTCACTGAATGCATGTCTTTATGTCACACTGATTGGCGCTTCTCCTGGCAACAGTCCAAACTGTGGAGCTGCTGGTGGGAGAGGCGAGGACTCTGGGGAGCGACATCTTGTGACAACTCTGTCACATTATTTCATCATCGAGCATCGACCGAGGACTCTCATTAGCTCCTTACTGACAGATGAAAATCACATTTCCAGGACGGAGCGGAGTGTGATATGGCTGCTTTGTCTGGGGTCAAAAAAAATAAATAATAAATTGAAGCACAGCTGGTGTTTATTTGAAAGTGTAGCAACTGCATCCTCAGTGGCACAAAAAAAAGTACCTGGAACGGATTATATTCTGTAATTGCTTGTGATTTATTCAAAAGAAAGCAGAGCATCCTCCACCAAGGATTGTGTTGCACATGATTTGTATTCCTTCCCATGGACGTGCAAATGAACATTTTGGGTGGCAGATATGGAGCTAAGCTGAAAAGAAGTCTAGTCCGCGAGGCAGGAAAACACTCACACATACAACCACCACTGCTCTTGACAGAAGGCTCCAGATACATGGAGGACATCTGACAGAAGACGGAACAGCCTGCTCCTTGTGACCCCTCCTTCCACCATCAGCAGCACACAAATATACAGCCCCAGACCAACATCTGCGGCACAGAGAGACACACTCGTTTGTGATGCAGCCTTCCATCACGACACACAAATTGCAACTGAAACAAGAAGGCCCAGATGCAGAAACGACAAGCTGCAAGTCTGTGTTTAAAAAGGAAGTTTTCTTTGTGTGATCAGTTTTTATTTTTTTCCCCCATTTGCACGGATCAGGCTTCACGGTCTTTCTGTGCTTGAAGAGTAAATCTACTATACACAGACGGATGAAAAACACATACACACACACACACACGGAGTAAATCCCGGCGGTGCAGACAGCTGGAACCGCATCTGATCTCCACAGATACCTGAGCTGCAAAATCTTAAATATTTATGGACTTCAATTCCAACGCTCGAGCTCAGGCTCACAAGAGACGAGGCTGAGAGGTCCTCTTCTCCTGATTAAATGGATCCCAGTAAAACATGCTCAGAGGCACAGAGTTCACCTCGGAACAGAGCAGTGTTTTACACAGCACATTTACAACAACTCATTCATTTCTAATTAAGGAACAACATTGTTTTTTTGTAAAAATCTTTCCATGTGTTGAGTTCTTTATCTATGCAGCACTGTGGGAGACCATTTCAGAATAAGAGCATAAGTTAGAGCCGCATAAACCTCTTCACAGTTATACATCACTCGCACACGTTCGTCGACGCTCACTCTTCCGTGCTCTGCTTCCACATTTACATTTCCTCCCACATTTGTCTGTAAAACAAGCTGTTCGTCCACTAAGTTATGCCTAGTGTTGTCTATGTGTGTAGTCCTTTGCAGTGCACAGTGCAGTTTTGCATTTCCTCTGCTGAGGAGAAGGTAAAAAAAATAAAAATTCAAGGCCTTGACCATAAACCAGCTCCTCAAAACCTGAATCCCACTCTGCAGCCAGGTTTACCTGACTCTAGTCTCTAGTCTCTGCATTTGTGGAATATTATACCAACAGCAATTTATCTAACTGGTAATTATTGAATCCCAATACACATATGCTTTAAATATCAGCGCATGCACAACAGGCTGTGTGATACAATCCCTATTACAGTAATAAGGCTGCATGCAACAATTACTTTCATTATCAATTAATATCCTGATTATTTGGTCCATCAAACATCATAGATATTAAAATAAACCAAATCATAATTGCCTCAAGACCAAGGTGACAATCCTAAAAGTGTTTGTTCTGTCTGACTCACAATCCAGAACCTGAAGATTGATGACACATGACACAAAACAAAAGAAGCAAATAATCACAAGTGAGATGAGCCAGCAAATGATGAAGACATGCTGCCTGAAAAAAAGAACTAAAACTAATTTGCCAATAAATCTTTTATCAACTATTAATTTAGCGACTAATCCTTCAGGACCATCATTGCTCCATCATTGCTCCATCATTGCTCCATGGGTTTAGACTTCATACTGTACATCAGCACAACATTTGACCTTTTCATCATATGAATGAACTAATTCATTAAGCACAAACTATATATTCACTATAGAAAGTTTCACATGAAACAGCACTTTGGAGCAGAATTTACATTTTTTTAAGTATGAGGTGACTGAAGTAAAATCAAAAGGACTTAATTCATTATTAATAGCGACCTTACAACCTTGATGAGTCGACACATCTCATGATAATGTATGCCAACTTGAGCAGTATGAATAAATAAAAAAATAAAAAAAAAACAGACAACAGAGCAGCTGCGAGGATGGATTTCCAAACTAAAAGCATGATGGAAACACTAATCAGCCAGCAGGTCTGCTCACTTCCTCTTGGAAACCATTTAAAGATGTAAAACAAATAAAATAAAATTACACTATAACATACAAAGATAACAACATTCACGCAGCCAGAGAGAGAAATCAGTGCTTTTAATTGTAAGTAACTTAAATGGCCTGCAGCAGGTTTTAAAGGGACATTTGGGATGCATCTTGAAATACATGACTCACAGATTAATAAGCATAAACAAAAAACCCCCTCATGTCTCCGGAATGATGCCTGGTGTCAGACTTACATCGGTGGTTGCGACGCTTCCCCTTGTACATGGTCATTGTGTGATACGGGTCCAGCTTTGCGTTTGTTAGGGGTTTCTGTTCAGGTGCTGCGTTCAGAGACACACACTGCGTCCGGACTTCTGCGTGCTGCGATACTTTCTGACCAGAAATAAATGAGCCCTTCAGAAAGGATTGGAGGCGCCGAGGACCGTACCATTACGCACAGACGGCACAGGGGGGCTGGACTACAGTGCGTCTTTAACACACACACACACACACACACACACACACACACACACACACACACACACACACACACACACACACACACACACACACACACACACACACATCAGTGGCATATACATTCCTACTGTCCTCTGTGTCAATCTAAAAATAGGCCCCTTTAGCTTCCACAAATAAAAAAATCTTTATTTCCACAAATAAAAACCTCTTTTTTCTAGAGATGATATCTACAGGACAAAAAGAGAAAAAGAGATTGAGAAAAAAAAAATATGAAGCAAATGTCAGAAAATGAAGGGTAATATCAAGCAACTCTGTCATGATGGATTTTGATTATACCTACCCTCAATTTACATTAATTAAGAATAATCAGTTTGAGAGCACCAGCTATGTAAGGAGTTATTATTCTAAACATTCATTACATTTTCATTTTGACCACTTATTATCGTCATAAATCAACATTTACAAGCCAAACTTACAAACTTTTCTGAGCTGATCTGAGTCAAACAATAGGTAACATCCAAAGTTAAATGTACCTGTTAAATATAAATGCACTGAAAACATAATCTTTATAATGGTTTTATTTGTATGTTTCTGTATCTATATCTCTTATACATCTGTATTTATTTCTCTCATACCAACATATATTTCTCTCTCTCTCTCCCTCTCTCTCTCTCTCTCTCTCTATATATATATATATATATAAATCTCTCTCTCTCTCTCTATATATATATATATATATATATATAATATATATATAAATCTCTCTCTCTCTATATATATATATATATATATATATATATATATAGTATAGGTTAAGAAATCTGTGTTTTACCCAATAGCATTATAAATTCGATATTAATGTGATTTCAAAAAATATAAATATCATTTTATATATATGTCCATATTTATTTTACGATACTCAAAATGTCAAAACCAGACTGTGGATACGAAAAGTCCATAGCCATGATAGAGGCTAAGCAAAGCTAGCTTTAAGATAAATGCTAAGTATAGCAACATGCTCACAATGACAATGTAAGCATGTTTACCATCTAAGTTTAACGTGTTAGCATGCTACACATTTTCTAATAAGCACTAAGCACAAAACCTGAGGCTGATGGGAAGCCAATTAGTTATGCAAGTATTTGGTCAAAGACTGTGACCTGATGAAGGTGCAAGATGAAGGCGGAAGATCACCAAAGTTATTAGAATGAATCATGAGGGGAACACGAGTGTCTGGACTGAATTTCATGCCAATGCATCCAACAGTTGTTGAGATATTTCGGGTTGTTGCCATCCATATTGCATGGCTAAAAATGCAAAATGAGTTGGCACTATGTCATCCAAATGCCTTTCTGGTACCTACTATTCATCAAAGGTGCTTCAAATGTATTTCAACTTTATAATGGGAATAATTCAGCTCATAGCACAGACACTTTCTGCAAATCTAACCTTTTTTTTTTGGTCTGGTTCATTCTATGAAGAAGTGATAGATCCTTTCTGTGATACGACAAGAAGGAGGGGGCCTCTCCGCTGTAATACTGTCTCATTATTATCTTACTCCATATGTGCACACACTGACATTGACACAGACATAATATTCCACAACCTCTGGTCACACTCGAGAAAAAGGTGCACCTCATCTTACTTGCAAAGGGGATTGTGTTGCTAGGGAGACAAGGATAAGGAAGCGGCCTGGATGTTGATTTTGCGCCGATCCATTCCTCGATATTACATTATTGTTGTGTGGCTTGAATACCAACACTTTTTCTTGGCCTGAGATGAAATGTGAAGTGGAAATAAACAACTCTGAAAAGCCAACCGCATGGAAGTAGCAGGAATTCAATCAATATTTTTCTCTCCTCTGAAATTGCTGCTGCTCCCACATGCTCCAGAATGACAAACAGCCACCTTTATGCTTTTACTTTGAAAAAAAAATCCTGCAAAGTGAATTTAGCGAAAATGAATTAAATAAAAAGGGACAGGATTACTGGTTCATGCACTGGGCTGTATGTTTGTGGTAGACGTTTTTCTTCACATTTGAAACATAATTATTTGGATGAGGAAATAAAAAAACAACTGTAAACATGTTACAATCACCAGCAACCAACAATGAGAAAGAAAACATCTCTATTTAAAAGGAAAGCAGGGACATCTGCTGTCCATGGTGGATTAATACAACAGACAGCCTCAACATGAAGCATGAAGCCAACCTAGCAGAAAATCAGGACTTTTGAATCTTTCATAATTAAAACTCTTAATGTGATTTATTTTGTGAGTACTTTCTTTCAAAATATAAGAAATTAATGAACCCTACTCAAGGCCAGCTGTGTTTAATACTCGCTCCTGACTTAAAGGAACAGTGTGTAACATTAACGGGGATTCATTGGCAGAAATGATATATAATATGCAAAACTATGATTTCATTAGTGTAAAATGACCTGAAACTTAGAATGTTAATGTTTTATTTAGCTTAGAAAAGACGTCTATATCTACATAGGGAGTGACAGGAGAACAGAAGGAATGACTGATACTATCTGATGTCTGTTTTCTTCATTATTGATTATTATCATTTTTAAACTTCACTCAATAATGTTATTTATTTTGTTGACATGTTAAGTCACTGCATTTTGGAAGACAATCTTCAATGATTTGATCAGGGCAACATCAGCAAGGCAGATGCTTTCAGATACACTGACTTGAACCAAACGTCTGTGATCTCAACGAGGCTGTTAAAGCAGCTACAATCAATTAACAATGGATCACATGACTATGTGTTATATGAAAGCCTGGAGTTGGGTATTTTAGCCCTCACCATCTTGTTTTTTTGCTGTCACCATCTTATTTCTTTGCAAAACGAAGTGACATGATAGGGTGGAGCTGAAGTACAACCAAATGCAAAATAAGGCTTTTTTAGGTGACCGAAAAGGTTGTAATTTACGTTCATGGACTGAAAACCCACTGTGAAAGGGTTAAAGGCTATTTTACTCCTATTGTGAACATCATTTACGAAATGATCATCATGCTGTATTAAACTTGAAACTAGTGACTGAAACTATAAACTCATGTTTAAAGATAAAGATAAAGATAAAGAGGTTTTTATTGTCATTGTAGTGAACAACGAAATTCCGTTTGGCAGCTCTCAGTTTACTGAGGTAATATTCAAGTAGAGTCATTTCAAATTGCTTTTATCATTGTAAAGCACCTTGTAACCTTTGTTTTGAAAATTGATATAGAAATTAAGTTTCTTATTATTATTACTAGCATTTTCAGATAGACTTCTGTACAATCAGTCTTTTCTTGAAACCAGAGGAATCGCCCCCTGATGGCCGTTAGTAAGAATGCAGGCTTAAGGCACTTCCTCATTTGTTTCACTTTCCTCACCTCAGGGTTGCCACCTTTATACTTTCACTTTGGTTCCTCTTACTTATTGAATTATCTAAATCCCCAATATTATGTTGGAAAGGGGAAAACACTGTAATATGCACATCTTCCCTAAGGACCACAGTGCTGTCATTTCCCCACAGAGAGTATCCATCACTGCTCGTTAATATAATAACGCCTCTCTTAAGCAGCCATTGTAGTTTGCCTTGCTATTCCTCACAACTGGCGGCAGGTAAATCCTGTTAGACTGATTACCGGGTGCAGAATGTTCCATAGTACCGGGAATTAATTACCAACTAGTGTTTTTATGGACATGGTGATTTCCTGAAGATGAATATACCCTGTTTACTACCTGAAAGAGACTTGGAGCACTAAGCACATCATTACCTTTTAAAGATTTGAAGAGCGTCCTACAACAAGTACATTCATCAACCTGATCTTAAGTGCTCAGACAATCTCTGCTGGCTTCTGAAACAAACTCCCTGCCAACAAATGACCCTCATTTATAGCCGAGATGAAGGGATGCTGCGGATGTCCAGGGGGAAGATTTTCGACATGATGGATGTAAATCTGCTCGAGCCATCACATCTTATTGGCCTATGACTTACAGCCTCTCTTAGCTAATTAGACAGGCACTGCTTTTGGCGCTGAGCAATCGCAAAATGTATCAACTGCTGCAACTGCTTAGCAGTCTGTGACGGCAAAGCGCCTCTCTTTGCAGATACTAAGCTCACAAAGTCTGAACCACTTGTTTGGAATCGGTCCAATTTGACAGACCTGTGCCAAGGTGTTGAAAAATACAAAAAAAAAAAAAAACACAGACAAACTCAAACAAGCTGTCAAGGCTCCAGGGCTTGTTATCTATAGTGGAAGTGCACATTCTGTTCATTTATATTCTCTGCATTTAGAGTAAAAGCTCACACCCACTCACCCACATAATCTCATTGTTCGTAATTGTTTCATGACTTTCTCACTTTCCTTCTCCAAGTTCTTGCATGCAGATTAGCTTCAACTACTCAAAGGGGCAGTGTGTTCAAAGGGAACCTCAGACTGGGAGGCTAAAAAACAAGAGTTGTTAAAAAATAACACTATAAAGGAGAAAACAAGCATCCTATTCAACACACACACACACACGTCGTTGCAGTTGATGAGAACATCCTCCTGAAAGCAAAAGACTGCATGAAACCTCTCAACAGGTTTTCAACAGGAGCTTCCCTGTGGTTCAAAATGATTGAATTCAAAACTTGGAAAGTAAAATTGCACACTCTAGTGGAGAACAAACAGCATGACAGCTTCCAGTTGAGAGATTTAAGGGGAACTTCTACACTAAAAATATAATTGTTATTTCTAAGCTGTCTGATTAGTTTGTGGATTTTCTTTAAAAGCTAAACACCAGAGAGACAAATGTAGTGATGATGTATGATAGCAGCTCTAGTGATAATATACAAATGGGTATTTTCCTATTCAGCTGACTAAACCCTATATGTAAATAAAACTCTAAGTAATCTGTGTAGCACACTCAATAAGTCTTTCATCTATTTTTTTGCTCTACTTTGTAGTATAAAGGGATCATTTTCTTTGTTTGCAAATTATGACTTTATTGTCTGAAATCACAGGAACAGAACAATTTGAATTCTGTTGTGTGCTGGATTTAGCTTTGTTCCAAATTTGCCTGGCTTTTCGTAATTGGACTGTAAAAATCCTGATCATTCATCCGTTTGTTTCCTGTCGAGGATCACATGGGAGCTGACATCTATCCCAGCATGCCTCGGGCCAAAGCCTGAGAACCACCTGGCAGCCAGTCTGTTACAGAGCATAAAATTCAGATAGAAAAGTATTAAAGTTCTCTCAGTAGAGTGCAGATCTCTGCCAGGTGTGTCTTCAACGACCACTGATGTAATGTTAGATTGAACGAATATGAATCATGTTTGCACCAAGTCCAAAGTCCAAGGCATTTTTCACTCTCATGGCTCATGTAACAGATAAGCCCTCATTTTAATCTACTGCAGCCACACTGCAGTTCGCTGTGTAACCCTCCATGTTGGTTGTTTAACGCTTCCTCTGCACAAAGAGGTTTGGTTTTATTAGCTGTTAGCTCTGTTAGCCAAACACACAACAGGACTCTGCTACCCTCCGTATGGTGACAGCTAACTAGCTCTCCTCCTACCAACATGAGAAGACGCATACATACATACATACATACATACATACATACATACATACATACATACATACATACATGCAATTGTCTTAATACTAGCGTGCAAATCAAGATAAATCATTTTTGATTACGGAATCCGTAACAATCTTAAATGAGCATGACAGATATTAGGCTGTTGGGTTCAGAAGTATGCGAAATAAGCCGTGGACGGACAGACAATCACAGAGATGCACACACACATGACAAAATACATAATCTCCCTGCAGAGATAATAACAAACCAACACATTCACACCTATAGGTAGGTTGGAGTCTGTCATTAAGATGCTAATTGGAGAAATGAACAGAAGATCAAGTACACAGGAACCAACAACAAAAAACAAAGAGCTTCTTGCTGTGAGGTCACAGTGAGTCAGTATCTCCAAAATAGCAGGAAATACTTCAAATAAATCCAGTTGGTTACCAAATGTCTGTTTGGGTGATAACAATTTTAGTGACATTAAATAAATGAATCTGTTTTTGTCAAGTTATATGTGAATATTTCTCAAATAGTTGCAAACGTATTTTATTCGACAGATATTAAGAATCCTCAACAAGTAAACAAATAAGTAAATACACATGTTAAGACTTTATTATAATTCTTTTTTCACTTTTGTGAAGGATCATTTCCTAAAGCTGTGCAGAAAATACATCTATTTTCTACCCAGTGGACATCCTCTTGAGTAAGACCTCATTTAGTTTTTATTTAGGGCCTAATCAGCATTATTCCCTCCTCCTTCTTACTTCCTTTCCCTCATTTTTCCTCTCTCCTCCTCCCACTCACTCTGTTTTGTCTCTCTCCATCCATCTGACAGGGTCAGCAGAGTGCAAAGAATCACATTAAGAAATATTCAAATGTTGAACTAGTCACAATTGCTATTCATACAGGCGTTACAGGCTGCCAAATCTAATTCAGCTCAGGCGCTATTGGTGCCTCGGTGGTTTGGAGAAACCTGATACAAAGACAGTAATGTCTCCTGGAAGTAATGGAGTCACAAATGACTGAGCCAGTACCCATACTCTAGAAGAAAAGAAGTGGATTTTTACCTCATGTGATTTATTTGCCATGAGTTGGAAAGTGACACTGATAAAGAATTATGCACCAAGGATGACAAGAGGCAGTTTTGGTTCTAAGTGAAAACCTTTACGACACAAAGTGCACATCAGACTGAATGTTGGCACTGTTGTTAACGCATCTGATCTCACTACACAATTTAAATATAACTTCTGTTATCGCTTATCCTTCTGTCTTTATACTTTATACTTTCTATTGATATCACAGACATGTTTTAACAAGAAAAGTTCAAATCAGAAATACATTTCTAATTTTCTTGGCTACAAAGAGTCAAACCCTTTTATAGTCTCATTTGGTCACATCAGCGTCAAACATAATGTATGTTATGTCTGAGGAAATTATCTTTTTGCATGTGAGCAATCTACAGCTGATATGAACAAGCCTGAAGGGGTCACTGTTGTACAAATGTATTTCAAGGATGTCCCCTTTTCATAGATTATAAAGAGACAACATGTGGGTCTCCAGTTGAGATACAAATCTGCTATGGCTCCTCTATTTATCCATCACTTTTCAGTATATTACGCAAACATTTGTAAAGTAGAACTTAATCTGTTGAAAAACAAACAGAACTGACCCATATTTCACAAAAGACAATACCAAAGACATGAGGTTGGTTTTATGGGTTTTTATGGTTTAAATTTATAAACTGATGTACAGATTAAGCCTAAACATTTGTGTGCAGATGATAATGTGGATGAGGATTTGGGTAATTTCTGCCTGCACTGTACACCTAGTAACTGTTTCCACAAGTGTCAATTACTGGATATTAATACATGTAAAATTCTAAGTCCAAGCAAGGCTGTATTAAACAAACCCTGAGAGTTTTGAATTATTTATGGTGAATGTATTGCTTATGCATTTAACATTTCATTTGTAAAAGCAAAGAACATCGTTTTTTCTGACACAGTCTCACTTTAACTTATGACTCACCCTAACCTTAAACATAAAGTCCCAAAACTCAAATAGCCTATTAAAGAAGTGCCGCAACATTGTTGTCATTTTTCAGAAGTCCTCACTAAAACATACAAACACACACACACACACACACACACACACACACACACACACACACACACACACACACACACACACACACACACACACACACACAAAATAAGTTATGACTGCAGCGCCTTCGCAAACAAGTAAAACTATAAATCCTCTCCGTCATCATCTCAGACATATGCATAAAAAACCATCTCTGTTACATCTCCATATACAGTATATATCTGTTCATGCATATTTATTAAGAACTAACAAACTTTATGTGCACTAAATCTGATCAACTTCTTATGTTATGCCCCTCTACTTCACACGCTTCAAATTCCATTGCATCAAAATCCAGTCTTGTCCACGGCTTCCAGAGGGTCAAACACTTTTCCTCATAATAGCTAAAAAGGAACTTTAACAAACTTAAAACTATTAGAGAGGAATTCATTAAAAATATAGTATTTTAGGGAGAAGCTGTGTCAGTGTACGTCCATCTGGGAGGCATGACTGCGACTGACTGTCTTGGTTCTGACGGTCACAAGTGGTAATAACTGCTGTGAACCACAGTGTGGTGCTCAGTGGCCATACAGTGGAAAAATACCTGTTTCACACACACACACACACACACACAATCACACACACACAATCACACACTGCTGACTCCATGATCTCCACTTACTCCATGTATGAGCAGACGAGACTGACACTGTCGCGACCCATCATCTCGTTCCAAATGAACACTTGATGAATTTCCCCTTTTGTTATAACGAAGCGCTCGTCTTTTTCCGAGGATCAGATTTCACTTGACAGGACGGCTCCCGCAACTCAGAGTAATGAAAGCAGCCCATCTTCCCCTGTTAGATGAGGTGCATAAATACAGACACAGCTCATTAATAATTCTGTCACACAGGTAGGCTACAGGAAAAAAAATAAAATAAAATGTGACACACTTCTAAAGCTCAAGCTATCTAGTCCTTGAAGGCCCCTTAAGGTATGTTCTCATGGTGTATCCTGGAAACTAAGATGCTTAAGACCTTGGTAGTCCACAAGAATCCTTTTCTTCATCCATCTCTCATATATTACAAGTTTTGTCATATTCTGCACGAAACCGCTTTGTATTTACCAACAAATTTTCCTCCTTTTACATAGTTGTTCCCGACTTCTTGCGTCTTCTCCGTGGCTGCAGGCTAATAGGGATGTGTGAACAAGCCACAAGGAGTTGTCAAGGTCAGCCATGCACTTCAAGCCAGCTGCTATCTATTGAAGACGACCCCTCCCTGTGCGTATAAAGCTCACGTTTGTCAATTATTCCTCTGAGACACGGAGCAGACAGCTGTGTGTCATGCTTCCTCTCCTCTCAACAGCTGCAATAGACGTTTGGTCGTCCTGTCAGCGTGCACCTTTCTTTTATTTTTTAATACGATATCTCTTCGGCTGCTTCAACTTAACTCTTATCAAACAGGAGTTTCACCAAGCGACCAGGCGGTTCAGTGTTTTAATCAAATCCTCACAGAATATGCAAAATCTTTTTTAGTTTTTTTTTCATAAAGAGGTCACTTCAGGTAGAAGTCATTATGCCTTACTGATTTCCTTAATTAAATCCATGCCGGTCACAAAGGAGGAGACAGATAAAAGGAGGAGAAGCTGAGTTTGAGAAAAAGAGTTTTGGGATAAGTGAGGTTGTGTGAAAATGGGCTGTTTAAAAAAATATCAGGACAATGTACCAGGTGTTATGTTTAATCGCTGTACATTCAATTAAACATATGTTTGCATGTTGCTCTTTTGTCAGGAACAAATCTGAGTCTTCTCATTGGCGGAATAATCCTCGTAGACGCTCATCTACTCCCCCCCCGAAATAGCCCAGTAGCTGGAGGTCTTAGAAGGCCAAGTGGCCAGTTTTGTCATGCGCCAGTGATCTAAACAGAGCTCCGAGTACCTTGTGATGGTTATGGCCCGACCGTAAACTGTGTCTGGATGGTGTCAGAGAGGTTAGTCCTGGCTGCGGCTAATGCAAAGTGTTGACTGCAATAAACTTGAGGTAGTTAACCACCCATAATGCTCAGCGTGACCTTTTTTTTACCGGACAGCGGAGCCCCCAAGGCTTGGGTTCCCGTTGTCCAGCTGTGAGTCAGTAATTCCACGCTAACGACGGGGCAATGCGATGATTCACAAGCCCGCAGACTTGTGGCGTAATTGGCAAAAAAAAAAAAAGGGGGCCCCGTGAGTAAGATGATGGCGGGAACGAGGAAGGGGTTGGAAGCAAAGTAGCGTGAGGGAGCGAAGGAGACGGAGGGAGGACGAATGCAGAGTGGAATAAGGAAAAATGTGAGAGGAAAAAGTGAACACTTGAGAGAGCATGAGATCGCTCCGGGCGAGGTTACGGGCTGTTTTTAATGTTATTTTTGTTTATACTGTCCATCTTCATTCGGGCGTGGGGGGTGGGGAGAACTACCCCGTGAGTGTGTCACAGTGATTCCTAATCCGTACACTAAGCGTGGGGTGGGGTCTACGCTGCACAGCCCTGTGAGCAGAGGTCCTCATAAACCCTCCGGGGTCGCAGTAATTATCACTGCATGTGTAATCACAAAGTCACAAAGCCTTCCTCACACAATACGTCACCTTTTATCGGCCCCGGATTTCTCTGTTTTGTCATTCAGCCCCGAGGTGCGGGTCGGCAATTAACAAGGGGGGGAGGGGGAGATTAAGAAACAGACATGGCTGACTGGATCATTTATTCTGGGAGTGTTAAAGGGCAGGTTTTCCATTCTTGGGGTCTCTGTTATGAACCGTCTGTCTGTTTAGCTGACGCTGCGTGGAAAGGTCGCGCTGCAGTGGTATCTGTCGTAGCGAGAATGCACACCTGGCACAAACACACGGCTTTCTTAGTGAAGTATTTATCTCCCAGCATGCACAAGTAGAGCATCTGCGAAAACACTAATCCGACAGAAAAAAGGCTCATTACTCTTGATACACATCGCTAGGATGTACGGGGGTGCGACGGATAACAAAACTCACGGTTTGGATCGTATCAGGGGTTTGAGTTAAGAGATCGAATCAGGAGATAGAAAAAGGGAGCAAACATAACTTTTAGAGATGCACCAATAATGTGTTATTGCCACCAATGAATGCTCTTTGCCATTTATACAGATACACTTTTGATAAAGTTGCTGGTATACAACGCTCAAGACTTTTTCCTTTCACCACCCTCCAGAAAATTCCCTTCAACCATCTGAAAGTCATTGTAGGCCGACAAAATTTCTAAATGTTATCATTTTACTCCATAGCCTATGAGTCACGGATCAGCTCGTTTTCATTCCAACTCATCACATACCGAAGCTTATATCTTTATACTATGTAATCACACTCCCTGAGCATTTTCACTGAGCGTCCAATAAAGACACAGATGGGTTTACATTGTCGTGACTTGAAAAAACCTTACAGACCCCGAGGGACGGGACAAAGAGTGAGAACGGTTTGGTCTGCTAACCCCACAACTGGGACGTGTGAAGCCTCTTTGAGCTCATCCCAAATATGTTGTGGAATCATCAAAATGCATTTCTAGTAAAGTCTAACTTCCATAAAAAGACCGGATGTTGATTGTCAAACAATGCTCCGTTCATTCAAAGCCATCCCGTCTGCATCAGCATGCCCTACATGTGAACCAGAGCTCTCCGTAGTAAACAGGCCTCTCTGTTTATGCATGGGGAACAATTATCCATCCTCCGTTCTTCTTCGGTGGTCCAAAGCCACTTCCTCTTGCTGCCTTGGCCTCTCTCTCTCTCTCTCTCTCTCTCTCTCTCTCGTCCTCTGTAGAATTGGATGTAATATTAATGAACAGATCTCCGCCAGGATGCTTGTTATCCTATTTCTCACTGCCCCCGACTGTTCACCTTGGACTGGGCCTCCATCAGTTTATTTACCAACTGCTAAGAAGGGACAGCAGCTCCAGGGATCCTCCTCCTCCAGACAGAAGCAGAGACGTGAAGCCTCGGAGTCTGAGGTGGCTGGTCGGTCAGACGGAAGATATGAAGACAGGGATGGAGATGGATGTGCCCTTTACTTACTGACTCATGTGGGCATGAATGGTACATTTCAGATCTTGTCATGACCGCTGGTTAGGGAAAGAAATCACTCTACAAGTCAATTTATCTGTTTTTAAGGAAGTAGAGTTTCTCCAAAATGAATGTGTCTTGTATATTGGATTTAACTTTTTGTTTATTCTGACCTTATTGAAACCCAATATGTAGAAAAGTAATGAAGTAATAACCACAAACTGGGCATTAACCTTTCTATAAAATATATAGAAATGACCATAAAGCATTGTATTACAGCAACATTAGGGTTTAAGTAGAGTTACCCTTTTCTAAAATGGCTTGCCTGCAGCTTTGCTTTCAAGAGAACGCCAGCAGTCTTGTTTGTTTCAAGAATACTTTGATTGTCTTTTCTTATTAGCAGCCTTTTCATCTGTTCCAGATCACAAACGATTTCCTGTTTCTGCCGCTGTTTTTGTTAAATTTATGAGAAGAGAAAGAACTTCTGAAGTAGCACCATTTTAATTGAAAGTGTCAAATGTAATTAAAATCAACACAGTTACATGAGCTACCATGTCATCTGCGTACATGTATCACAGAGAATATCATTCATTAGTTGAAATAAACGACTGTTTTCTGAGTATTGATGGACACATACACCCACGACAATCTCAGTAGTGTTTGTGTTAACACATAAGGTTTTTTTTTATGGTTTATTACTTTTGTGGATCACGCAATCCACTGGGATATCTGGAGTGGATATTACAGTTTTCATTTTGGACGTTTTGCTTGTGCTGAGGAAGCAGGTTTCTTTGTTTTGCTTAAGGGCACTTTGACACATTGGCTTGTGGATGGAAATCCACATTGCAACCAGCACACTCACCTGCACCATGATTGTGATTTATTTATATATGATACAATATCAACTGGCCTGTTGCTTTGTGGCAGATGTGAGGAAACTTTGTATTAACTCATTTCATAATAATAATCTAAATAATACCAACACTATATTACTGTATAACCACAACTAAAACACGAAAAACACCTGCTGACAAAACAAGCTTGTTCTCTCCTCACTATGATGGGACGATGTACGCTTTTTATAGCAGATAGCAATACAAAAAACTTGGATAATAAGTTGATCGTGTTGACTTCAATTATTGTAATAATTGTGAATATCCTTACATGAGTGACTTAAAAAAGATGACTAGCTTGGAAGAGAAGCAACAAACAGTGCCTGATTAAAACAACATACAGGAATTAACATTTAAGACGGAACAGACTCACACAATTTAGATATTTGTATGACCTTATGATCTATGACTACCTAAGTTAGGTTGTTTATGTTTCACTGAAAAGGATTATTACACTGTGACTAACTAAAACTGCGATGCAATAAAATGATTTATCTCCAAAACCAAATGTACGGCAAAGTGATTCAGGTATGTCTTAGAAGTTGTAATGATTTTCAGGTTAATACTGTGAATAGCAATTGTTTTGGCCGAGATAATCAAGACATAACATTTTCAAATGTCGTCCCATGCCTACTCCACACGCACAGGCTTCTGCACTGAGTGCTCCGACTCTGATTCACAGCTCAGTGTTTCTCTGCCTTCTGAACCCAGGTTTCTAATCAGAGAATTAGCTTCAGTTTCCCCTGCCAAAATCCACACAGTAATCCATCTCACTTTGTCCACACTGTGGCTCATGACCCACTAACGCATTTGTCAGTATGCTTGAAAGAGAGCGGGGGGGATAGAGACAGAGAGTGAGACAATAAGAGATCCTGGACGGGGAAATGTGCTTTCCTGGTTTCCTGGGTGGCTTTATTAAAGCCTATTAGCTGCACAATGACAATCTTGAAATTTCTCCAGCATTGTTTCCACAAAAAAGAAACACTTTCCTATATCCAATACATCACGGCTCGGATACATCCTCGGCTGTGCTTTACCGTTGATGTTATTGTACGCCTGTGAGGCTGCACGCTGCTCCGCGCCTGCTGTTATGGATGCTTTTTTGTCGAGTGCTGGGTTAGGCCAACTGTGCATTCAACGTCCGGCCCGGTCTCTCAGAGCGTGATTAATGAGAGGAGGAGACGGACAACCAGGGTGCATTCTAATCACCCACAAGGACGAGGAGAGATATGGAAAGGAGGGGAGAAAGAGAATAAGAGAGCAAAAAGAGACAGACAGAGATTATGTATTGATACAGTTCGTGTGAAGCGTCAGGGTTGAAATCCTTCTCCGAGAGAGGCAGAAAAAAAACCTGAGTTCTCGAGCATTTCCCATCTGCAGGCACACACAGACCCACACACACACACACACACACACACACACACACACATGCTCCGACACACTGAATACTCTCACAGCCCCAGCAGCAAACACGGGGACATGAAAGACACAGAGGGGCCTTATGGGGTTAGCTTTGGCAAGGCTCAGACCAATGGATCAGGGAGAATTGGCCCATCTAGTTGCATACTGCAATACCCATAAGGCCGCTCACTCATGGCTGTTCATGCCTCTGAACCTGGCTCTCTGAATAAAGTTACTGAGCTGTGCAGTTATTGTAGACATAGTTGGAATTATCTATGCAAATTTCAAAGGCGCATGCGAGCCTTTGAATACTAATGGTGAACGAGAGAGAGAGAGAGAATTACAGCAGCCAGGTGGAGAAAATGCAAGAGGATCGGTTTGGATAGACATTAAAGAAGAAAAAAAAATCCCCCTCGGGTATTCACTTAACGTTAAGCCGCTGATATTCATAGCAGGATTGGAGGAGCTGCGTGTATTTTGTGAGAAAGTGTAGCAATTTACTTAAAGGGTTACTTCGGTATTCTTTTTTTAACTGGATCCTATTTTCTCATGTTTTTTGTGTTTAAGTGATTTATGGAGACGGCAAATCCTCTGCACTTATAATTCTTATAAGAGTAATAGTTGGACATTTTTAGGAAACGTGGTTAAGCAGTTTCTTGACGAGAGGAGAAGATTGATATTGTGTGTCACACTATGTGAGACAGGTCTATCAAAGTCTTGGTCACAATCAGTTTTTTTGACTGTATTTTATAGATTATGTGGCATTTCAGATCATGTGGAGATCGCCTAGTGAATCATAGAAATACAATATAAACTGAAAAATTGGAAAAATGTTTGAGAAGCTTTACGAAACGCTAAAAGTAGATCATTTTTGTTCCATCAGCATTACCCATCGTTTGCAAATGTATTCTGGGATGTTTCTCGTCATATTCTGATGTGTTGATTTGATTGATTACCTTAATTATACCAAGGGGGAAATGGTTTTCAGTGTGGATGGGAAATCAATAATCACATGGTGGACAAAAGCATATTAGTGTCATACAACACAAGCACATAATCGATAATCCACTGATCTATGACACCGTGGTTACCAATGTTTTTTTTCCACATGGCGTACAATTGTCAACTTCCAAATGGGACAAACCAAAATCACACAGTACAAAAGGTTTTAAGAGAATGAGAAACATTTATGCCATCAAAGTCTATTGTCGGAGTGTCTGGAAATAATCCAAAATGATATTTCACCAATTATATTTGGCCAGTTATCAACAAGAATAAAACATCTTAATAAAAGTGGGAAACACAATGGATCCACAAAAATGCCTACAGTGGGTGTTTTTTTTCAATTGGGAGATTTTTAAGAGCACAAACACTACCTTAACATACCACACATATGGAGCAGAACCACCTCCACCTGTCTCTGCTCAGTCCTCTCCTCCTACCCAATATAAACTTTAGTATCTGCGTCCTGTGCGCCTTGCTGTGCATCATGTTGGCCCAAAATGACGATTGATTGCGGTGCCACTGCCTTTGTAATCCGCTTAGGATGGATTTTGCATCTAAATCACATTATTATTTATGTGCCTAACTCTTGCCAATGCCATTTGGAGGCGGTATGATTGGTGATCCATCACACATTATCCTTCACTGTGGTCATTAATATTGTAATGGGATGGACCTTCAGCATGAAACTTCTAGGTGGAAGGGAATTCAGATCTATTGGTGTCAGGCCACTGAAAACAGGAGTCAACAGGGGGAATATTATCGGGTGTTCCTGCTACAGATGGACTCTCCAGAGATGTTGTTATTGGCCCCTTTGCTCTGCTATTAACCTCTCTGCCTTTTCCACAGCAGCTTGTATCTTCATACATGGCCTCTCTGACAAAAAAAATGTGGGTTGTAGCTCTTTCATTGTCCTTTTCCATCAGGGCTTCAATCGCCACCTGCCAATCACAGGCATCTGCTGCCTACACATAGACACACAAGCACGCTGTCTAATTGAGACAAAGTTGAACAACAACCTCTGTAGATGAGAAAAACAAGAAAAGAGAGATTCTCATCTTGCCACATAAAGGGCAAGATACGGCAAAAGAGCTACAACCCTAACTCTTCATTGAATCTCAGAAAACTTTCAAACACCTGAGTTTGATTTAAGACAGCTGCACAGCACATGTGTTATATATACTTTGTTGTATACATGCAGATCTGGAGACTCAGCAGTACGGTGGTCAGGTTTTAGTGCATGCTGGGACAGCTCAGGGCAGAAACAATCTGTCACTCTTTGACTCTGTGGCAGCCCACTGAGCCCACTGAAGAGCGAGGCCGTGGAGATACAGCAGACACAACTCAGTGGGTGAAGAAGGAAAAACTGCTCGGATGCATTTGAGTTTCCTGGATGTCAGCAATCATCATGTCAACGTGTTCCCCAGTCAGCCTTCCTTTTTTGCCAGAGGGAAGAGAACACACACAACAACAACAACAACAACAACAACAACGACTAGTGAGAGGTAGAGATATCGTCCACTAATGGGAAGATCGGAGGTTCAATCCCCTGCTCCTCCAATCAGCTTGTCAAAGTGTCGTTGGGCAAGATACTGAACCCCAAATTGCTCCCGAAGGCGGTGCCATCTGTATGCGAGAGAGTGTGTGTGTGTGTGTGTGTGTGTGACTCGCATTCAGATAAGATGCCGATGGGCAGGTTGGCATCTCGTATGTCAGCCTCTGCCTTCAGTGAATGAATGCGTGTGTGTGAATGGTAGAGCTTCTAGCAGTCGGAAGACTACAAAGGCCGTTACCAACAGAGCAGCTGACCTAATGCGACTGTAAAGAAATTGTATTGTGAGCTTCACCAACACGAGCAGAGGACTCATCAGTATAACGAATAACTGAGAACACCGGTGTATTAAAAAATACTGGATAATGGAGACACATCTCCAGGAAAACCTCGAAAAACTAAATTTAAGATAAGAATATGTATTGATTTTATTAGTTTGTATTGTGCGACCACAGAAAAGCTGTTGAACATCAGTAGGATGACTTAACAACTGCTTGTACTGTCTTGTTGTTCGATGGAGGTGTGTTGCTGATGTCGCGAGGGTGTTCTCTGGTTTCCTTCGGTAGCCAATAGACATGTAATCCAACCTTATTAATCCCAATATCTCTCGTGTCAAAACCCTCATCAGATGTTCTCTGAATCATGGTGCTGCGGAGGAAAGTGGTCAGTGTATTTCTGCTGCGCTTCCTGCTTCCCTGCATATTCTGGACAACATTGTTGAAACTCCTCTGTCCGTAGGGCTGCATGTAGTAAAACTGTTGGATTTCAAATGGAAGTTTCTTACCGGTTAAATGTTGCTGGAAGTGATCCATCCCAGTGACCCTGTTACTAAGCAACCATGACAACACATTTGTCTTTTTCTTCAGATGCGGATTGATACCTAGAGTGCAAAGAATTTGAAACAAATCAGATTGCTTGATTTCAGCTTCCCGTTTTCCAAAGATTTCTATAATTCATCGTATTAATTGCGACACCGTCTGGCTTTGAGTGTCTCAGCACCATGCAGGAAGACGGAGGAGTTCATGTGGACTCTGAATTGCGTAGAGCCACCGCCATCCAGAATAGCAGTGCATGCACTATGCGCTATTTAGTAATGATTGCTGTGCTCACAATCCTGGATGTGATCTTGGGAACCGCTATCCATTGATAGGGTAATGGAGCATCCACTTTTTTCACTGAGCGGAGGGGGGAGGGGAGGAAGCCGCTGCCAGCTGTGCTATAATACATTTTTTTTGCATTTGTTCATCAGCTGTTTTGCATCCATACGCTCAGACACACACACACACACACACACACACACACACACACACACACACACACACACACACACACACACACACACACACACACACACAAGGAGTGGCAGTGTTATCTTTGTGGTGGCGGCAGGCTATGACCCCTGAAGCTTGTGTCATTGAGTGCAGAGATTAGTCATCACCAGTGCAGTCGTAGTATGATGTGATTATTCCACTGACCTCTTCTGCAGCGACCACTGCCAGCAGAAAAAGCCAAGCTTTTCAAACGCACCTCTGCCTCCACAATAACGTGCTCTGCTTCTCTTGATGTGGGCTGTTGGATGACCTCAGCATATCTGAATGCAGATCCTCCACTGTGATCTCTCTTGCAGGTAACAACCCTTTAAAGAAAGGCTTTCCAACAGGAAGACAGATCCTTTGCAGTGGTCATTCCTCAACTCCGAATCATTATGTGGCTGATTCATTCCTCCGCCATGCTAATATAAAAAGCATCAGCTTCAGAGGATGAGATGAGGGTGTCCTTAATTGTCAATTAAGGATGTACTTTGCAGTCACGCTCCCGCCACATGACTAGATTGAGTGATAACAACAAGGGCAGGGTTGCATTGCTGCGAGGTCTGCTTTCTCAACCACAAACAAGCACACATCACACGTGAAGAAAGCCAAATGATTTGCAGAAAAGTAACACCACCGTTGTTATGGATATGGTTGAGTGCTCAGTAATGATTTCGGCTCTGACTGGCGATGGTCCTGGTTGCGACTAGGTTTTAATAACTGATGTGTTTTTCTGCTAATCACAACATTCATAATGACTAATATGAAACTAATGAAAGAAGCAAAAACACATTAAAGACCATTAATCAGGCAAACAGAGTTCTTTGTTTCTTGCAGTTGATATTTGTCTTTTTTCCATCCTCCATCTATTGTTGCAGTGATATCGGGTCAGAAAATTACGTTTTAGCATCATATTTGTTAATTGTGGAAAGGTAACATTTCATACCTGTCCAAACAGACAGGCCTTCATAAAACAGCCATCAGCTTAACAATAGGACAGCAGCCAGATGGATTTTAGATGAGACTGGGACAGTCGAGTCAGATTATTGTTTTCATGTTTAGGTTGATAAACCGTAAAAAACGGTATACCGATAACCTGTCCTGTTGATGCAGAGGAGACACAACAACCTTTTAATGAACTCTGTATTTCCTCTCTTTGAATATTCATTTTTTTCCCTGCACATTAGTTAGAGCCAACATTCATTAACACAGGAGTTCACAGTCTGGGGAATATTGTTTTCACCGGGTAATGCCCTTGAACTAGTAACCTCAGTTGTGTTCCTTAACTTGCAGGAACGTTTCTTCTTTAACTAGCAACCCTAACCCCCAAAATGAATGGAGAGGCAGATTGTATGAGCTGTTGGAAAGATCATCTTCAAGCCAGAGGACACTAAGACACTATCTTCATGCATAAACCATTGATGAAGCAACACTTTAGCCTCTAATCAGAATGACACCATTAATTAAGTGACACACAAGCTGTAGAGGGGAAGTTGTTTTCATCACTACCAAATTCATCTGTTTCGAAACGCTCAACGACTAGTCATTCCATTTGCTGATTGTGAAGTCTGTTCAGAAAGCAATCTTATAATTGCTCTGTATAAGGCTCTGTCTATTTATGCAAATCAGCATATGCAGATCAGCACAGGTACTTTCCCTGATCAACAGGTCAAAATCTGTTAAAACAGCTTTGCTTGTATCAGACTCCGTGTTCTTTGTCAGTTCATTAAGTCCGCCTCGTGTGCGTGTCCTTGACGTTCCACTAGTAATCCAGGAGCGCTTAAATTAACTTTTGTAAAGTCCTTTCTATACCCGTTATAATTCATAACATGCGGTCGATTTTCAGTCCGATAATAATTCTAATATTTTTATTATTTTCTTGTTCTTCATGTTGCAATCACCGGGCTACCTGTCAGTATGTATAATTGTGAAGAGGAACCTGACCAGACCTGAATTGCAATAGAAACTTTTTTGTCCTTGGTCCAGACAAAGATGAACCAAACTCCTGGTGTGAAAGCAGCTTATTAATCTTCCATCATGCACTGCTCTTTTGGATCGAACAAAAAAAAAGGTTATGTAATATACGGACACCCTTGCAGTCTTTACGCCTCGTTTCTGCAAAGTTTTTTTTATAGTTTATAGAAAGAAAAGCCAAGACAGATATGGAAGAGAAGTTCATTTTGTTTTGTATATCTTGTGGAATGTATATAAGGAGCATTATTGAGACAAAAACAAGAACATTAATGCATGGAGACATATAAGTAGAAGGTTGGACTGTAAGGTTTGTATCCAGTTTTGAATTCATCAATCAACTATTATTAATTCACTAATTCCACAGGAAGTTAGTACTCAAAGCAAATTCCAGACCCAAAAAATAGGTAGGAGGAGTTTCGCAACCACATTGGAGATCAATGATGTTCCCATAGGAATGGACTTACGCAGAGCCCAGCAGAGTCATTATCATCACTCTGCTGGGTGAACTTGGTGTATCACTGTGGGGGCGTTACAAAGTCAGAGCCCAAATACCAACTACCAACTCAGTTCATATTCCACAGTCACATAATAATCTATTCCAGTTCCACTCTTTACTCCCATCACTCACTGCTCGCTTTGATCATCTCCTGCTGATATTTTTAACTGTGTTACACACTGTCAGCCAGTGATGCACTCTTTACACTCTGAACCTCGGGTTCCCTAGTTGAAACACCAAACACGTTTCAAATACTTAAATCAAAAGGTCTGTTGCCTGCCTGCAGTCTTATCCAGTCGTGATTATTTTAAAATCATGTTTTAAAGCTGTAGTGTCTAGGAATGAACTCTGCTGTATCTTCCCAATTCATCCCCAGGCTTCACAAAGATGTTTTCACAAGATAATGCTCAAGACGATGCTACTCACAGACAAACCTAATTCTGATTGAGCAAAACTAACTAATGACATTTCAGAGCCAACATCTACAAAAGCAACCCATTACAAAGTGCACACACAATAGAAAAATCCAAGCTTGCGCGGCATATTCTTGCTGCATCCCTTGCCACTTAACAACTGCTGCTCTAAGATGTTTGTCTCAAGAACTTTGACATACTTTTTTTTTTGCAAGCTGCTGCCTGGTAAATGTTAAAATCAAACTGTGCTTACACTCACTAGTGGATCATTTAACAGATTCAGCAGGGATTTTCGGAAAAAACAGCATGGTAACAAACACAGACACTTTTTAGGCATTTAGGAGCCCAGGGAGGCTCTGAACTAAAAGTCAGAGATATGCCCTCGGGCATATCTCTGACTTTTGTGTTCCCAAGAGAGACGATCCACTCTTCCAGCGAAGAACAGGCTTTAACGAACCATATTTCAAGGGGAAAGTTTTTCGTGAAGTGACGCAAAGACACATCTTGCTGGCCCCTTCATGAGTTCCTCATGGCATCTGCAATGCAGAAAGTTCTCACTAAAGAGTGAAAAAAGAAAAAAGACTCACCAAGAGGCTGTCCAGCGATGATACGGGCATTCTCTCCCGCCACAGCTGCTCGGGCGTTCCTCTCGTTCAAATACTGTACGAAGGCGTAACCTTTGTGCACCGAGCAGCCCACTATCTTGCCGTACTTGGCGAAGATGACCTCTATGTCTGTCTTCTTGACGATGGTTGTGTTGAGGTTGCCGATAAAGACTCTGGAGTTTAGGGAGCGCGGGTCATTCTTGTTGGTCACGTTGCTGGTCTGGAGTTTACCAGTCATTCTCCTCCAGTTGCCCTCCTGGGACACAGACAGAAGAGGGGGGGGAGGGGAGGACATAGCTTTAGAGGTTTGGGGCAGGCTAACTCCAGCTAATACTGCAAAACACCATGAATCCCCATTGTTTATAATAACAAATCAATAAATAAGACATTATGAAGTAAATATTGATATTGTTAAATATATCTTAATATTATTTATTAATCTACTTATTTAAGGAACCATAAAACACGTAATTTGATCATTTTCCATTTTTATTCCCCTTAGGCCAACCAACCACCCGCTAGCTTATTAGCTAATTCCTGCTTGTTAGAGAAACCACAGAGAAACAGTGTATGTTTTTGCTCATCATAGTTTTTGTTCATCAAAATTGGCCACTGTACTACATTTAGCATGTTAGCTCTTGTTAGCTTGAGCGACAACAATGTCAAAGTAATTCTAAATCAGCCACCTAGCTGCTATACACCTACTACTAACTTCTCTTTTTTTATTAACTTTACAAGGCTTCACATGCTGCCTAGGCCACTGAGCTAAGCTAGTTTGTGGTTTCTCTGTGGTGTCTCTAGGTTTGCCGAAAGGAGCTAGCTAGATAGCCAGCAGTTGCAGAGTCTGCTAAAAGGCTGGGGTCATGTCATTGGCTGAAAAGTGAAATGTGGTGTCATGAAATACAAAAAAAGTGATATGAAATACAAAGGTCAATAAATAAAAAAATGCTAAAAATAAAGCATTTCCATTAATGAATAAAAACTGAAATTTTACAATTGAATGTAATAGGATTGAATTATATAATCAAATAAAAATGAACTATGTTGATATGAAAATAAGAATGATAATGTGCAATTAATTTTTAATGAATTCAAAATGTACTGGCTTATTCATAGATTTAATTTGGCTCTTTTTATTCACTTGATTATTTACTTCACAATGTCTCATTTATTCATTCAATACTCAACACTTTGGGGCTTCATAAAACACAAGGTCAGTACTTAAATTTGTTGGAATCTAAATCAATTCAGTTTAAACATACACTTGTTTTGTTGACGAAGGCTTTTGCTGATGAAGGTTTACCTTATCTCATTGATATACAAGGTCATTGGCCAGTCAACTGCTTACCTAAGCGACATTTATTATCATGGTTGAAATGCTACCAACGGATGGCTGGGTGGGAGAATTAGAAGGAGCAACAATATGTGAATGCGGCAGCAGTTTCCTCTGCTTTGTGAGAAACCAAATACAGTAGCTGTCAGTGGGATAGCTTTTGCTATCTCAATACCCATATTGTTGCATCCCTAATGCTTTGTGTGCCGTTTCACTGATCACAGAATGCGGAGGCTGTAATTCACGTTACAGTTTTATTCAGACTTTTTTGTGCTGTCAAGTTATCGGCACACATTACCCCTCGGCTTTTGTAGGCCTCCCTTGCAATTATTTCTAAGTGACCTTTTCTTCACCTGAATGTTAGTTTTTATCGAAGATGATTGGCTGCAGAAACAGGGATATTATACCTCCCAAGGAAAGGATGCACTGTTGAACAATTCATGTTCTACGTTTAATGCCAGCAAAAAGCAGATGGATGTGTAAATAGAGCCTACATATTTCCTATTGATTTTTCTTTTTAATGCACACACATTATTTGGTTTTTATAGTGGTAGAAATCGAGGTTTTCATAACAGTTTATACTCCCAAATGGATTACACTTTGTGCATTGAATATTATGAAATATTGTGAAAGAAAACACTGAATATTCAATATTTGCCTCCTCTGAGTCTCTGTCCCTGACACACCATGATAACAACTATTCAGCTTTGAGAGAAAGAACCTGAATAATGGATCCAATCCTCAGGAAATGGGATTAGTTACCAAGGTAACACTGATGTTGTTGGGATATTGCATGGACACACACACACAGACACAACACATTTTGTCACAGGCAGTCTTTTCTTTTCCTTTTATACCAACTTAATTTCCCATTGATAGAGACTGAAGAACCTCAGAGCTGATCCTCTCTCTGCCTTGATGCTGTGTGGCCTCTTATCTTCACAATTACACAATGTAGCTTTATTGTGAAGTGCTACACTATAATGGGTTTATTCAGCTAATTATAGCAGGCCATGAGATTATGTTGAAAATTATGTGAGTAATGGTTTCACATTCCACTGTAAGGTTGCTCTCTCTCTGTACCACCAGTAGATAATGAGGAAACTGACCAGTCATCCAGGAAATGCGAGCGCAGCCATGTGTTTTGCAGAGAGAGATTTTTCTGTCAGGCATCCATTACACCTGAGACTGAGATCATGCTAGACATCCGGCTGCTCATTCATGGATAAACATGTATTATTTCACTTGGCAGCACATGTTTTTAGCATTACATCACGTACAGTACACGCTTCCACGCTTGACTATCCCACTACGAGTGCGCGACGATTCGCTGTTTACAGTGCTGCATTGGTGTGTGTGTGTGTGGGAATAAAACTGCTGCTCGCCATCGCTCAAGTGGCCTTGACATTTATCAGCGGCAGACACTGGAAATTAATGTTGGCGCCAGCACACACACATACATGTGCTAACTCAAATGAGCTCCGCAATGGCCTCCTAACGGTAGTTTGAGCCCACAGTCTGACACCCATCCCATATCGATGTCCGTGGACAGGTCAGGGAACATGACAAATCAGCGGAGAAGCGTTAGATTGCCTCTCTCCTCAGATAAATCAGGTTTGGGTAGCGGTCACGGAGCCCTTTTAACACTCCTTACTGTTATATTTCATGTTGTCTCCTCTGTTGTTTTCTTTGGAGCAGGACAATAATTTATTCCATCAGTGGTTTTCCTGCTGACCTTGCCATTTAGTTTATTTACAACCTCCATTAAGTTTCTCATCCTATGAGGTGATAGCGTCATGAGGAAAAACATGGGGGAAACTACACAGGAAGTGAGAGGCGAGAGGAGTGTAATTGGCAAAATAATTGTTACAAAGACTTGAAGTTTGTTATTTAAAAAAAAAAAGCACAAAGAAGAGCGTCAGCCCAGAAATGCAGTCTTCAAACGGCTTTTAGAGGAAAGAAAATGATGACCTGGTGTTCAAAGCCCCGCTCTTTAAAAATGATTACAGCTTCTACAGCACTGCCTTTTTTGTCAGTAAAGAGCAGGAGACTGTTAAGTCTTCATTTTTCGCTTTCATGCCAATGTGGTCCTGTCAGAACAGGTGTCACATTTTTCAAAAGGTGGATGTCTCCTTTTGGAATGAAACACTTTGCTCTTGTTGCATTACGGAAAGTTCTGGCATGCCTAGGCTTTAATATGGCATGAATGTGCATTCTCATGCCTTCGATCAAATAAATATGGTTAAAGATCAGCGGAGAAAGCAACAAGGTCAGGGCGTTGACAGCACTCTGTGATGGGAAAGTGGTTGAGTGAAAAAAAGAGAGGATTTAGGAGAGAAGAAGCCATATTACGGAGTTGTATTTTGCTCGGTAACGCAGTGCGCCTTGGTAGACAGGCTCTTAAAAGGTTGTTGTTTGGCTCCGGCCACCTTCCTGATTTATAGACATTTTCTTCATGGAGGGAGGGAACTCATTGAATTGATTCCTTTTGTAATTTCCTACCACTCCACCACTGTACATTTCTCTTCGCCATGCCTCAGCCACTGTGATTGCTGCCAAGGCGGCTCGACAGTCTGAGGAAAAGGCTGGAGAAGCTGCTCAGTGAGACAGAACAGAGAAAGGTAGCCGGATACACCTTTTTTTCCATTGGGGCTGCTGCCATGTACTGCAGAGGTGGAATAATTGCTTCATGGACTCCTTCCATTTATATCTTGTCTTAAAATGTGTCTCTCTGCCAGTGAAAGCATGACAACAACCGAGAAAATAAATTCCCCTCAATTTGTAAATCAATGCTGCTATTTGTATTGTGGGAGCATTTCTGTGGTGCAACCAGCCATAAATTTGTGCACTTTTGTAGAAGCGTGGGCGAAGCTATCCCGCCCACAAAGACAATCTGCAGTCACAGCATTTTGTCCGTTGTGAAGGGGAAAGAAATTAGATTTAATATAAACTGGATAGTGAACAATTAAATGCCATATCCACCATTCTACCTGCACCTTGAAAAACGAGTTTAGCCTTCCAGATAGAGAGTGATAAACCTAATTTTCCTGGACATTTTCAATCAGCTGCCCTTTGGCTTTTTGAGGCAAGGTATAAAGTGTTGGGCTGGGATTCAATTCAGTAAGCAGACAGCTACAGCAAAGAGGGTCTATAAAAGGAAGCGAAAAAACTCTCATTCTGCCTGCCAAGGGGGCTTGAAGCGCTGTAAAAGCATAAATGACTTACAGTGATTGGGACATTTACACACCATCACTATTTACGACTATCACCAGCTGAGGGATTTTATTTTTCAGAGCGACAAAGACAGCAAAATCTCTTGGGTTAAAGTGTATTTAATTATTCAAACCTATAATAATGTGAGCTGACATCAAGGGTTGTGTGCTTTTGTAAATGATCCTCAACTTTAGAACCCAAGCTGAACTGTTTTGCATATTCATCTTCCATGCTTGTTTAGGAAGAATATACAGTTGGTACGACAGCTGGTAGCTTTCATCATTCCTTGTATGGATTGTCTGTATTGTTTCACTTGTTGTTGGATTGGTACCTTTTATCCAATTATGCAATTTTCTCTTTTGGATAATAGAGTTAAATATGTTATATAAATGGAGGAGCTTGGAGTGACTCATTTCCAGCTGCAGCAGGCAGATTATTACAGCATAAAAAGCTCAGATAAACACACTGTATGCCACCTGCCCAGCACCAAACAGCAGACTGACAAAGTTAGCAACAAGCTAAATAACATATCGTAGCATTTGACAGCTAAAAGAACTACAGAGAAAGAGATATTGTTCTCATGAATGGTGGAGACCAAATCAGAGCTAAAAGGCGAGTGAACACAGGACTAACATTAGCACAACGCCAAAAACAAATAGCGTTTCTCCGTTCCTGCTAACCCTGAAAGTTAGTAATTGTTTGCTAACCCATATCAACTTTGTTAAATGATAATGTGTCAGAGTTGTTTTTACAGCATACAGTACCAGTCAAAAGTTTGGACGCACCTTCTCATTCAACTACTTTGAAGAATGTAAAATATAAAACATATTCTGGTTTGTTGAGCATTTGTTTGTTTACCACATAATTCCATATGTGTTCCTTCATAGTTTGGTTTTCTTCAATATTAATCTACAATAAAAAATTAAAAAATAAAGAAAAACCATTGAATGAGAAGGTGTGTCCAAACTTTTGACTGGTACTGTATATATAATATGGCAATACAAGTCATAATAATATTGAAGGTTAAGAGCTTGCATCAGTGCAAACATTGTTGGTGTCATGACACTGCTTGTCCAGTAGGCCTCTGTATGTATCATTGACACATTTTTAATAAGTAACCTAAAATATTTTTGTGAACTTGCAGAGCATATTCCAAAAGGGAAAAAAATAAAGATGTTTGATGTTCTCAAGAATCACAAGCTTAAATCACTCACTTTTCCTCTAGCTTGGATTTACTGCTGCTATACAATGTGATTGGACCTGTATGTAGATTTTGTGGCATTTAGTAGTGTGGTTGCAGATTTAAACCAACTGACTACCCCTTGGCAACTCACGATAATGCATTTTGACAAGCATGTAGGATAGCTATGTTGGCCTTCAGGTAATGTAAAATCTTAAAAGGTCCTCTCTAGACTCAGTGTTTGGTTTGTTTGTTGTGGGCTACTGTAGAAACATGGCGGTTCAACATGGCGGACTCTGTGAAGAGGACCACTGCCTTTTATAGATACAAAGGGTTCATTCTAGGCTAACAAAAACACAAGTCTTTGGTTCAGATGATTATAGCCTAATGAAAACATTGTTATCAATAATATATTCCATTGCTGCCAAAATACCCCTTTAAATGCTGCGCACTGGATCTTTAATCTAGTGCTACATTAAGGGAATAATAATGGAGAGTTTCTTGGACTGTACTGCTTGTGTACCTTTTAATAACTTCAACATACTACATTAAAAAACAAAAATCTACGTAACACGCAGTGTTGTTTAGATACTTTAGAATACTCTTGCTTGGATGGTTTAATATGTAGTTATGGTCTTAGGAGAAAGATTATACCATATGTATGTGTGTCTTTCTCTACTTCCTCTTACACCTGCAGCAAACCTCATTTCACTACAAATAGTGTCTATACGCTTTGCAGCCCTAACCTTTTTTTCCCCTTCCTTCCAAACTTTTCTGAAGAAAATAAATTAACTATCAGAAAAGCCCGGAGCAAAGATACAATTAGCTACGATGCAAATGGAGCCAGTTGGCCCTCATTCACCTGCAGTGGGGAAATGGGTAAAATGAGGTGGGAGGAAACTCGTGTGTGCCGGGGCGCGGCAGACACAGGATGATATACGAGTGGAATTTGTTTTTTTGTCCGGGGGGGGAGTCGGCTGTTTGTGATGGACAGGGGAACACTTCAAGTGCAATGACAAGATTTCATTTCTTCCAATGGCAGTATACAGCTGCACAGAGTTGAAACTAATCTGGTCAAACACAGTGAGCTGTCGAGTGCAGAATAGATCAATCTCTGTCTGCTCTTAATCCAATTTGATGGGTTAGTAAGGCGGAGGGGGGGGTGTTTATGACACATTGTTTTAAAAGTTTTCCTCTTCACTGTAGAACATAAAGCTCTGCAGGATATTTAAATGCTTTCTCTACTCTGTGCAGTGAAATATCCCCATCTTTGCAAAATGAGCAATCAGACAAATAGCATCTGTTTTTGAGTTACCAAACACAATCAGAGTGTTAATGAGCACATCAGTCTTTTTTTTGTTTTAGGATGAAATCAACATAGCAACACTAAAGCTGTGGAGGGCTGTTGCAATCCTTTAATTCAGCACTAGTAAACAACAAACGGAAAATACTCAAGGTCAGGTGGCACTTGGTCTAACTATTCCACACACCGTTGGTTACTATGGCGATGCCTCATGTTTATTGCACTTATCAGATGCTCTGAATGCAACTGATTATCTCTGAGATGTGGTGGAGTGTAAATGAAGAATCACAAACCAGAAATGGGAAAGTATCGGCGCAAAGTGAACCAAACTTTCCTGGGAATAAACTGAAAGTACACCGTAAAACTTTCCAGCTATCTGCACTTACACGTTTCCATGCCATCTGCTTTCACTCTCAAACCCAATTTTCTTCAACTTTCATGCCTCTTGCCTTCACTTTAACGCTCCATTTTTAAAAACTAATACTTAACTTTACGGCAGTTAATTCTTTCTTGAAGGGCTGCAGGCTGATATATGATTATGTTCATCTACTGTATAACTATTATATACCCACTGATACCAGCAGTATCATTATAAGAGTAACTTAATATATACTCTATAGGAGTAACTATTACTATGAATGCTGTAACCGTAGCTATAAGACACTTGCAAACTTTGCATGTTGTTATGACAAAATTAGACTTAGACAAATGTTATATTTAGTTTGTAAAAAACGACATACTGCAAACTGACTGTATACCAACTAGACCGGTCTGTGTTTGTCCATTATTAACCTGCAATAACAATTATAAATATTATTACTAACTACACTAACATTTACTTTGTCTGTCTACTGCCAAAACCAAAACAATTAAGTGGAAGACTATAGAGTCGGATGATGATTCTCTGTGGGTTAATTATTACAGGAGACCTCTTCCTATGTGATCTGTTTTAATAAGAAAATGTGGATTATAGCCACTTTAAATCAAAGAATATTGAAATTGATAACAAACATTACAGATTATACTATCTTGCATACAGTAGAAAACACAACACAAGCATTGCATTAAATGTTAACAGGACAAAACAATCGGACGTACGGCACACTGCTGTCCTGATTATTGCCTTTTATTGACTTTTTTGCAAACGAATATCCTATCTGGTGTAATTATATTATAAATATTAATAATGAACCACAAACTGCATTAAAATCCGAGTGAAAAACTTAAAATGACGTAACTGAAACCAAGTGGGCTAAAATGCAGTAGAGGTATGGTTTGATTCCGTGGGTTTAATGTATTTGGCCGTTGACCGTTCTGCTCTCCTCATTAAATCTGGATGTGTCATCATTAGCACTCCAAGTTGCAGCTGCAGCTGGGACAAATTTTTAATGGGGGCAAATTAGCATGTATTAACATCTACTCTGCAGGAGAGGTAAAACAAAGTCCCAACTCTTCATTACGAGTATCAATCTACACTTTAAAAAGTGTGCTGAAATACACAAACTGCAGCCCTGGCTTCCGTATCTCTAACTGTCACGCATCCAAACAGCATGTTTTGTCAAAGGAGGGGACGTTGCATTTAATCTTGTTCTCCGCTCACACAATTAACAGTTTGCAGAAGGATATCTCTTATTTATGGGCACCCCTGTAAGCCGCGCTGTGCTCAATAGGCTGTATTGTAAGAGGATGACAGGCAATTTTTTTTTCGGGGGCTTCAAAGGCTTGGCAACAGTTCAGTGGAATTTAAATGACCTTAAAATTCACAGCTTTCGTTTATGGAGTTATTATTATTATATTATTATATTATATATATTATATATATATATTATATTATCTGGACGGTGTCATCAAAATAAGCACATTTTTCAAAGTCTGTGCACTTTGCTCCTGTTGTGGACTGTGCATATGAATGGATTGTCTTCTGTTTTTGAGTCAAAGAGGTTATAGGGACGATATATTTGGCATTTCCTTTTCTCTGGTGGCGTTGCACGGAGGGGCTGGTCGGCCATCTGTAGCCTTGCCATGACTTGTGTGTCAGCAGAGGCCCTTGCCTGTAGCACCGCCTGTCGTTTGAAACTGTTTTTCACAAGAAGACGCTTGCCCATCTCCCGCCTTGTGTTTGTGGACATAGTATGTCAGCTGATGGTGAAGTGCAGCTGCCCCGACCACGCGCTCACACCTCCAGCAACACAATCAATCAAGCCACCGGAAATTCATTAATTCTGTATTGAGGAAAAGCAGCCAGGGGAGAGGCAGCCTACACATGCAGAGTTGGGCCAAGAGAAATTTGGCTATGGCTGTCCTTGATGTGGCCATCAGGCTTCAATGAGCAGGTTTTTCCTGCTTTGCTGTTTCCAATGTCAATTTCATTTCATAATCATTTTGCCTGCCAAGTGCAAAATGGATGCAGAGTTTATTCTAGTCATTCATAGCCAGGAATAAACATCTCAGAAGTATTGGTATTCAGGGACATGGGTAAGTAATTTCACACAATTAGAGTTTCTCAATCCACTTGTTGGTCAAACAGGGCAACTTAAAGTATATAAATACGACATGGAGGAAAGTATCCGCATAGTTTTCTTTCCTGTGAACTCCCAAAGAGGAAGATGCTTATCACAGAAAACAGCGTTGACAGTGGAGCGTGAAGGGACCTAGGTTTGCCGGAGACATCGGTTTGAAACACCCCTCAGATGGACTTTGATGATACAAATCTCCATCATGTTATGTTGATGCCTGTGTCTGCGTCCTCCTCTTATTGCCAGACTAAATGTTCAAAAGGTAGCAGAAACTTTGTGTAATGCATTGACAAAAAAAAACCCATGCAAAGCTAAAAAAAACTTCAAAGACAACCCAACACTTCAAAAGCTTCTTCATGGTTCGGTGGCTAATCTTCAAAGTCATGCCAAGGATTGAGCCGATAGTGCCGCTGTGTATAGCAGGTACAAACATCCTTGTCAGCGCCACTGAGGTGTGAGGTGTAGAGAAAGGGAGAGGAGATAAAACCGAAAGCTAATTGAGACAAAGTCTGTCCCCTCGCCTGTGTGAGGCGAAAGCGTACAAAGCCCCTGGCTGGAGACATTTGGTAATTACAACTGCCAGAGAACCAATCAGTCAAATGAGCACGGCATTAGAGGTTGAAGCCACGCATTAAAGTAAATTGGGGAATCAATGGTGATCCGGGAGGTTTATTCCAGTCAGTTTTCTGTAGATCTATCTTTCCCCTTCGCTGCACCACAGTAATCTCAAGAAATTATCTGGAGAAAAATGTTGTGCCTCGAGAGGAATACTTGTTACAAAGATAATAACTTCTCTTTCTGCACCTGTTCAGTGAATGGATGCATCCTTTGACCAAAAGAGGATGAAAAAACACCACTAAGAAAACATACTAATTAATACAGACCCCCTTAATGTTACACACTGGCCACTAATTCACATACAAACGTGTTTTTCAGCTGTGGGGAAAGGCTGACTTTCTGTGCAGGAAAATAGGACTATAGACAGGACTTCAGTGCCTGCATGTATAGTTTCCAATCCTTCGTGAGTAGGTATCATTTTCAATCCATATGTGACGGACTCCACTAGTCACAATGAAAACTACTGTATAGGGAGGTCCCTACACAATGCATAAACATTTAATGGTGATTGCTAAGAAATGGATATATATATATATAGCATCAAATAGGGGCTTAATATAAAAGAAAATCGTTAGGGTAGTACATTATACAAAGTTTTATCAATCGTATAAACGGTTTGTATGATATCTCAAAAAGTCATTCCTCATCATTTGTGCGTTCTCCTCTTAAAGTCCAGCAACACGTCTCAATTCCAGCTCATGACGTGCATACAGTCTCTTCAAAACAAACTTAAGGCTTTACAGGAATCAACTTTGTGAGGTTAAGCCAACAAAACTACTTAGTTAAGTTTAAGAAAATATCATAGTTTGAGTTAAAATAACCAGGTAAGTGACGCTACTTGAGTACTGAAGTTATGTGACGAATAAATCAGTGTTTACTTCTGGTTTTAGTCGGGACACTAACAGCGGACTCCCATGTCGCCCATGGCTTCTCACCTTCTACTGCCACCTCCTTGTTACGTTAACTTTAACATGCTTTATACTTCCTGGTTCATGACTACATGTTTTACATACTAATTGATTTTGTGGGATTTACAAAAAAATGACAGTGAACTCTACAGTGTAAGAAAACAGCATACATACATTCGTCAGTAAACTATTTGCAGCTTATACTGTGCAGAGAGCTCTGGTGAAGTGTCTCTACGTAACAGCACAGTGCACTGGGAAACTGAGACATTTATGTCCTAAAGGTTTATGCAACTTTCATTACAGTTATCAGCCTTCCATTATTCATCACTCGACAAACAGGCAGACAGAGATAATAAATATGAGCCACTTCCTGTTGATAATACGTCCTGAAGGTCAAACACAGTGCATTGTGTGCATGGTTGTATATCTATTTAGTAAGCTTCCTGTAACCAAAGAATAACGAGTGCACTTGTTTTACCCTCTCTTTAGTTTTATGGATCTGATAAATATACAGGTGTGTCCAAAGTCAATCACTTTCTTGCAAGCACGAAGGAAGCAGAGCTCGCTAAGGTGTTCAATTCAATTGATTTCTCTCCATTTAAAATGTGCATATCAAAGCAGCCTCTTGCAGTGAAGGGCATGGTTTCCAAAAATCAAAGGAGACCGAGCAGGCCCTGCATTTAAGGTTGTGAATCTCAATAACCCACGAGTCCCAGCGGAGCCGCAGTACTTGTTACTTGAGAATATGACACATCACATACTCTCACCAGCGCATGGTGCGAAATTTCAAATCCAAAGCAAGTACTGGAATCGCCCACGCGGAAGAACATAGAGACGGGAGGAAATAAATAGCGTGTCTTTCACAGAGGGAAATTGAATGTTCAACAGCTTTATTTAATTGGTTGGCTGCATGTGCGGTCTCCATTAAAAATGGCTCCCACCCTTCTCTGTCTGTCTATAGACACTTCATCATGCCCCCTCATTTCATTCCCCTTTAATTGCACAGCGTTTGTAGTTTAACAGTAAAGCGCTATTAAAACAATCTCAATATTTGCTGACAGCAACACTCTTTAAAGAATTCACTAAATAATTCATAAAACAAGAGGAACTGCAGAGACAATAAGATACGCGTGATGAAGGGGCCGATACCTCACTTTCTTTCCTGAACTAGACAGACCACAGCTCAGTTAATCCCAGCAGTAATTGCGAGGAAACAGTTGCAGATTTTTAAAGCGTTTGGTAGTTGGAGCCCAAGGGAACCCTTAAGGGCCCCCCTGGGTAATGAAGCCGTCACCGTGCTTCATGAGGTGTAGCAGTATTTTTTTCTTCTTCTTCTTCTTCTTCTGCTTGCTCTGGCATATTTCCATTTATCAGGTCTACTGACGTGCAGAGTGAGAGCTGCAGACTTCACTAAAACGGATCAGAGTGTAATGTTTGTCAAAAAGAAGCAGACATATCGAATGTACACACACACACACACACACACACACACAGACAGACAGACATTTGAACACGCTCAAAGGTGGACGCACTGGTGCACACACACACACACACACACACACACAGAGGAGTCAAAACATGAACATAAGCCGACGCACAGGCGCTCACACTGAACACAGGCGCTTGTACAGAAACACCGCAGACGAAAAAAGCAGCGGAGAACCTCACACGGCGGACCGATCACGATCCTTGAAGTAGAAGTTTTGACAGTTTGACAGCACCAATGTCTTTTGTGTAGCAGAAGAGGCTTATGGAGTCTGTCTGCTGCCCTCGACTCTTCTCATCCTCTCGGAGTGTTAGAACGCACGCACCATATGGTTGTATGCATATCAAGCTTGAGAAACTTCACTTGCATGAGACAAAACAGAACACCATATAAAAATAGACATTAGAAAAGTACCAGCTCGGCGGAGGGGTTCAGAAAGCGGCATTTTCCTGTGCACATGAAGGGCTCCTTTTTTCAAAATAAGACATCAATCATTTGGAAAAATAAAACATGACACCTACTCTCTCTGAATGATTTCTGTCACTAAAATGAGGCTCAGAGGTTACTAAAACGTATCATATCATATCTGAGAGTTTATTTTTATCCGAGCAAACAATCACGTCTGTTTTTAGAGGTGATAATTAAATATTTAAGAAAGGATTTCAAGTTTAAAATGACTGAAACCATTTAAATCCTTGGTGACGCGTAAGTCTTGCAGCCAGAACACGTGAGGAGGTACTAGCTATGGATGACATCCTCACATCCTCATGAGAGAAAACTCAAAAACATTGAAATGGCAAAAGTTCTTTTGAGGGGAATGTTGCCTTCAGGGCTACGTGGGCACCTTTTAAAATGGAAATATCTGGCTGTTTTCAGACGACCGTCATCTGTCGGTGTCACAACTATTTCTCATTCCCAAAATGAAATCCATCGTCATGCCCCACACTCTGAATAAAGATTACTTCAAAATGACTCTTCTCGCAAGTAATCAAACAAATCTGGTGGAAAAACGGTGACACGTGAAATCTTATCTACGAGGATTAAGGGGCTCTGTGCATCTGTCGAATACTAAAATAACTTGAGGTGAAGTGAACTGCTAAACCTCTGATCCCCCCCCCCTCTCAAGCCTTATCACATCATCCATTTCCTCACTTGTTTGTTGCTGTGAGTGACACCTCATACTCATACCTTATACAATATCTGTCAGATTGCATTATTAATGCTGATAGGGTGCCGGATGAATCGTCATGTGAATAAACTGCCGTGTTGGAGGAGGAGGAGGAGGAGGAGGAGGAGGAGGAGGAGGGCGGAGGAGGTCACACAATGATCAAAGCAATGTGAGGAAAAAGATGACAGACGGGGCGTTTTTTTTTTTTTTTTGTTGTTGCCTCGCCACACCAACCCCAGGGAGTTTATAAATACATAGATAAACAGCTTTTTCATGGCAGAGTGAATCCTGTTAATTTGTTGTGCTGGTGAAGTAATAGCGAGTATTACACAATAATAAGCTTCTCTTGTGGATTCTCTCTTTTTTCTTTTTTTCACAATCCTGTAATCACCGCAAAAATGAATAACCTAAAATTCCCCTTTATCACATGCTGTTATTTGCCTGGTTGCAAAGTTATGGATTTAGTTTAATAAAAAACTATAAACACTGTCATGTGATAATCACTGAGCGCTGATTTCCCCGCTTTGCCTTGCAGAGTTGAAGAGGATTAAGCCCGGGTTGCCTTCATTGCTAACCCAATAATATGTATGACAGAGCTGCAGGCGGCTTAGTGTTTACTGCCTCACATCTCTGAGGGGCTCGGACGCACCGCATAGACGGGCCTGATGTTTTCCTCTCCATCACCTCTGCTTCGTCTCACTCTTAATCAGAACTGGTACCTTTACTGCACTGCGCCCCTCCTTCAGCCTCTGCATCAGTGTGGCTATACCAACAGCTCCTATTTTCATTCGTCACATATAGCGTGTAATCGAGATACAGTGCAGTGCCTTCGCTTACACACACATTATGGTCCCCAGTGACGAGTGTGTGTTTACTGGGAAGAATGCTGCTGTAGAAGCTTATTGTTGCTGTCCTGTTAAAGCCATGTAACTCCAAAATGTCAACTTGAGCTAAAAAGGCAGCTTAGAGACTATTCTTAAATGGTTTATTCACCTCAAATTACAACTTCATTTTCTCAGACCATAAATTAACACGTAATCCTTTTAAAATCAGTTTAAAATACAAAAGAAATATGATACACTGGTGAAACTGGCCACACTTTGTTTATTTTTTTGGACAATATAAACTTTATATAGAAATGTTCCTGGAAACCCTGCTCCCTCTTTGGCCCTCTCTATGTTGCCCGTGTCTATAAATCAGTATAAACATATTTATAATAAATTATAATCTGTTTTATAGCATTGTATAATTATAGTCATAAGCACTCATACATAAATATTCATAACGCTTTATAAACAACAATAAAAACACATTATAAAGCATTTTATACTGACAAAAGGTCAAGTATCATAATACTTTATAAATGCTGGTCACTTATTGACGCATGTAGTTGGGATGACAGTACATTGTAATTGTTGTAATACATTATATTTAGTTAATAAAAATACATTTTATATTCACTGTTATAATGTCATTATTCTATAGGCATATATCATACATTATAATCTGGTTATAAGTCACTACACGTGGTCATTGTTGGCTTCAAGTAAAGGGACAAAAATCTCATTAAATCTATGCACAAATCCTTATAAACACATATGTTTATAATACGTTACAGACATGGGCGTCATAGAAAGTTATACCAACATGGATTTATCAGTTTGATACGTCATAACTTTTCCTAAATCTATGTGAATTGCTTATGAACACGATTATGAAGTGATGACGTTTAAGGAATTTGCAATACTCAGTCGCTCAAGAGACACAGTAAAACATGTTATATTCTGTGTATTTCATATGCTCTGTATCTGTACAATAATCAGTGTTTTTTTATGCAGCACTGCTAGGGAAAACCTTTTGTTTACATGTGGTTTACACATTTATCATTTAACAACAAAGAGAAAATAGCCAGATCAAGAAACAGGACCGAAGAATTTCTATGTTCACAAGGAATATACAAACTTGTCAGCTTAGTATTTTTTCATATTTTATTGTATTTTTCTTCTATTCAACGTTAATCTTTCTTGTACATATTTTTCAAAGTACACTCTTATTTATTCCTAATTGTACTTTCTCTTACTATGTTTATGTTCTGCACCAACCAATGGAAGCAAATTCAGTGTGTGTGAAAACTTGGAAATAAATCTGATTCTGATATCTGTTCACTCCATGGGTTCCACAGAAGCAGTGTTATAAACTATCAAACCCGCGCCCCCAGCCGTATGAGCAGACAAAGAAATATATCATAGGTAGTAAATAATGTTATGGAACTGCAGTACATTTCCTCTTGCTCACTGGCTTTGGAGAAGTGTTTTGGTTGCTGTCTGTCTTCCAAGTTAGTCATCAGAAGTCCTTGGCTACATGACATACATTTTCAAGTCCATCACTCACGACAGCAGCACAATGCTTATTTCTAAAGACAGTGACGGCACACACAAACAGAAGCAGAGAGATATTTCTCTCCTGTGACAAAAATATGATGCAGAAAAAAGAGGAGAGAAGTGTGAGCCACACTTTGTCAAATTCTGATGTATACCAAATGCATACACAGTACCTCAAATCTGACTTTGTCAAAAGTGACTAAAAGGAGATTTCATTCCAGCTTACCAGAGAGAGAGAAAACTTTTTATCAGAGCAACAGCAGAAATGGAGGGAATATGATTGGTTCTGGGGGAAATGCAGTTAACGTCCAAAACAAGTGAGAGAAGATACAAAATAAGTGTGTATTGTTCTTTATATGAGTCTTTCTGACATCGCTAACAGTCATACAAACAAAAAAGAGCAGCAATTTGCAATTTTGGCATTGAAATCTGCAAAACTTTGAGCTCATATAATTTCTATCAATTCACATGTCTCAGTTTTTAGTTACGTAACGACAGATTCCAACACGGCAACGAGTGAAAATGTTTTCACTCAAAGTCCTGCCGAATCCATTTGGTAATGGTGCAGCTTGGTTATGAGCATTCTAATGACAAATGCAACCAGCACCAGCTCCATTATTCAGTATGCAGAAGACATGTAATGACTTTTCTCCTCCTACTAATGACTCACCCGGGAGCTTATTGATGAAAGTGCATTTACGAGTAATAGACGGGAGATGAAAGAGAATATGATGGAAACTGAAATTGAATGTCACTCTTGGAACAACATGAATAACGTAACAGAAAAGTGTTTTATTTTTCAAATGAATAGGTTAGTTTGCCCACTTTGGTTTGGACATGTGAATGCCTTTGTAGTTTTTCTTACACTGAAGAAAACTTGATATGGTGTCCATTTAACAACAATGATACTTGGGACCTTAGCTTTCAATTAATAGCTTGAAAATTCCCAATGACATTCATTGTGAACCCAAATCACGTCAATGAGAGGAAGAGGAAAAAGTTGAATGTCCAGAAATGTTTTCCCCTTAAATCATCTTATTCCACACTGTCTGACAGTATCATATATATTCTTTATCTGCTTGTTCCAGCCATCCGTTGGAGCTATATGACATTTACTCTGAGTGAAGACTTTAAACCCAAGATTCAGTTGTTATGGTTGCACAGCTCCATCAAATGGTTTAATGCTTCAGTTTATGAAACTTTACACTCTTTGGAAACTTTGGGATCTTCACTAGAGTTTGAAATAAAGTCCTGTGTGTTTGAACAACGGTTGGCTTAACAGCAACGGTTTGAAATGACTGACCCACTGCTTGTTTAAGAACAAGACTAACACCATGTTGAGGCAGAAGGCGAGGAAAAGTTTGGAGGCATGCGATTACACAAAGTCAATGGAAAGATACAAAGACAAGACATGGTCATGGAAGTAAAAAATGTTTCAACCTAGCACAAACAGAACAACCCTGTCACCTAAAAATTACAACCCCATTGAATTTAACTGTTCTCTTAATGACCGGTATGTTTGGAAACATATTTTCCTACAGATTATGGTTTCAGTTTAAAGACACGAGGTAAACGTTGTAAATTGATCCAAAAAAAACCAAATGCATCAAAAGTACTCGGCCATAGTTCGCCATAAATTATTTAAGTTACATACGCTAATTAAAATAAGTAAACTGTTGCAGTTTGGTTGTATGGGATCTTCATTTTTTGAATACCAGGCTGCACAGAAACACTCCCACACACACACACAGCTGGTTTACAGCCGGTACAGTTGTTACATTGGTAATTGGTGCAATTAAACGAGGACTGCACAAATGATCCAGCAGTCAATTGGCGAAAGTGATGCAAGGCCTTAAAAGTCTAATTTTAATATTCTGTCAATGATCACATGCTAGTGTTAAGCACGCTATAGTGTTTACAATCTTAGATTACCTTGTTAGCATGCTTACATTTGCTCATTTGAACTTAACACAACGTACAGCTGAGGCTGATGGATATGTGATTAGGTTAGCAGGGATTTATTTCAGGAAAACTCGTTGAAATTCCAACTGACTAAGTGCCATTGCCATCCATTTGCTGCTAGCATGGCTAAAAATACAAATAGAGTTTTTGACAACCTTACTACTCAATTACTTTAATCATTATCTTTTGGTTTTTCTGGGTCCAGTTCTAATACCATCATTTTCTTAAAGAAATTTCTGTTTTATATAAAGACCTACAGAGTTCCCTATGAATCGAAACTGAACCTCAGGATTGCTTGTGAAGGAAATGTAAATAGTCAAACAAGCTCATTTCTTTACAACTACATCTTCAAAGTTCACATGTACATGGGTTTAAGGTATCTTTTAAAGACAAATTAACAGTAACTTTTACTCCCAATAGGTGCAATAAAGTACACACAAAAAGATAGCAAATGCAGTAAAGGCTTATAGTCCAATAAGCTTGTGTGGAGTCATCTCAGTCATCCAGGCAGTAAGACATCAGAACAATCTGAATCAATTCACTGCATTTGTGGAGCAGAAAACATTTTCTTGTAAATGACTTCATCTGACATCAGCTGGGAAATCCTTGTGTATTAATAAGCCATTGATGAGGACATCGGCTCTCTTTCGTCACCTTCAGAATGTGATGTCATGTTTCCAATACGTGTCCCAACTCCTCGCACTATAGGAAAGTGGGCTGGTTGGAAAAATGCCATGGTATTGATTTTATGGCAGTTGTTAGAGTTGTAAGTGGCAGGCTATTGTTGCAGCACCCAATTAGCCTTCAGCCTGACATACAGTTCAGTATATGGCTTCTTTAGCACTTCTTTTCTCTATAATGTTTTCATTGTAGTCCCTGTGAGTGTGTGTGTTGTCATTAAAACGGGACCACTGAGTCTGGATCTGGTAGATTTCACCCTATGCAGTGAAGTGAATGTATAAATATTCATGATGGAAAATGTTGCTTTGTCGGTGTTAAGTTAAGCAGCCTCCATGGTCAGTATGATTTTGCTTTTGTGTGATATTCAGATGTATTTTGGGTCTGTTGTTTTTCATGTCGACCTCGTTTGTGACCCAGGCAGTTAACTGCTTTCAACTCTTCATGTGCTTCTGTTCTTGGTTTTAGCTTTTGTTGTTAATGATGTCTCATAGTGGAAGGTTTGGATTACACCCAGTTTGTGATTAATACATACTGCAGCTGCCCTTACAAATACTGTACTGTTGCATGCAGTATGCATTTAATTGGAACATACTACTTTGTCATAACTTTGCACCACTAACTCAGAGAATGGTGGGTCAGAAAAGCTAGAAAAACATGCTGGCTTGCATACTGCAAAATTTGACCGAACATCCTGGTATTTTTTGCAAACTGCATTTGACATACTATGTTTTGGGGCATACTAAATAGTGTGGGAACTGAAATGCAGCTGTGTGTGTGTATATGTTTGAGCCTTCTAAACACCTCAATGTCAAGATTCTTCTTCTCTCCAAACCAACATGTGTTCATTTTCAAGTGTTGCAAGAGAACTTGTTTAAATTGACATGATAGTCAAGTCTGAGAACATGATAATGAATACAGACAGATGAAGAACCAGGGTAGTCTATATTCCCTGTAAACATCGCATTCTGTGTGTGTTAGAACCAGGAATACACAAATTTAAAAGCTGTATCATAGAAGTACAACGAGCAAATTCTCAGACTGTACGTTGTTTCATATAGCAACACTGATAATGATTAATTTGTAGCTCAGATGTAGTCAGTAAATGTTGAAAATGTCAAGTTACATTGTGTGAAAAACAGAGTACACAAATATTGTTTGTTAAAGTACTCACAGTAACAATACATGACGTGGCTAGTTCTTAGACTGTCTAGAAACCTTGGTCATGGCTTATAATAGGACTCAGACAAATCTAAAAATGGAATGTAATTTGGTCCTGAGTTTGAGAGTTGTTCCAGTTTCTGAGAATAATTAAAAACAATCTATAATATACTAATTAAACTGCTTTACTCCCCCTAGAAGGACATGATATTGATAGAAACAAATTGGTCATTGCAAACATTTAAACATATGTCTCTGTAAAATTGCTGAAACTGAACATTAAAGCTATTTCAAAATTAGTGTTAATGGTTTTAATTGAAAATGGATGAGCACCTCCCTGGGGATGTTTGTTATAGACCACAGTATTGTGCTGTACAGTGCATCATAAGAAAGAAAAAGGAGAGAATCTTAATGTTCAGCTGAATTAACAAGCGAGTGTCCAAAGGGGGTATGTTCATCAAAACCCAACTGTGTCTCCAGATGCTACATTCTTTATCTCTCTGCCGGTAATCAATATGAGTGCTGAAGTCTGCTGGTTTGTGCCGCTGGGTCATGTTTACTATGCAGTGAATATAGCAGAGACAAACCTCTAGTTGCTGGTGTAAAGAACTCTCTACAAACAATACAGAGCGGGCAGACAGTGCTGCAGCTCAGTGTTTTGGTAAGTACTGCGATTGTCCACTATATGGTAATATTAGAGCGACACACATCTTTATGCTGTGGAAGTAGAAAAACTGTTATGTTGAAAACACTGAAAGTAAAATTGCACTGCAATCATTTTCTATGGTTTTCTGTCGATGCGGTATGGATTTAAGTGTTGTTGTCATTTCCCACAACTTGATTTTAAAACATATATATTTGTCCCCGAGACATTGTGGCCCAGGCTTGTTTAAAAAGCTGTTGCACTTTCTGTATTTTATATTCTTTTTTTCTATTGTGTCAATTCAATAGCTTCAGACTTCCTTGAATGGATTGGAATTTAAAGGCTGTTTGAGATATTAAGGAAGGTGCCTTCACGTTTTACTTAAGGGTTGTCTTTGAAAGTTAAAATGAACTGAAACGAAAAGGAGGTATTTGGTTTAAAAAGAATACTCTGTTTCCTGTGACTTCCTAGAGTCTTGTTGTGACAGAGAGTTTGTTAGCCACTGGTGCCCAAGTAATAGCCAGTTAGGACCCAAATGCAGGCAGAGCAGGCAGGCTGTAAAAGCACAGGGGTTTATTGACCAGATAAAGACCCAAAGATTATAGAAACAAGAGTCAGGAGAGGGTCTGAACTGGGAAGGGCAGTCCAAACAGGCAAACAGACTCAAAGAGGGCCTGCAGAAATGTGAAAGAGAGGCAGGTAACAGGTCTCATGCAACAGATTCCAGGTTTCAGATTCCAGATGCTAGCATGCAAATGCAAAAAATATAATGTATGCACAGTTGTGCAGCAAGCTGACTGATATTGTAATCAAATTATCTGTTTCATGGGGTGAACCAAATGTAAGCCAGTGTTAATTTCATTGAAATTATGACTAAATAGGTTTGTCAATGCCCTTTTTTCCACGACTAAAGCTGCATTCACATGGAATCAAGTCGACAGCAAAGACGGCAAACTGGATATCATGTTAGTGGACGAGAGAAGTTTTTTTAAATTAGGTGAGGCTGGCAGAGAATACCGGCAACGGTAATAACGAATATATTTTAACTTTTTACCGTCCTCTGAGACGGAATTTACAACCTGCTGTTACAAGACTCCCTCACACAAGTTAAGTTTGCAACTCTGACTTTATGGCAGAGTGCCAGTGGAAATGAACTGGTATATGTACTAGTAGGCTGATCAGGGGAAATGAGAAGCAGGTGAGGAGGTGGTGGGCGGAGGAGGTCAGGTGAGTGCATGGCTGATGAGGGCAACTGGGAACAGGTGAGGAGGTGCACAGAGAAGGTTCGGTCAGGTGAGAGGGACCAGAGGGAAATAAGTTACTGCAGTGCAAATGAGGGAAAGTGGAAACAGGTGAGCATAAGTGAGAAGGAAAAGTCTGAAGGCATCTGCTGGACATTAGTGAGCTTTAGAGGCGCTGTTGTATTTTCTAATTTAGATTGAATTATGCTAGCTGTTTTCCCCTGCTTCAAGTCTTCATGCTAAGCTAAGCTAATCATCTCACAGCTTTAGCTCATTAGTTTACTCACAGACTTGTAGTTATTATTTTATTTCCCAATATCTCAAACTATTCCCTTACCAACTAACATTCTAGTATGTCTGGGAATTTAATTCAAACTAGCAATCATTTGGAGAACTTTCTATAAGGAGTGTTTCAGTGAAATCTAACTCTGAAGAGGCTCCATGTTCAGTAAAGAACGAGCAACAACAGCTCCAGAGTTTTTTTTTCCCCAGACGGTGGAGAGTCAGGGCAGAAAGACCCCGAGAAGAAGTCATTGTAAAAGAACCACAGCAACAAAAGTTCTTGTGTTTCTAAATCCATGATAGGAGCTCATGAATTATTTATGAAGCCGGGCAAACAACATGATGTGTAATTATCATCAAGCATAAGAGTACACAATGGCTGCAATCAAGCCACTTCTGTTTTTCTGTCAGTCAACCCGGGGAAAGGTTAAGTTTCCCTCCTACTCTTCTAATTTCTGCTGACCTTTCCAGAGTGATGTCCCAAACCCGGCAAAGTTTCTCCACATTTTTTGACACTCATAATAGAATCAGCGGTGGACCGTCTAAAAATAGATATTCTCATGATGCTGCGTGTGCTGCACGCCGCCAATCCTGCACAAACACGGAGCCCTTTACATATTCCTCCTGAAAAAGTGTTGCCTGCATGAGACGATGACACGTCCTGAAACATTACTATGACACTGGCAGAGATCCAAAGCGGGAGAAGAGACTTGAAAGCACAACAAGGCCATGTAAAAAGCATCTCCAGAGTTTACATGGAGTATTTCTGTTGCTTTTAATGCGATGTGATTTCCCACATGAGACAGCAAGATTCAGCGCCGCTTTGAAAAATGTTCTGCATTTCCACTTGCTCCGGAGATGGTTTTGTCTGGGAAAATGAGGGGCTGCTTTGGTTACAAATGTGGGCTGCAGAACTGACCAGAGCTGTAAAGTACGCATCACTGCATGCACAATGACACTGAATGCGTGTCTTATAAAACAGAGTAAAACTTCTTGTGTAGAGCACAAACATGGATGTCGGCAACTTTTTCCAATTTTTCATCCCACAGTGGGACTTTATAAAATCCCTTCTAATGCTTTTAAAATACAATTGAATAAAGTGTCATCACAATGCTATAGCTTTGCTTTGAGGAATGAATTTAAGACTGTATTCACCGTTATCCTCTCTCAATGCGACTTCTGTATAATAATGTTTAAACTGACATTCAGTGTCTAGTTGCAAGCTGCTGCAGTTGAGTCTGGATCAGTTTGTAGACTGGTTAACATGAATCAATGAAGCAGAAGTAGTTATCTGCCCTGTGTTGTGTACCAGCCACACATTGATCCACACTTTGTCCTAATCTATGCACAATTGTGCAGCCAGCTGACTCATATTCAATTCAAATGGTCTGTTTCATGGAGTGAATCAAATATAAGATGTAATTAAATTCAAACATAATTTCGTCAACCAAAATTATGACTAAATATGTTCGTCAATGACCTTTTGTTCCATCACTACAGCTGCATCCACATTGAATCAGACTGTATAAACGGTTAATCAGATATCATGTTAGTGGACAATAAACTAATTCACTATAACGAATAAAGAATTATGAAAAATCTAAGCACGGAAAACAGAGACCTTATTTTTGAATTCTGGTCAAACTTTTTCTGAGGGTGGTGGTGTTGAGACAACACGTTAACTTCCATGTTTTTTTAAACCCTGGCTAGAATCCTTAATAACTTTTGCTGTTTTGTTGAGTGACACATTTCTCGACAGGTCATGAACACAAAACAATCAAACTTTATTATACATAACCATAAATATTAATATAAAATACTCCTTTTACTTTTAATTGTCAGGTTATATGGTGGTCAACTAATTACATAAACAAATAACATTAAACAACATATTAAGGTAAAAGAAGATACTCATATAATATATATAAAACATATTTTATTTAATTCCAATATTTGAGACTGAGAAGTTACTCTCTACATATCATGAAGTCAGGGGCATTCCCAGTAACCCCTCTGGCACATTTTTGGACTGCTCTCTGTATAACGCAGCCCTGGGTAAAATTTAGTTTCCACACACCACTCAGAAAACGTAATGACCCTCCAGTTGCTCTGGATTATTCCTTCAGAGTGCACTCCACCCTTAAAACCCTCTATGTTTGAACGCTTTTCCGCTAATTTTTTTTATGACCACATCTTAGTGGAATTGGTCACAAAAGAAAAATCAGAGAAGAATCACTCTCTCTCCCAACTGTCTCATTTTCATTAGTGGTGTTTCACTTCACCGCTTTTCACAGCCAAAAGAAACTCGTCCTATACTTTTCCTAACATGTCTGGACATTGTGTTTTATTTTTGGAACTAATATGTAGAAAGTTGTGTCTTAAACCTTCCTCATCATCATACACTTTGGGCAATACACTTCTTCACTCACACCAGAGACAGTTAGCTTAGCTTAGCACAAATACTGGAAACGAGGGGATACTGCTAGCCTGGCTTTTTCAAAAAGTATAAAAATCAACCTACTTTTGGCCTAATGCCTTTTATAACTTTTGGACAGAGCGAGGCTAGCTGTAAGCTAAGCTATCAGCTAGGCTACGCTAACTGTCTGCTAGCATAAAGTGCTGCAGAACTGAGTACTAAAACCCCAAAAGGAGTAAGCATTTTAACAATCGGGTCCCTCATTATCAAAATCAATGGGAATTTTTGTAAAATGACTGAAATGAGGTCTATGGTTAACACAAGTTTAAGAGATTATAACGTTTTACTACAACATAAAATATGTCAGTAAAAACAACTTTTGAATTTTGAAGCTTTTTAAGTGTCTTAGAACAGGCAGTTTCTAACAAAGGGGCTAAATGAGACTACAAAAAAATCTCATAAAACCGTGGTGGTTTATAGCCTAACTTTAGCTTTTTGAAGATCAGACATGAAAGTGGCATCTTCTCATCTAACTCAGCAAGAATATGTATCTCCCAAAGTATCCTTTTTGGTAAAGCGTGGAGGAGGAGTGGACCACGCTGCAGTGCAGTATCGAAAACAAACTCAATCTGAAACGCCTTTTCAGTTACTTAAAGTATTACATTCATTTGAGTGTATGAAGTATCTCAACAGCTTTTACAGGGCCAGGCACACATTCATTACATATATATGTCAGTCAGGTTTCCCTTTAAAATGAACTCTGAAGAAGACACTTTAAGAGGTGCTATACTGTACTGCAGACTGCACTAATGCATTCCTCAGGGTCACACTTTCTGTTCCTTTTTTTTTTTTTTAAGCACCAGCAACAGCTTTCCATCAGCTGCCAGCGTGGAGATGTCCTGTTGTGCCTCTGAATTGAAATTGATTAAAACAACTCAGTCAGTGTTGTTGGGTTGGAAGCTTTCCTTCTGTTGCTGCTGCACTAACAGGCTTTAGTCAGTATTATTAAAGTGACCTCCACTTCCTCCCACTCATGCACTTTATTCCAAGTAGCTGGACGGAGACACGTGTGAGCCAGAATTCATTTGATGCCAACAAGAGCAGCAGAAGGAAAGCAATAAAACTATGGCAACACATCAATACTGACGGTAAATATATATAAACAAGGAAGGGAGAGTTACTTTAAAAATGTATTACGATATCATACAATTACTTATTACCTGCAAAAAATGTAGTTACCTGATCAAAGTATTACAATATTAAAGTAACGTTATTTATTGCTTTGGGTTATTTTGTATTAGCTCTCTACCAAATATGCAAATGAAGCCAAGAAAGAGAAAAATGCTGAAGTTTACTCTTTTTTATATATATATAAAGCAGAAAACATAACAGTACAATGCAATTCCTTCCACCTGTCAACAAACCCTAATCATTTTGCCCTTTAGTGTTTAACTTGTAACAGCAGCAGCACCCATATGAATTGAAATAAATGAACCTACTTGCAGATATTCCCATTTGTCTTGTTGTTTACTGGACTAAACATTTTAAGCAATTAGCTAATTTCCTACAAAACGCATCTTTTCACGCTGGGAATGCCTCTCGGCAAAAAGAATAATCTTGATGAACTGTGTGATGAAAGTGTGCAAACCATCCTGTCTGCTTTTGCGATTGTCCCCTTTTCTGCATTACATACAAAATAAAGGAAAGTTTTCCACCAAGTGAAAGCCTTTTTTTACTAATATTAGAAGCCAGTGTTTCAGACTTGCACCATGAAATGTTGTAAGATGTGCACATGTGCTGGTAGTACATATTTCTTTATTAAAAATGATAAACCAGTTTAAAATCCCCTCTATTCCAAAAATGTATCGGTTATCTGATTACATCTTTTATTCTCCAAATGTAACAGTATACACACAAAAACAACACTAGAATATGCAGAAAAGAGTCAAAAAAGACTTTAGAAACACAAAAGACTTGCTTATTACATCATGTGTTCTCTAAATATTATTTGTGAGCAGCATCACCTTCAACAATCCCTCCCTGTCTGCCTACACTTCTCCCTACACTTTGCTTTAATAGCATCTCATTGTATGAATTCTCCAACACCTCGTGTAGCACCTCACCGTTCTCCTCTTTGCCCCCGGAGGCTAACAATTTCACTTGAAGGCCGATGTCGGAAAATCTGTGTGTCAAAAATCAAAGAGTGGCAAAGAGCCGGGTCCTCCACAGAGAAGAGGGGATAAAGATGAGACAGCTGAAGCCAGAGAGAGAGCGACACAGGCAGCGACAGAAGACGCTACGGTTTCTTGTTAGCTTGCATTGAATTAAGTTAAATTGCCGCTTTGCCCATCTGCAATAACAGCTGGTGATGCTGTGATTTAAACACAAAACAAAGGCGAGAAGTAAAGCCTTAAGGCATTTGTTCCCATTTCTGTAAGAACTAACTTTTTGTTTTTCACAGTAAACATGCTGTATTGTGATATTATGGGCTACATGAATTGATTAATTGCTTCAGCTCACCAACAAGCATCCTCCATATGTTACTGTTTCTGCTCTTCCCATATTGTATGGCTCAGATAAATGAATTGTGTCCAATGCGGTTAAACACTTTGGATTTCAGTTGTGATAAAGTAATTATTATGTTTGAGCTAAAAATAAAGGTTAACCTGGCAGGTCAATCCCTTTTTAACTCTTTTCATTGTTTAAGGCAGTCAGGATGGTGTTACTGGATGTGAGTCTTATCTGTGAATGTTCCCCGGAATCAGAGCTAACACGGAGGAAGTGGCTTGCCAATAGATAAAGAGAGAGACAGACAGATAAATAATCGGCCTGCAAAGATCCGTCAGTTGAATGTGATTACGGAATGAATGGAGAAAGCACCTGTCTCTCTGGAGGCCTCCGGTGGGATCTCTGAGGGTGGAGAGATGGGCGGCGCTGTGTGAAGGTAGAAAGTGAGAATGGAGGTAATGTGTGGAAAAAGGTGAAGGAACGAAGAGCAAACGAGCAGGGAATGTTTTCTTAATGCAGTCCCATAAGGCAAAATCTAAGAATATGTCCCAAAAAAATATCTGTATTAAGATGTATAGTGTCATTGTGTGGAGGCTGGATTCAGAAGTTGTCTGCATTACATCAATTTCTTTATTAAATTGTCTTATGTTGCCATTTACACTCCTCTTATTCATTTACCTGCAAACAAAATGTACAAAATGACATAATATTTGAATCATGTACCTCAATTTATCAAATAATAAAACATGATTTGCATTTGTCTTAATAGATTGGTCTGAACTGAATATATGAAAAGATGTTTAACTGTGAATGATCCAGTGAAAATTAATTGTGAAAACAGAACAGGATCAGAATTTAATTTGTGCCATGTTGAATGAGTTTTTGTGTGAAAACTGGTAATTTGTATTGGTTCAAAGTCCCCCCTTAGTTACTGTTGCTAGGTCGAACAAGTTTAACAAAAAGAAACATGGCGACGGCGGTTCTGTTAAGCCAGAAAAATATAGCTCAAAGAGTCGACATCTCTACTGTCTCAATCTGCAGGATTACTTTTAATGCTGAGCGAAAAAACATGTCTTGTTCTCATGATTATGAGCCGTAATCTAAAAGTATGAGCAGCACATTTTCTTCTATAATTTCTAAACAGATTTATGGACATTTATCCTCGATGACAGAGATCCTGATGTGTTTCAATTTGACTGCAATGTCACTCTTATGACTACAAAAATGTTGAAATCACTTTTTTAATATCTGTGCGTTATCTGCTCATGTACAAATCATGCTTTCTTATTTGTTTACATCCTAAATCCATGCCGTCTAGTGAAAATGAAGAAGACGACCTTACTCATATTTTGAAAATACATTTGGATATAAACGTATGAATGTTATGAATTTATGAGGTTTAAAGAAAAATATGAATTCAGCTTTTTACAAACCCAAAGTTATGTGCCTACTGTTTGTTCGACAATGTAATATATGTTTTCTCTTAGGATTAAGAATCATCATTTCAGTTTATTTATTGTCTCACTTCATATTTAGCCAACACTGTTATCATGGTATCAAACTGTGCCCCAGTATGAAGTGTTAGCAGAGAGCATCAGCTCTATTTGTTTTCTGTGTTTCTGAACACAGTGACCCAGGTGGTTATGAATTCTCTTGAGTGGTTTGTTTTGTATCAGAAATGTGAAAGAGTACTCGGCTTTCATCCGACACTATACAGCACTGAATAGTGTCACTGAGACACTTCCAAAATCCATACAGACTGTCACCTTGGCACAAAACACGCATTCTGACCCAAACATCTTGAAAAATAATACCTGCCAAGGTTCAAGTTGAAGTTCTTCAACTTGAACCTTGGCAGTCTTCTGTCTTTCGGTACGTTTCTGTCAGTCTGTTGATTGTCTGACTGTTGCTTCACACGTTTACATCCTCTATCGCTTTCATTCTCTTAGTCAAGAATTAATTGGAAACTGAAATTGCTTTTTCGAATTGTTTCAACCTGCATTGACTGACCTAATTAGTTCAATGATTACACTGGCTGGGAAGAGATGCCTGCCTAAATGATGTGACTAATTTGAATGAATATTTCAAACCCGTGTCTGCAATTAATGCCATTTACATATGTAATGTGTCGGCTTGATTACTTAATTATGGTTGTACTCCCTGCTGATGTCACTGACAGGTGTCTTTTAGAGGATAGTGAAATAAGAGGCAGACTTCAGCAGATGTCTTGGCTCATTCATCTCGTACGAAGTTTACACGGCAAACACAGACTGCGGCTCTACCTGCATTACAGAGTTGTGGAGCTCCTGTGGCTCGCAACAACTTCACATCTCCCCCTGACAAATATATTCACTGTCATCCGCTGACTTGTCAGAACACTGACAGAAATGGATTTTCCTTGCAGTTTGTTCCCTATGGCTTAAAAAAATGAAATAATATAAACAACAAACCCTTCTGCTTTGTTTATCTGGTCACAAATCTGGAATGTTGTCGTGGCAAAGATTGGGGACAAAGTATAAAAAACGCTGAGCTGGCAGGTGTTTTGATTTTGCAACTAATATTGTAAAGCTTAAGTCGATATCTGCTGCAGTGCAGTTTCACTTGTTTCACAGCAGCCGGTTAGCTTACCATAAAGTCACTGCACCTGCCAAGATCGACCCACACATAACCTCCATAAAACCCCAAATTATTGTTTTAATATTTCAGGTTTCGTCTGATGAAACAATTAGACATACCGTGTTTTAATTAATGAGCTTTAGATGTGATGATAGGCAACATATTCTCACTCCACAGTGGTCAAATACAGTCAGTTTAGGCCATGTCAGCTGCACTACATGCATAGTGTCTTTTCAGAATAAAATTCAATCTTCACAGGAAGTTAGGTTTAAGCAACTTAACCACTAAATTAGGTTTAGCAAAAGAGCCTGGTTCATGTTCACTTGACTGACCAAAGAATCACAACACTAAGGACACTAAAGATTTGCAGCGGTATCAGATGCCTTGGGGTGCTGACCGACCATCAGTATTTGATGAGTTTAGAGTAAGAACGGGTTGTGACAAGAGGATTTTTTCTTTCTTTACTGACTTTTGGAAAAGAGCCAGGCGAGCTGTTTCCAGTCTTTGTGCTAAGCTAAGCTAGCCAGCTGCTGACTCTAGCTACATATTTAAGCATCCTTGTCTCTTAAAAATGCATTCATTAACAAATGAATATCCAACAACTTACAGTTTACAAAAAACTATAAAACTTTTACATCGTCAGAAAATGTAAATTAAAGCATCTATCAAGTTGCAGACATTGTCGACATCAGTGAAATGAATGAAGAATGCAGACCCAACTAGTGGGTTTGCCCTTATTATGAATACTTAAAGGGCAACTGTTCTTGTCTGTGTTTATTATATGCAGTGGTTCCAAACCTTTCGATTTAAAACCCGTGAAATTGGTCCCAAGAAATATCTCAGATGCCGTGAGATGATAGATAGGAAAGGCGTCACAAAGGTTTACAATCACTGCTTTATGGGATATGTGACGCAAACTGAAAACTGCTACTCTGTATATCCAAATGTCTGGAAGCTGCAATGTAGCGTGAACAATTAATGGGCAGTAAAAAACATTAATCAACACAAACACACTACTATTAAGAGGCAGGGTAATTCATGAGTAAGTAAAATCAATATCCTCTAATAATGCCAGACAAAGCTACTTGAATGATTCGGGTGCTGTGTAATGAATGGGATATTTGTTTTTTCCCTCATTAAATGAGGCAAAAATCCAAACCATGTCTCTGCAGAGTGTTGAGTTCAGGCTCTCGATGTTTATCAGACAAAGTAGATGGAAACAGAAGTAACGGCTGTAACACGGCAATGAGCTTCATGATTTCCTCTGATGTCAAAACCTGGAGGAAAAATCAATATGAAGAATGAATCCTTATTTGCACACTTCACCTGATTGACTGTGGCTCACTGCAAGATGTCAACAGGCTGTTAATGTTTCAGGAGAAGATTGCTTTTTCGAGGCTAAGTGGGGAATTAAATGATGGGAGCTCTATTTTTTTCACATAAACACACTGGTGAGTAGGGCTACATTTAAGCCAGACAGATGTTTTGTGCTTTTAAGCTCAGATTTAGCTCAGAGGGCCTCTGTGGCCCCGTAGAGTGTAATCGGACAGACATTTGCCACTCTTAATTTCAATCCGGCGAGCGTGCAATTCTGTACGGGGATGCATAATGTGCAGGGACGTGTGCACGCACAGAAAACACACAATTGGGATTACCACATGAGGGTTTGGGTTCACTTTTGTGGCCCAAACGGATAAACCAGGAGCTGAGAAGATTGTTATAAAGCTTTACTTTCTCCTAGTTATTAAAACTAATGCAGAAAACAAAGCAACTCCACAAAGGCAGATCACATTTAAGCCCTTAGTCCGTCCATATGCTGTGGTCAGTTAAGGATTCCCTGTCAGGCTCAATCAGAGTTTGAATGTGGAGTGGAAAACATTCTCGCCATCACCAATAGTCCCGTCGCTACCCCTGAGTGATCCGTTTGTTCAGAGGAAACATAAAAGGTTTGCTCTGTGGACATGTTTTTGCCCTCGGGGGTACACAAACTCAATAGCTAGCCAGCTAGCTAGCCGTCTCTCCTTGAGTGCACCTGTGCTTTCCTAGTGGCAGACACCGAAAATTGAGGTCATGATCCTCGTGAGTATGTGAGTCAAGATGCCTCTGTGTAGAAATATCTTTCTTCTTTTTTTTTACCCCGCTCCTCTGTTTCTGGGAACATCTGCTTGAAATATCTACTGTGGATTTTTCTAAATATATAGACTTTCTTCCAGTTACTGAGCACAAAAAAATAAAAGAGGTATTTTTCTTTTGTGAATTTAAAGCTTTTTTTTTCTCCACACAATTCACTGTTATCTTAAGTGTCTGATTCTTTGTCAACAATCTTTTGTATCATGTAGATTCAATGCTACATTTATCAATAATGACATACCTGTGTTAATATCTCTATATTTTTATACTATTTTACAATGATGAAGGTATTGCAAACAGGAGGCCATAGCAAAGAATCTTCACACTTATGTAAATGTGAGAAGTATATTCAATGCATTTTAGATTAAATATTTAACACAATACATTTTGTGAAAGAGGATATGGTCTAAATACTTTCTGAAAGCTCTTTTATTTCCTTTTAGTTTAATGTTAAACACTTGATTATCACATTAAATCATCTTAAAAACATTGTGCTGCATTCAAGAGAACCATCTCACCCCCCTCAGTTTAACTTCTGTTTACATGATAAAGTTTGGTTTCAGGTGCAGTCCGCCTTTCAGAAAAAGACAAACTGAAACTTCCAACTCTCTTTAACATCAGTAGTAACAAGCGATGACTCTGTGTGCAGAAACAGCAAATCAACATTACATATTTTACTTTTCTCAATCCTTTGGCAGCGCTTTGTATAAAGTTACCACACACTGTCCAGGCTGCTAAACATTCATTTGCATGCAGACGTGATGTGACTCTATTTACGCATATAAACTTCAAAGTTTTTAGACCTCTGACTCCTGTTTCAAACCGTCTTATGAACATGGACAGATAATGAGCAATGGGCCTCTGGGCACAGACATGTAAAAGACCTCCCACCCGTCCTTTATAGGAGCAAAACACACCCGGACTGAAAGAGACACAAAACTACAAACTATGCAGCCACACTGATGAAGCAATTACAAACAGTGTGGCTTTGTGATTTTGTGTCTAAATGATGTTATTTTGTGTCTTTTTGCATCTCTCTGCTGTCGGTTTGTTTGTCTTTTGATTGTTTTTTCTCTCTTTATGTTCATAAAGTCTCTCCTTGCACTTGTTTTGATTGTTTTTTGGGTTGTGTTGCATCTCTTTATGTTCATTTTGCGTCTCTGTATTCCATTTGTGTCTTTATGCGATCGCCTTGTGTCTATTTGTAGTTGTTATATGTTCTTGTTGTGGTTGTTTTGCATCTCTTTGTAGTCAGTTTGTCTTTTTTAACAGTCCTCTTGTGTCTTTTTGTAGTCATTTTATGTCTTTTTGTAGTTGTATTGCATGTCTTTGTAGTCTGTTTGTATTTTTGACAGTTGACGTTGAGTTGAGTTTTTGACAGTTGACTGTGATCATTTAGTGTCTCTTTGTGGTTGTTTTGCATCTCTTTGTAGCCAGTTTGTAATTTGAAATGTCTTTTTGTGCCTCTTTGTGATTCATTTGTGTTTACTTGTGGTAGTTTTGTGCCTTTTTGCAGTCAGTCTTTGTCTCTTTGTGATCATTTTGCATCTCTTTGCGATTCATTTGCATCTCTTTGCGATTCATTTGCATCACTTTGAAGTCACTTTGAATCTCTTTGCAGTTGTTTTGCATCTCTTTTCATTGACTTTCCATAAATAAATGTTAATAGTTACTTCAAACAGGGCTCTGGTCTAGAGGACAGGGGTCTTAGGGGTCTAAGGAAGCCTGTTGGTCTGTCCAGTAATATTTCCTCGCTTATGAAAAGTGTCTTTATGCAGATGTAGTCAAAACAATATCCACACTGTCAATTAGCTAGCAAACATGGCTGTCACTACACGGAGGTACAGCACAGCACATCATGTCTGTCGAGACTGTGGTTGTGACACAACCGGTCACGAGCAGGTGAGAGACAGCTGAGACCAGCAGGACGACAGCGAGAACAGCTGATCCCTGCAGAACCAGCCTGGAGCTGACCCAGATGAGGACGCTCCACTGTAATCAGGGTCCCTGAGGTAATCCAGGAAGGACATTATCTGCTTCGCTGCTCCTCTGCAGCATCTGGAGGGATCTGCCACCTGCTCTGGAAGGCCTCACAACTCTGGTCTGCCTCTTTTTATATTTCAGGTTTGATTGTTTACTCTTCTCTCCATGACTCAGCAAACACCACACGGCCACTTATCGGATATGTGCCGGAGAAGTCTTGATCTTGTTGTCATTTGTTTGTTTAGACCTTTGTCTCTTCAACATAGACTGCGTATAAAGAGTAGACGTAGTCAACGTGACGTCACCCATTGGTTTGTGGATGGCATTTCTGCTGTCGCCATCTTGTTTTTTTGCTGTCGATATCTTGTTTTTTTGTAACCAGAAGTGACACGAGAGGGTGAAGCTAAATACAACCGAAAGCTGAATAACATATTTTTTATATAACTTTCATTAAATTTCATTAACTAAAAACACACTGTGAAAAGTTAGTTCTAAGACAAAAACATGGACAACTTTCAGACTGGACAACGCTGTGGTAGCGACCTGTCAATCACAAGGTAGCCCCGCCCTAAATAATACCCTGCTTTATGGTCTATTTTACTCTAAATGGGACCATGCTGTATTGAATAAGACTTAGACTTAGACTAGAGATTGGGACCATAAACTCATGATTACAATGTTTACTGAGGTAATAAATGAAGTGAGAAGTAGAGTCATTTTCTCATAGACTTCTATACAATCAGACTTCTTTTTTCAAACTAGATGAGTCGCCCGCTTCTGGACATTAGAAATAATGCAGGTTCAACACACTTCCTCATTGGTTTCACTCTACAGACCCGGAGGTTTACCGCTTGTTTCCACTGAAGCCACTGTGTCCTTAGAGAATATGTTACCATTAAGTGATTCACACAAAGATGCTACGCTCTACTACTTATAGTAGCAAACAAAAATGATCCCCCTAATTAAATGTTCTCCATGCATGATGTTTCTACACTTATTATATTCATGCCGGGGTCATTTCTAAATTGCCAGTGCTACTCACTTCTGCATCTCAATGTTAAATTAATTAAGTGTATCTTTGGCAACCAAGAAGGTTTTTTAAGTCTTTTATTCCAAGGGCAATACGTGCTCCACAAATTGACCTGAAAGACGTGCGCTATCTTATTTTTATGTTTTATGTTTTATCTTTATTGTCTTTTGAATGCTGCTTTTAGAATTTGATGGTGCCCTTTGTTTAATGATGCTTTTTTTAATATTATTTGCTCTGCAATGGTCTATGTTTGGTGCTTTTCTTTATGTATCAGTAAGGTTTCTTTAATTTACCATGGTTTGGGAGAAATGATAAGGAGGGAAAACATTATTGGGAGTTTTGAAGAAGATATTGTAAGTTCCCTTAATGTCCTGAACACCTTAAAGGTATTTTGGTAAACCAATATTATGCTAACAGGCATCAGGCAACTATGGGGATGTTTTCTTTTCACTGGGATTTAAATAAAAGCCTCTATTTGTTTTCCCTGTTGTTCATCTGACAATTTCTGTGTATATATGTGTGAGTTTGTGTATGTTTTATATTCATAATGTTTCATGGAGCAACATTTTTGCATTCTGCCAGAACATTTCAGCCACATTTACATAATTCTATATATACTCCAGCTGAGACTTTCTATTATTTTCAGAAAAGACAGACACAAGCAAAAAATTGGTGAGTCATCTTTAGTGCGCTCATCTTCCTGCCTGAGGGTTAAACTTTAATGATGATGCTCTGCTGACGGATGTTAGAAACACACATTAATATGCCAAAAAGTAGTGATGAAACAAACTAAAAGAAATTCACCATTTTCTAAAACGATGGTTTAATAAGAGGGAGAAGATGCTGCTGCAGAAGTCATGTGAATTTTGATTTATTCCTTTCTAAGAAGCAAAACAATAAAAATATGTATCAGGGGCAGCGACGCTGAATCTATATGTAATCTGCAAACTAATTCTCTATGTTTTGATCCCATGTGGTGCTGCTGCTGAATGTAATTTGATGAACAATGTGATTAGGAAATTTAATTGAATATGATAAAGAAGACATGAAACAGGTCGGGTGGATCAATAGCTGCACACTGAGCTGACAACGTGGTAAAACAGCATTAACTCTGTTTCCTTTACTGAAGAATTGCACTATCAAGTGATTCATTTATCTTTGTGAGTTTAGGTTATTCTCCTTATCAGACTGCATGGAGCCCGAGTCCTTCTAAAATGAGAAAAAGTATTTCCTCTGTGAGCTCTTAATGAGGAAAAATGGACGTGATTGTGGCTTAATCGGCCATTTTTAAACTGCATTTAAACTGCTGTGAATTACTCCTTTTACACAAACAAATGAACACACACTGACTCTCACTCTTGTTTTTCTAAATTCTAATCAAAGGTCGAAGTAGTTTGTCTGTTTTCTAACCTCCCCGAATGTCTTCTTTCGCGTCTTATCAAGAATGAAGCATTCACGGCCAAATATCTGAAATATAACTAAAAAGAAACTTAACAATCAGGTCTCATCATTCCGGTGCAGAAGGCTCATTTAAGAGACGCACCATAACTCAAATGGTTCCCATAATAGACACTGGAAAGTCATTCAGCCTGACCCTTTTCTTCAGATGTGGGTTTAATTGCCCACAATATGAGTGTAAAATCACCCCACTTATCAAATTAACAGCTCAGAAAAAGGACAGTAAAGTACTTAGCACTTGTTTCAGTTGATTGAGTCATGCCAGAGGTAAGCGGTGAGAACAGAGAGTGAAACATGAGGTACAGGCCAGCTTTGGTTTGAAACTCCAAGTTATGTAGGTTTGTGAAAGATGAAAGAAGCTCAGAGTTCATACCAATATTGATTTGAGAAATTAAGCTTTTAGGAGAGGGAACGACTCATTTGTATGTTTGTTTTTGCCACAGATTTTGACCTGTATTTGTCTTTTGTCCATCTCTTCTGAATGTATTTTGTAAAATAAAATAAAATAAAAAAATGTAATATTTAATCTTAGTAATCAATAGTCTTCTATTAAGGATCCTCTACAGATTACGTCTTACCCCTCCTTTGATACTTTTAAACCCTGTCTACAGACCAATCTCTTTACTTCAAGAAGCTTTTTGTAATACTTTTGCTTTTATTCATTTACCTACCTTTTCTTATTTATTTAGTTTTTTATTTGATCATTCCTGTGTTTTTTTTTGTTCTTAGTAGAGCACTTTGGTCAAAGTTTGTTGTCTTTGAATGTGCTCTGTGAATAAATGTGATTTGATTTGACTTTCTCTTAAAATTGCAAAAAACAACATTTACCAGTAGGCCTCAGCATCAAGAAGGCTTAATGTGAGTTACGTAGATTTAGTGCATTAATAATGCAGCAATTTGTTTATTTATTTATTTATTTTGTTTGAAGCATTATAAGTGGAAGCATGATGACCAGTAATCAAAATTATAGTCTAGACTGATTTAAAAAAACAACAACTTTGTTTTCTTCTTTCTTTTTGATTGAAGAACCTCTTCCTCCACTCTTCTGAAACCAGGACTACTCTCCTAGTTATGAGTTATATATGAGGAATGGATTGAGAAATCAGAAACTGAATGAGAAAAAAAAGAGGAAAAAAATGAAGAATGAATGACTTTGCAGCTACCAGACATTCGATTGATGTTAGGTCATAAAAGAGGATTTACAATGAAACTATGATCTACCTTTGTGTAAATATGGAACAAGAAGGCCAATAAACCCTCTAAAGCTCCTCTGCTGCTTCTTACATAACTTATTTCAGACTCCCTTCCAACAGCTCACGGATTATCTGTAAAAATATCTTAAAGGGAACAATCGCTTGAAGATTTATAACCTCATCTCTAACTAGATTTAGGGATAGAGGATGAAAAATGCCTGCAGTTCTTCCCAATGTTCTCGATGTCCTCCAGTGACGTAATTTGACGTTGTTGGAGGAGAGGAAGAACTACAGAGTGCTACTTCAGGTGTGGGACGCTACACCGCTCAAAAACGTCCTTATTCTCTACGCTTGTGTTACCTTTCCAACAGCGGATATGGCAGCCCATATTATGAGTATGGAGGATGTTATGGATGAGGATTTTAAAAGTTTGGATTTAACAGTGTTTCAATTGACTAGGATATTCATTTGAAGAGAGGCCGCAGTTGCAGTGGGGAGGATGTGGCCGGCGTGGGCCCTTTAAAAACTTGAGCTGCTGCGAGAAAAAACACCAACTGGTGGAGTCTTTGCTCAAATTACCCTATGATGCCAACATAAACAGAATCATTCTGCCGCACTGAATGTGGCCGTGGGCCGTTTTGGTTGAAGGCTGTCGCCGGCGACAACCAAGGGAGTGAGAACTACGCATGAAAGTTTAAGTCCTCCTCACTTGGACAGAGGTGTTCCAGAGATCTTCATCAGGATCCTGAAGATAAATTGGAGAAGACAACAAGGACCAGCCGGGCGATTTTAAAAAGTTAATTTTTGTCAACGTCATTTGCTTATTTTATGGTCTGCCTCCATAGAAAGAGTGAGAGCGGGCATTGAGCTGCTACAGCTCAGTGAGAAGCTGGCATGGCAGAGAGACACAGCGGGGGATAAACAGTGTGTAGAACCGTGTAACGGATTTATTTCAACCAAACCAGAGTTACTGATAGTTGGATCAGTGGAAACCAGGACGTGTTCGGTCCAGTTTGACTCAAGTGTGTCGTAACGATTCAGCCTGTTTTAGTTCAGTGAAAGAAAGAAACTTGAACTTAGTATTTTTTCTGTTTGGGTTTAAAAACATTTCCTCCATTGACGTGAGTTATTTTTGTTTGTTTTTCAGAAGTAAAATTGATGCTTGCATGCAATGCATCCTGGTACATGTAGGCACAGTCGTCACTGCTCTGAAATCAGCTTTCTCGGTCAATATAGCACGCACTACTTCTTCATCGGACTTGATTTACTATCAGCAATGAGTGGGCATGTACATGAAAGGTGACAAATGTACCTTTGAAGGTTGGGATCTTTTCTAGGTGTTCTTCAGCCCTTATAAAGTATGTACTGGCTGAGGGTGAAGCTTGTTAAAAACTGTCACAGAAGATGCTTCTGAGCTAATAACATTTATCTTGTGGATTATTATGTATTCGTACCACGTGCTTCTGAATCCAACATCCCATAATAATTACACAACATCTGTATTTGTCCGATTCTGTCATGCTGAAACTTAAACTGTTGTTTCACTGACATCCAGTCCAACAAACATGCAGACGCTCATACAATCCGATAGTTAAGGACATGCTTCGTGTTTACAACTTGCTCTTGCGTGATGTTTTATTCATGTTAGCAGAAATATATATCCATTCACAAGCTATCGTGTTTCTCCGTTTGTCTCCCATGCAGGTCTGGCGTGGCCTAGATAAGAGGAGAATCTGCCTGGAGGGGAGACACAACACCGCAGGACGTAATAGAAGCTATCATAATACTTAGCAGGAGAGATGTCTGGGAGCTCGTGCTGTGGCGGAGTGGCGGAAACACCTCTCAACTCGGGGCGTGAAGAAATGTTGATGTGTCGTAATGCAACGACTCGAGCTCTGAAAGGCAACATCTGAAATGTTCGAATCGATTAGAATAAAAACGCTACTATTTAGACAGCTGAGGAAATGTGCTGTGAGAAGCCTCTGTTTTATTGAATCAAGCAGATGTTTGTTCATTCTACAGAGGTGAACAAGAGGAAAGTTTGTTGAAAATATTATCTAGACACAATGAGATGCTGTGGGTTGAGGCTTAAAATAAAGGCCTTGAAAATGAAAGTAATTATTTCACTTGGTGACTTATTGTAGTGTAAGACTTGAATGGGTTTAATTATTGACCACTTTTTTTTTGAAGATTCTGACTGAGTCAAATCTAATCATGTGCACATTCATGACTTCATTACATCACTGCAGAATCAAACTGTTGGATGATTTGCTTCACCCCTCCTCTCGGTAACTAACGCTGATAAATTCACACTTTGAGTCTGTTGATATGACAGCTCGATGATTCAACCAAACACTGAACTCAGTGACCAGGACTATGCATACTGTTTCTAAATACTCTCACAACTTAAAAAAAAAACATGAAAACCTCCCACAGGCTCTTTATCTTCATCCGCTTTATGAGCTGCACAGATTTGACAGGTGGCAGGAAAATCAATACGTGATAACATCTTTTCAATGCATGATGCAACGTATTCTCTTAATTGCTCCGCTCCCTTTTGCCTTATTAAAAGTTTACCCACCTAGCTCGGCATTCAATATTTATCATTTCAGCACATTAAACTGTACAGATTCTGATCTAGAATGTCAGCTTGTTTAATGACTCTGGGAGTTAACGGTCTTTACCCAGATTTAATGGCCCATGCTCATATATTTTATAGACCTACAATATTGGGCTGACGAAACCTGTGTTCTGTTCAAATGAACACGTATGGATCAAAATGAAGCGACTCCATGAGATGGTAGGAAGCCAGTACTGAAGCAAACACTTCAAAAATAACAGAGATTTAGATCTGTCCTGGAATAATCCAGAAAGAAAGTCAGATAAGATTTGTGGAGCAGCACTTCCTGACTATGATTACTCTCCTAAAATGAATACACACAGCAGCCCTCACAACACAGAGACATAATGCAATCCATGGGGCTTTTACTAAGTCTGCATGACAACTGTTTACTCATGTTTTGCGTTTCCTGCAGCACACCAATAATCTGAAGTTAAACCTGCCTCTTGGAGGATTAATTCACTCTAAGTCCTCTTTTAGTCCTGTCAGTGGCTCTATTCATTTCCTGCAAAATCAGATTTGACAAAATCCGGGAGTATTTATGAATCTAGGCCTACAAAAGCCGATTTGAGTTTGTCCAGCAATAAGGAGGGCACTTAAGTGTAGCGTTGTACTTGACACACTTAATGCAAACCGGGGTTATCCTAATTGTTTTTCCCTATCTTGGTAGCATAGCCTATAGCAGTTTAGAGCCCGCTGCAGCAAAGGAAATGGTTATTTCTGCCCCTCTAAGTCGACACATGGATGGAGTTTAGATACTTTATCTGTGGGAGATCATTACAGTGGTTACAGTGCATCCTTCCCAGGGAACCTGCATGAAGCTACTTACATTTACTCCTCAGCTGCGATGGCTTGAAGAATGTTGAACTCAAAAACAAAGAACACATTGTGATCAAACGACCTGCATGTGTGTGATTTCAAATCCTTGTTCTTTGAATTGTTGATCGCATCACATATATATATTTTTTTTTTTTACGGACAGATCAGGTAACCTTCAGATAACATTGATAAAGAAAGCCTTATCTAATAAGCTATTTGGCCAGCCTTACAAAATAACACGTCAGCCACAGGTGCATATGTCTGTCACCTTATTCTTTATTGTCAATACAGAAACGTGTCACTCATCCACTCATATTATATACCTGCAGAGGGGGAATGTCTGTTCATCCTCGTTGAAACAGAAAACAAAAAACGCATTGAACTCCCCCAAGAATCAAAACTCCCCTCGTCCACCCAGCATCATCTAGTCAAAAAGCGATAACATCCAAAAATACTTGACACTGCCACCAGCAAAAGTATAATGAAATCGAGTTTTTTTTTTTTAAAAAAAAGAGAGAAACACAAAAACAACAAACCTGAGAGCTCAGCTGCAAGAAAAGTATCACGTTAAAACGTCATCGGGCTTTAAAAATGATTTTTTTTTTTTTTTGTTATAAAGAAAAGAGGAACAAAGTAAAAGCAAAGGGTTTGATCGGTGAGATCCACCGACACATCAAAATCACAAAACTCGAAGGCAACAAACAACACTGCAAAATGCAAACCAAAGCATAGCAACAGCAAAAGTCGACAGAAACAAAAAAAAATATTGAAAAAAAAATGTTTTAAAAACCCACCAATAGATTGTTTTAAAAAATCTCAATACTGACAAAAGCTGCTTGGTTTCGACCCCTCGAAACAAAACTGCAAGACCGACACCGCACCGAGCCTCTTGGCCACTCTCGATCAGAATAACTGCATGCTAAAAACTTGGAAGCCTGGATGTGGAAAAACGCTCAAAACCACCATGTCAATGCTCAATTCAAACACCAGCAAAAGGAGGAAAAACAAAAAAAAAGGGGGGCAATTAAAAAGACAAAAAATGCTTACAAAAAAGCCATTGGAAATGTACTCACCGAGCGGGAGTAAAATGTTGCAATAAAAATGTGATATGGCTCAAAATACAGTATGGCGGTGCAAGCCGTAATGCTGTGCCTTTTCTCTAGATCTCTGCCTCCAGTTCTGTCATGTGACTGATTCAGCCCCGACTTCCAGCAATGAGAGACCAGTGTTGAACAGCTGATGCTGAATGCTCTCCTAACGGCTTGGCTCTCTCCAAAAGTAAAAAAGAGGTAGTCCTTATCATCCCACAGTTATGACTGAGCTGCTTGTGTGTTTTTCTTTGGATTCTTTCTTTTTTTTTTTTTTTTTCTCGGTTTTTTTTTTCTCTCTCCGGTTTTTAAAGATGCAGAGCTCACTCGGTGTCAGAGACGCGGAGACATCCCGACATGCTTTCACTCCGACCGGTGTAGAAGCATGCGGGCTTGCTTATGCACCCGTGTGTTTCTGTTCTCTGAGGAGGAATGAAGGGGGGTGAGGCTGTGCATGGTGTGAAGTATTCAGGACAAACACACATCAGTGTCATATCCATAATCATGCCAGCACTGCCCATAGTGGAGCAGTACGAATGTGACGAAGATGCAACGGAATTAGAGTCAGTCCAGCCCTGTCCATGGTGCTGAACCTGAATGAATACATCAAACTAGAGTATCACACTGATAACGTTACAGAGCTCTGTCCATGGTGCTGAAACTGAATGTAATACTTTGAGTACAAGGCAACAAAAGTATCATATCAATTACAGTCATATGCTCTGTCCATGGTGCTAAAACAGAATGAATACAAGCAAACACAAGTAGCATACTGATAAAATGAATGAGCTCTGTCCTCGGTACGGAAACAGGAAATACAAGCCAAGAAAGTATCCAACTTGTTACATCAATGATCTGTCCATGGTGCTGAAACAGAATAATACGTTACGAACAAGAAAACACAAGTATACTAATAATAGTAATGAGCACTGTCCATGGTGCTGAAACCGCATGACTACATCAAACTAGACTCTAGTTTGATGTATTCATGCAGTTTCAGCACCATGGACAGGGCTCTGTAATGTTATCAGTGTGATACTCTAGTTACTAGTTCTGTCAGTTTCACCACCGCCATCCCTTTGATTTGACTATACTTGATTTAAAACTACTACAACCTGAAACCCTGGACTATGATACGGTTATCTAATTGGGACACATCTATTGATTCTAATGTTTTGAACTGCACTCCCAACTCTTCAGCACCACGGACAGAGTCACTGATACTACTAGTTGGATACTTGTTTTTGCTCTGTAATGTTATCAGTGTGATACTCTAGTTACTAGAGTATCACACTGATAACATTACAGAGCTCTGTCCATGGTGCTGAAACTGAATGTAATACTTTGAGTACAAGGCAACAAAAGTATCATATCAATTACAGTCATATGCTCTGTCCATGGTGCTAAAACAGAATGAATACAAGCAAACAAAAGTAGCATACTGATAAAATGAATGAGCTCTGTCCTCGGTACGGAAACAGGAAATACAAGCCAAGAAAGTATCCAACTTGTTACATCAATATGTTCTGTCCATGGTGCTGAAACAGAATGTAATACGTTACGAACAAGAAAACACAAGTATACTAATAATAGTAATGAGCTCTGTCCATGGTGCTGAAACAGAATATAATACATTACGAACAAGAAAACACAAGTATACTAATAATAGTAATGAGCTCTGTCCATGGTGCTGAAACAGAATATAATACATTATGAACAAGAAAACACAAGTATACTAATAATAGTAATGAGCTCTGTCCATGGTGCTGAAACAGGAATGTAATACATTATGAACAAGAAAACACAAGCATTGTTATCAATGAGCTCTGTCCATGGTGCTGAAACAGAATGTAATACGTTGAGTACAAGCAAAAACAAGTATCCAACTAGTAGCATCAGTGACTCTGTCCGTGGTGCTGAAGAGTTGGGAGTGCAGTTCAAAACATTAGAATCAATAGATGTGTCCCAATTAGATAACCGTATCATAGTCCAGGGTTTCAGGTTGGAGTAGTTTTAAATCAAGTATAGTCAAATCAAAGGGATGGCGGTGGTGAAACTGTTTTGTGAACAGAAAAGAAATCAACAAAATAACCATCAGATTTTTGGAAAATCACTTTGCTCTCTCTTAGCACAGTTTGATTTACACACATTGTCAACATATATTGTATGTTTTGCTATTTGTATAAAAGGAGACAATGAGTATACTGTGTACAATTAATATGTCGTATGAAATAGAGGAAAAGCTATACTGTAATATCACACAGTCCTGTTCATGGTGCTGAAAGTAAGAAAGTGCAGAACACTGAAGTCAAACCATGCTTTAACCACTTCATCTGTAATTTTCGCTCCTTCAAAGTAGTGAGCGTACTACAAAATGAAATTCATAAGTGAATAGTGACTGATTTCGGACACAGACATATTATTAACACTACCTTGTCGTGTCCACGGTGCTGAAATTAGCACAAATAAACAGTCGGCAGGGTCTGAAATGTATTCACTATTCACTGCGTAGGGATTTTTATGCAGAGGAATTTATAATGTGTTGAATGGCAAAATAGAAGAAATGAGTTTGGAAGCTACTCAGGTCATTCATTTCATCTAGCCGTTGATTAAATGTGGCTTTCTTTCTGTCTGCACAGTGCATAATGCTAGCTGTTTCATGGTCTGTGAACACTGATTGTACACTGCTTTTACACTGCTTTATGATATATTCTGAGTGTGCTTTATAGGGAGTACCATACAAATTAGAAAAACACCATAGAGGGAACTATATATCCATAAAAGTGAACAATTCTGGACATGACGTACGGTTAGCTTCACCCAGCCCTGTCCATGTTTCAAACAAAGGGGTTGTTTCATGATCTAGAACAAACAAACAGTAGAATAGTATTCTTAACATCACCCAGCTCTGAAACTGAGGGAGTGAAGTACATTTAGAGTAAATGACCATCAGTATTACATTGGTTTGAACTCACCCAGCCATACCCATTGTGCTTTAATTAAGATAACCTAGCACATTTAGGACAAACAACAGTATTGGACCTGTCCATGGTGCTGAAAAAGAAAGAATATCTGGCATTATTTAGAACTAAATAAGAGTATCATACACTCAAATGTTGTTGTATCACCTTTATTAAATGTGGCTAAACCTTCTTCAAGCATTAAACATAAAGACACACTGCGTTTATGTATTTATTTATGGCCCAGAACCCAAAGAGGTGACTCTCATGGCGTTTTGATTCTTAGCACCCACATGATTTCCTGCAAAAAAACCCAAAGAAAACAACTCTCTCTCTTTCTCATTTGTTGGATAAATATACCTGAAAAATGTAGGTTACTGCTGATTGTGCCAGACAGGAAAGTAATGATGTGTTATTGATGCATTAGCGTCTGACTGCGGTTGTCAGACAGAATTCAGTATAAGTTCGTGTAACACCCAGTGGTGGAGACAACTGTCACCATTCATTCATCATAACCAAGGTTGGTGCACTGTTTCCACCTTAAGCACTGTCTAATTTAATTTACTTTTCAGATCACATCCAAGCCTTTCGGGAGGCTCGATGTAAAAAATGCTTCACAGACTTTAAAAGAATGCATTGGGTGTCCAGGAACAGTGACAAAACTTTTCTGTTCACCTCTTTTTTTCATTTAGCTACAGAGCCTGTTGAGTCTCTTTGGTCACATACTGTACGGCTCAGTTTTTTTTTACAATCTCATTCATGGTTATAAGTCAACAGTGTCATAGCAGATTGGTCTCTGTGCCTATAAACTCAACTTGACGGTCAGCGTGTTGCCGTGCAGGACATGTCAAGCCATAATTATCGATGCCTCGGGGCGTTCATGACCTAACTCACTGTCAGTGAGGTGATTCAGAAAGCAGCAGAGGGCTAACTTAAGACTTGGATAGCAGCTAAATAGATGGAGATAGGCGCCAACACGCTGGCAGAGCAGAGGTGACAACGACAATTAAACCACAGCCAGCTTAATGCCCTGTAATCCAATTCCACACTCTATAATAAACTATGACTGATGCATGACATCGTTATTGACAAACAGTCATTTGGCTTAAAAATCAACCTTTTCTGCCAGTTCAATGCTGCATGACTTTTAAAGGATGCTGTGAGAGATATGCAGGTAATTAAAGAAGCTATGCTCTCAGCAGATATGATTCATACATGTGTGACCATAAACATGCAGGTTGGGCTGCAGTACACACTCCGGTTTCAGGTCTGTGCTTTTTTTATCAGCCATCCTGGTGCATCAGAAAGAGACTGGCAAGGTTAAAGGAGCGCCCTTTATGAATATCTGAAATAAGAAATATCAATCATATGAGCGTTTTGACATGGTGGGGCTCTTTGGAAACATTAGCAGCCTCTGCACAACCAAAGAAACAATGGAAAAAACAACCTTTTCTTTCTATTTCTGTACTTACCACCAATCTTGCCATAGGTAGTTTAAAAAATTAAATATGTTAGCTTAATAGAATCATAATTCATTGCCTGGTGTGAGTATTCCCGTAAGTGTAGCACTGTGCAAGGACCGCTCGTTGCCTTTGGCCATATAGAGCCAATCAGAGGCAGAGCTCACAACATGTGGGCTTTTGGGTTTCCACTCGAGGTGCATTAATCAATATTTGTTAGTGCATTATTCATCCTCTGGAATCAAGTGCAACATGCAGCCATGCAGAGAAGAAAGAAACTTTAGAAGACAATTATTTTAATAGCAGTTCAGTTGTATTTATTGTCATACTAAGGTGTTATATGAAGGACAAATGATTCCTCTCAGTAGTAAAGGATACCCCACTGTGAAGGGGATATAATCATAAAAAGAAGGATACGTTGCATCATATCCCGCTTTTTCCTCTCTTTGTGTTAAATTGGATGAACTTTCTATTATGCATATTCCTAGGATTGAAAGCCCACTTCAGTGTGTGGCAGTAGTGCACAGGATCCTGGGACAATACAAAAAAAAACTATGGACTGAATTAATTCCCTTTATTAAAGCAATGAGAGGATTTGTATTCTTTAATTACCATTTTGTCAAGGAGCCTGCAGAAATGGTGTGGGATATTTTAATCAAAAATAAATGGAGTGTGCACTGCACACATAACTGTAAGGGGATTTAATGCTCATTACAATAAATGGGTTACATTTACAAATCTAAAGCTTGAGGTGGAAGGATTATATCAAATCATTCAAAATGAAAATATACTTGAAAGGCTTTTTATTTTTGCAATGCCTGTGTTTGTTAATATCAGCAGTGAAAATGCAGGTTCATTGCTGCATCTTGCATATTTTCAAGGTTGGAAATGTGCTCGTGTGGGCTGGGTCCGTTAAGAAAATGTCGACCAATGCATTTTAGGTATCAGGCTCAACTGAATGGATCTCCCCCGTGTTTGTGTGGAAGCTTCATTCTCATTCCTCCCTTTGTCCATGTCAACGGATGCACTCTGTCCGAGCTGACTGACCCACAGCAGCCCGGTGGGACAGAAGGAAGACTTACTGACATGACCACCAGTCATCCTGCAGAAAATCCTCAAGGTTGACCCTGAGAGGACTAAAAAACACTTCAGGTTTTCCAATGCTGTGGAAGATTTTCTTCAGTTAGTTTAGAGACGAATGGTTAGTTCTTTAATGTGTCTTTAGGGGCCAATGTGTAGCTTTTAAGGGTATTTCTTTGCAGAAATGGAATGAAATATTAATAAGTTTCTTTAGTGTTTAATCTTAAATTAATAATCGATGTTCTTTGTAACCTTAGAATAAGCCGTTTATATATCTATATATGGAGCTGTTCCTCTTCTGCTAGTCCGCCATCTTTATACAGACAAACACTTACTCTGGAGAGGGCCATTTGTATTTCTGTTAAACTCACACTTTAAAGCTGTAATCTTTAAGTACAAAAGTCAAGCCAGTGTAAGTTTTCAATACTATTTTTGGTTTCCATATTTCCTGCCATTCTATTTATTCATATATTAGTTTTCATTGTTGACGACGCTGCCTTCCATTCCCAACCAGGATTCAAAATCGCCCTCACATAGGCAGGGGATTCACAGGAAACAACTCCTGCAAGTAATACAGCGTTTAACTGTTTTTAATTCGTCTTATTGTTATTAGCCTCGCTAGTTACTGTTCACTCTCTTAACGCTCTTTCCGAGCTGTATTAAATTATTGCTAATGCAAACCGAACATTTCCCTCTGCGACTGCTTCACAGTAAAAGCGTTCAGCTGGTGAAACGACGGGGGGCTTTTATTGTGAAGCAATTCCTCTGCTAATGAACTACCAGTCGACTTTGTATCCCTTTCAGAGAACAACACGCAATTGGATTGCTGTCTGGGATTGTCATTGTTACGCGGACACTAACAAGGACTTTGCGTTCTCCATCAGAGAGAGAAGCAATGTGAAATTTGAAGGGTAAATTGTTCTTTACAGGACAGCATGTTCCACTACCTCTGTTCCTTTTATCCAACCTTCAGGGAGATGTCTCATGGAAAGAGCTTCTCGTTATATCAAGATACTGTGGTTGTGCAGCTCTACAGTTTGTTTCTGTACATTTGTAGCTTTATTTATACATCGAAATGGGATCTACATAGTTATAAGGTAGATGTTAGCGCCAGTACAGGGTTTAAATGAGATAAACCGCCTCTCTGATGTACAAATGAAAGTCGAAGAGAAAGTATCACCAAAGCCACAAAGTGAGATAGATGTATCAGCATTCAGAGATACGAAACATAAGCTCTTAACTCCATGTATCTATAATCTTTTCCTCAAGTCAGGTAAATAGAGTAAAGCCTTTTATGTGTAACTTGGCGGTGGGAATGTTATATCATGCTGATTAGTAAAATCTCTGTGGATATATTTCCAGTTCAAGATTTGTATTATACACAAGTGCAAGATCAGTTTTAACGATCCTGACATTCAGAAAGTCACACTCTGTCTGATTTCATCTTACGTTTAATATACCTACTATGTATAAATCACTTTGACTTTGCTTAGTTGAGGAATCTTTGGCCTGAAATTATTGAGAGGCAATTCTGAGTGTAAAAGTGGACATATTTGTAATGACAAAACATATTTTTAAAACATATGTCATCTGGAAAATGTGTTTCTCAATAATATTACCCATATAAGTCAGTGTACTGTCTTTTAAGTATGACTGCATATCTGAAAAAGGTGGTAAGAAGCTTTTTGTTGCTCCAGAGGGAGCTGGCGAACTCTGATAACGTGCCTCAAGTGATGTCATTTGAGGCTCAAGAGGACAAGATTTGAAATTCAAAGAAATCTGGAGGTGTGGAGTTATAGACTTCTTCGTTGCTGCTACTAGCATAGCACACCTGAATCTCCTTCCAGACTCTCAGCAGTTGAGATGCTTTGTGGGAAATGTAGGCACCAGGTTTTAACAAGGAAGAAGAATGTGTGGAATTGATTTTGTTCTTTATTTTTGACTGTTCATTATGATTCCGACAATGTTTCAGGACTGCGATGCTAAATAGCTGGTGGAGTCTAAATGAGCAGGATAAACAGCTGGAAGTGATTTTTCCATTGTCGTCTCACGTTTTCTCATCATTCTCTCTAATCTGTACAATGGAAGTGGAAAGTGCATATTTATGATTCCCCATTAGTCAGATCACGCAAAATTATGACAGTTATGAGAATAAGACTCAGGCTGAAAAATTATCTTTACATTTAATGAATTTTCAGTTTCACTACCAGAGTTAAATGATGGTTGTCGAGAAGCTTGGGAGGCTAAAGACTTCCCAGATTAATATTCCTTTTGAGGGGCCCAGATTTCGTTGTACCTATGTCCCTGTGGACAGCATTCGATTGTTTGTCTGTTTGCTCATTTGCTTGCTTGCTATTTATGTACGGGAGTTGAATAGTCAAAGTTGCTCTCATCAAAACAACAGTCAACATTTGTTGTGTTTATCATGCAAACCAAGGCGCTGTGCTCTGCGTCGTCTGGCTGTGAAATAAGACCCAATTACAAGGCGTTCAGTATTCACTCACACTGTTTTCCCTTTACCATCCAAGTAGCGCTCATTTTGACGTCTTGTCAAGCGGTAAACAAAAGTATGAATTGACAGGTCAAAGGTTCAGACACACTCAGACAGTCAAATCGCCGGCCAGTCAGACGTTTGCAGACGCACGCTAAACTTTTTTTTTTCCTGACAGCGAGCCGCGGTCTCATCTTGCAAAGCGTTTACGCTTCCAATTAAGTTTAGAGAAAGAGGAGTCTTGAGCAAAATGTTCGCCTCTGCATTCAATTAATTGTGGTCAGTCGGTGACAAGGAGCTGGGTTAAAAAAAAAAGAAAACACAGCTCACATCGTTACATTCTGATGAACAAAATAATTGCCTTTGAAAAGGGAGGTAAACAGTGTAATAGCTCCATTTCAAATGAAACATCAAAAAAAGGGAAGGATGAAGAAGGAGAAGAAAAGGTCTCCTCTCAGCAGATGCACACACATCTGATGTTCTTACCTTGTTAACAGCAGTCACATTAATTGTCACATCACATGGGGACATTTCCATTTCCCTCTGACCGCCGTCGGCCGCCACACATGCTGAGGCACGATGACCTTTTCCTCCACAAAGTAGAGGGACTCTCCTGGCCACTGCACAAACCACGAGCATTGTGGGAACTGAGAGTGGCTGATTGTGTTTTGTGCTGCACTGAGCCCTTTGGATTAATTAACTGACATAAGAACATGACTTATGAATTTGTTTGCATGCAGCGTTTCTGTTCTTCTGCATCATTCGCTACTGCATTGCACATTAGGAGCATATGTGTGGATGGGGATACAGGATGGTTTTGGATTTCTGATGTCGGACATATCACTGGACTTTTTCCCACAGATGCTGAAGCATTTAAGTACTTTGTTCGATCAGGGGAGCATGAAATTGGTCCAACTGTGACTGTTGGGACTAAATTGCGTGTGGCCAAAGACTATATCAGTTAACTGTTTTTTAATGTGTTACTCAAAAAAAGCTCTTTACTTGTAGCATATGTCTTTGTGCATGGTTGCTTCTCAAATTTCCCCAGAACTGATCCTCAGAATGCTAACATTCTTAAATGCCAGCTTCGTATTATTAGAAAAAGGGGTCCTGCATGAATATAAGATTTTCACAAGAGAACTCATTTAGTCATGAATATTTAAAGATATAGAGACATAAAGATTTCAAACCACATTTAAAGATATCTGCACCTAAATAAATATGACAAAAACACACTTTGATTAAAAATGTGATAATAATTCAGTCTAGTTATATATATATTATAGAAAATATGGTAAAAAGATATATACATTAATGGACATGATCGCTGCCTCCTCTCCTTCTTTGCTCTTTTCTGAGTGCCCATAACAGCAAAGAAGCTGCTAGCTACGACCGACCACACTGCACAAAGTGACATTATGTAATGGCTCGTGTCATTATTTGTCAGCTGTGGATGTGGGAGAAAAAAAAAGAAATCACCTGAAATTGTCAATTTGTCCTCAGGATTTTCAAGACCGTTTATGAAATGTACGCAGAATGATTTGGTATTCAAGACCTGTATGTTTCTCATTTCTATGTCTGCCTGCAAGTGTGGTGCGTCTTTGATTTTGATATATTAAAGACCTCTACATAAGCCTTTGTCACCTCTGATTTGTTACCTCTGATGCCTCTGTGTTGCTGAAAATGAAAAACGAACTCGGCCGAAAAAAAACAGGAGTTAGGAATTGTCCCCCAGTAGTCTGAGTTAAAAGCAAATATAAATGCCTGTCCACCATTTCAGTGTGAAACTACACCGCCTGCGTTAGCCACAGGGCTCCTGTCACACTCTATAAAATGTATACTGTAAAAGTTATAGTGTATTTTATTACTAACAACAAATCTAATATGGCATCAGAGTCTGCCTTGAAAGCTTTAATTTGTGTTCAACATAAAGGTGGCGTATGAATTACGCCTACTAATATTTTAGTTTGGACTTTTAGTCACAACATTTTAGGGACATTCCCCGTGTCATGACAAGACATTTTAGGCTTTTGGCATGTTTTTTAAGCCACGTCAAAACTTGAAAACAGCCACAGTTAGGTTCCGGCAACGTAATAAATTTGCTAGGTTACGGAAAAACATCATTGTTGGGCTTATAATATTCTGTAAAACTAAGAAAAAAGCAAAACAATGTAACATAAGTATGGAAAACATGTTGAAAACATCACAAACATCACTAACGTTCCTTCAAAAAAAACACTTTGGGACATGAACACTGGCCTCCCGCTTGAAAGTCCTGTGTTTGCTTGACCCATCCACTTCCACTCCTTTCCACCACAATCTCTTTTTATACTACATCACATGCTCTGGGAGTATGCGTGTCAAATAACATTGCATTCAGTATGGACTACAACGTAAAAGACTATCTTTGTTATTGCATACTAAATTATGATTGTCGTGTCATTCATACAGTCCGTCAGGCTTGGTTAGCACACAAGCTAACCAAGCCGTGCAGTTGATGCTAACAATGGCCTGATGGATAATTAACTAGCTATTTGTTTAATTAAATGAAACCTGGTTTTCTGAAGCTAGGGTTGATGTTGATGAATGAAGGCTAAAGCTTAAAGACAAGACAGGACACTGTGGTATTTGATAAAAAACTAAAAAAAAAACTTCATTAGACTGATTTCTCTTAATTTCATAGTTGAGTGAAGCTTCACTGAAGCCAGTTATGTTTTTGAAGAATCCATTTTAAGTATATCTTACTTGCTAATTATCTATATGCTGTATAATACAGCAGACATGGTTGCTATTGAATGTTTGTTTCTGTTCTGGGTAGTCTCATGTCCCAAACTCATTTCTGATTTTGTCTTTGTATTCAACATTTCACATTTCAAAGCTTTGCTTCATTAAGTATTGCTCAAGGATACCTTTTTATTTTTTCCTCAATCTGCCAAGTTCCTTTCATCATATTTCTTACTTCTAATGTAATATTGATAATAAAATGAAGGTACTAAAATATACTGGTTGTTCTTTAAATGTTATACATAATTCAGTCTATTGATATTGTGACTGTGTTGTTGCTGAGGCAAAGCACTAAAAGCACAATAGATAACATGACATCTATTAGTAAAACAGGCCCTAAGGTAGGGAGTCATAATGAGATTGTTCTTTAGATTCACGAAGCCAAGGTGAAATGTAAGGGTAAGCTAATCAATTATGCAAACCGGTGATACATGATGCTGAACAAGCCTCTCTTAGACTGTTTGAGGATTTCACTTGATGTGCTTTTTAAGTTGTTACAGGGCTGAGATCCTGTATTTCTTGAATATTCCTATATACTTGTGTTTGTACTGTGTATATTTTTGATATGTTGGCTTTTTTTTCCCAATATTAAAAAACTAAATGTTGAGTAAATGTGATTCTTTTGGTAGGCTTAGCAATAGGAACAGCAGATCTTGTTAGGCATTTAAATGGTGGATCAATACAAAAAAGGGGTGAATGTGTGTTTGTGTGTTGGCTACATGTGCTCTTGCTTTAGCCAAACTGGAAGGTCTTTTTGTGTCAGTTTGGAGCACAGGTGCTTCTGGAAGTTTGTGGCAGAAGCCGTGTGGACATCATTCTTAATCAGATTCTGCAGAAGCTGATACTGAAAAGAGGCCAGTGCTACTTTGGCAGCCATGCAGGTCTTTCCTATGCACATTTATTCCTGGAAGCAGAGGGCAGGACAGAGTCTACGGGAGCTTGCCTGCTATTGTTCCTCCCCATTGAACCTTGCAGAGGGAGTGAATGGCTTTTTCTGCTGCCTTTGGCTCGTGAGGCTTGCAGCTAGCTGACGAGCTTCCAGCCCCAGCTGTGTGCCACGAGCCTCTTGGCTCTGAAATGCACGGCTCATAGTGCTGCTGCAAGAAAACTAGGACCAGTCGGATCAGCTTGTTCTGACATGATTTCAATTTCACAAACCGAAGACTTTCGAGATATTGTAATATCATAGGCTCTGTCAAGGTGAGAAAATGAAAATGACAAAAAATGTATAGGGCCAATACTTTATATAAGAAATGGGGGGGTTGTTATCAAAAGCTTGAAAGAAGCCTGTAATTCAAAGGGATAAAAGGGCCTTTTATGTATAATGTGTTGGATAGATTATTTGAAAATGCAAGAGAGGATAGCAGTAGAAAATGAACTAGCTGATTTACAAAAAGTATGGGGTACATTATGAGAACTTGGTGAATTGGTTTTAAGAAACTGCTGTTGGACAAAGCAAGGACATTTATTGTCTGTCATTTTTGGTAAAGAATAATATCAGTTTGAACTGTATGCAATTCGTTGTTATGGACACCCCAAAGGGCCTTATCCTACTTATACCATGTGATGAAAATCAAAGGTTTTGCACTAGCCATAGCTCTGTTTCCCTGGTAACGCCCGAATGGTTGCTGGAACAACCATTACTATACCATATAAGGTTTTTATGACATGGAAACGTTGTCCACACCTCCAGTGAATAGGACGAATCTTAGGTAAGACTTGGCATCCCACTCACTATTCAACTCTTTAACAAAACACATTTGTTCGTAAAAATCCAGACACTGATTTGGAGAAACATGACAAGGCTGAATAGCTAGCTAGTTGTTGTTAGTAAACCTACTGTCAAATAATATTCGCTGTTTCTCAACCGTATGCAATATTTTTGACATTGAATCTTGGAGCAGCACATTAATTTAGAACGGTAAACAGACAGTGTCACTGGAGCTACAAAGTAGGTGTGCATTATCAGGAATTGACGGACACCCTGCAACCAATCACAATTGAGTATTTAAACGGACTGTGGTCAATAATTATATAATATAAATATGCTTAAAACATGAAGTGAGGAAAATACACATAAAGGAGGAGCAGTGGACCTCAGAATAAATGGCTTTTCCATATTTTATTCACATTCTATTCACATTTTTCAAATACTGTATTTAAGATTAGAAGTTCATGTCACCCACCTGAACAATGTTAAACAACTTCTGTGGATATATTTCTTTATTCAACTTTTTTTTGTTGGAGCAATTTCTCTAAAGCTATTTAAAAAAAAAAACACACAATAATGAATTGCTCATGCAATTATTCATCATAAATATCATTATTATACCAAGGTTACCTCAGGCTTTTCCATTAACTCAGTTAGGAAACCGAAAAGAGTTTAAATTAAACAAAAACTCATTTTTGACCAAATTTCATTCAAGCATGTAACTTTTAATTAATGATGGTTCTTAATAGAATGGCCATGATGTAGAAACAGTTTATTACCATAAAAAATACCTGCACTTTGAAATGTTTTCTTTGCATTTTAAGACGAGATGTGTTTCAGCCACTATTCTTCCACCTCTATTCGTGTACGCTGTCATTTTCACACAAATCATGATTTAGATTTCCTGCAGAGTAAACCAATGTTTCTAACAGTTAAAGTATGTGTTCCTGGCGTTGCCTCTTTGTGCCGATTGGCTGCATTAGAAAACAATTATCCGAAATCTTCGAGGAGACTATTTTTGACCTATATATAAATAACTAGCTGCTCATAATTTGTGTTTGGTACTGTAAGCACTTTGCTGACTGTGGCTCTTTCTTGTTTTCTCCGCATTAACAGCCGGTTGTGACAAGAACGCTACACTTACTCAACAGGGATTTGTAGCTCACACACTAAAAACATGAATATTAATTATGCTTTCAAACTATATGCCCCACACAAGAGACTTAGCCTGCATCTAATTATCGCTTTCAGCTGGATTCGCAAGCCAAGGAAGGAGTCACATTTCATCCGCATGCGTTTTAAAATTAAATCTGATTGTGAAAGCAAATGAGGAGGAAGCAAAGGACACGTGAGGGAAGGCAACGTTTGAAAACTCATTTACATGTAAAAACAGCTCCTGTGCAACATTATACAGGCAGAAAGTGCTGATGATTTATTTATACATCCACAGGTAGGATCCATTTGCATTGATGACCCTATGGTGAACCTTCATATGTCACTGCAATGCTTGCATGTGAATAAACACAACATTTAGAGACTGAATTATCTCTACTTGACTGCATTCTGCATCCACAGCAGTGACACATCTTTTTTATTGTTTTAAATATGTGTCCTTTGACCAACATCAGCATCCATCCAGTATGAGCATCAATAGCAAGGACGACCGTCATGTGTTCATTAACAACAACTTTCTTTATACATACGAAAATAGAAAACAACAACAAAACGCCTTTGCAAATACTCTAATGCACTTCATTTGGCCATGAAATATAAACATACTTTTTGTATTTTAAAGATGCTTTGTCGGACGATGCAAAAATGTGGAGAAAACAAAAACAGCCTTGTTCAAAGGTTTACGTTTTGTTTTTTCCACTGTCGAATGGGTTGTGCAATGGTTATATGAATGGTATGAGGATAACATCTCGTTTAAAATTCATAAGGGTTCATAAAAAAAGATTTTCACATTATTCCTGTCATCATCTCTACACTGTGTAGTTCCATTCGCAGCACCAGGATTCACTTTGTCAAAATATTTACATGAACTGTTGTGATTCATGTTAAAATGTACAGCTAATCATTTCCATCGTTCACATGACTGTGAGACAAAAGACACATAAAACTTTGCTTAATTACAGCTACTAGAGAAGAGATGAAGGCAACTGATCAATGTGAGAAGCAGATAGTTAAGATCACGTTCCAAAACGCTGATAATTGGATCTATGTGTCATCTTACTGCTGAGCTGTTGGACCATGTTTTTGTATTGGTTTTGTTTTTAGGGTATTTTGTTCACTTAACCATAGCAGACAGTTCAGTGAACATGTAGAAAAAACAGCATGTTTCAAAATAAATTAATGAATCAAATCACATTTAAAAAGGAAATCTAGAATCTGAAAAAGATGATTTGCTGTCTTCACGTTACATAACACATTGCCTGGAATAATCTGTAAATATGAGCCCGCTAGTGATACTTACTAGAACCACTGGGTATTCTTGTACAGCTATGATCATGTTTCATGCTGTCTGGAGACGAAGACGCTCAATCAAGCGTTATGGGAATATCTGAGAAGAAGCCAAAGGCGGAAAAAGCTGATCAGTCATGTGAGTTAAGTGTTCTCCATGTCAGAAATCGGCAGAGGCATGTCTTTGACACATTAGGCTCATATCCTCTTTTTTGACAATGGTAAAAAAAAAACGCCTCTAGCGATAGTAAACATTTTTGAGTGAGTCACAATTAATAATTAAAAAGAGTGTTACAGTGTCATCAGCATGTCAGTGATAAGTCAGAAGGGAGGCATGCACACAGATAACAGGAGTGGACCAAGAATTGAGCCTTGTGGAACACCATGAAGAGAATACATTTAAAAGTTTTAATGATATCATCCTCAACTTTTTCAACTGTTGTACAAATCATATTTTTTGGTCTCAAATAAATATCATCCTAGCCAGTTAAGAGATAAGCAACTATGGAAACACCAATGCAAAAATTAATCCCAACCTGATTTGATCCCTTCTTGTCATAATCCCGCTTGGGCTGCCTTATGCTTTGAATCTAAAGAATGGCAAAGGGAGAAAAGACAGCATCATAATACATGAATAAATAATCATCTTATGTAAACTGAATGTGACCTAAAATACAACAGTCACATTCAATCTTAAAAGACTCCATTTCCAAACTTCACACATCATTCTCTTCTTCCATCATGCAGATCCACAATACCAAGCACTGTATTTTTATTTGAGACTAGATGTGTGACCTACATGTCAAGTGAAGTCAAAATAATTGGTGTATCTCTTTGTGACTGTTCGAATCAAAGGCCGTTACAGTATCGTAGTATAGAAATCATCAAGGAGAAAACATTCAGGAAACATGAAAAACAAGAGCCGGAGGGGATGCGCTCACAATGAAGCCATACACAGTGTGCTTTTCTTCAACAATCACTATTCATGACTGTTCATTATATACAGTAGATGTATGGATTATTAATAATGCGCACTCTCATTGCATGTCAAACAATCTGTCATCACAACAGTTGACCTTTCTCAGAATAATTGAAGCAGATTTCCTTCGACCTCTTTTTCCTTTCAGCCGCTCTCCTCCTAGTTTGTATTCCTCGCTGCTCTTCCTCCTGGCACACACATTACTATTTGCTTTACCCCCTGCTGTGCCTCAGTTGTTTGTCATGCAACAATGAAAGGCACATGCTGAACTCTGTGCAAACCCGCTTCCGTTTCCGTTTACTTTATTTCTTGAAATTTTTGTCTTTTTTAAAACCTCAACAGCTCGTTAGTCGGTCTCTGGTAGGACAGTGGATTCACTACGACTATCAGCGAACAAGGAAACATAATTCTGCAATGTATTAATGCTTTGTTATGCATCTCCATTTCACGTCACAAGAAAATTATGGAAAAAGCAGTGATGGACTGTGATGAAAATGCAACCCTAAACTATCTGACCTTGACAGACTTTCCCTGACAGCATCAAGTGCTATTTACAAATTCTGCCCTCAGCAAAGAGCTGCCACTACAGTGCTTTATTTTTGGGATCAAGCCCAAAAGGGGAAAATGAATTATAACAAAAAACATAGAAATTGTAATTTTATGAGACTAAAGTAGAAGCAAATCAGATATAGTGATATACTGTAAGGTTAGTATTTCAAAGTTCAAAACCTATTTTAAAACACAATGGATGATAAAAAGATTGATGTCTAAAAGATAATTACAAACCTTGAAAGTCCTAAAGGGATGTAAATAACAAACTAGGCCATTGTAAAGGATGGAAGTGAAAAGAGAAACAGAAAAGGGGAAGGGAAATCGAAAGGGAAAAGGAGAAAAGGAAAAAAAGAACAAAAGGATAAATCAATAAAAAGGAGAAGAACTATGCTCTCCTCCCCCACACTGTTGGCATAAAGGTGGCTGGTATTGTTTTCACCTTGTGAATCTGTGTGTGTTTGTCATTGTGGTAAAATGTGGAGACACTTAATGTAGCAGGAGCTGTTTTGAGTGGATGTCTGTGGACAGATATTGTCAAACGGATACATCACAAGTCACAAAGCTTTACAGGTGTGTGGGGTTTGTTCCAAACAATGGCCCCATGCTTCAAATTATACAAACCTTCCTAGCGTCAGTTTTGCTCGTGTCAGTTACATCGTGTGAATATAACACGGAAATGCCCAAAACTGCAGTTCATCAAATGGCCACTTGAGGCTGGCTTAAACCCCAGAGACCCCCGTGATAATAAATGCCCAACTTTACAGCAGAAATACACATATTTACAGCCCAGTACAAAAAACAGTTTAGGTCTCTGTGGCTAAAATCCAGATTCATGACACCTCTAGGGGGTACATTTTTTATATACCTGCCTAGTTTCAATAATAATAGTGATTAAAGTTATGCATAATTAAGGGCATGTCTGCTCCGAGTGGAAGGTAGGTGCAATCACAGCGTAATGGTGCCTTTTGGCAAATTTTTTCATGCAAATTTCGGGAGTTAGGCTGTGTCTTCATTGTCAAGATGGCGACGGATTTAGCCGCCCACTTTTGGGTCACCTCCCCTCCCAATTGATGTGCTGGGTGTGGTCGTAAGTATAACTATGTGTATTTATAAATTATGTAATCTAATTGGCTATATGTGGGTGTTTGGATGCATTGTTTTATGTGTATATGTGGTGTCAAGGTGGCGCTTTGGACATAGTACTTGATCCCCAGACATGTATGGATGTAGCTTAAATGTTATATGTTTTTATGAGTTGTTTTTATTATTTGTCTCAGTAAAAATAAATAAAAAAGCATCAAATTTAGGAGAAAAAAGTTCAACTTTTTCAGGTTGGGCAACAAACTGAATGGATTTTTAAGCTGACAATTGTATTTCATCGTAAAAAACTTAGTAAGAAAAGAGAGAATTTTCTGTCAAGCATTTTGAATGGTTGTGGGATATTTTGGCAAAATTCAAAGACCAAATTTACATGTTTTGACATTCATGCATTGCAGCCCTACGGGGACCAGTTTGGGGCTCACTGACTGTCATTGTGAAAAACATGAGGTGATGTCTCTTTTATGTTTCAGTGTGAAGTCAGATTTTAATTAACTGTTTCTCCTAACACCTCCTCCTGAGAAGATCACAACACCTAATGCAGCATGGGGCAAACATATTGATGATGTCATTCCTTTCCCCCCCAAACATTTTTTTTTGTTATTATAAGAAATAAAAAAAGATAATTGGCTTTTTTAAGGCAGCAGTCTTCCTCGTGTTATGTGTGGCAGAGGACTTCTTTGGGAAACATCTCCTCATATTATTCTCCAGTTCCTTTCTTCCATTGTCATATTGAAAGATAAAGAGTTTAAAGAGAGTATCTAGTTACACAGGAGGGCTGTTTGTCTTAGAATACTGGATACCGTGTTTGTCTCTTAGGAGAAATTTATTATGATTGATCTTTAACATAAGGATTAATCTCCCCAATCATTATTTCAAAACCTCTTATTTATTCTGCATGTCCCTTGACTTTTTCTTTGTTCTCATGCTTACAGAACATATTTAAGTAGGTTAAAAAGGAGCCCAAACACAATATCTGAATAAGCGTCAAACATTATCATCTCCAAGGCCTCATTCACCGCAGGCGGCAAAGCTTGAAAAGGAAACTTTCTCAAGGACAGAAAGGAAGCACTTAAAATGAGTGAGTCGAGCCAATGCATTCCATGGACTGTTTCAATGAGAAGATGTGTAATTAATTCATCTTTTCTCCATTCCATTGACTGTCAGGCATCCCTGTGGCGTGCTGCGCCTTTATTATTTTGCCATTAATGACAACTCACTATCAATCACAAAGAGTTTCTTAACTCCAAGCTGCTTGATTATGGACTGCTCATCTCCCCATCTTCAACAATGAGTAATTGCCTGGGATCAGCTCGGGGAGTCAATGACAAATGAAGGTTAACAAATGAGGACTTTGAAGTATCTCGTCTGAAAGCGATTAATAACTATTTGACAACGTGTGGAAGCAACAGGACAGCGGAGAGATGTTTATGTGGTCAACGTGGAAAAAAGTGATTGTGACGGCGCTGGCATATGTCTAAGGTTTCAGTGATTATCATCAATGTTCCAGAGACACAGGCTAAAGGAAGATGGAGCGAGTGGAAGAAGCAAGTGCAGGGAGAGATTTCTCTACAAAGGCCTCGTAGGGCTGAAAGGAAGCTCTGATAAGGCTTCTAAGCGTATTCGTCTTTGCCAGGACTTGCACTCTGGCGAAAATGGAATCATAAAAGAAAAAGATAAGCTATGAAAATAATCATGCTTTTATTCTTTCAGCCATAACATAATAGAAGCATCAATCTCACCGTTGCAGCTATTAAGACTTAAAACACCATACAAATTAGTCTGGAAGTGTTCAGGAACATTTAGGAAATAAAGAAAGTAAATGGAATTAAGCAGGAAAGTAACTGTCATGTGTCCAGCTCTTCTTAGATTTCACTATTATGTTCATAACTTTAGATATTTTTAGAAAAATTGGTTGATATTGATGAGTGACATACAATTTCTAAACAATTTTCCTTTAGGTTTGGATTTTACATCTGTGTTAAGCGCTAGCACCTAGCTTGTTTATTTTTAAATATTATATCATAAGAACAATGCCTAATAGTGGTATTGTGTGATTTATATATTTATTTCCAATATATATTATCCAAAATAATATAAACCAAAAATAAGTTTCATATCAGCAATGTCATGTTAACACAACATTTTTGCTTAACGTTGTTTATTGATTGGTTAGGTTTAGGTAACAAAACTACTTGGTTACGGTTAAAAAAGAGATCATGGTTTGTGTTGAACGAAACAAAGTAAGAAAACAACTGTTACAACTCAACGAAAATAATTTCCAACTGGATCACCAACAACAAAACACAAACAAAACATTCATTTTTGGGGTAACATTTCGGTATGTTCTCGGTACAAGGGGAAAACAAAAACATGAATTAATCTTTTTGATTTATTGTAAAAATGTTATCATTCAATAGAACAAATTGGCCATAATTGTATTTGTGACAGTTAAGGCACTCAAATACTGGCATATTGTTGATGACTAACAAAAATATCACAAATGTCTTTTATGTAATTGTAATGCTCCATTATAAGGCTGTTGATAATTAATGAACTGCCGTTTGAGATGTTCATATTGATATTATACCGTCATACAATAGCATCAAAAGCCAATTTAAGATTTTTTTATAATTATGGAGTCAAACAGGAAAATGTCAAGATAATTATGAAGAGTAATTTAAATTGGGTGCTTTCAAATACCAGACAATTGGTGCAACAAGTATTGTTGTCCATTGAGATCCTCTAACAAATTTAACTTTCAAGGTAACTCGTGCTTTCGAAAAAGACATTAAAAGACTATTTTGACAGTTTGAGTCACAAGGTGTACTGAAAGGACGTTGAATACCGAACAGGATGTCCTGTATGGACAGTTAAGGACGAACACACATGCCATTCCACCCCTAATAGGTTAACATTGATCGTACTGTATTTGCCAAATGTTCCCGTCATTGTGTTCCCCTTGTTTTCTCAATAACACCTGCATGGCAACTAATGCCTGGAAAACATATTCAGGGTTTTGTTTGGATAACTGAACTACTTGGTTAAGGTTAGGGAAACATTAAGGTCATTATATGCTAAACTGAGTTGAAATACAACACATGACATTAACCCATAACCTCTACTGCACTCAGCACACTTAACATCACATTCTTCCTACATTGGCACTAAATGCTGCCTGTAAATGTAAATCCCTGTTGCAAATTTGCAAATGAATGAAAATCATGCGAGACAGGGTTACTCTGCAGGTCTTCTTTCATCCGCGCTCCGTGTGTATTTTTAGTTATACTCCATTGACATTTGCAAATATATTTAGAAATAAAGGCTCAGAATGATTTCACAAAAGCCTTTAGAAAAAGCCTGAATTAATAATGTGTGCTGTGCTTTGTTGAATGACCAGAGCCAGCTGGACTAATGTCATCCGAAGCTTTATGATGAGAAATTACTTAACTGTGGTACATTAAGCATATTGGTGGGAAATAACTTGGCATTCACACTCGCTTCAGAAATAATTGGATTGGGAATACATAAATATATGGTTTATATTCTTTAAACCCACAATAAGCGATGGTTTTATAAGCGCGATATTGTCTGTTTATGCATCAGCTGCCCAACTCAAGTGCCGCTTGTCGATTGTGGCTTTGCTGGATTAATGACTGCACCCTTTGCTACAGTAGAGGCAAAGAAAAATGTCTGACGGTATGATGATACTAAGTGGAGTTAAAGCAGGGACAGGAACTGTGAAGTATCAGTCTGGGCTCTCACCACCGAGCTGGTGACTCAGCACAGGCCAGCAGTGGATTTCAATAAATCAAAAAGCTAACTGGACTCACGGGGGTGGCCATGGCTGAGTGTTTCTTATTACAGCTGGGTGAGTCAACAAAGAGCAGAGTGACAGTTTGGAGAGGAGCCAGGGAATAATCTACACACATTTGACGCCGTAAGCAACTTCCCTGCAGATTTCCTGACTTTACCCGTTTTCCCACAACGCATCAACACTTCCCCTTTGATTTGTCTCTCGAGTGAAACCTGTTTTTCGGGTTTACTGTCCACAACAGTTCCACAGATGGAACTATAAGTGATCCAGCCAGCAGTCCTGTGCTTTGACAGATTCTGCAGCCACCTGTCCAAAATAAAGAGGAGCTTAATGGTAGGAAGTATATATGCTATTTGTTAGATTTACTGCTAAATAAAAGCCGAAAGGTAGACCACTCGCAAGCATTAAACTGCATGATGGGTAAAGAGGCATTTTATAATGACTAGGCAATGGAGGTGTCTTTCTTATTCATTGTAGAATGTCACACCCTCAGGATAGGGAAACCCTGTCTCCTACAAAATGTTTATATAGAAGAAGAGTTTTAGTGGAGGTTTACATGCATGTGAGGGCACCAACTTCCCCAGACTAAAAATACTGTAAATATACTAAAAATGATTCTGTCTGTTTATATAATACTCTAGTTATTGTGGCTTTTTAACGTTGTTTTTAGTTATTTATTATTCTTTACTGTGTTATAACTACTTGTTTTGATCGTGTTTTTTTACTTATGTGTCTTGTTTGCACTATCCTCTCTGCTGTTGTAATCCTGCAAATTTCCCCGCTGCCAGAGTAATAAAGGATTATCTTATATTATCTTATCTCAGACTCCAAGATTTTGGATTTTTATTTTTATTTTGTTATACTTGACCCATATCGTGCTTCAAGTCACTGTTGATGTTAGCTGTTTTTTCTGCCACTTTTGGGCTTCAACACAAGCTAGCAAACAATTTAACAATATTAGCATTCATTTGTAGTTGTCTCCAAATTGTCGTGAAATCCAATATTCAATCTCCTTTTAGCTGTAGTTGCTCTTTACCACAACCTCAGAAAATATCTGGTACTTTAGCTACTAAATGCACCACAATGTTCACCAGCTGGTCTCTGACTGTGTTTGTCTGCTGATTGGTGAAGACACAAAACAGTAAAGTTACAAGCCTGATAGCTAAACAATAAGTTGAAAGTCAATATAAGGCTCTGTAAAGCCAATAGGAGCTCCAGATTCAGATGATAATTCTCGTCACCAGCGCCTTTTTTTGTTTTAACAGTGACATTTTTGCAGATACATTCAATTAATATTTCTGCATTTTCCTGATTATATGAAATGTATATATTAGTGCTAATTAATTGGATATCAAAACAAATTTTGAAAGACAGTACAGGAAAAAGGAAAAAAATAATATACCTAAAATTGGCTTTCAACCCTATACAGTATCACAGCTGCATCTTGGATTTGTTTTTCCTCAGTAATTGTCAGAACTGGGAAAAGCTTTGGGTTAAAGGACGTCTCCAGTTCCCCAGTGAGTGTCAAATTCTCCTTGAGCAAGATATAAACCCTCATCGCTCTGTGCTTCATGGCCGACCCTCCACCCTGACATTCATTTATATGCATATAAGCTATTGTATTGTAAGTGCTTTAGAGATATGTGCAGATAGCATATGTGTTACACCTTTTAAGTATACTATGATGAATGTTTATATAGTAAAATATATTCATAAATTAAAATAGATTAAACTGAATTAACAAAACTCTCCAGCCATGATTTGAAGTGGTGTGAGTGTATGCAGCGCCCCTCATTACAAACCCATTTAAGAAAAACTGTCTCGCCTTTCAACACTGACGAAATCTATTTCTCTACATAATTTAAGTAAATGCAGAATAGGCTGTGAATGCCATCGGAATAAGCAAACAAAATTAAAAGCTCGACTTACGCAAGCAAATATAATTAACAGGCACGGAATCTGACAGTGCACCTGTTACAGTCCTAAAAACCCATCCTGCCTGAGGAGTAAATCTGCTGCAGATCTGCTTCCTCTGTAATGATGCCGCCGCTCTAAAACTGTGTAAGTGTCCCATTGTCTCGGTTTCTGTGTAAAATGTGAGCAACTTTATGTACATTTTCTCCAGAACACACTGCCCGATCTCGTGGTTTTCACCTCTTATTTTCCTTGATGCCCAAGTGAATCCTGCCTTCGGTGCTCATGGACCTGCATCCTAAGTAGCTGCTGTGTTTGAGAGCACATACATGGAGCTGCCTCAGTGTGTGTGTGTGTGTGTGTGTGTGTGTGTGTGTGTGTGTGTGTGTGTGTGTGTGTGTGTGTGTGTGTGTGTGTGTGTGTGTGTGTGTGTGTGTGTGTGTGTGTGGTCAACACTTGACTATAATGAGCTCGTGAAATCTTCCGGACTGCTCTAATAGCTGCATTCTAAGCCATACCCCTGGGCTAGAGGGTTGTGTTGTGTTGGTGGGAGCCGATGCAAAGCACCAGTGCCTGGCAGCCTGCAGCCAAGCCATCCATCAGCACAGCTTAGGCCATCGCTACTGCTCAGCACCGTGGCAGAGGCGCCGGGCCGACACACACTGCCCTGCCTGGAGAACGTAGAGACAAATTGCACATATACAGTCCATGTTTAGTTTCATTATCTGAGAGCAGCATTCAGAGGGCGAGAAAGGAGGCAAAGCCTGTCCAATTATATTCTTAGGATTCAATATGCTCTAGAAATAACTGAGATTACATATCGCCCCTCAAAGATGTATGTTTTTATTGCTGGTTTCTTAGTCGTTTAGTTTCGGAGAACAGGTTTGATTCCAGTAATTCAAAAGTTGAAAATATATAACATCACCTATGTGATGGATATTAGGGGAAACAAGTTCCTCTGTGTTTTGTACTACAACCCGTATCAGTGTGGCTCTGAAAATGCCAAGCTCATTACCATCAACCGGCCTGGCTTGATGAAGACTAAGCCGTGATTTCAGAAGAAGCTGATATGAGAGGGGCGGATTAGCGGCCTGTCAGCGCGCTGGAGGAGAATTCAGACGGAGCCCCGCGTAGCTGTCTGTGGCATCAAAGTTCATCTTTATTAAAGGATCTAATGAGAGGATTTCCAAATACAACTTCAAATAACTCACACATGATCAATGTAGCGAACACAAAGTTGTTTTTTTTCTTTCCGAGTAGAAATATCTGACTTTGAGTCATAGCCTCGGATTATAAATATTTACTTTCTTAAATCTATTCTCATAATTCCGGACAAGTTCACAGTTTCATTGATCATAATCGCTGGCCCATAAATGGGGAAACCACTGGTGATTAATTACCCTGAGTTATTACAGAGCCCATCGTAAAAAAGGTACACGTATCTCACATAGATTTCAGTGTAACACTGAGCAGTCAAATCCTTTGTTTCTGCACTCTAATGTAACCTAATGCAAAATACATAATGAGGATAATCATTAAAAAGCAGTAAAACCAAGGAGACAAATGTCATATTTAATGCAGTTTTTCCACAAGACAAAGAGTGAATTCCACGGCCGATTCATATTGAATGTGAAAAGAAAACGGCGAAAGTTAAAGAGGAAGCAGTCTTGTTTTCCAATATTAATCAGAATTATTCATGTAGAGCTTGTTATGTAATGCTGTTAATTCATAATGCCTAACACAAGAGGTATAAAGGTGCTTAATCCTTCAGAAATAATCAGTTAATCTTCATTTAAAATAATTTCTCTTGCTGCAGCGTGCCTGGATAATCTTCTAGTGTGACAGAAGGAAGATGGGAGCAATGGGCATTGATCGTGGCAGCGATTGTGAGGAGGCACTGGATTGAATCAAACAATCACCCGCAATTACATTGATTGGATGAATATCCAATAGAGCACCTCGGCTAAACAAAGAGGAAGCAGTCGGAGACCGGGGAGGACATTGTGAGGTGATGAATGATTCACTGTGTGTTCGGCACCTGTAATTTTGTTTGACAAGCCGATGAGACTGCGCCGAGTGCCTCGCTGCATGCTAATACGTGTCACGCACACTGTAGTCCTGACCGCCTTTAAGAAGCAATTTTACCACCTAATGCGCTGAAAGTTGGACAGAAAGAACATTGTGTGAGAACAGTTTTTGATGAGCAGAGTTTAATTGGACATCAAGAAAGTTATCATCGAGTCCCTCCACGTGAAAGAAAAGAAAAAAACCATCTGACAGCCTACATCTGGATGAAAATGACCTGCTCCATATCTGTTTCCTATCTTCCTCACACCTGCTCATCACTCACATCTGTTCTTTTCGCGCTCTCTGTTCAGAAATCATATCCTATCACCCTCGACTTGCAAGACTGTCCTCACCGTATTTTTGTTTCATTCCTTTCCCACAAGTCTAAATCCTTCCATCTGGACGAGGCGTGTGAACAGAGATTTGTGCCAGTTGTGAAGACAGGCATCCAGCATCTTAACAGTTGGCAAGCTGGTTTGTGTTCAAAAAGTGGATAAACTGGTGCACCATTTGACTAAGCTTTAACAATTTGCAAGCCCTTTAGAAGTTCTTATGTGTATAATGTGATTTAAAAAATGGCTGAATATTGGTATTGTTTAGATTTATGGTTTGTTTTTGGTTTCTTTTAAAACCAATACAGGAAAATGTAATGGAATCATGACAGGGAGACAACAGAAAAAAAAGCATTTGAGAAAACTTCTTACTAGGTCTTAATTCAACACTAAATCAAAACTGAACAATTTACAAAATGGAAAGTAAAAAAGAGACAATGTTGCCACTCAAAACATAGAAAAAACCTATTATGTGATATATTAAAACTGAAAAATGAAAAGGTTTTGATAAAAGGATCCCACCAAGTTGTCTGAGGTGAGACGATCAGCCAGCAGTAAAGCCGAGCCGAGGCCAGAAACAAAAGTTTGAGGTCTTATTTCTCAGCCAGTTAAAAGCCCATTACTTTGTCTCTCTGTTCCTCCATACGCCCACTCTGTTCTCTGTTTTGTTTAAAAATCTGACACATAAGATTAGACATCCGAGTTAGCAGAAGACAACAACAACTGTGGGAACAACAATTTCCTGAGATTGAAAATGATATAAAAAAAACAACAACATAAAAGAATACTGTATCTTTTGTACACTTTACTTCTGATTTTCAAGAAAAGCGGATGGACCTGGCTCATTTTTAAAGCATCTACAATTACAGAGTGTACAATAAAGCCCACAACAACTGCCTGTAGTCTGTTCTGCAGAGTCTAATGCATTTCATTTGGAGTTTTACAATCCAATCCACTCTTGATTCATTTTTTCCACTATGGAACAGTAAAACAAGGAGTAAGCATAGTAATCACAAAGTTTTATCCTTTTCTTTATCCCAATCCTGTCTCTTATTAAATTATGTTTCCATACAAATGAACTGCATTTTCAATTAGGTTTCAAGCTTAACATATGTTCTCCCGCATTACAGTCGCAGTTTTAAGCATGTGATTAACTTTGTAAATGGTAACACATCAAAGCAAACAATAAAATGGCTTGGTTAGGTTTAGTAAAACATCATGGTTTGGCTTAAAATAAGTATGTTTGTTACGGTATTTTAGTTATGGAGGTAAATTAAAAACAATCAACGATGATTTTTGGTTTCACACGGGACACAAACAGCGGCCTCCTCCATACACAGACTTTGATTTGAAATGCTTTCTGATGCGTCAAAAACGGACGTATTCCAGGAGAAAATACCTTTCCCTGGAAACCAAAATTACACTTTAGTTTTATGGGAAATAACTTTTTTATGACTTTTTATGACTCCGACAAAGCAGAATAATATTACCATGATTATAATATTTGTAATTATGATTTGAATTACAAAAACAAATAACAAAACTAGGTTGTGTAATTGAAATAATCATTTTGAACTAAATTAAAAAGGTAGCATGTATTTATTACTAACAAAAAACATTAATTTTAATCATTTTTGTCCCATTAACTGAATTGGAGAGAGGAGGTTTCAAGCCACAAATACCACAAATACAAATTGATATAAGTTGAGCAGTGAGTATTCTTTCGTTTAAAGTTCCTTTTTTTGAGAGGGGAAACTTACAGTTACATTAAACACAAAATATGTTGTATCAACTGTCTCGCCTGCTGGAAATGCATCTTACATGGAGAAGCTGAGACTGCTTGTACAGAAATATCCTTTTTCCTTTGAGATACCTCATTAAACGTTAAGTCCTGATACACAGAGAAGAGTTCTCCATACTCTGATTGAAGTGACATGTTTCATTATGTAACTTGATGTATTAAATATCACAGGAAGAAACCTGCAGCACGAAAACCGTCACCATGACCATTCTTTTGATGACTAGTATTATAAATGAACACTTTGCTCATTAGCTTGTGCAACACATTTCAGTGTGGATTGTGAGAAACCCAGTCACCCCAAATAAAAATGTCCCTTGAAGCCAATTAAACCAACATTTTAAAGGGTGTTGCCAATTAACCCAACAGGCTCTCTCACCCTTAACCCTACAATATTTCCTGATGTGTGTCCTTGACCCACACCCTTTTGGAATAAATTGTATCTGTCACTGCTAATGAATGTGACCTGGACCTGACTCCTGAACTGTGACTCCTCTGAACAGACTGTTTCTCACTGCTCTATTAAAATAAGTTCAGTTTTAATCAAATATCAGTGTGCTGGTCATTACAAGTACCTCCCAGCCACTGATCAAAACTCCAACACAAATGCTATTTGTTTTTTTACATACATTTTTAACAATTATTCCACTCACTTCACTATTGGTTCCATTGCAGAGGAGGCATATGGGCTCCAAAGACACAGCCGTGTAAGTCATCCCCTGTAAGGACAGTTACATGTAAATGTAAATGTAAATGAATGTTCAGCAAATGTTAATTCAATTAATCAAAATGTCCTCGGGCAAACAGAAATGTTCCAAGGTTGTTAAATGTCTGCTTCTATTTAAAGACCATACTGGAGTTATTGAGTGTTTTTGCTCTCTCATTATATTTGTCTCCTTCAATAAACTTCTATGCATCCCATCTATACTGTGTTAATTAATCTTTTTAAAGCTCTAACACAGTAAGAAAAAATCCATCTTAACTCTACTTGTGAGTTGTCGTGTTACATCTGCTGGAATGTTCCACCACTGTAAAAAAAATTAATGACATTTTCATTGGTATTGCGCAATGTGCTGGATGCTTGTGTTTCCAGGAGAGAATACAAAAGAAAGATTATCACAAGTTCAAGAAAACGCTTATTTTTACTTGGGCAAACTTGCAGATAGAAATGGCAGATGAGTTCATTGTCCTTACAATATATTAGAATACCCAGACACAAGTCAATTTCCTATAAAATATTTGACAACAGAGGAGGAATATTACTAAAACAAAAACAGATAAAGCAGACAAAAAAAAACGTCTTTCAGACCTATTTTGGTAGCTTTTAAATGTCCAACATTAAACTCCAACTATAATGTTATAGTTTCTGAAAAGAAAATGTATAAATATTGGGTGCATATCAGCACAATAAGGAAGACAAAACAGCATTTTATCTGTTTATTTCATACCAAGAAACCAAAATAGTATAGAGTATTTGTCCTTGGACCTCCCTCTGTTGAATACTGAAGCTCTTATTTTTGGCAACTTTCAGTCCTGGTATGGCTGCGTACAAAGTCAGTGGAATGAGGGCATGAAAAGACACATATTAGCTCTAGGCAACATGAATTTAGGGCAAAGACACGCCAGTGCGAGTTGGCTTGCACACTGCACAAGGTCAAACTTCACGTCACATTCAGTCAGAACACATTTTTTGACACAGAAGAGCTGCCAAAGCCCTCTAACAGCTGTCACTGTTGGAAACTACAAATCTATCCATTCTAGTACCATCATCCATCCATCCATCCATCCATCCATCCATCCATCCATCCATCCATCCATCCATCAATACATCAATCCTATATCCATCCACCCATCCATCCACCCATCCATCCTATATTCATCCATCATATATCTAACAATCCTATATCCATCCTTCCATCCATCCTATATCAATCCTATATTCACTCATCCATCCATCCTATATTCATCCATCAATTCATCCATCCAGTGCAATATTTACCACAATGGAAACCAGACCAAGGCAAAACAAGACTAAGAGTCTCCAGCCATGTTAAAACTCTTTGAGGCTGTACTTTATCTAAAGGCTCACATCGGCATGCTAACCTGCTCATAATAATAATGCAAGCACGTTGATGTTTTGCAGGTTTAATGTTCACTCTGTTACTTTAGCACGTTATCCAGGGTTGGACATTTGCTTCACTCACCAGCCAAAATAACAATAGTTATATATTGAGGCTTTTTAGATTTTTGGAATGTACAGACAGAAAATAGAATCATGGTCAAAAAAGGCCCACACTTCCTTTAACAGGACTTTAAATGGATAATTTACTGTTCCATTAACGAGTGCTTTTTTGCAGGCTAATCTTCCTGTAGAATTTAATGAGTGCCATTAAACCCATAAAGCCCAATTAATACTGTATTGTTAGGTACATTTCTAGTTGCTGTACAGTATGCCTTTGAATTAAGCCAATGACTAAATAATTGTACTTAAATGTAATGAAATATAATTAAAGATTCTGCTGCTGTATCATTGGTTCAAACTAACAACAGATTATGTACATCAGTTTTTACAGTAAACTTTTAACGATATGCATTTCAGCTCACACAAGTCATTCTGATGGAGAAGACAGGAGCTCAGAAATCTTACTGGCTGACGATGGCTGTTGGCCAACAAGCTTATTACACACTCACCTTAATGAATGGAGCTCACAGTGAGAATTTCTACATTTAAATTTAAACATTTTGTATTTGTTTGAGGGCTCAGTCTACTAGATTTCTGGGATTAATTGAGTCTGTGTCATGTTGTCTGCTCTCCCACATGTTTTTCCTCTGCTACAAACTAATAAAGTGGAAATACTATGAATTCCTTCACTACTCGAAAATATATCTTCATATATTTAAGTTGCTGTCTCTGTTAGGTTGTTGAAATCTTTAGACCTGCAATAAAGAAACTATATGCTGTTAAATTGTGCATTTTACTTTTTTCCCAAAGGGAATATAAGTAATAAAAAGCTGCAACAAACCCTTTTTGACCTCAACACAGCTGAACATTCCCAATAACATGTAGCACTAGAGGCTTGGATATTTAAGGCGTAATAGGTCTATTACGCAAGCCAAATATTAACTATTAATGATATGAATAGACAGAGCCACATGGGAATCCCTATTAGCCTTTGTTTTGTCCAAAATTCACTCGCTTTTGACTCTGTTTTGGTCCACCAACTCCTCAGAAAAGGATCCATTTCTTTGGCTTGAGAGATGTTGAAATCGTCCCAAGCTACACGTTGACTTTGGCTCTTTGCAATGTCTTGGCAAAGAGGGTTATAGGAGCTCAGGGGCTCGGAGCTGCCCACGTTTAGAGCCACTGAGACTCAACCATATGGAGCCATCAAACAATGAGATGAAAGCGGCAAAGCTGTGCAGACCAGGGTGTTCATTCTCAGTGGGACCAACAGTTCTAGCATCCATTTTACATTACAGGCAGTCATTTGATTATATGTTAACATACCATGGAGCTTTAAGTTCCAGTAAAAGACCAGATCTTAAAATAGATGTTCTTTTTAGCTGAATACCTGCTGTGCCAGTTCATGTTTTCATCCGGCTGACCTGAAGCTTTGATGCACTGATCACTCAGTAAATTCATTTTAAATGTCAGTGTAGGTGGTTCCATGTTGGCTGGTAGGAATGTCAAATTTAATATTGCACTGAAAACACCTTCACTGATTTCTCAAGACTTCATGCAGCAAAAGAAAAGGGAAACTCATTTAAATTGCAATTTAAATTTTGTCTGTCCTTTCAACGAACCTCTATTTGAATTTCATGATTGCTTTTCAAATTTAATGCTCACACCATAAATATTAAAGCTCAAATTGTATTTGTTTAAATGGATCCACGTGGGCTTGTTGTCAAAAGCAGTGGCACAACAATAAGCTCCAATGTTAATAAAGCAACAGCGAGGCCTCAGTGCAGACTGCATAATCCAGCAGTCCCAGAAGATGCTCGGGGTTGAATGAGGTAAAAATCTGCATAGAGTTGGTAAATCAATTAGTCAAAGCCTGGTCTGATAATTGCAGTATAACCAGATAATTTCCATCCCAAAGAGTTCTCGCTGCCCTTTCTCCATATTTCTCTTTGGCTCTGTCATACCTACAGGTATTTGAAAGGGGCTGACTCTCAAAGAGAGAGGGAGAGAGCGGGAGTGAACGAGGCAGACATGTCATTGGTGCTGGAACATCAGGGCCAGTCTGTTAGGGCTGTCTCTCTCTCTGTCACAGTCTCAGCCACTTCTCTGTTATCTGTACTGAACACATGTCCACCCGTGCTATTACACACTGACTGCTAATGGAGCATAAGACTGAGGTGGACCTCCCGTTCACTGTTGGCTTCACCACTGCCTCTATCGAATGCTATTCTTGGCTACACGGAGACACAGAGAGAGGGACACAAACATGCATGCAAACAAGTTCTCCAAAAGGCACACATTTTTCTATGAATTAGAAACGCACGCCAGGTAATCTTTTTTCTTTCAACTTTTATGAGAAAGCGCCTTTATTTTACTGGTGGAAGAAAAAAAAAAAGATTATTTCCACAGAGACAGACCATGGACTGCATTGCTAGAGGCAAAATAGCAGTAATAGAAATGGTAATGTCCTCCCTCTATCTGATCAGGTTGGGTCTGAGATGTATTCTCTGAGTGGCAATTTGAGTTATGGGGCTTTCCTATTTCCTTCCTCTCTGTCTTTCTGAATGCTTCTAATAACACAGTGGGATGCTAAGAGGGAGGACTGTTTAGAGCCTGACAGAAAAGCAACTCGATGAATTTGATGTCACTCTTTGATCTTTCAAAACCTGCACTGGGGCTTATGCACATAAACAAAAAAACACACTCATACATTCCTACATTACCAACAGAGGACTAATACTGTACTCCAACCATGGTGGAGGTCATTGTTTCAGGTCATTTTGAAAAAAACAAAGATAGAATTGACCATTACTATTTTTTAAATTGCCTTGAGTGATCACTACCTATCAAAGAAGGGACTTCCTTATACTGCAGTGGAACTGGCTGTACCCATTATTTTACCTGATGAAAGTGTTCTTTGTTTCTTTCAAAATATATAAAACAAATTGGATGTTGTAAATACCATTACACTTCTGTGATACAGATAATGTGGAACTAATCATTGGCACTTGACAATAAATAATGTTTTACTTGTTAATAAAAAGTAACTTGGCTGCATGCACTTTTATCTAAGACTGCAGTATTAGCACAATTAACTTTTTAATTATAATTTAACATACAACTTAGTTTAGAGTGAGTACAACAGTATATTCATTTAAATGTTCTATTCAGGGAATTCATATTCATCTGTGTTACTTTTGGTCATTTTTATGACCTGTGTGGAATGGGGACACACACACCGGAGGGCCCATTTATTTCCTCTAATCCTTTTCATGGTGTTGTGGGGCTGGAGTCTGTCCCAGTATGTAATGGGCAGAAGTCAGGGAAATACCCGGGACAGGTTGTGAGGAGGGCTAACAGAGATAAACAGACACATTCTTAAGGGCAAGTCTTTTTCTTTCTCTGCTGCTCCCTCTGTTCATCTCTGTTTATATAACGTTGGGATAATGTGGCTGATTCCACATAAGAAAACAAGTGTATTCACAAGTCATATCACTTCATTCCTGTTGTTTGCTTTTGGCTATAAAATGTGTGTTTTACGTTTACAAAGTACAAACGTAGGAATATAGCTAGTACTCATCCTTGTTGTGGTTACTTTGAGAGCCTAAATTAAACCATAAACACTTGCTTGATTTGCTATGAACAGATATTGTGGGGAAAACAAATCAAAAACAAAACATTGTCAGATTTTGTAATACAGTAATTTGTAATAATTGCGGAGATTTGTGATCTTAATGTTCTGCAAATCTGCCATGTACGTAAATTGTCAAAAAAAGATTCCACAGTAAATAACCATATTTTGCTAAACACAGAGGTCATCTTATAATGTGAAGGATAATATTTCCTTCAACACCTATTTGATGTTGTGAATAAGTTGTATATAAACATATTTTTTAGCAGACAATACAAGAAAAATCATGGCAAATTAATCCAACTTTCTTTTAAAACAATAAGTGATTGGAGAATTACAGCAAACTACATTCAAAACCAACAGACAATGCTTAACATGAGATCTGCTTTATGTGATTTGCCTAGCAGACTTGTAATTTGATATAATTTATGTTCCAAGACGAAGAAGATGCAGTTTCATTATTGTCCAAAAGACAACTGAACACATAAGTGGTGATGCCAAATGAATTGAGAATGTAAATAGATGTGAAAAAACTAGATTGTTTATGCTATTTCCTTTTTTCTTATTTATCTCATGCCTGTATATGTACTTGTATATGTGTATAGTCTAAATACCTATCCAGTGCTTTAGGACTTTTCCCAACACCCAACTAGTTGGTTCTGCTCTAACCAGCTGTCTCAAACTGGATGTTTGTCTGAAAACCTGTTTATGTCTCTGGATTCCAAAGAAAAAAGTGAATTCCTGCAGGTAATTAAATGTGTGAGGGAATTGACAAGAACTGACTTTCTTTTGTTAATTGGATCTCACAGGGAATTGATTCTCTCCACCACAAAGGAGACAAAGCAAGTGGAGCGCGTGTTGCCTTCTAGTCATCTTAAATCTCTGACTGACATGCTCTGCAAGTTATTACTGATAATGGTCATGCTCACTTTTTTCTACATTATGTCACTTTTTTGCATCTGAAGAGCCTTACAGTTTTTGCCAATGTCAGGTCTCTTTTTTTCTATATGATTAAAGGAAATGTCACACAAGATATAAAAACGTCCTTGTTTTTGTGAAGCGGTTGTTATCGACTGCAGTCTGCTAATCACGGAAAAATAAAAAGGATTTGAGGAAAAAGTTCTCAGAAGATAATGTGGCTTCACATTAATCACACAGTTTCAGTATTGTTCTCTGTTCCAGAGGCTGGCTGCACTAACCAAAAGGCAGAACAGAAAAAGAAGACTTAGAGGATGACAGTGACCAATGAGCACCAATGCACCCCAGGCTGAACCCTGAGGCCATTTAATCTGGTCTTGCTTACTTTCTTATCCCCCCAAAGTGTATAGGCTCAGCATTCACTAAGAGATCTTCTAAAACAGATCAGAAAGCCCATGTTTTACATAAACTCTAACTTTCCAATAGTTATCGGAAAAAGTGGCAGATAGATGATTGTTAAAAGAAGACAGAGGAAGCTGGATTCAGGAATCATTTTCTTGGGTTTTGAGGGAGCAAGAATTTACGTTGAATGTAAAACCAGGAAAAATGAGGAGCTCGAATGTGAAAACGCCTTCCGCTATGACTGGAATAGTAATATACAAAATATATCACTTTTTCAAAAACAAGTTACAAAGTGCTTTACACACATGAAAAAACAACAATTAAAGGATAAAACAAAAATGGAATTGATAATGACAAGCAAGGTATGAATTATTAAAACTCAGTGAAAACAGAACAATAATTAATTGTGTTAGGGTTTTTGAACTGATGTTTTGATAAAGTTTTGCTATAAATGCAGCCCCCATTTGCTTCTATTCTTCAAGACTTTTCTCTTCATTTTCCGTTCACATACAAACATGTTTTATTTCACAAAAGAATGGTTGTCTGAGGACTTTACAGGGAGTAAAGATTCATTTTCATTCATACATTCTGATCAGGACACTTTAAAAGCAGGAAAATCAATTGGGGGCACGCTTTGCATGGCGGTAAACGACAAAATTGGCATCCAACATTTGAGACGGACTGGCCGCAGCAATATCAAATTATGCCTGTGTCGTTCCGTCCTTACTATCTACCTGCGAGTTTACACAATTGACTGATTCTTGCCTCTGACCCTGTCCCTGACAAAGCACTCGCAGCTGAACACATTGCAAATGGCTACAATAACGCCCTCTTTCTGCTTGGGGATTTCAACACCTGCATTGTCATTACATTACTCCCACAACTGGAGCAGTATGTAACATCTCCAAGGCAACTGGACAGAACACAGGACTTGTGTTTTGGAAATATATCTGGCTTTTATGCTCTATGCATGCAGGTTTTCAACACTAGTGCGTCTTCTTTCCCTACTTGCTTCATCCAAAGCAAGGGACAGTCCAAATACTCTACCTTGTGCTGACATGGATATTCTGTATCAAAGCTACTAGACGCAACCAAAGCGACTCAGCTTAAAGAAAATCTGCGCCACCAAAGCAAGTGAACAGATTTAATTCCAGCAATACTGTTTTAAATACAGGGGTTCAACTGGGCTGTGTCTTGTCATACGTCTTCTTTTGCATACACACAAAGGAAATCAGCTGCACTGGCATTGGACTGTCACCTTTTAAATATGCTGGGGAAATGGCCTTGGAGGACTACTGCTTCCTGTTCACATTCAGGCAGTATTTGGACACCTTGAGTCGTCTAGTTCCAGTATAGTTCTCTGGAACTGATGATCAGTAAGTAAGTAAGGGGCTGAAAGGTTTTAATGCCAGACAGGACATTTGAAAAGCAGTATACTGGTCACTCAGTCCTCACATACAACATTGCATCCTGGTACAACTTCCTCAAAAAGAAAAGCATGAAAAAACATGAATCATCCAGCATGCAACTAAAATAACCGGCACCCCTCAAACCCAACTCTCAGACCTTGACAGGCATGCAGTTAAAAGAAAGGCAGACTTCACCACAAGGACCCTTTTCACACCCCCTTCCTCACTCCTTTCAGCTCTTCACATCAGGAAGCCGCTTCACAGCACTCCTGGTCAAAAAGAGGACTAAAAAAAGCTCATTCATTCCCACTGCTATATGCATTTTAGACAAGGCCACATAGACTGCCACTGCTTTTTAATTCCATTTTGCACACCTGCTCTTATTTATTTATGGAATGCTTTGTTTTTATGTAATTTTGCGTGAGTCTTGTATGGGTATGTTTTTATAGTAGTTTCTGAGCCCCTAACCTAAGACAAGTTCCTATCACTTTGAGATAGACAATTACGTTTTCTGAATCGAATTGAGTTCGTGCTTAATACTGAATTGAATGCTAGCCGGGTGCAGGTTGTTTAAAAGCAAAGGTCAGGGAGAGTTTGAGAAGGAGGGATGATTGCATTCCTAACAGCTTGAAACTTTATTAGAGAAAAATGATAAAAAAAACACATTTATCAAATAAAGGCTCAATAGAAAGAAAGGGAGGGTTTGTAGTGTGGATGATAATATAGAAGAGGCAACCTCAGTCATATTTATGTTTGGCTATAAGAACCGCAAATTAATTACTTTTTAACTTTAACTTCCAAGTTAAAATCTCCTTTGAAGATGAACAGACAGTTTTGTTTTCTCTCACAAATCCTGAAATGGAAAGTGAAGCGAGGGCTGAGTCGGCATCTAAGGCCTTTATAAGCCTAAGAAATATATTTTCAAAAATATTCACACAAGTGAATATAAAATAAATTTGAAATAGTGTAGGTGTTCAATAAGAAGCAGAGCTGGAGGACAGAAGAGGCCAAGGCTTGACAAAACGTACCTGGTGAGGATGAATTGAAAAAATGAAGAGCGAGTGACTTGTGCATTAAAGCACATGCGACTGGAAAATTTGATATTAAACAAAATGTGTTTAAGTTCATGTCCAGAAACCCCAACTTCTCTGCAAAGCACATTATTCAGCAAACAACCATAAGATAAAACCTAGTCCAGAATGCACGTCGCTTCAGTTGCAGCCCGAACAAGATTAAAATAATCTATCACTCTTTAAATCTCTGAAGCCAGGGGATTCTCAGTGTAACATACACGTGTACAAAATGGCAGAGTAAGAGTTGCAAGAGTAGAGACCAGCACCATAAATACTTTCAGCCGCTCTGACTTCTAATTAGTAGACTCTGCCATAAGAATGTGAGAAGAGTTCAAGGATCGGGGTCACAGGAAGGCCTTAGCCTTTTGAACAATGAATGTGCTGACAAAAATCAATGGTGAGGCTGTTATTTCTCAATACTACAGCATTATTACCTCGAAACTATCCTCAGGCTAAACAACACAGCACTCCTACTATATGTATATTGATGTATACTACAACGTTTACTATGGTGGTGTTAACTCAAACAGGCTGCAGCAGAACAAAGCACAACTGCTGTTTTTTCCTGGATGAGCCAGAAGGATGTTGAACATTTGAGATGTTTTTATGGCAGAGCTTATTTTTATAAATCATCATCTGTTCCAACATGAAGGTCATACGATATGGTGAAAATGTAATACTCTCATGCCAGACCTTTATTTCAGCAATTTAAATATACGTTATTGTGCTCATTGAAAGCTAATTCCCCAGCTGAAAAAATAACTAAACAAGTCTCATAATCATGCAGACAATATCTTCCTGTGCCAGGGCTGAAAAATAGGAACTTGGACGCAGCTGTACAGGGAGTTGAAACTAAACTAACTAAAGAGGAATATAAACTCCTAAAATTAGCAATTTTTTTTCCAAGACATATGACAGACATTAAACTTGCTGTAATCAGTAAGTTTATATTGACAATGGATCTCGTGACTATTTCTTGTAGGAATGAACACACAGACAATTCTCAACTGACTAAAGCGGACGTTGTCTATTAGCGTCTGTTGTTTTGTTCTGCAAAGCATGCAGTAGTCCAGCAAAAAAATAAAAATAATAAAGCGAGTAGCTGGTTAACATTGTGGCACATTTTGCAGCTAAATTACCACATATATCCCTCAGGAATTGTAGGAGACCAAATCAGAGACAAAAAAACAACAACACTCTAAACGAATGCTAACGTGGCTCTAATTCTGCTGGATGTGTAGAAAGGCAACTTTTACTAACACATTTGCCATATCAACCCAAAGGGTTATAATATGTCAGTGTTGTGTTGGCAACTTGTTGGTTCTGCCCCTATGAGACCAGAAAATTAATTATGGCAGGTTTAAGTTAACAATCTTTGCAAATCCTACCCCCGCTTCTGTGTTGTTCTGTGACTGAAGATGATGTCAACAGGACTGGCTGACATGAACATGATATCTGAATAATTCAACATGATTATCTAAAAAATACAGTTAGCTAAAGATTGGCTCTATAGCTAACCTAAAAGCTTGTGTTCTTATTGGCTAAAAGCAGGATATGTTTATGAAACATAAGTATTCCTGCTTTTTCTCTGGCACAATTACTGCAAAAGATGTTCTGCTCTTTGCTGTTACCCGGTTTGCTGTCGCTATTAATGCAACTTCATGGGAACCATTTTACCATGAACCAGTGACTCAGAGAAATTCTCCAGGGACAGTAGAAGAATAATTACCACTTCTATTCCTGGGTGAATGGTAAAGAGGTTGTTCGGGAATCCTCGAGTGGCCCGCCAGTGCTGAGAGCCAACACGCTCCGGCTTTAAATGTGATAAGGCAGCAATTGATTTGCATGATCCACTTATGATGTTGCAACTCACTGTGTTCTAAAGCTCAAGTCACTTTGGGACTGAAATGAATGAACTTTTTTTTCTTACGCCGGATAAATCAATCAACCCTTGAAATAATATTATGCTTCATTAAATCAGTTATACATCGATGGTAACAAGTACTTTATGACATGTATCTGAAGACTAAAGATAACCCTGACCCTGTATATAAGAGCCATACATGTTGAATTGTTCACTTCTTTGCGGCGTCTTTTCAGAGGCTTGGCTCCATTAATAGAGCATTTAAATCACACTGATTAGAAGGATGGATATTAGTTCCAAGGCTGTCTTTGTGGTGATTGTCCCAGACAGTTGTCCTGTTTGAATAATTAATTAAATCAAAGTTTCCTCACTGGCGCTGGGAACAGCACATGCATTAACCACAGATTGGCTTTCTCCTTGGGGAAGGGCCATTAGTCAAGAATATGATTTGATCACTTCTGTCAATGGCGGCGTAGTGAACGAGCCCATTGCATCACTGAGGGGGGCATTAGCCACGATCACATCCCCTTTATAGGGAGCTTTTAAGTTTACTTTGAAGAATAGCAGCTCTTGTAGCGATGCATTTTTGGCTGATGTTTTTCGTCTGTAAAGTTCAGTGTAATGCTGTATGAACATTGACTTAAAAGGCCCTGCAGGACATGAGCACATACTTGTATTCCATTTAAGCCTCAGCCATAAAAGCAACCTTGTAAGATTTTCAGTATAATTCAGCCAGAAGTCTAAAGAAATGTTGGATTGAGAAACCTCTAATCTGTCTGTCCTCTGTTTGGTTTGTTGTTCTGGTACCCTGTATTTTTTTTTTTTTTCAGGTTGGAAGCTTCATTCTGGTTTCTAAAGCCTGTCTGGAAATGAAAACTCAGAGTGCAGCACAAAGTGAGGGGTTCAAAAAATGCAGAGACCTCACAGCATTCAGAGCTGAATGGTTTGAAAAGCCAGTGTCCTTTTAAAAAAAAATGCATCATTGTTGGTCAAAGAAGTTCTGGATAAATGGAATACTAGCAGTTTGGTTTTGATCCAGCATGTGAATCTTTGATCTTTGACCTCTCCAGCATAAGCATGTTAGTAGCAGTCAGATTTATTATTAGTTTACTGCTCGCTGTTCTGTCTTCCTGGTGTTTTAAGATGAAAAACTGTTTTTGTTGCAAGCATGACATTATTTTACCAACTCTTATTGTTCTTGGACTGACGGTGTGCCAATACAATTAGCTATCGATGCTCTCCAAAGTTTACAGTGAAGATTAGTCAAGATGTTTTTTTTAGAATTTTTGAGTCATTGTTAAACTATAAAAGATCTATAATAGTTTTTGCAAATATTGTCTGAAAAATGATTGAATAGTTTTAGTGATTATCAGTATTTTAGTTTGAAATGTCCACCCCTAGATTACAGTTAGAATTAGTAACACTTATTTGCTAGATGAATTGTGATGTAGAATTTGAATATCAAACTAGAGAGAACAGCGTGTGTGCTTAGCTTAAAGACTGGGAGCAGAGGGGAAAAAGCTACTCTGTCTCTGTTTAAAGAGAACAAAATGTCTATCATGTCCAAAAATAATCCCGGTTTCCCCTGTAGTCAAGCACAGAGACCATGAGTTCACTCACTCGTGAATTCCCTGCATGTGTACAAGCTGCCGTCACTCACATGTCACATCGCTGCTCAGGATGCCGAGGTTGACCTTCTCATCAGGACAGGGTTGCACAATGAAGGACGAGAAACTGGCGTGCCATTAACACGGTCGGGCTGTACGAGCTCCATATCAATGGAGGGGCGATATGGTTTTATGATGGAGCCCCAGGTGATTTACTGCTGCCATAAATGTGCTTTACGTAATATTGCAGAGCTGATAGGGATTTAACAGCAGCATGTATTCCAAATGAATTGTCTATCAAAAAAAAATCACTTGACCCTGTCAGGGTTTGAACTGTGATAAAGACGGGGCCGGTGTGAATAGGTGATGAGAGGCATCCATCAAAGTATCTATAAAGCTCTGTTAGAGAGAGGGAATTTGTTAAATAATGCATACTCTTCCTTGTTGGACTGATACAATGTCGCTATCACTACTTATTTTGGTAATTTTTCAAAGATAATATGCTACAAATAGTAAGAAGTTCCAATTATTTTCTTTCTTTCTTTCTCACTCTTTCGCTCATGCATATAACTGTGACAGCAACAAAAAAATCAACATTGTAAAAGGCTGTAAAAACTAATGATGTATGCCTTTAGATATAGGAATACAGATGAACTTTTTGCACCTTTTGCCACTAAACTTTATTGTCTAAGCCTCATACACCTTGCAGCTTTGAAGCCCCAAAACTTTATGAAGTGCGGTGCGATGCAGTCTGACCTCAGCTGAACTCGTGGCAGTTGGCCATCAAAGCGCCGCCCCATGCTCTTCTCCTCTTTCATCTCTCACCTATCTCTCCTGCAAACCCAGTCGGAGATTATCACCACATGCAAGGAGCACCGCAACATAAACCAGCACAGCAGGAAAAATGAAGTTTGAGTACGGGAGTGGAGGCTGATAATCTACTGCTACCTGATACATTTATATTAGCGTTGCAAATGCATTAACGGGGATATGATAATAACAGTCAGGACAGCTTCCCTGGTCCTGAGGAGCCTCCTTCCTTCCTCTCTCCTCCTATCTGTAGCACGGCATGTAACCAGCCTCCCGCTGCAGGACCTGCACACGTGGAGGAAGGAGATTCGGAGGCGGTCGGGGGACGGTGGTTTTTTTCCCCTCAATGAGAACATGACTAAGAATAATAGCGCTCAGTGATGCGTTGCGGCTGTCTGCACTGTTGTGCACAACAACATTGATTAGATTACTTCCCTGACTAATGGCCACTTCCCCTCCCTTAGAGGAGAAAGTGAATCTCTATCTGATAGTCACTCTTCCATTCAACCCTGGCTCTTTCCACCACTTCTTTATCTACAGTGCATCCATCTTGGCTGGCTCAGGAATGCAGGAATCATTAAAACTTTATTTGACAGCCATGGGTTGTTTTTGGTCACAAAATCAGCGAAATATGGGAAACAAGAAGAAACAGTGTCCACGTACCTGTAGTCCAGGAGTAAGGATCCATGTTATCTTTACAGCTGAAGGCTGGGTGTTAATATGGTGTAATATTGCCTTCCCATAATGGTTTTAAATGCTCACATGAGATCAGTATTCCTTGCAGAGTCTGAAGAGTCTCAATCTCTTTGCACTCTCACCTTTATTCTTCATTCTCGAGTTTCCCTTTGCCCCGCCATGACCCTAACCATATTCCCATGAGCAGCTTCCAACATGTCTAGCCTTACTCAAAACCTACAACTACTGAATATTAAGCATGTACTGCTCAAACAAACCTTGAAAATATGAAGTAACACCGACCAAGTCAATTTCATAGTGAATCCTCTGGGGTCCATTGAAGTCCAAGATTGCATACAATACTGAAATATTAAAGAAATTACATATATATATATATATATTATTTTAGAAATATTGAACTGACTGAGCGTCTGACACCGTCATCCGTAAAGCCAAGCCACTAGCGTAGCTACAAAATGTTGAACATCTTTGAATCCATGTTATTTGTGTGAGTCAACAACATTTGGTAATTACAAGGGCTTGTGAATCCGAATCGTTACACACATAAAGCATACGTGTACACAGTCAGGACATTTGGCCCCGAAGGCAGCAATTTGTCCCCCCTTGACAGATTACTTCCTATTTGTCTATTCTGTTCTGTAATCCCAGTCGTCGCTCTCTCCCGGCTCTCATGGACAAACAAGCATTACAGTGTGCAGTGCAACAGATGGATGCTTCTCTGCAAAGCGACGCCGTTTTAATCAGAAAACGAGTTGACATGATCAATGAGTCGTGATGGCAGGATGCGTCCAAAAACAAGGAATCATTGATCAAAATTTTGATCAGTTGCTGCCAGTCCGCTGCCAGGTTTTACGGTTTGGTTTGGATTTGAAACACTCGCCCTCGCAATCATTGCTTGTTATGGTCGTCTAGGGTTCTAATTTTCACCCCATTATGAATGAGCTGGTTGTTTGATGAGAGACATCTGTCTCGGTTCCAATGTATTATCACCAGCAGCCGGTCGGTAGAGTGGACACACAGTGCCGGTTTGGCAGGAACTACACAGGAAGATGCCCTTCCAAAAAGGAAACCATATACTGTATGGGAGTCTATCTGACCACCATCTGCCATAGCCTAGAATAGCTGGTTGTGTGTGTGTGTGTGTGTGTGTGTGTGTGTGTGTGTGTGTGTGTGTGTGTGTGTGTGTGTGTGTGTGTGTGTGTGTGTGTGTGTGTGTGTGTCTGTATGTGTGTGTACATTTCTGTGTAAATGTTTGGTGTCTCCATCTGATGTTTGCTCAGTTAATCAATAGCGGTGATGCTGTACTCAGATGACATATAGTCCAGGCATCCCTATCGCCTCCTCCTAATCAGATTAGCACTGAATACCGTCTATGTACACAGCAGCCTCCTGGCCAGGATTTGGAGCTCTGAGATGCTGCCAGTCGCACCACAGAAGAAGAAGCAAGACCAACACTCTCTGTAAACTGCAAGTCTATTGGCAGCTTTGTCAAAATAACAACAGATTTTTGGTGATAAGAAAGCAATTACACTACCTTTTACACATTCAATTCAAGCCTGTAGAATACAGGTGCATTATATCTCGCAGGAATTTAATCTTGACTCAAGAAAAAGCATAAAAGAGCAGCAGAGATTATATCCGAACTAGCCAACAGCTGAATGCAAAACATTAGCTTCAATCATGAAAAAAACATTTCCTGGATGATTTCTATCAGCGAGAGCCAATTTCTGCACAAGGTAGCATCAGCATGGAGCATTATTTCCAATTGGTAAGAGAAAACACTTGAGCTCCTCTACGTTTGGAATTGTTTCACATTTCTATTCCTGCCTCCTCATCCATGTAATACCATTTTCTCATAATCAGTTGAGGATTTAATTTCACAGAAAGGATTCAAAACAAATGGATCCGACAGCAGTTTGCCTTTCACCATATTCATCCATCTCCTTCTTGTTGAAAATCATTCTGCGAGGCCTCCCTGCTCTCCGTAAATCCATTTAATTTACTGAAATGGTTCCTCAGTACCTTTTTTTTGGTGCCTTACCTTGTATTCCTGACAGTCAGTCTCTGTTCATTCTGAGAGGAAACAATATCAAATCAATCAAAGTTCTGCTGGCCTCAGCCTCTTCACCTCGCTGCGATTTTTAGCTGTCGTCGTTCCTCTGATTGGCCGGGATCTCCTCAAACAGCCGTGGAGTGGAAACAGATCCTGTTGACAGGGAGACAAGGAGTAAAAACAGGCGAGTGTTGAATCAAATGCAAAAAGGATGGGAGCCCCACACAATCACCAAGTCATTACAATGACTTGTCATCTCTCTCGAAGAAGAAGTGGAAACATAGTCTGTTTTTCTTTTGTCAAGGGCTCTCAGAAATCCCATTGACCCTTGCCTCTACGTGTGAGATGATTTTTATGTCTTTAGACTAGCGTATGGGCGTACTGTAGCACCGCAAGTTAATCATTATTCAGGTGAATTACAGCTGCAGAACGAATGCATATACTTATGTGTTTAAATGTAATAAACTGGACATTTGGGTTTATTATATAAATGTGAAATTGTGTATGTTGAAAGATGTATGTATCTAATAAGACTTTTCTGTTTTTATAGAATCTCATATTCCTCTCCGCCACCAAATGAAAATAAAAGAGGCGCTGAATTACATGACTGAGTTACATTTTCCCAGAAAGTTAATTTATCCACAGATAACTGCCCCTTTCTCACTTCTAATCACACATCAAGAGTTGGCAATGACTTTTCTCACTCTTCCACATTAATTATGGATTCTCTGGTAATTTTCATTAATTACAGAAATGCCTGCAGTTAATCTTCATTATTCTCTTTGGGTATCTGGGTTATTTTTCTGAATTCAAAGGTCGAGACACTTGTGCATGTTGATAAGAAATCGTCACAGAGGTGGCTCCAACACTGTGAGCTTGAATAGGAAACAGCTTTTTGGAGAAGGTAAAAAAAAACGTGCCCTTTGGTAATTAAGATTTGGTATTAATTTGACCTCTCTGCATAAATGTCTCTCTGTATAAGTGTGTGTGAGTGAGCTGATTCATAAGAGTGTATGCTAATATTTCACTATGGTTCATTCTCATTCGTTTTATAGCATTTTGCACTTTTAAATGTGTTTCCAGAGATTTTAACAGTTTTAAATACTGTAAGTTCTATACTTTGAGGTTTCCTGGGCCTTTATTTATCAAGTGTCCTTGATTCAGGAATCTCGTTCTAATTAAACTGCTCACTATAAACACTCCTATCTCAGGACTGTAGTTTTCCTGCATAAATTACAAGGAATTATTTTTAAAACCAATACATGCTTAGGCTTTAACATCCCCAAGGGGGAATCAAAGAATCCATATTGAGGGCAGTTTACAGTTGCATTTTCTCATATGAGTATTGCACCTTAAAACCAGTTTTGCCATTGGTGAATAAGCTATCAGGGTGATTATGCGAAAAATCCTGCCAAGTAATAGATAAACAGCTTGAATCTCATAATGATATTCATCCCTAAATACGATAAATACAAATTAAAACAGCTTTAGATTGTTGACTCAGCTGCATGACACTGCGTATCCCAGTCAGCTCTATCCAAACCAGTTATTTTATAATGACTATAACAGGGCCTTGCATACATAATGTGGCAAACTTGTGACATAATAATGCATGTAATGGGGAATACAGCATAACTATATGAAGATTTTAAACAATTAATTGATTAATTAACAAATAATAGATTGCGGCCAATTGTACATCACTTGCAACCGTTCTCTGCCCCATCTAAAGGTCCAATCAAAAAATAATTGCACTAAAGATTTTACAGTGAAACGATACCTGCAATTGATCCTTCTTATGCCCAGACACATCTTGAAAAACAATTGTATTTGTATGATTACGCTTGTAGCATCACAACGTTTTAATATGAATATATATATATTTTTAAACAATACCTAGCTCTACTGAAGAGACTAATTATTTTAACTGCATGTGGCTATTAGTGCAGATCTTTGTAAATGGGACTGTTTTTGCGATGAGGCTCATTTGCATAAAAAGGTTGTATATTACGTAATTTAAAGCAAATACCACAGAAGCTCACTGATGCTATTTGCTTGGCAGCCCTGCTAGATGTTCATTTTGTTTCCTTCTTTGTGCCTATTTGCATTTCTTTTGCAGCTGCAACAGCGTGAGTAGTTTAAAAAAGCATTAGTCTTCCCTTTATCTGATCAGAGTTTGATTGATTACTGCCAAACTGTCAGCTATGATAGACCGAAATCATCACTATCAGCAGACACAGCAGTTATTCTCTGAGATAAAATGTTTTATCTCTAGGCCTTTAAGTATGAACAGAAATCCAGTTAGGACCGATAAACAAAGCTCTTTCTTTTCTTTTTGATGTAAATCACACTGACCTTTTATAGAAACCTGGTTAAAACACCTAATTCAAATACAGGTCTATACAGATTAAATACTGTGTTTAACGACTCCAGTTTCCAGATGCAAACATTTGCATAAAGAACAAAAATGGCTCCCGTCAATAAGCAGGAGCCGTACAATGGCACACTCTGGCATCTCACACCCTATTGTTCTCCTGCACTAATCTGGGGCTCGGTCTACGGCTGCGGATTAATTCCACTTTTCTTCTAATTAGCATATTTGATTATGCAAAGGAATTCTCTTGACTTTGCCCGGCTTCCTGAGAGCCTTTATTAATTTCCCACTGACGAGGAATACTCCGATTTCAATTAAATGATAAATGGTTAAGTGTTGCATATGGAAATCACAGTCAGTCTTGTTTAGATGCAAGTTGTTGTTTTTTCTTCTATAATGAATAGCTCTGAATTAGTATGAAAGGGCACATCCACCACGGTCGAGGATTTGGCACTCTCCAATGCCTGGTGATTGCTGCTTTACATAAATCATGTAGTCCTTCAAACTAAGTTGAGACGAAACAATATTCTCCTCTAAATGATTTCCCCTGTAAACAAACTTTTACTCCCAATTTGTGGATCCGCAGCCCGAGTATTTGTTTTTGTGTCGGCCTAATTCAGGGCTTATTATTTATTATTATTATTTTAAAAGCCCTAATGTCTCTGTACTTTTGTATTTTGTGTTGGGAAGTCTGTTTTTTTTTTATTGGTTCACAAGGTGGAGGAGTTGATAAAGTTGAGGAAGCAGTTAGATAAACTTTGTTTTTGATAAACTAAAGCTAACTTAAGCAAAAGACATAATGAAATCAATCTTTTTAAGATCCTCCCGCGCTCTCTTGGGGTCGCTGATGTGTGTTAATGTTCAATCGAAGGTTAATGGCGTCCAGTGAACCTGAGGCAGATTAAAGGAGAAGATACGTCTCTGCTTGGACGTTGAAAGAAAAAATCAATTAAAGACACAATTTTCTTTAACTCGTGTGAAAAAAATAGCTGGCTTTTGGTATTAAAAAGGAGGAGGTACCACTGCAAGAATGCCCTCAATTGAAGGAAATATCGAAATACTAGCCAAAGTCTTTGGCTATTAAACCGCTACATTCTTAGTTAGAAGAATAGATACGCCTCAGTGAGTTTCAGTTTTATAAGCTGCAACGCTGCTCAGAGCACTCAAATCTCTATCTTCATCACATTTAGGGTTGAAAAAATAAAAGACTATAATCATGTCATCTACAGCGTGGCAGGGACCAGCGCAACATGGATTTAGTCTTTTATAAAACAACACGATTTCAATTGCATTTGTTTGTGTGTGGTTCAGCCAGAGGTTTCAGTAATCCCCCGGTAGGCCAGAGACTCTGATCTTCTATTACACATTGTATCGAACAGCCTGTGGGGAGGAAATACACTAGCTCGTTCTTTCCCCACCCCCCCCCCTTTCTGACAGCCTTTTGTGCTTTGAACACATCTTTGTGTTTTATTGGGGGAAAAGAGCACAATGCAGAACTGTCTGGCGTTGTGTAATAAATGTTCTCCATTGTTTCATTAATCAGCGGCGTGTAATCTCTTATTCAAGGCCGGCGAGTTACAAATGAGAGGACGGCTGTAGGCAATAGCAAGAGAAAACACAAGATGCAAAGATAAGAGCCTACAGGTGAACAGCAGCAGGATAAATGATACTTAGAGGTGGAGTTTGTGATTCTGGAGGAATACTGTTGATATTTAAACTCAACACCCAAATAAATGCTCCCCTACAATCTGTCCTCCTTCAGGACTTTAACCACACAGCCCTTAGGTAATTGCAATGATCACAACTGAGAAAAAACACTTAAAGACTTCACCACAATGGACATTATATATTGTTCTGGATAGGGATGTGCTTGATTAGTCGATCAAAAGTTGCTATCTACGCTAGTCAGCATCAGAAATAATAGTAAATTCAAATGATTATTATTTTAATTCACACATTTAGAATGACATATTGACAAATGCTGTCTCAGCTGTTGCTATGGAGAGCCGCCATCCGTACAATGTTTAACCTTATAGATTAAATTGTATTTAGTTTTTTGACTGATTGTTAACTTACTTTTAGACTAAGTTAAACTTCCATTTAAACGTCAGCAAAATTGGTTGTTAGAAAAGTCCTTAATCCCCGGAGCTTTCAGCCATATCACATGATCTTCATCATTACATTACAGTCAGTCATCAGGTGTGAACTTTATTTATAATATGACATTTAGGCCGCTTAATGTGTTTTGGAAATGACAAGTTGCAGTTGACTATAAATGGGATAAGACTGATTTAAAGTTGCAATACTTAAGAATACAGTCCTGGTGTAACACCTGTGGTTACCGTGGTAACAGCAAGTAACAGGTTGAGAGTGTACTACAGTTCCTAGATTTCTTTAGCAGCTACTTTGTCAGAAAAAAACAGCAGAAAAGCAGCTGGTTAGTCTGTTTACAGCACAGACAAACATAGTCCTGGTATTTAAAAAAAAGTCAACTGTGTTAACGCAACTGTGATTGCTTAACATTAAAAGCCCCCCTCCCACCCGTTTTCGGTCAGTTTGACTCTTTTAATGTGAAGCAGCAGCAGTAGGAAACGTTCAGTTTGCAGTTAATTGAGCTTTGACACAGCTGTAGGAACAGCTAACCGTAAGGCTGAGATCAGTGAGGTCAAATTAAAAACATCAATGCTGGACTACATGCATCGTTTCTCTTGTGCGTAGGTCAGCATTTTTCATCCTGATTATGGACGACTCCACCACTAACAATCAAAGTACTGCAGCTAAAGAGAGTTAATTACAAAAAGTACATAAATGGATGGTGGAAAAAAAGCTCACCCATAAATGGCATAAAAAATGTGGGTTTCATTTTGTGATAATAAACAGGGTTATAACTTTAATGGTGAGCTCATATGACCTTTACCAATCAGGCATAAATTCATGTTTCTCTCTCTCTACCTGATAAGCCATCATTTTTAATTTCTATAAACGATGCCTCCCTGCGTCCTTCCCTGCCCTAACATGCTGTGTAATTACGAAACACTGTGCATCAATTTAAGGAAACTACATGCTCTCAAAATGTCATCACACTGGGTCTCTAACCCATAAAATGAAAGTATCACCAGTTTTGAAAATGGGTTGGGTAGCAACGGAGTACCATGTTGAAAATAAAACACCACAGGGGACAGAGTTTTGAAAGCGAACCACTTAAGTTTCTCCACTATTATAATGACTAAGACTACAGTTTCTATTTAAAATGGATTGTTGTCTAAGGAACATTATGTTTCTAGATTGAAAACAGCAGCAGCCCAAGCATATTAATGTTTGTAAGAATTTCAAATAATGTAATTGTAAAAAGTTAATTGCAGATGAATATAATTGAGTTTTGGCTTGTGTGTGTTTTCTTCCAATTGTGTACATCTACAATAAAGTGATTATAACAGAAAAGGACAGAATACAAAGAAGAGACAACATTGCAGTCTGGGCCGTAGTAATAAAGCTGTAGAGACTAAATAGGATTTGATGGTGAAGGTGACTGGGAGAGAGCACTCTCTGAGCATTTTACAAACCATGAGTGTGCATTACAAGTGCAGAACTAAAGGCTTTTATGTAAAACAAGCTCATTTAGGCATAAAACCTGAAACATCTTGTGCATCCACAAAATCTCTCCTCCGTTCTCACAGTTCTCTTAACGGAGCACGTCTAGACTGAAGACGGAGATGATGTTTAAAAAAACTATGAATATAGTTACTGTGGCAGTTGTGGGCAGAGGAGGATGACATTATGTTGGCTAGTGCCATTAAATACATTCAATTACTGTGAATGCATTTTTTACTCTGCAGGATGACATTTGAATGAAATGGATGGGATATGTTTTAGCATTAATCAAATTGTAGAATTCATCAATATCTCTTTTCTCTCTCGCAAACAACCAAACAAATCAGTTTGAATGTCGTTAATTTATTTAATTTAGCCTTATTTTGTCAAAAAAGAGTTTTCATGCATTTGAAGCTTGCTAATCCTTTTCCTTCATTACAGATTTATTATTGTTTTATCAGCTTGATACCTTATGACTTTTACCAATTGTATGTAAAAAAAATGCTTCGAAACATAATTTTCAATTTTGATCTTAGAGGCTCCAGTTGTAAACACAGGGTTAAACAGGTATGTATTAGTTTCATGTTATTGGTGTTGACGGTACTTTTTACATGGCATGAGTACATATTTCCATATTTCGTCACTTTTACCAAATGTGCACTCCCAGAAAAAGGGCAGGGTGGCAATTTACTTTTTCCTTACACAGGGTTTTATAAAAGTAAAAATATGATAAACATTAAGTTGTAACATGCGTTTGGTTTCATTTTAATGAACCTGAGACCAAGGCTTGACCGAGGCTGGAAGATGAGGTGTAAAATAAACCATTTTATACTCTAAAGTCTCATTTTGCTTTTTTTTATTATACATTTCACTGATTGAATGTGTAATATGCATCTTTTTTTTATATACAAAAACAGTACAATTGCCTTTAATCGCACCAAAATGTTGTCTGCATCCAAGCAGATGACAACTCCTGGAGGGAAAAAGACTCTTTGGTATTGATAATGTTCCACAGCTTACAGATATTGGAAAACGAGCGGTGGCCTCCCATTAACCCCGTCTGGTCACAGGAAACAACCTGAGGGAGGACATGTGTGAACTGCAGACTAAAAACTTTAGCTATATGATCTGTATTTTTGGAGTTTGTGAGCTACATCCAGAGCAAAATTGATTAAATGGATGTGTGTAGAATGGAAGTAGTGAAAGTTTTCCAAAAACTCACAAAAGAACTTTATTATTCAAATTAAAACTTGCTGCAGTATTTTCAAAGTTCTGTACACTGAATTAACTCTGCAGATGCCTTTGGGTAATTGTTAGAAGCTCAAGGCTATCTAGAAAAAAAAAATCCTATTTTACTGTTCAGAACAGAGTGGAGTAATATGACTCAAAAACCTTATTGATTTCTCAGAGCGTACACTGCACTGTAGGAGCAACGAGCACTGCAGTGACAAAAACTTGACTACATAATAGTTGTGTTCAAGTGCTGAGATTCATAGAAGAGAAGCAAAATGAATGGGTGTCCTGATCAGACACCCATTAATGAGAATGAGAAGTAAGATGTACTCACAATAAGTGCAGGTTGACTTAATGAAACTTAGGATTTGTTACAAAATATTGATCTGATTTTGGTTAGTTTTTTATAATTTTTTCTGTTTAAATGCAGCTTTATGTTGGTATATTTGCAGCATTTATATTTGACTTGATCTGTTGATGGGATCAAGGTCTGTATGATCTTTGCCCTGAGGCAAGGAGCACCTGTTTTACAATGTTTTAGAAAATCTCAAAATTAAACAGAAACCATTTTTGGATTGCTGATGGCTCAATAAAACGGAAGTGGTTTCATCATGCGCTATTTAGTCTTAGGTGAACTGAGGCTGATTTATTTCTTTAATCTTCACGTTTCTATCTCGGGATTTACTGGATTACAGGAGTGAACCAACATGAACAGAGAAGCGGTACCATCTTTAACAATAAAGATCTCAAGTTATTTATGTCTGCGGAGGCTGGGAAGAAACCGGAGAACTCGGAGCGACGTGGAAAATATGTGATCTCGGCACAGAAAGCACCGTGGACTGGAAGCACTAGTCCTTCGTGATGCGAGGTGACAGCCCAACCACTTAGCCACTGTGATGCCCAAATAGATCTGGGTTACACGGCCTGATGTCTTTCACTTTATCCTCTGTGGGTTCATTTATCATTCTCTTAATATCTGTATTCGACTGCGATAAATTGTTACCCTGGTTTATGATACATGGAGTGACACAACTTTTGTCTAGCTCAGATGTTATTGGAAATGTTGATATTATCAAATTGGATTAGCTCCAATATCTTTAGCCCCAAACCCTTCGACGGAACAAAACATGATCATTTATTTGTCTGTACAAACAGTTACAATGAAAAACGGTGAGAATGTGAGAAATCGCTTCGACACTGTAGGGTGACTTGTACATATATTCTGTATAGCCTGAGAGAAAACTCAAGCTGGATCATTTTTCATAAGACTGGACCGTCATGAAAAGTTGCAACACTGATGTTATAAAGCTCAGAAGTAATAATAAGGCAAAATAAGAGGAGGCAGACAGAACAGACTGCAGGCGAACAGCTTGAGAATGAAAGGAAATTATGCTGAGGGAGAGAAGAAAGAAGATGTGATAAAAAAAAGAAGAGGGGGTAGAAAGAAAGGACTACTGAAGCGGTAGGCGATCCTGACAAGTACGAATCCTGCCTGATCACAAGAGTTGCTCTCAGATCAGATGCTGAAGTCAGCGCATTTGAAGCAGCAGTAGCCACCATGGGAATAAATTTCTCCAAACCGAGGGGAAGACGTAGGAATAGAGAAAAGACGCAGAGATGTGGAGATGGAGAGAGGGAGAGAGAGAGAGAGAGATGACAGAAAGCAAAGTTTTTCAAGGCCTGCTGGTACTTCGGTCCACTGCGGGAATGAATCTAAAGGATTACTGAAGATAGAAGGACACAAAAGAGAAAATAATCCTAGGAACTAGCATTCATATCCAACTAGAACTGTTGTACTTTTAGGCTTGATAGGCAAAGCACGGAACTATAAAGTCGAGGTCATATTCCATGTATCAGCAACATCAGAGGAGGTACACATAGACTTTGTGAAGACAGCCGTGTATTGCTAATTTGTTGTGGTCTCGACTACAAAATTTCTAGTATCCCTAGTTTCAAGGGACCTATTAGCCACCATAAATATGATCTTTTAGTTTTTTACAAAAGCAAAAAAGTGCTCCCGCCAACGATATCCAGCACTGCGACAAGGACAACCAAATGGCCAAATTAGCCTGGAGAAAAAGACAATTAAAATAAACCGGTCTTTTATGTACACACTACATGGACACCCAACCTCAAGGCCTCCTCGGGGTATCACAAAAATCATTCAACAGACTATTTGAACAGCTGAGTGATGTGCAGAGAGTTGGTCAAAACGTGCTTATCCTCTTTATAGTTGTGTAGCAAGCGCTCCCTTTAGCAGAAAATGACTTCATTACAGTGTAAATGCTCGTGTTACTTTACCCCAGTTAAGGTAATAGCTTGTTAGAAGATTTATGTGATTCACAGGAACCACGACCCTGCTATAATATAATAATATCAGTTGCATTGTATTCAAGGTAGTTTGGAGGAGGAATGGCTGTTGCTTAAATGATGAAGGAAATTACAATATATAAGCCAAATTGAGGCTTGCAGCACAGAATCAAAACACTGAAAGAAACAGACTGAAGTGTACACTAATCGTGTTCAGCCCACTCCGATTAAGACCTTAATGTAATCAAGATTACCCGGTTAAAGTATATATTGTACATGTGTACTCTCAGTAAGAGAGTACAACTTGACTTACACCTGGTAATAACATGCTTGTTCTACACACACGGACACGCAGCAGCACTTTCTACCTCAGGTTATCATGCTTATGCTCAAATGGAGTTCTTAATAGTGAAAGTTGATTAGGAGATAGCAGAGGTAGAGGGTCCAGCAGCAAAGGACCACAAACCTGCCCCTTACCTCCCCTCGCAGTATGACACGGCAACATCAATTCAGCACCAACCAGTCAATGGACGACAAATACTACACAAAGTGCACAAAGTAAATCCAGGGCTGCACTGAATAGTTGGAAGATTTGAAGCTTCATTATAACATTCAAATTCTGAATAAATATTTGAATGCTGCTTAGTTTTTAGTTTTTTTTTGCATTCCATTAATTCAGTCCAAACCCTGTATTTCTGCACAATTGCAGATAAAGAAAAGGCTTCCCTTTTATTATTGGTATCCAAACATTTCCAATAATTCCAGAGGGTTCCAAAATTCACAACATGTTCAATGCTTCATTACGTTTGTTGCCGTTAAGCCTTTCAAAAACATAATAATTACAGCAGAAAGATTCATGCTTCTCTAATTTGCCAAATCCGCCATTCAAATTAAGCTACCCAGCAGAATTTCAGGAGCAGCGCCGATCCCCAATCGTTCCATTCCCTGCATCTCTTTAAATACCCGCCTGAACCCACTCCTACTGTTCAGCTCTCATATTCAGTGCTCATATTTCTCTTTCTCTCTCTTGCTCTCTCCTCCACTATGTAGGATCCTGAGGGGGTTCGACGTGCCCGGGTAATAGGGCGGATTCTTTGTCAGAGCTTCCTCCTCACGCCTTCTGCAGAGAGGATGAGCTACATGCAGTTCAAGCCTTGCATATCAAACATGTTTTCTTTCAATAAATGTTTAAAACGCTTTTATTTGATGTGTCAGATGCAGGCATATCTAGCTTTAAAAGGGAATTGGATATGATCCTCTGATTGGTTTGATTCATGTTACGCCCAAAGCACACCTATGATTAATTAAGAGACTTAATGTGATCCCTTTGCCCCTTGCGCCTTACTATGCGTCTAGATTGTTCGCTGTTTACATAGCAAAAGTTAAGCTGGATAAGATGTAAACTTACCTGCACCATGCATTTAGAACATGCACTATGGATCATTTAAATAAGGCCATATGATGGCATGTATGAAACAAAGTGACTACATTTCTAAAGTTTGGAAAAAATACTGGCAAAAGGCAAAACAAAATAGCAAATCTCAGTTAATTTACCATTACATTTCTTGACATGTGATGTGCTATGGTTGTTGTTTTTTTGGGTTGTTGACAGGTTCGCCTCCCTTATTTCCATATTGAGATATGATCACAACGCAGGCAGAATGGAGATAACAAGAAAGCTTATTAATAGCAGGTGTACATGTGAAGACAAGCCTGCGATCAGATCAAGATAAATCCAGAAACAGGCTGCATGTAAAATGCACACATTTTGATTATGATCAAATGATTACACTGGCGGACACATGTTCAGTACAGCTAACGAGGAAAAGGTTGAGGAGAGGACGTGACAGAGACAGGCAGCCTTGTCAGCCATGATGCAAAACCACAACCAGGAAGTAATGTCCCTCTGATGGGGGACACACACATTGGGGGAGACTGCAGAATGTCAGCACACTCCTGATCAACATGTTTGGCTAGACGTTGGAGGAAAACGGAATAGCTTAAGTATATTAACACTCTGCCATTATAAGTCAAACTGTAGTGAACATCGGTCTCCAACAGTAAATGTCAAGGGCAGAGGCAAAGTCAGAGGGATGAGCCTATATACTGTAAAAGAAGCCATTTGTCACTGTTCTGCATCCCATTACAGGTGCTCCAATTTGGAGCAGCAGCAGAGCACCATAGAGGAAGAAGAGAGGGGGAAAAAAATATCCTCTATCACCTTTTACAGCCCAGATAATCTCTACAAAGCCGCCATGCAACACTCCTCCTGTCCTCTTTTGCATTTTGGAAGCATCCTAAGGAGGTAGAGTGTAAAAATACTGTTAGGATTCTGATTTGAATCGATGGTTTGTTCCAACGGCTAACATCAGCATGGATTAACTTCGCTCTGTTCTGCTTTTCATTCACTAGCAGGAAATCTTCAAACTGGAAGAAATCAGATAAAACGGCCTCTTTGCTGCCAGATCTTTACGAAAAATACTGCAAGTGGCAAGCTGGATTTTAGAGTTCACAAAAGAATGATATATCCCTTTGCAGTTTGATCCTCTGTGGCTGAAGTAGCCTTGGATTCGAGCAATGTTACTTACGCTGGTTCTCTATATTTAGTCCATCTTAATCAATACTCGATGATAGAGCCGTTTTCTGGATGCAGGCATTAGTGTGACTGTTAAACTTTCTCTGATGCAGCACTTTCTGTTTAAGTGGGCAATTTTGCTGACTTTCCTTTTGCAGGTCGATAATAAATTGGATTCTAAGTAAACAGTGATGAAGCACCTTAAGCAGTCAGTATTGGCATTCATAAACCCCGCTCCATAGCCCGGCGATTCCTAATCATCGGTGACAAATATACTTAGGAGCACCTTGTGGGCCCCTTTGACAGAAGCATTGTGTGCACCCCGAGATGAAACCCTCTCCCCCTGGTTTTATCCGCCAGCCGACCTGACCTTCCCCCACCTCCCTGCCTCCTGTTTGCCATTTCCGACTATATTTTCACAGTAATCCACTCATCTGACAGTATCTTCAAGCCTTTTCATAATAATCTTTAATAAGGACGACCTTTGATGCCACAGACAGCTTCACTGGGCCTTCTGATTTCTTCCCCAGCATGTCGACAGGCTAGTAATCCTCCGCTCTTATCTCCACTCCCTCTGATATCAAGGCTTAGTTTTCTGCAGGCTGTGGCAGCTGTTGGTAATGAATTTGGCATTTTTTTTTTAACTCCAGCGCATTGACAGTCAGAGTTAGGATTTGATTGTCAAACCATTAAAAGGAAACGTCTGCTTTTACGATGACATGATACTACGACAGTCAGAAGTTCACGCAAACTGTGTTAACCCTCTTTGAAAAGGCGACCAGAGTCACGAGCAGTTCTGCAGCACTGTCATTTCATGAAGATGACGATTGTATTCACTGTCGAGTACCGACAGATTTTGCAACGTTCAAGCATTCACCGTGTCGCTTTTCTAAAAAGGAATAACTTTCCATTTCAGGACAATTCTCCCTGTTGGCTAATAAAACTTAACATGTATAAGAGTAATGTGTCGCTGGATTTCCCTGTTAGGGCGGTTTGTGTCAGTCTGCGCCACAGTGCTGACCAGAGGCAACCACCTAAGCTGAGCTGATAGAAGGTGGAGCTGCAGGCATCTAGGACTGCCAAGCATCAGCGCACAGCTCACTCCGATGTCACTCCTGCAGCCCTGGGACACGCCAACGAGGAGAGCTACTGGAGCACTACCAGTACTCTCAGAGATTAGAATGCCATTACAAGCTTGCACCATAGAGAATAGTACTTGGAAACACTCATCCAGAAGGTGCACTCGAAATGAAGATCTATGCAGCTAAATTCAGAGACAGTGTTAGTGCTGTGGAGAAGACAGACAGGTAACGAGTTAATATTCACATCATGGCTGTGTCACAGTCATAGTTATGCGGGTTTCTTCACTGAGCTGAAAAAATAACCCTTGTGTCCAGCAATAGTCTTATGAACGGGCGTTAGTCTTGGCTCATTTAGGACATCATGAACTGGAGGGAATTGCAAAGTCTGTGCATTTGAAAATTAAGACAGCATTGACATGAAAAAAAAAAAAAAATACTGCAATGTGTCTGACAACCAGGCAACAAGGTGACAGCCACGCAAGGGGAAATAAAAAAGTCCTGGCAAGACATTTCAAGGCCGCCCCTGGTAATCAGCACCCGCAGCTGTTAGCGCCAGAGAAGACACCAAGTGGCACCAACAACAAGCCGGCACCATATGTTTGAGATATTAGTGCTCAATGTTTTCGTTACAGTACTAATCAGCAGTGCTTCTATGTTGGGGTATGTAGTAGAAACATACAGACCGGGCTCACAGATGGTTGAGTTGGATATAAATTGAGGTGTTTATGTCTTTTTGGTCAAGGGGAATGGTTTTAACAGGTCCTGCACAGTGGTATAACCTTAAGCCACCAAACATAATTGAACTGAAACAATCCCCAAAATAATCTGCCTCTCGGCTCTCTGTCTAGTGGTCGAAGAAACATTGCATGGTGTCTTTTCCTTTTTGCTCCCTACCTGCCAATTGAAGCAATGCCAACCTGTAATTCTCTTCTCTCCTCCAGATCCCCACACTGACATCAAGTGAAACAAGTCCATCCTTCCTGCCTCCGGAGGCAAGCTGCCAAATAGTTCCATTAGCATGCCTCTGGAGGAACTAGGCCAGGCAATAACGTTGCTCATTCTCTGCAAGTCAGATGGGGCTGTGCTACTGCAACAAGGCTCCACGGAGACTCACTTTAACAGTGCGATTCAATTGCAATAGGTGTGAACAAATGATACATTGCTAGATACGGATGAGACTATTGTAAAAGTTACACTTTTAATACAATCTCACTGAACTATCTCTGCTCTTTTGACTCTACCCCTGAGAGGAACTCAGAGAGAGAAATCTTTTCCAGCTTCCAGAACAGTTGGGTAACTAGTCAGCTGAGAGAGGGTAGACTTTTGTGTTGCAACATACAGATTTGGCCCAAAAATGAATTGACTGCAGCTTTAAAGTAAGTTGGGGAAGGATAAATGTGTGCTGGGGGATTGAAATCTCTTGCCGTATGTTGACTGATATGTGGGAAATAAGTGCAGAAAGACCCAACACACACTTGTTTAATACTATATATAATATTTACTATAATCATGCACTTGGTAGTACTCAGCATTCCTATAGTTAGCTTACGTTAAGTTTACATTTAAGTCAAGTAACATTTCCCTGAGCCTGATTTTAAAATGAGCATATCCCATAGGAGATATTTTAGCTAATGTTAGCAAACTTTAGGTTGATCTTTCAAGCCCACAGGAAGAGCCACACTTTGAAGCCAATTGCACACAACAACTTCCGGGTGCGCCATCGGGCCAAAAATACTTTTCCCCATAGACTTACATTGGGAAAAGATACGTTTGGTAATTATTTGTCTTGAGGTAATTCAACTCCCAAGTATGAACACTTGAATAGCCCTTATGTAACTCATTAGTCCTTAAAGTTGTAAAATTCAGTAAAAGCTGAATTCCAAAAACATTTTGGGCTTCATGCCCTATTGAGCAACTTTCATAGGAATAACGCTGTATTCAGTTCTCTACATGCATGAGATATCTTGCTTTGAATGTATTTTAATTTGATATGGACGATGCACTTTAACATAGTTCCAATACAGGGAGTGTGTAGCTAATGCTGCTTGTCCTAGACTTTGTTAAAGCATTACCTGTTAAAGCAGCTAACTGACTCAGTATCGTCAGTTACAAAGCCAAGTCTTGCTAAAATTTGCCACCATAAGCTACTGTTCAAAATGGCTGAGGCAGCAAAATCAGAGTGTTAGTAATTAACTTGGCGTTTTATTTTTTTATTTTAAAATGATATAGTCTCATTTTAATTATTAATATAATAATTATTTTCTAGTGAAGATTTGTTAATAAATGTTGCAATTAGGGCTGCTGCCAACATTTTTTTTTAAAACATGCACACATTGATTACAAACTCATTGTCATAACAAGATGTGTTCATACTAGGTATAGTATACATTCATGTCTAACAGTATCAATACCTGTTTCTTAGAATTCGTTGCATGTGCAAAAGTGAAGTTGAACCTTTTAATAAATCATTGCTTTGAGTTACCAACTAGATAATGTGCACTGTAATATTTAGTTCATATTGAAGTGATGAGGTGAGACAGCAGTGATAATGTCAGCCAGAAAGGTGGGACCTGACAATCCTGATCGCAACAGCAGGGAGAGAATCTCCAAAACAGTTTTTACTGCTTCACCACACTGCATACAGATTTACATAATTGAGACTTAAAAAAAAAAGATATAATTACAAATTTCAACTTTAAGGTAATGTCACAAAAATGTCACATCTTCCTCCACCTGCTGCTGCTTGTCATAAATATTCAGGATTTTCAACATTGACTTGGCTCAGAAACTTTGCACTTACGCCTTACTACTTAGGTGATCAAGGATAATTCTGGTTATTTTCCATCTTTTCACATTTTTGTCATGAATACTGTGTGTGCTGCTGCACTGTAGCACGTTCCAACTGCCAAACTCAAAAAGCGGTTGAAGCTTTCAACACGCAGTAATATAACACCCACGCTGCATGTGAATTCCTTCATGAGGGAATTTGTGAATTTGTGTAAAGAATTGAACAACACTGAAACTGCTGGCTTGCAATTCACACTGCAGCCAAACACTTCAAATATCGGTGATGAAGCAATTAACACAACATTTTAAATATAATAGTATTTTGACATTACTCAAACACTTTCCTGTTCAATGTACGTTCAGATCACAGAGTCACATTTTCGGATTCAAACAATGACGCGAGTGAATAAAACTATCTTCTTCCTCAACACTAATGAAATAACGAAAACGACCTCTGTCCACGCGAGCGTTTCAACAGCGTTTTAAAAATTATTTCAGACCATAACACGCCTGAAAACGAATATCACATGACTATTCACGTAAGCTGGGTATGAGTGTGCCAGTGTAAACAGGAAGTCGATTGGTTGCTTAGTTATAGAAAATAGGTTGTGATTAATTCTTAAGATCTTCCTCTATGATTCCTCTATATACTCAAATGGACAAATTTTGTGAAAAAAAACCCAAGTTTCTCTATCTCTCTCTCACACACGCATCAAATTTACTTTAAAATGAACACTTACAAATCAAGGTTTGACTAGATTATGGGTCAGTAAATTAGGTGGTAGCTCTGCCGGGTGGCCAAAGTCTCTTTCGCACTGGAGAACATTTATGCTTTCATTTGTATGAGCATAGATAACAAACTGACATTTTGCCACTTTTCCCCAATGTTGAAATAAGTAAATATTGTAGTTCTTTGAAACCAATGTATATTAAGGACCACAGCTAGCCCTGCAATGTGAAGGATAAAACTACGAATTGTTCACAGCCACGTTTAAAGCCTGCGAGGGGGCGTGTTTTAGATCTAGGGCGGAGAATCACTTTAATCGGAAACCGTGTCTCCTTCACAATGAGTGAATACATTTTCTATCAAATATGCTAAGAGGATGGATGGATAGATGGATAGATGGATAGATGGATAGATGGATAGATGGATAGATATTCAAAACACAGTATTGTTTTGACAGTCAAGTCGGATTTTTTCTCTTCCCTAAGGCAAGCCTCAGAGGACAGAGAATAACACATTAGCTGCTCTCTCATCTCCACACCTGCATGGCAAACTGTGTCTGCTGGTGCATGCCTTTAAGCCATTTTTTGCATACATTAAAATGAGAAAGTACTTTTATTTGTGAGGGGAAAATGCGTAGCAGTGAGTGAAGGTAGGTGTGAAAGCGGTGGGAGAGTCCTTTTGCAGCCTGCTGAGAATCTCATCAAATACAACAGAAAAACACAGGTTGTACGCATCACTGCTGTTATAACAATAAGTGGTAACATAGGCGTACAGCATGAGTGCTGCATGTCAAGTAGAAAAACGTTGCTGGTTGGAAATATTTTAACATGACTATCACATCAGGCAGGAAACAAGGTGGAGATTTTTGCACATAATTTGTTATGTAAGGCTCTTGATTTACCAGGACTTAGTGTGTTGTATGAATTTGCTTTAAAAAGTACATGTCAGTGATGCACACATCCCACTATTTGACAGTTAAAAAACATAAAAGAGATGTCTAATATTAGCCGGGGAAAACTCTCCAGTCTCTGATGACAGAGGGACGGATGAACCTCTCTTCAGTCCTTGACACCTTATTTAAATGTCAAAGAGGAACATCTCTGAACATTAGTTTTACACTATTTCTTTGCTATGCTCTAACAGCCCGTCACTCAGCATTCACAGTGTGAGACAAAGGAGTCTGTTTCAATCCCCAGTCCTTGGCCATAAGAGAGCACAGCTTTGTAGAGAGGGAATTTAAAAAGATGTGACTCTGACTTCAAAATGGATTTTCTTATTTCTGTCTTAGGATCAGGTATTAGAATGGTAAAGGGTAAAAATGGAGAAAAAAAAACGTCCTCCGACTTTGTATGATTTGTCTACAAATTCTACAAATCAGTCAAACAAACCAGGAAGGGAGGCTGAGTAGACTCTTCAACCGTGCCCCAATTACATACTAATCCAAAAAAAAGGTAAAAAGCAAATACATAAAAAAACATCTGCATCATATAACAATCTAACCAAATCATAAACACAGTAGTAAAACACAGAGAAAAACAATAAAAAAAATGTATAAATCATTTGATGCTGGATATTTAAAATGTCTTTCAATTAGATTTTTGTTGGACGGAGAACTTTGACATTGTGCTTCAATTGTTCAAACTCAATGTAGTATGTAGCATTAAACACAACATATTGAAAAGGGTCGAAAAAAACAACTGCATACATATTCTCCTCTTACTGGCTACCATTGACAGTTAAGCTACATTGCACCAGTAAAACCTGGAATTTAATATACACCTGACACTCTGGGCTGTGGGTAATGATACGTTTCTCTTTTTTATTCAATGGCCTTGGGATTGAAATACTCGTCCAAATTCATTCTAACTGGATTCATGCCAGAATCCCCTGTTACACACAAGGCTGTACACCAGATAATAACGAACATAAATTAACAACATAACAATGATTAAAAGAGTTACACTGTGACATAATTATTAATAGGGGTGTAAGAAAATAGAGATACATTAGAGTATCACAAAATTATGTTTGTATCGATTTTCAAAGAACACAATTGTTGATTTTAAATAAATAAAGATTCTTGGCAGACAGTGGCTCAAAACGCACAAAAAGTAGGGCTTTGATGTAGGATGGTACAGGGACTGTAATAAATGCAAATGCAGATCCAATTGTTCTGATTGCATAAAAACAGTAAACTTTTTTACTCTATTCTATGCATACGGTGGTCTCTTCTTTATACTACGACGGATTTCCAAAAAAGAAAGTCACAATATATGGCCTTGCTTACAGTATTGCAATATATTTCAAGCATCAATTGTTCATGAATGCATGAAATCAGTGAAATAATGGTATAATATGTAGTCACAATCTCAGATCTTGCAGTTGCAAAGGGCATTCTTTTTTTAAGTAGCCTAATTGTGTTTGACATTTGTTTTTGGATTGTTCTAATGTGTGGTTTGTTTGTGCTTGCTACTATGAGGTGCTAATTTCTCTGCAGGGAGTAATTAAGTAGCTATCTTTCCATCTAAATAAATGACATCATGATTTTCTAACAGAGCCTAACGCAGTTTAAACCAGTGAAAAGATCAGAGACGGAAATATCTCCCTGTGAAACATCAGAAACTATTGTGACTTTGGCAGACAATGTTGTCGGAAAGTAAATGGTGAAGATTGGTTTTCAGGGCCAATAGATACAGTAAAGAAGGTCAAACCATCAACACTAGCAACATCAGCAACTATAAAAGAACAGAAAATTAAAAAACAGAAAAACCCATTCATAAAAATGCTAATTCAGGATTGAGCTGCTGTGTCAAGGTTTCATAAGGCCCTCTGCAATATGCTTATTCCGCAACAAATTATGACTAAAAACAAACAGCCCACAGTGAATCTTATATTAGTGAATTCTGTGCTGCAATTTCTGCACTGCACCACAGTAAAGTAATTAAGTTAAAGGGCACCAAATAAAATTATTGGAAAAACATTTCATACAGTCTGAAAAAGAATTATCTCAGACAGCAGAGGGAGAGTAATTGTTGTATTCTATAAGGTGAACATAAAGTGACTAGGAAACCATCCACATTATTGCCCAATTTAATTTCTGCGAAAGGTTACATAAGCACACGGATCCACTTGGCTGTCCTTCATTTCCCTTCAGCCCATGTCACAAAAGTTGAGACTCTGAGAGAAGTGACCGAATTACCACTCGACTAGTGAATAATGCAGGCTGGATGTGAGTAACATAGGGTGGAGAGGGGTTTCTGCTGAGAACAGCAGGTGCCTTTCATCATCGTGACACAAGAAACAAGTGAGACACAGCAGGGTGTTTGCTCAGCACAAAGATAAATAAAGCTCATAAGCATGCATGCATGCATGTAGAGTGTGTGCAGGCATGTGTGTGTTTGTGTGTGTGCTTCTGGATGTGAGTGTTTGAGAGCGATAGGGAAAGAGAATCACATCCTTGGGGAAATTACCTCCAGAATGTGGTATTGAGTGCACTTTACTGATGGAAACAGAAGCATTTTTGAGAGCCGTGCCCAGCAGTGGAATTGAAGGGTAAATTGTTTTGGTTGTGGTCAAATGAGAAAGAAATAACGTTGGTAAAGTAAAGAAACATGTAAACCAGGACTATTGTGTTTTCACTCTGAATAAGCAGAAGCTACCCCGCTGACAATCTGTTTGTGGATTTATTCCACTTTTGTATCCAACAACCAGTGTCGGAAGATGTGTTCAGATCTTTAACTTAAAGGGCAAGTTCGGAGAATTTGTGCCAAAGTTACTAACGGGGACAGCAATTTTTGAAAATGAACAGTATTTAGAATAAACGAAGCAGCCAGCAGCCAATAAATAGGCTGGAATGTAATCATATCAGGCAAATGCGCAATGTCAATCTACATCCACTAAAAGTGCTTGTTTTTCCCATTGCTGCTAGCTACTACCATTGGAAAATAAATGTCAGTTGGATTCTAAAATTCAGGTGTCGTCTTGTTAGTTTATTTCGATTACCAATCCTAGCTTTAAGTAAAAGAAAAAAAGGATTTTCATCAAAAAATTACTAAAGTTACAATTTGAATCAATTTGAATCTGTTTGGTTCTCTTTGGCGGCCCCTATGGCAAAAAGCTGTAATTGCAGGTGTGTTTTTGGATCTCATCTTATCAAAATAATAATATTTGTCTCCCAAATATAGTGGAGTAGAAGTAGCAAGTAGGAAATACTCACAAAGTAGAAGTACCTCAAAATTGCACTTAAGTACAATACTTGAGTAAACAAACTTAGTTACATTACAGCAAAAATCAGTCCTTTGAAAGCCTTTTTTCTCATGCATTATTAATGGAGTGCATAGACGTTAATACCTGTTAGCATGTATAGTTCATGTGTGTATTCTCTTTCTTCCTTCCACAGCACATCTTGCGCTAATGAACCGAACTGTCGTAGGGGCACAAAAGTGAAACACATGAAGTTGAGGAGCACTGGCATTCCCCTTTAAGGATCCAGTTTAACTTTTAATCACCCTTGAAATTCCCTTTGATATGTGTTACCGAGAGGAGAAGGAGAGAGGAGATGAGACAACGCAGGCTTTCAACAGCCCGTACTGTATGATGATGCCTGCTGTAGATAGCTCTTCTTTCTAATTACCTAAACTTCAGCTGCGATTTCCCTTTGAAGACGGCTGCCTCACAGGCATGATCAGATTGTGACCGTGGGCTAAATCACTCTAACATTCACTTCATGTGCTCGGGACTGTAGGGTGAAAAAGGCTGCAGGAGATTTTAACGACGATTTGTCGCTTCTATGGTAATTCAAAGCTTTTGAGATTTTGGTGAAGTTTTTAGGGTCGAGCTCTTTGAAGTTGGATTTGAGAAGGGTCATATCATCCTAGAGGCAGTGCAATACTAGTAAACAAAAATGGCTTAAGAAACACTTAATATAATTCAGATGTTTTGTTCTAAAGTTTGTTCTTCCTTCAATTCATCTTTATAGTTCAATTCATCAAGCCATAGATTTTGCTGTGTAGTATTTTTCACTCAGTATCCCTAGTATAATTTCCACATAGTAGTAAAGCTGAAAGTACAAATGTGAATAGTTTCGAGTGGTTCAGACTTTCATTCAAGAGACCGGTGTCCACAACAATAATCTGTCCTTTACATTAACTCTTGTGAATCCCCTTAAAAAAGTTGATATGATGTCCTTAGAGGACAAAATGTTTGTGTCAGAAACTGCTATTTTCAACTTTCACTGAATTAAATCTTTTTACTGATTTTTAATCCTTTACAGAAAGCCACTGTTGTTTTTAATGAAAAAAAAACACAAACATTTATATACTTTCTGTAAAGTATATGCAAGGGGTAATGTTTTAGTCTGGGATATATAAATGATAAACAAAACATTGATTTGATGCATTGCATTAAATAAATCAGTGCTCCACAATACAGCAGCAATGCCCCTAGTGGAAACTTGGAAAATAGCATGTATTTGTCCCATAGGGCTCAATGGTAGAAAATTGCTCACAAAACTACTATTTTGAAGCCAAGGCTCTAGATTGAAAACCTGATATGATGGAATGCATGATTTAATGTTGTAGTGGAGATTCAATTGGGACATATTTGTCCTTAAGGGTCTGAGTGTCAGTATTTTGGTTACACAGCTTATGATAGACTTCTTATAGGGGCTGAGATTGATCATGCCAAAGTGTGTGCCATATACATGCACAGTCAAAATAATTGAACAATGAAACATTTAAAAGCCAAACATGTTCCTAGTAAGGCGTGAGAGTTAAATGTTCATATTGTAGTCTTGTGTGAGCGTAAATAATACGTATTGAATGACTGTAATGTAATGTAATGTATTTTCGTGATAATAATTTTATAATGGTATTATATTAACAAGGTAATTTTAATTGAACCAAAACACATTTCACAGCTTCCTAATTAAAGCCAGTGAAACAGCTATACACTTCCTCTCTCATCTGTTTTTTTCAAACATACAGTCTAATTATATGCTATCAAATATTGAACAGATGCTGTTCAGTGATTTATTGAATTATAAGATAATGTTTGTCATCTCGGTGACAGCGAGGAAGTTAAGTCAGCTCCGCCCCTAACGTCTCAGCTTCTTTATATCAGGTTCCTCCCTGTGGAGTTTATGCTATGTCTATATTAATCTTCAGCAAATCAAATCAACGAGTGCCCCCGTATTAGCTCCTCCGCCTGTTACCATGGTAACCTAAAGGCCAGTGAAAATTGTCACGGGTGGGAGGGGAGAGAGATGGCTGCTTAAAGTAAAGTGGGGGAACATGGCTTTGACACCCGAGGGGGGGGTACCAGGTAGGGAAGACATTAGGTTAGTGCTGCTCGTACATCACATGTGCTGTCATCTTGAGAGTGTCATATTAGCGAATATAGGGCGAGAAAATCCGGTCAGGGGTGTAAAATGTCTCTGATGTTCTACTGTAGATCATAAAGGGTCTACCTCTCTGCTACGCTCAATCTTTAAAAAAATGTATTTTCATGTTTCAATGTCAAACACCATCTTTGTTGTATCCCGCTGACTGTAACCCCAACTGAGGCTGTAACAAGGAAACGCGGGCAAAAACACAGCAGTCTTTTTTTCCTTTGAATGTATTTTAAAGAGCTCAGAGTGCAAGTCAAACTGTTCATACTGTGCAGTATGCATAACGAAACTATTATGATCCGTCTGACAAATAGGAAACACTTAATTGATGCAGGGTTTATATACCCTCATTTAACATTTAGTTAAGAAAGATGGATAACGGGTAAGTGTAGTAAGTAAGGACATGTTAAGTTTGTTGTAATTTTGGTTTTGGATGAGGATTTCTAAAAACAGCAAGTTATGGCAAGGTCTAACATTTAATCCTGCACTGATATTTTTGGAAACTCGAAAATTGAAACTAGAAAGCTGTAAGCGTGACATTAAAAATGATCAGCTGACATGGAGAACATGTTAGCAAACAGCCTATTTACACATCTAATAGAGCAACATTATAATTTAGTTGGAGTCCTTTATCAACATGGTACACTGTTGTCCAATATTCCCTTTTGTTTTAGCTTTGTTTTACTGCTTTAACATAAATGTGCTTTTTTTGACTGCTACATTCTCCGCTGTGTTCACTTCATAGTCGTTAACTATATATTCTGTGTTGTGCTGGGCAGGTAGCCAACAGTGTGACAATAGAGCCTCAAAGATCCTCCTGCTGGGACTTTAAACAACGCTGATGAACAAAAACAGCAAAGTTATGGGCCATAAAATGAACAATGAGCTGAAAGATATTAAAACCTCTTTACTGTGGCACTGAGAGAAACTGCAGAGTTGTGTGATAACAAGGGTTCAAACCCCAAAGGGGTAGAACCCTTCTGAACTTTTTGGATGTTTTGGTTGGCTTAAATTGCCATGAGATGGAATGAGCCAGAAACATGGAACTTGGTCCAATAAATGATGCGCAAATGCTTCCCAAGAAATATTACTCGAATCATGCACATGGTTGAGCTGTAATCAACCCCCAAAAATGTAATATTGATCAAGCGATACCCCTCACACCATAAGTACAACTGACTTTGGAACCATAGAAGTCCACCATGATGGGTTTTTTTGGGTTAATATGTATAATGTGAAAAACAGTAATGTGAATAGACTCTGTGGGATTATGACTTGAAACATAACACCAAATTTGGTATAGCAAGCAAGATTGGCCAAAAACATGGCCACCATCAATCAAAAAGTCGTAACTCAAGTTTTCTTTGAGCAGTCCTGATTGAACTCAGGAGGAACATCCAGCTGATTTGAACATGAAATACGTGTGTGATTGGTTTCACTCCTTCTTCGGACAGAATCCAACCAGCCGAATTGACTTTGTTCAGCGCTGTGAAGCACCAACCAAGTTTGCTGCTGCTTGGGCTGTCATTTTGGCAATTTAGTTCCTTCCTTATGTTGAGAAAAAGGGTTTTATACCAAGAATAGCCACATGCAGCCATGTTGTTTTTGTTGAGTTTGATGCTACACACTGTCAACTGATCCGTTGTTAATGTAAAACAATTGATGCAGTTTTAAGGTTGATGAGACTGGACAAACCAAAAAAGAAAATTTAGAGAACATACAGATTAAAATAATATAATTTGCTGTAGTTGAGGAAAGGTGCAGTGAAGGATCCTGGGTCGAAGAAAGTCTAAGTCTTTCCTTTAAAAGAGAAGCGCTCAAATCTACAGGGAGGCTTTTCCAGAGTCTGGGGGCGAATGAAGTAAATGCAACATCACCGAAAGCTGCAGCGAGGCAGATTGAGAGTTCAGGACATAAACTGTGAGGAGGTCATTGATTTAATCGGACTGTGGAGTGATTTAAAAGCAATTAGAAGCACCTTGAGATCAACACTGTAGTGTAAAGACTGACAATCATAATATTTGTAGGAATGTAGGTTCAATGTATCAGATGTGCAGATTTCCTTACAGCTCGCTGTGTTTGTGTGTGTGTTTTCTGATTAGAAAGTAAAGATTATAGTAAATTATTCATTAGTCTTTGTGTTTGCAAAAACTGGAAATTGCCTGAGGCCCTGTTACAGCCAATGAATCCCATAAAGGCAAACAATATTAAATTAAAAATTAATTTCAATAATTTCAAACTAAAATGAATGACAAGCCTTTACATACACAAACCTTTACATGCACATACAGTTTTGTTAGAATAAAAGTTATTCTTGTTGTGAAGTTGTAGTGATTCACAAAAAGCTCTACAGCACTTCCATCCATCCATCTTCCGTTACTGCTTATCCAGTTAAGGGTCGCGGGGGTGCTGGAGCCGATCCCAGCTGTCAATGGGCGAAGGCAGGGTTCACCCTGGACAGGTCGCCAGCCTATCACTGGACTGTGGGAGGAAGCCGGAGAACCCGGAGAGAACCCACGCTGACACGGGGAGAACATGCAAACTCCACACAGAAGGTTGTCTAGCCCGGGAATTGAACCCGGGCCCCTCTCTGAGGCGACTACAGCACTTGTTTTTTTTAAATAAATATTGCCTGTTGCCTTGAAGCACATTTTCCTTGCAATTGCATCAGCTGTGCCTTTGGAAGAAAAAAGAAGCCAAGACTGGCAAAGAAGTTCAGAAACACAGAAAGAGAAAATAGAAGTTTTGTTGACAGCTTTTTCATCAAAGAATCAGATGCTGTTTTTCATTTTTCAACACAAACAGGAAGTCCTTTGTCTGCAACCAACAGCAACAATAACAGTTTGTTTTACAGTGTGGAAACAGATATCCCCCAATCTGGTGAGAAGCTCCAGTGTTTTTGTCAGTGAACAATGTTTCCCATGAAACACCAGAACGTTCTTGCAGCTACTTTTCCTCTATTATTTATTAAACTGGAGCCCAGACTTACATCAATCCATGTTTCCTTGGCTTGGTGGCTTCTTTTCTTACCCCAGTGGGTGGCAGTTTTTATCATCTTGCATGTGGAGTGCAATGACTGATGATGATGTAAGTTCACACTAGAGGAGTCAACAGTCAAAATAAATAGGCCACAGACGGCTGAAATGCAACTGGATCACCTTTAAAAGAAGAAAGGTGCACTCAGTACAGTAGAGTATAGTGCAGTGTCTGCAACGACCACAGCTGTAACGTTTGATTGAATCAACACAACCCACAATTGACCATCTGCCTATTTAAACTGCAAGTGTTTCAGATGGGTTTTTCACTTGTACATGTGGTACAACAGATACACTGTCATTGTAGTCGTTGTGAGGTAAACCATTCGTTGCCATCTTGGTTTTTTGCAACAGCAATTTGTACTTGACTGAATGAACATCACGCTGTATTGAAGAAGACTTCAAAGTAGCGATTGTGACCATAAACTCAGGTTTACAATATTTATCCCATAGACTTCTATACAATCTGATATCTTTTTGCAGTTACCCACTGATGGCCAGTAGAGATAATTCATTGGCTTCACTTTTTACTTTACTTTTCAATAGTACGTTGATTTTGTCTACGTTCCAAATGCCAGGATGTATATAAAATAAGCAAGAATATCTGGGTACTCAACTTCCCCACAATGTATTGCGCCTTGGTGCCTCGAGACAAACTGTCAGTATTAAAAAGGCAACCATTGGAGGACCTTGAGCCTGAAGCCACAAATGAACACCCAAAAATGGATGCAGAATGTTGCAGCAGAATGCAAGATTATTCATGGACAGACACAGTGACACACACTCACTCACACACACACACACACACACACGCACGCACGCACACACTTGACCGAACTCGTTATATCATCAGATAATAATCCAATTGACTGTGTGCACACAGTGTCTGTCAGACTGTCACCCAACTGGTATCAGAGATTTCTACATTTGCGACCGTAGTACATGGCAACCTTTTGTTAACAAGTAGCACTAGAATTAATTCCACTATTTCGAGTCAATATCATTCATATCTTTTCAGCGATCCATTAGAATTGTTAAGGGATTACTCTGCTCTGTCTCCCTGGGAAAGCCTCTGTCAAGGTTTTGCAAGAGGAGACTCTGCCTGATGGCAAAGAAAAAAATGTAGATTTTGTCCTGGTCACGGAAGAATAGACCAGACTTCAAGAGATAAAATAAGGACCAAGGGAGTTTGTTAATCCTGTCTATAGTATATGTGCTGTGTGGGTTGGGAAAAGGGCTCAAATAGTATTACCTGGTTTTCTGGGGGAATACTGAGTTCTAGATCTACCTCTTCAAGCCATTAAAGAAAGGGGCCATTATTATTATCATTTCATTTGAAGGTTTTTGTATCAGTGTGTAGCTTCCAAGTGTTGTTCTTTATGTGTTCAAATCTGAACATTGTACATATGTTTTAGCGTCAAAATGCTATGTTATCAAGCCCTTCTAAAAACATTTTCCTACATGACCTGATGTATATGAATATCCTTATAGTCAGCGTATTACATACAGTAACTACCCAGTAGAAGCAGACAGGAGTACCACCGTGGAAGCTCTGCAATGTGCTGCTATGGACGCTACGTTGGTCGGGTTCCAAAAGTCACACAATAACAAAGACAGCAGACCAGCCTCTCCGGTGTTCTGCAAGGTAAAATTACAGTTTCTTTTTTAAGGAAACAAAAGGGCTGTCTCATGGCAAGGTAAAGCAGGGGAAATATTCAAATGATGGTGTACACTTGAACTGATACTGATTTTTTTTCTGAAGGCCTTTGTTTACAAGGCTAAATTACTTTTTTTCTACAGCTCTCGTCCACAGGAGTTTTACCTCGCTGTCAGACAGCCCTTTCCAAGGGGAGTACTGAGGCGGTTATATTGCTCTGTTCAAAGCTACCTTGCTCCATTGACAAATTTTATTTCTCTGTTTTTAACTATATTTGCGAATATGCATGCAGCAAAGATGCTTATTAGATAGTTATTTATTTTATTATTTCATTCATTTTTTCCCCGATGGTTAGATCATGTGACTCTCGACAAGAAAGCAACTAAGCATTCTAAAAAATGTGGAACTATTCTTTTGCAAATATTATGTAGTAATTGCTGAGTTGGCTGTTATGCTTTAACAGGAATGTGCTTTGTCTCCTCTCTTCTTTGTGAAGAACACTGACAGGATATTAAAGCCCTGCTGAGATCTAAAGGCTGCGACACGACACATGGTGTGAATATGATGTTTTCCCTTTGGCCTCATTGGACGGTATTTCATTATAGTTGTCATAAATCATGTAAAAAAAAAAAGAACCAGGGTGCAGTGGCTGTAATCATTCAAGATTAGACACAAAGCACAGGTTGGCTTGTGATCAGCAGAAAGTAAAAGAATTGGACTGGTGATACAAGAGGGCAAAATATGTCAGCTTGACTCATTCGTAAGTGTGTGAGGAGCTCAATGAACCAGGAGGGCTTTTGAGGGAAAATGCTGCTCCTCTGCATCGTGTAAGGATTCCCCCGAGGCGTCTTGGCTGACTGAGAGAAAACCCCAGGGCAGACCCAGGACACCACATCTCCCAGCTGGCCGCAAAAACACCTCTGGAAACCCGGCCCTTCATAAGCAGAAAGCAACCGTATGGACTGATGGAGGATTGAAATAAAGATCCCCATGCCCGAAATCTTAAAGATGTAAATGCACTTTTGTTACTATATCTAACCTCAATTACTCATGATGTACCAAAGACTCCCTGCAGGTTCCATAAACAGTATATATGTGTATTGGCAGTCATTTGTGTGGATTCATCAGTTCACCTAGTATAAAATGAGCCCTATGATTGAGTACCCACTTAGTGTTTTTATGACAGTGCAAGTTTAAAAAAGCAATGTTTTTTTTATCCCCTGAGTTTGAGCTGCAATTTGACTTCAAAGGTGTTAAAATTCAAAAAATATATTAAGTGTCAGTCATGTAGAATAATCAGTTTCATGCATTTTAAACAAATATCAGCCCACTAACAGTAGACCAGACCTTTACAAAGATTCTACACCAGCAAGCAAAGGCATACTATTTGAAGGATTCAAGAGAAATCCGCAAAAGTACACACAACAATGATGAATAAATAAAAAATGAGACAGCTCTGATTTCACTTGTCTTGATATTAAAAAGAAGCCAAAGGGAGCCTGACAGTAATGAGCACGGTTTGGAAAAAAAGATGATACATCACCTTTCCTGACTGCACCCACTGAAGGTTACAGTCTAGAAATGTACATCTAAAATGTGTCTCTGTGGAGCAGAAATCAAAGCTTCGAGACCAAAGCAGAGCACCTTCTCATGTCACCTTTCACTGGGTTTTATAGTTCCTCTTATGCTCATTTTATTTTGCTAAAGGTGTTTTTTACATTGAGTGAGCGCTTAAAACCCCCAAAATTGAAGCAGATAACAGCGAGGACGACGTAAATCTTTAAAGCTGAAAATGTCTTACATCCATTTTCCTACTGTGAACAAGCATTTGCAGCAACTTGTGGTTCTTAAATCAAACGGAGCCTCTGCAGTTAAATCTCAAGGCTTTTCATAATTTACGCACCTACAGTAATAGATTACGTATTAGGCGATCAAAATACTGTCAAAGTGGCGTCACTGCTGTCAAAATAAACCCATTAAATGACAATAACATGCTTACATTACAGTACTTACACACTGAATCAAACCAGTGAAATGGTTTCCGTGAAATTACAAGTGATAAGGTGGGATACATTAGTAGTACTTAACAAAGGAAGGTTTATTTAGTATTATAAAATATCAAGGAAATGCAATTAAAAGGTCTTGGAGGAGTAATTACCATGTTATCAGACTGTGCATATATCTGCTGTTAATATTCTTTGCACAGCACTAATGTGTTGTTTTATTGTGTGTCATTCATTCTGGCAGAATGAAGACCATAATCTGTTGAATTGCAGTATTAAATGAGCATTCAAAAATTCATTGCAGATTGTCTACAGTCATCTATACACTGTGTATGTCGGTTTTTGCAGACATGATCAGCATTGGATGATAAACCACACTGATTTTAGGGGATTGTGGCCCAATATGCAACAAGAGGATTTGGACCAAAATCCATAAAGAGTCTAAACGATGAGTCCACTGGGAAAAAGCTGTCGATATGCTACATTTCTATCAAAGTCAACAAATCCTGGTAGTCGGTCCTTCAACATTTTAAAATAAAAGCTGAATAATTTTAGTTTTTAGGCGTTTTTAGCTACTCTAGCTCTATGGATGGCAGTGTCAGTTTGTCCAGACTGAAAACAACTATTGATTGGACCTTCATGGTTCCCCAGGTGGCAAATGCGGAGGTGTTTTAAACCTGCATTATCTCTAATGGCCATCAGGGGGCGACTCCTCTGTATTGTCTGATTGTATAGAAGTCAATGAGAAAAAGGGGGAGGGGTATAAAAGTTCCAAGCGCGTCCTCGTCATGGATCCTAGTCAGCTCATGTCTGTGCGGAAAGTATTTTTAGAAAGATTGATTTATCGTTAATATTGGTCTTTTCATGGGATTCTTCGAGGTTAGTTTCTTAATGTAGAATATCCCCAGACATATCATTTTACTTCTAACCAACATTATCTCTCTTATAAGACTCTGGGCAAAACTTCCATTTAAAGTCAGTAAAGTTAAGAACGACTACACTGTAGTTTTGTCCTGGCAATCTTTTAAAGTAAAAAACTGAGCAAGTAAAGTTCTCAGGAGAGATTGTCGCTAGTTTTATAGGTCAGGTCTAAATATAAGTTAGGGAAGGGCTTCAAGAGATTTATGTCGAGGCCTGTCATCATGCGATTGGCTGTCATGTTCTATACTCTTACCTGGCTGCTCCCAGAGGGGATGAACGGCCCCCACAGAAGGACATGTCCTTCTATTTATGTCAGAGTAACTGCAAATGTTAGGAGACTATAAAACACTAATACAGATGTACTGTTCCCTGTCTGTGGAGGTTTTTTGACGGTTTAGTTACTCATTTCCTTTCATTTATCAAAAGAGGTGCAATCTTAAAAATATATTTAACACATCAATTCAGATTAAAAAATAAAATCCTTTTACCATTGACAGAATATGACATTTGAATATCAGCTTTCATCACCAAATTGTCCAACGTCATCAAAAGCTCTCTATTTTCATGTTTGTTTGTAACTTGTTTATTTGTTCCTGTAATCAAAGCAGCTTTTGCTGTTTATTACCCCTGGCTGTGTTATGTTGGTTTGTACATCTGTTCATTTGTAGCTCGTTTGCCAACATTACAGATCTGATTACCACTAGATTACCACTAGTGTGAGATTTTGGGTGTATCAAATGTGAACCACTGCTGTTGTTTTTGTGTATGATCATTTTCCACTTAAATAGGCAATATTTCCTTTAAATACATTCTTAGTCTTATTTTTAATGTATTTTCACCAAAAAAGGCCAACATTTATTTTATCTTATGAAAGTTAATTATAATTTACTTCCTGTCATGTTGGTCTAATACAAACGTCTTGCGCCTTTACAGACTATAACCTTTTTTCCCCATGTGGTCATTAAAGTATGATGGCCATACTTTTCCACCTATAAACCCTGCTGTTTCCCTTTAATATAAGCTATATAGCTCTTCCTTTGCAAACCAGGTGTGTGAATCCCTGATTATATGGCCAGAATGAAAACCAGCAGGATACAGGGTGCCAATCACAGACAAACCACTGCTTAAAGGTGGGATGAAAGTGCCCACCACTACGAACTTTCCCCCAGGTCCCTATTGATGTAACATAACTTTTTCCAGAAACGATGTTCTGTAGCTTAATATCAAACCCTCTGAATCATTTCATTGAGTTGGACATGTTCTGGTGAAGGTTGTGAAGGTTTTCTTGAAAGTGACTCACAATGAGAGGAATGAAACTGCTACTGAATGGCAATGGGTGACGTTGAATGGGTGGATATTCAGGCATTTTATGTGAAAGCAACTGAAGATTCTTAGACACTAAGGTTAAGAATACAGTCATGGTGTGAGGATATAACCTTATGCTGTTGTGAACTTCATAAATTATGGACGCTGCTCCTTCATCCTGCTGTATCTATCTTTCACGACTACTGCAACAATCAGAGCAGGCTAATATTTCAAATTTGAAAGACAGATATATGAATGTACTGTAACCTTTAATCTTCCAATGTTGCAGAATTTGTGATAATAAAAAAGAATTACAATGGCCTGTTCTTCTTCATCTCTATCTACAACATTTGCAAGTATTTGGCCAAGGTTTAGCCGCAAGATATTTAAGTAAAAAAAAATCATGAATATAGTTGGAAAAGCACTAAGGACTTAATAAAGAGCATTTATATCCCAAAGCACAATACAAAAAATGGTCAAACATAAATAAAGTGTGTGAATCAGTTGGCCAGAAGCATAAAGACGACTGGCAGTCAATTACTAGAAATATTTTCATTGAGATTTGTTTATGCGCAATCTGAAATTTCCAAGTACGCTGTAGCTGAGTTTATTCGTTCCAAACCGGTCAAAGAAAAAGTGCCTATTTCATCATTTTTTTAGGACAATTACGAATAAAATGCTTAAAATTCACTTGACAGTTGAACCATGGCTATGTTTTTTTTTTTACAATAAGAGTCTCCAGTAAATCACAACAATGCCAAGATTCTGATGTTTAGTAGATATAAAGAGTACCATGTTTACCTTCTTGGATTTCTCATTACAGCATGTTACAGACAAACTGACAACAGCTAACCGATGAGAGTATCAGAGCTCATTCACTCTGACGCCTCCAGTCTCCTCACAAATCCTAACGACCTACACATAGGGATTGTGTAAAGTCTGGAAATAAAGCCAGTGCGAGCTAATGCACAATCATTAGACTTCATATCCCCATCAGTTATCATAATGCAATAAGTAAATAGTGTTCACCTATCAAAATTATATCAAAATGATATCCAGGGTGGTGATACCTAGGATTGTTGTGCGATTATGCTGCCTGATACTCTGGCACTGTTAGGGCTGTGAGTGTTCAGGGATCCCCTCATCCAAAAGCACTTAGACTTCTGTGTCTAGAAGAGTAAGGAACCACTGATCAGCAGGCTCATTTCTATGAATCAATGTTCATATTGTACTTTGCATTGACCGTTAATGGTTGAATGTGTGCGTGTAGAGGACGGGATGTGAGGCTGAACCAGCTGCAATCATTTGCAGGTGGATTTGGAATTTCTAAAAAATAATTGCGGAAGGTTTTGTAAATCAGTATTCCTCCTTTGAAAGTACGCAAACATTTATTGTGGATCCTACACTCTGTGGTCCCTGATACTTAAACTCTGTCCTACTTTTGGCAAATATTTACTTTGGCTTTTTTTATAGCAATCTTTTTCAGTCATGTTCAGGAATGAAATGCAAAAAAGCCTTTGAACAAGACTTCCCTTGTTCAAATAACATAGTGGTTCCCTATTGTCAACTAGTTAGCCACACCTGCCTTCAACTGCTCACACCTGTGTCCAGTTAATCAACTAGGTAAGATGGGTGAGCTTAAAAAGAGCTCCAGTGTGTCTTCAGTCATTTCCTGTTTTCAGTCTGGTTCAGTTGTGTGGTTTGGTAGGAGCTGATAGAAGTGACAGGGTTTGCAGTGTCACTGGACTACTACTTTGGCTGAAGCCATGGGGTTTCTCTTGAGGTGAGTTTTAATAATTATTCTGTTTAATTGTTTGAATTGTGCAACTCATTAGTAAAGCATAGTTACTCTGGGATGTCTTGTCTAGATGGCTTCTGTTGTCCTTGCTAGCTGTTGGAAGACATCAAGCCCATGGTAAGTTTACTGAAATTGTAAAGCTACTTATTGTTTTGTTTTTTTAGATGGACTAAAATGTTTGCTCTGCAGGTCTCAGTATTGGATCTGCTAAGAAGCATGGAGATAAAGAAGTACCAGTTTCAGGCTATCAACCATATTCAAGTGGATCTAACACTGGCGTAAGCTCTTTATGGAGCGCTTGGCTTCTTGGTGGTGATGATGGTTTAACCTCTCATGCATATAAGGCAAGTAGCTACAACACATGAATAATTCCCAGTTGCCATCATTAAGTCTGTGCCAGAAATCCGGTATTCATGAAGTTATCCTCAACAGGTAGCAGTGTCTGATCAGCAGCCTCGCTGGCCCCCCCAGCAACCGCAGACTGGTCTACAGCCACCTCTGCAGGTGCCCCAGGTTCCTAGCTATCCTCCCCAACCGCAGGTGCCCCAGGTTCCTAGCTATCCAGCCCAGCGTCCGCAGGTGCCCCAGGTTCCTAGCTACCCTTCCAAGCCGCAGGTGCCCAAGGTTCCTAGCTATCCTCCCCAGCCGCAGGTGCCCCAGGTTCCTAGCTATCCTCCCCAGCTGCAGGTGCCCCAGGTTCCTAGCTATCCTCCCCAACCGCAGGTGCCCCAGGTTCCTAGCTATCCTCCCCAGCCGCAGGTGCCCCAGGTTCCTAGCTATCCTTCCCCGCTGCAGGTGCCCCAACCCCAGGTTCCCCAGATGCAGCAGCAGCCTGGCTATCATCCCCAGCAGCAGCAGCAGCAGCGGCCGCAACAGCCCCAGGTTCCCCAGCGACCCAAGCAGCAGCAGCCTGGCTATCCTTCCCAGCAGCAGCCTGGGTATCCTCCCCAGAAGCAGCTGCAACAGCCCCAGGTTCCCCAGCAAACACAGCAGCTGCCTGGCTATCCTGCCCAGCAGCAGCCCCAGCGTTCCAAGCAGCAGCAGTCTGGCTATCCTCCCAAGCAGCAGCCGCAACAGCCCCAGGTATCCAAGAAACTCCAGCAGCAGCCTGGCTATCCCGCCCAGCAGCAGCCGCAACAGCCCCAGGTATCCAAGAAACCCCCGCAGCAGCCTGGCTATCCTGCCCAGCAGCAGCCGCAACAGCCCCAGGTATCCAAGAAACCCCCGCAGCAGCCTGGCTATCCTGCCCAGCAGCAGCGTCCGCAACAGCCCCAGGTTCCCGAGCATCCCCAGCAGCATGGCTATCCTGCCCAGCGTCCGCAGGTGCCCAAGGTTCCTAGCTATCCTCCCCAGCCGCAGGTGCCCCAGGTTCCTAGCTATCCTCCCCAGCCGCAGGTGCCCCAGGTTCCTAGCTATCCTCCCCAGCCACAGGTGCCCCAGGTTCCTAGCTATCCTTCCCAGCCGCAGGTGCCCCAGGTTCCTAGCTATCCTCCCCTGCAGCAGGTGCCCCAACCCCAGGTTCCCCAGATGCAGCAGCAGCCTGGCTATCATCCCCAGCAGCAGCGGCCGCAACAGCCCCAGGTTCCCCAGCGACCCAAGCAGCAGCAGCCTGGCTATCCTTCCCAGCAGCAGCCTGGGTATCCTCCCCAGAAGCAGCTGCAACAGCCCCAGGTTCCCCAGTGGCCCAAGCAGCAGCAGCCTGGCTATCCTTCCCAGCAACAGCCACAACAACCCCAGCGTTCCAAGCAGCAGCCTGGGTATCCTCCCCAGAAGCAGCCGCAACAGCCCCAGGTTCCCCAGCAACCGCAGCAGCAGCCTGGCTACCATCCCCAGCAGTGGCCACAACACCCCCAGGTTCCCCAGCGACCCAAGCAGCAGTCCCAGGTGTTCCAAGAGTCTTTTTACATGCCCCAGATGCCACGTTACCTGCCCAAGCAGCCACGTTATAGTAATTATTGAACTTTGGCCCAAGGAGTTCTCCAAATGGCTTCAAATTGGTAAGCTGTGATCATGTCATAGTTTTAGCAATATCTTTTGCATCTGAGTAATCTGGTCAACTTGAATTACTTCCAGGTACAGAGCCACTGAAGACCATGGATATGAACTTCAATTAAATCGACAGTCACACAATCTGAGATTCAGGCTTTCAAATACAGACTTTACTCAAATCTATGTTTTGTGTTTCAGGCATCGCAACACTGGCATTTCTTAAAATACTTCTTCCAACTGAACCATTGTCTTGACTTGTCAATAAACTCACTTTGTATCCTGTAATCTCCGGTGAATTGGTTTCTTTAAGACTGAAGTTTAGTGTGAAGTAGTGATCTAACTGACTAGGGGTCTGCTTTATGACCCTTGCATATGCACAAAACAGGGCTTGAGAGGTGTGTAACATGACCCAAAACTACAAATGTGAACCTCATGAAGGTGCTAGATGAAAAGTCGGGATCAAACACTTGGGATGAATCGTCTCGGAACCACTAATGTCTGTTCAAATGATTTAGATAGCTATCTGAAGTTTATTCGTTCCATACCGGTCAAAGAAAAAGTGCCTGTCATCATTTTTTTTTTTTTTTTTTTTTTTTTTTTTTTTTTTTTTAGGACAATTACAAATAAAATGCTTAAAATTCACTTGACAGTTGAACCATGGCTTTTTTTTTTTTTTTTTTTTTTTAACAATAAGTCTCCAGTCAATCACAACAATACCGACATTCTGATGTTTAGTAGGTATAAAGAGTACCATATTTACCTTCTTAGATTTCTCGTTACAGACAAACTGACAACAGCTAACTGATGAGAGTATCGTAAATGGACTGTACTTGTATAGTGCTTTTCTAGTCTTCTGACCACTCAAAGTGCTTTTACATTACTAATCATTCACCCTTTCATACCCATTCATACACTGAAGACAGGGGCTACCATGCAAGGTGCCACCTGCCCATCAGGGTCTCTCTAATCATTCACACCCATTCATACACTGATGGCACAGCCTTCGGGAGCAACTCAGGGTTAAGTGTCTTGCCCAAGGACACATCGACATGGACTGCTGGAGCCAGGGATCGAACCGCCGATCCTGATTGGAGGACGACCCTGCTCTCCACTGAGCCACAGCCGCCCCCATCAGCTCATTCACTCTGACGCCTCCAGTCTCCTCACAAATCCTAACGATCTACACATAGGGATTGTGTAAAGTCTGGAAATAAAGCCAGTGCGAGCTAATGCACAATCATTAGACTTCATATCCCCATCAGTTATCATAATGCAATAAGTAAATAGTGTTCACCTATCAAAATTATATCAAAATGATATCCAGGGTGGTGATACCTAGGATTGTTGTGCGATTATGCTGCCTGATACTCTGGCACTGTTAGGGCTGTGAGTGTTCAGGGATCCCCTCATCCAAAAGCACTTAGACTTCTGTGTCTAGAAGAGTAAGGAACCACTGATCAGCAGGCTCATTTCTATGAATCAATGTTCATATTGTACTTTGCATTGACCGTTAATGGTTGAATGTGTGCGTGTAGAGGACGGGATGTGAGGCTGAACCAGCTGCAATCATTTGCAGGTGGATTTGGAATTTCTAAAAAATAATTGCGGAAGGTTTTGTAAATCAGTATTCCTCCTTTGAAAGTACGCAAACATTTATTGTGGATCCTACACTCTGTGGTCCCTGATACTTAAACTCTGTCCTACTTTTGGCAAATATTTACTTTGGCTTTTTTTATAGCAATCTTTTTCAGTCATGTTCAGGAATGAAATGCAAAAAAGCCTTTGAACAAGACTTCCCTTGTTCAAATAACACAGTGGTTCCCTATTGTCAACTAGTTAGCCACACCTGCCTTCAACTGCTCACACCTGTGTCCAGTTAATCAACTAGGTAAGATGGGTGAGCTTAAAAAGAGCTCCAGTGTGTCTTCAGTCATTTCCTGTTTTCAGTCTGGTTCAGTTGTGTGGTTTGGTAGGAGCTGATAGAAGTGACAGGGTTTGCAGTGTCACTGGACTACTACTTTGGCTGAAGCCATGGGGTTTCTCTTGAGGTGAGTTTTAATAATTATTCTGTTTAATTGTTTGAATTGTGCAACTCATTAGTAAAGCATAGTTACTCTGGGATGTCTTGTCTAGATGGCTTCTGTTGTCCTTGCTAGCTGTTGGAAGACATCAAGCCCATGGTAAGTTTACTGAAATTGTAAAGCTACTTATTGTTTTTTTTTTTTTAGATGGACTAAAATGTTTGCTCTGCAGGTCTCAGTATTGGATCTGCTAAGAAGCATGGAGATAAAGAAGTACCAGTTTCAGGCTATCAACCATATTCAAGTGGATCTAACACTGGAGTAAGCTCTTTAAAAAGCGCTTGGCTTCTTGGTGGTGATGATGGTTTAACCTCTCATGCATATAAGGCAAGTAGCTACAACACATGAATAATTCCCAGTTGCCATCATTAAGTCTGTGCCAGAAATCCGGTGTTCATGAAGTTATCCTCAACAGGTAGCAGTGTCTGATCAGCAGCCTCGCTGGCCCCCCCCAGCAACCGCAGACTGGTCTACAGCCACCTCTGCAGGTGCCCCAGGTTCCTAGCTATCCTCCCCAACCGCAGGTGCCCCATGTTCCTAGCTATCCTCCCCAACCGCAGGTGCCCCAGGTTCCTAGCTATCCAGCCCAGCGTCCGCAGGTGCCCCAGGTTCCTAGCTACCCTTCCAAGCCGCAGGTGCCCAAGGTTCCTAGCTATCCTCCCCAGCCGCAGGTGCCCCAGGTTCCTAGCTATCCTCCCCAGCTGCAGGTGCCCCAGGTTCCTAGCTATCCTCCCCAACCGCAGGTGCCCCAGGTTCCTAGCTATCCTCCCCAGCAGGTGCCCCAGGTTCCTAGCTATCCTTCCCCCTGCAGGTGCCCCAACCCCAGGTTCCCCAGATGCAGCAGCAGCCTGGCTATCATCCCCAGCAGCAGCAGCAGCAGCCGCAACAGCCCCAGGTTCCCCAGCGACCCAAGCAGCAGCAGCCTGGCTATCCTTCCCAGCAGCAGCCTGGGTATCCTCCCCAGAAGCAGCTGCAACAGCCCCAGGTTCCCCAGCAAACACAGCAGCTGCCTGGCTATCCTGCCCAGCAGCAGCCCCAGCGCCCAAGCAGCAGCAGTCTGGCTATCCTCCCAAGCAGCAGCCGCAACAGCCCCAGGTATCCAAGAAACTCCAGCAGCAGCCTGGCTATCCCGCCCAGCAGCAGCCGCAACAGCCCCAGGTATCCAAGAAACCCCCGCAGCAGCCTGGCTATCCTGCCCAGCAGCAGCCGCAACAGCCCCAGGTATCCAAGAAACCCCCGCAGCAGCCTGGCTATCCTGCCCAGCAGCAGCGTCCGCAACAGCCCCAGGTTCCCGAGCATCCCCAGCAGCATGGCTATCCTGCCCAGCGTCCGCAGGTGCCCAAGGTTCCTAGCTATCCTCCCCAGCCGCAGGTGCCCCAGGTTCCTAGCTATCCTCCCCAGCCGCAGGTGCCCCAGGTTCCTAGCTATCCTCCCCAGCCACAGGTGCCCCAGGTTCCTAGTTATCCTTCCCAGCCGCAGGTGCCCCAGGTTCCTAGCTATCCTCCCCTGCAGCAGGTGCCCCAACCCCAGGTTCCCCAGATGCAGCAGCAGCCTGGCTATCATCCCCAGCAGCAGCGGCCGCAACAGCCCCAGGTTCCCCAGCGACCCAAGCAGCAGCAGCCTGGCTATCCTTCCCAGCAGCAGCCTGGGTATCCTCCCCAGAAGCAGCTGCAACAGCCCCAGGTTCCCCAGTGGCCCAAGCAGCAGCAGCCTGGCTATCCTTCCCAGCAACAGCCACAACAACCCCAGCGTTCCAAGCAGCAGCCTGGGTATCCTCCCCAGAAGCAGCCGCAACAGCCCCAGGTTCCCCAGCAACCGCAGCAGCAGCCTGGCTATCCTGCCCAGCAGCAGCGTCCCCGCAGGTGCCCCAGGTTCCTAGCTATCCTCCCCAGCCGCAGGTGCCCCAGGTTCCTAGCTATCCTCCCCAGGCGCAGGTGCCCCAGGTTCCTAGCTATCCTCCCCAGCCGCAGGTGCCCCAGGTTCCTAGCTATCCTCCCCAGCCGCAGGTGACCCAGGTTCCTAGCTATCCTCCCCAGCTGCAGGTGCCCCAGGTTCCTAGCTATCCTCCCCAGCCGCAGGTGCCCCAGGTTCCTAGCTATCCTTCCCAGCCGCAGGTGCCCCAGGTTCCTAGCTATCCTTCCCAGCCGCAGGTGCCCCAGGTTCCTAGCTATCCTCCCCCGCTGCAGGTGCCCCAACCCCAGGTTCCCCAGATGCAGCAGCCTGGCTATCATCCCCAGCAGCAGCGGCCGCAACAGCCCCAGGTTCCCCAGCGACCCAAGCAGCAGCCTGGCTATCCTCCCGAGCAACAGCCCCAGGTTCCCCAGTGGCCCAAGCAGCAGCAACCTGGCTATCCTTCCCAGCAGCAGCCGCAACAGTCCCAGGATCCCCAGCAGCTTGGCTATCCTGCCCAGCAGCAGCGTCCGCAACAGCCCCAGGTTCCCAAGCATCCCCAGCAGCAGCCTGGCTATCATCCCCAGCAGCAGCCGCAACAGCCCCAGCAATCCAAGCAGCAGCCTGGCTATCCTCCCAAGCAGCAGCCGCAACAGCCCCAGGTTCCCCAGCAGCAGCCGCAACAGCCCCAGCAATCCAAGCAGCAGCCTGGCTATCCTCCCCAGCAGCCTGGCCCCAGGTCCCCAGCAGCAGCCGCAACAGCCCCAGCAGCCTGGCCAAGTCCCCAGCAGCCTGGCTACCGTCCCCAGCAGCAGCCGCAACAGCCCCAGCGATCCAAGCAGCAGTCTGGCTACCGTCCCCAGCAGCAGCCGCAACAGCCCCAGCGATCCAAGCAGCAGCCTGGCTACCATCCCCAGCAGCGGCCACAACACCCCCAGGTTCCCCAGCGACCCAAGCAGCAGTCCCAGGTGTTCCAAGAGTCTTTTTACATGCCCCAGATGCCACGTTACCTGCCCAAGCAGCCACGTTATAGTAATTATTGAACTTTGGCCCAAGGAGCTCTCCAAATGGCTTCAAATTGGTAAGCTGTGATCATGTCATAGTTTTAGCAATATCTTTTGCATCTGAGTAATCTGGTCAACTTGAATTACTTCCAGGTACAGAGCCACTGAAGATCATGGATATGAACTTCAATTAAATCGACAGTCACACAATCTGAGATTCAGGCTTTCAAATACAGACTTTACTCAAATCTATGTTTTGTGTTTCAGGCATCGCAACACTGGCATTTCTTAAAATACTTCTTCCAACTGAACCATTGTCTTGACTTGTCAATAAACTCACTTTGTATCCTGTAATCTCCAGTGAATTGGTTTCTTTAAGACTGAAGTTTAGTGTGAAGTAGTGATCTAACTGACTAGGGGTCTGCTTTATGACCCTTGCATATGCACAAAACAGGGCTTGAGAGGTGTGTAACGTGACCCAAAACTACAAATGTGAACCTCATGAAGGTGCTAGATGAAAAGTCGGGATCAAACACTTGGGATGAATCGTCTCGGAACCACTAATGTCTGTTCAAATGATTTAGATAGCTATCTGAAATTTATTGAAGTTTATTCATTCCATACCGGTCAAAGAAAAAGTGCCTGTCATCATTTTTTTTTTTTTTTTTTTAGGACAATTACAAATAAAATGCTTAAAATTCACTTGACAGTTGAACCATGGCTTTTTTTTTTTTTTTTTTTTTTTTTTTTTTAACAATAAGTCTCCAGTCAATCACAACAATGCCGACATTCTGATGTTTAGTAGGTATAAAGAGTACCATATTTACCTTCTTAGATTTCTCGTTACAGACAAACTGACAACAGCTAACTGATGAGAGTATCGTAAATGGACTCTACTTGTATAGTGCTTTTCTAGTCTTCTGACCACTCAAAGCGCTTTTACATTACTAATCATTCACTCTTTCATACCCATTCATACACTGAAGACAGGGGCTACCATGCAAGGTGCCACCTGCCCATCAGGGTCTCTCTAATCATTCACACCCATTCATACACCGATGGCACAGCCTTCGGGAGCAACTCAGGGTTAAGTGTCTTGCCCAAGGACACATCGACATGGACTGCTGGAGCCAGGGATCGAACCGCCGATCCTGATTGGAGGACGACCCTGCTCTCCACTGAGCCACAGCCGCCCCCATCAGCTCATTCACTCTGACGCCTCCAGTCTCCTCACAAATCCTAACGACCTACACATAGGGATTGTGTAAAGTCTGGAAATAAAGCCAGTGCGAGCTAATGCACAATCATTAGACTTCATATCCCCATCAGTTATCATAATGCAATAAGTAAATAGTGTTCACCTATCAAAATTATATCAAAATGATATCCAGGGTGGTGATACCTAGGATTGTTGTGCGATTATGCTGCCTGATACTCTGGCACTGTTAGGGCTGTGAGTGTTCAGGGATCCCCTCATCCAAAAGCACTTAGACTTCTGTGTCTAGAAGAGTAAGGAACCACTGATCAGCAGGCTCATTTCTATGAATCAATGTTCATATTGTACTTTGCATTGACCGTTAATGGTTGAATGTGTGCATGTAGAGGACGGGATGTGAGGCTGAACCAGCTGCAATCATTTGCAGGTGGATTTGGAATTTCTAAAAAATAATTGCGGAAGGTTTTGTAAATCAGTATTCCTCCTTTGAAAGTACGCAAACATTTATTGTGGATCCTACACTCTGTGGTCCCTGATACTTAAACTCTGTCCTACTTTTGGCAAATATTTACTTTGGCTTTTTTTATAGCAATCTTTTTCAGTCATGTTCAGGAATGAAATGCAAAAAAGCCTTTGAACAAGACTTCCCTTGTTCAAATAACACAGTGGTTCCCTATTGTCAACTAGTTAGCCACACCTGCCTTCAACTGCTCACACCTGTGTCCAGTTAATCAACTAGGTAAGATGGGTGAGCTTAAAAGAGCTCCAGTGTGTCTTCAGTCATTTCCTGTTTTCAGTCTGGTTCAGTTGTGTGGTTTGGTAGGAGCTGATAGAAGTGACAGGGTTTGCAGTGTCACTGGACTACTACTTTGGCTGAAGCCATGGGGTTTCTCTTGAGGTGAGTTTTAATAATTATTCTGTTTAATTGTTTGAATTGTGCAACTCATTAGTAAAGCATAGTTACTCTGGGATGTCTTGTCTAGATGGCTTCTGTTGTCCTTGCTAGCTGTTGGAAGACATCAAGCCCATGGTAAGTTTACTGAAATTGTAAAGCTACTTATTGTTTTTTTTTTTAGATGGACTAAAATGTTTGCTCTGCAGGTCTCAGTATTGGATCTGCTAAGAAGCATGGAGATAAAGAAGTACCAGTTTCAGGCTATCAACCATATTCAAGTGGATCTAACACTGGAGTAAGCTCTTTATGGAGCGCTTGGCTTCTTGGTGGTGATGATGGTTTAACCTCTCATGCATATAAGGCAAGTAGCTACAACACATGAATAATTCCCAGTTGCCATCATTAAGTCTGTGCCAGAAATCCGGTATTCATGAAGTTATCCTCAACAGGTAGCAGTGTCTGATCAGCAGCCTCGCTGGCCCCCCAGCAACCGCAGACTACAGGTCTACAGCCACCTCTGCAGGTGCCCCAGGTTCCTAGCTATCCTCCCCAACCCCAGGTGCCCCATGTTCCTAGCTATCCTCCCCAACCGCAGGTGCCCCAGGTTCCTAGCTATCCAGCCCAGCTGCAGGTGCCCCAGGTTCCTAGCTACCCTCCCCAACCGCAGGTGCCCCAGGTTCCTAGCTATCCTCCCCAGCCCCAGGTGCCCCAGGTTCCTAGCTATCCTTCCCCCTGCAGGTGCCCCAACCCCAGGTTCCCCAGATGCAGCAGCAGCCTGGCTATCCTCCCCAGAAGCAGCTGCAACAGCCCCAGGTTCCCCAGCGACCCAAACACAGCAGCTCCCAGCAGCAGCCTGGCTATCCTCCCCAGCAGCAGCAGCTGCCTGGCTATCCTGCCCAGCCCAGCGTTCCCAAGCAAGCAGCAGTATCCAGTCTGGTCTGGCTATCCTCCCAAGCAGCAGCCGCAACAGCCCCAGGTATCCAAGAAACTCCAGCAGCAGCCTGGCTATCCCGCCCAGCAGCAGCCGCAACAGCCCCAGGTATCCAAGAAACCCCCGCAGCAGCCTGGCTATCCTGCCCAGCAGCAGCCGCAACAGCCCCAGGTATCCAAGAAACCCCCGCAGCAGCCTGGCTATCCTGCCCAGCAGCAGCAACAGCCCCAGGTTCCCGAGCATCCCCAGCAGCATGGCTATCCTGCCCAGCGTCCGCAGGTGCCCAAGGTTCCTAGCTATCCTCCCCAGCCGCAGGTGCCCCAGGTTCCTAGCTATCCTCCCCAGCCGCAGGTGCCCCAGGTTCCTAGCTATCCTCCCCAGCCACAGGTGCCCCAGGTTCCTAGTTATCCTTCCCAGCCGCAGGTGCCCCAGGTTCCTAGCTATCCTCCCCTGCAGCAGGTGCCCCAACCCCAGGTTCCCCAGATGCAGCAGCAGCCTGGCTATCATCCCCAGCAGCAGCGGCCGCAACAGCCCCAGGTTCCCCAGCGACCCAAGCAGCAGCAGCCTGGCTATCCTTCCCAGCAGCAGCCTGGGTATCCTCCCCAGAAGCAGCTGCAACAGCCCCAGGTTCCCCAGTGGCCCAAGCAGCAGCAGCCTGGCTATCCTTCCCAGCAACAGCCACAACAACCCCAGCGTTCCAAGCAGCAGCCTGGGTATCCTCCCCAGAAGCAGCCGCAACAGCCCCAGGTTCCCCAGCAACCGCAGCAGCAGCCTGGCTATCCTGCCCAGCAGCAGCGTCCGCAGGTGCCCCAGGTTCCTAGCTATCCTCCCCAGCCGCAGGTGCCCCAGGTTCCTAGCTATCCTCCCCAGCCGCAGGTGCCCCAGGTTCCTAGCTATCCTCCCCAGCCGCAGGTGCCCCAGGTTCCTAGCTATCCTCCCCAGCCGCAGGTGACCCAGGTTCCTAGCTATCCTCCCCAGCTGCAGGTGCCCCAGGTTCCTAGCTATCCTCCCCAGCCGCAGGTGCCCCAGGTTCCTAGCTATCCTCCCCAGCCGCAGGTGCCCCAGGTTCCTAGCTATCCTTCCCAGCCGCAGGTGCCCCAGGTTCCTAGCTATCCTCCCCCGCTGCAGGTGCCCCAACCCCAGGTTCCCCAGATGCAGCAGCCTGGCTATCATCCCCAGCAGCAGCGGCCGCAACAGCCCCAGGTTCCCCAGCGACCCAAGCAGCAGCCTGGCTATCCTCCCGAGCAACAGCCCCAGGTTCCCCAGTGGCCCAAGCAGCAGCAACCTGGCTATCCTTCCCAGCAGCAGCCGCAACAGTCCCAGGATCCCCAGCAGCTTGGCTATCCTGCCCAGCAGCAGCGTCCGCAACAGCCCCAGGTTCCCAAGCATCCCCAGCAGCAGCCTGGCTATCATCCCCAGCAGCAGCCGCAACAGCCCCAGCAATCCAAGCAGCAGCCTGGCTATCCTCCCAAGCAGCAGCCGCAACAGCCCCAGGTTCCCCAGCAGCAGCCGCAACAGCCCCAGCAATCCAAGCAGCAGCCTGGCTATCCTCCCAAGCAGCAGCCGCAACAGCCCCAGGTTCCCCAGCAGCAGCCGCAACAGCCCCAGCAGCCTGGCTATCGTCCCCAGCAGCCTGGCTACCGTCCCCAGCAGCAGCCGCAACAGCCCCAGCGATCCAAGCAGCAGTCTGGCTACCGTCCCCAGCAGCCTGGCTATCGTCCCCAGCAGCAGCCGCAACAGCCCCAGCGATCCAAGCAGCAGCCTGGCTACCATCCCCAGCAGCGGCCACAACACCCCCAGGTTCCCCAGCGACCCAAGCAGCAGTCCCAGGTGTTCCAAGAGTCTTTTTACATGCCCCAGATGCCACGTTACCTGCCCAAGCAGCCACGTTATAGTAATTATTGAACTTTGGCCCAAGGAGCTCTCCAAATGGCTTCAAATTGGTAAGCTGTGATCATGTCATAGTTTTAGCAATATCTTTTGCATCTGAGTAATCTGGTCAACTTGAATTACTTCCAGGTACAGAGCCACTGAAGATCATGGATATGAACTTCAATTAAATCGACAGTCACACAATCTGAGATTCAGGCTTTCAAATACAGACTTTACTCAAATCTATGTTTTGTGTTTCAGGCATCGCAACACTGGCATTTCTTAAAATACTTCTTCCAACTGAACCATTGTCTTGACTTGTCAATAAACTCACTTTGTATCCTGTAATCTCCAGTGAATTGGTTTCTTTAAGACTGAAGTTTAGTGTGAAGTAGTGATCTAACTGACTAGGGGTCTGCTTTATGACCCTTGCATATGCACAAAACAGGGCTTGAGAGGTGTGTAACGTGACCCAAAACTACAAATGTGAACCTCATGAAGGTGCTAGATGAAAAGTCGGGATCAAACACTTGGGATGAATCGTCTCGGAACCACTAATGTCTGTTCAAATGATTTAGATAGCTATCTGAAATTTATTGAAGTTTATTCGTTCCATACCGGTCAAAGAAAAAGTGCCTGTCATCTTTTTTTTTTTTTTTTTTTTTAGGACAATTACAAATAAAATGCTTAAAATTCACTTGACAGTTGAACCATGGCTTTTTTTTTAACAAGTCTCCAGTCAATCACAACAATGCCGACATTCTGATGTTTAGTAGGTATAAAGAGTACCATATTTACCTTCTTAGATTTCTCGTTACAGACAAACTGACAACAGCTAACTGATGAGAGTATCGTAAATGGACTCTACTTGTATAGTGCTTTTCTAGTCTTCTGACCACTCAAAGCGCTTTTACATTACTAATCATTCACTCTTTCATACCCATTCATACACTGAAGACAGGGGCTACCATGCAAGGTGCCACCTGCCCATCAGGGTCTCTCTAATCATTCACACCCATTCATACACCGATGGCACAGCCTTCGGGAGCAACTCAGGGTTAAGTGTCTTGCCCAAGGACACATCGACATGGACTGCTGGAGCCAGGGATCGAACCGCCGATCCTGATTGGAGGACGACCCTGCTCTCCACTGAGCCACAGCCGCCCCCATCAGCTCATTCACTCTGACGCCTCCAGTCTCCTCACAAATCCTAACGACCTACACATAGGGATTGTGTAAAGTCTGGAAATAAAGCCAGTGCGAGCTAATGCACAATCATTAGACTTCATATCCCCGTCAGTTATCATAATGCAATAAGTAAATAGTGTTCACCTATCAAAATTATATCAAAATGATATCCAGGGTGGTGATACCTAGGATTGTTGTGCGATTATGCTGCCTGATACTCTGGCACTGTTAGGGCTGTGAGTGTTCAGGGATCCCCTCATCCAAAAGCACTTAGACTTCTGTGTCTAGAAGAGTAAGGAACCACTGATCAGCAGGCTCATTTCTATGAATCAATGTTCATATTGTACTTTGCATTGACCGTTAATGGTTGAATGTGTGCATGTAGAGGACGGGATGTGAGGCTGAACCAGCTGCAATCATTTGCAGGTGGATTTGGAATTTCTAAAAAATAATTGCGGAAGGTTTTGTAAATCAGTATTCCTCCTTTGAAAGTACGCAAACATTTATTGTGGATCCTACACTCTGTGGTCCCTGATACTTAAACTCTGTCCTACTTTTGGCAAATATTTACTTTGGCTTTTTTTATAGCAATCTTTTTCAGTCATGTTCAGGAATGAAATGCAAAAAAGCCTTTGAACAAGACTTCCCTTGTTCAAATAACACAGTGGTTCCCTATTGTCAACTAGTTAGCCACACCTGCCTTCAACTGCTCACACCTGTGTCCAGTTAATCAACTAGGTAAGATGGGTGAGCTTAAAAAGAGCTCCAGTGTGTCTTCAGTCATTTCCTGTTTTCAGTCTGGTTCAGTTGTGTGGTTTGGTAGGAGCTGATAGAAGTGACAGGGTTTGCAGTGTCACTGGACTACTACTTTGGCTGAAGCCATGGGGTTTCTCTTGAGGTGAGTTTTAATAATTATTCTGTTTAATTGTTTGAATTGTGCAACTCATTAGTAAAGCATAGTTACTCTGGGATGTCTTGTCTAGATGGCTTCTGTTGTCCTTGCTAGCTGTTGGAAGACATCAAGCCCATGGTAAGTTTACTGAAATTGTAAAGCTACTTATTGTTTTTGTTTTTTAGATGGACTAAAATGTTTGCTCTGCAGGTCTCAGTATTGGATCTGCTAAGAAGCATGGAGATAAAGAAGTACCAGTTTCAGGCTATCAACCATATTCAAGTGGATCTAACACTGGAGTAAGCTCTTTATGGAGCGCTTGGCTTCTTGGTGGTGATGATGGTTTAACCTCTCATGCATATAAGGCAAGTAGCTACAACACATGAATAATTCCCAGTTGCCATCATTAAGTCTGTGCCAGAAATCCGGTATTCATGAAGTTATCCTCAACAGGTAGCAGTGTCTGATCAGCAGCCTCGCTGGCCCCCCCAGCAACCGCAGACTGGTCTACAGCCACCTCTGCAGGTGCCCCAGGTTCCTAGCTATCCTCCCCAACCGCAGGTGCCCCATGTTCCTAGCTATCCTCCCCAACCGCAGGTGCCCCAGGTTCCTAGCTATCCTGCCCAGCGTCCGCAGGTGCCCCAGGTTCCTAGCTACCCTTCCAAGCCGCAGGTGCCCAAGGTTCCTAGCTATCCTCCCCCCGCAGGTGCCCCAGGTTCCTAGCTATCCAGGTGCCCCAGGTTCCTAGCTATCCTCCCCGCAGGTGCCCCAGGTTCCTAGCTATCCCCCCCAGCCGCAGGTGCCCAGGTTCCTAGCTATCCTTCCCCCCTGCAGGTGCCCCAACCCCAGGTTCCCCAGATGCAGCAGCAGGTGCAGCGGCCCAAAGCCCCAGGTTCCCCAGCGACCCAAGCAGCAGCAGCCTGGCTATCCTTCCCAGCAGCAGCCTGGGTATCCTCCCCAGAAGCAGCTGCAACAGCCCCAGGTTCCCCAGCAAACACAGCAGCTGCCTGGCTATCCTGCCCAGCAGCAGCCCCAGCGTTCCAAGCAGCAGCAGTCTGGCTATCCTCCCAAGCAGCAGCCGCAACAGCCCCAGGTATCCAAGAAACTCCAGCAGCAGCCAGGTATCCCGTTCCAGCAGCAGCCGCAACAGCCCCAGGTATCCAAGAAACCCCGCAGCAGCCTGGCTATCCTGCCCAGCAGCAGCCGCAACAGCCCCAGGTATCCAAGAAACCCCCGCAGCAGCCTGGCTATCCTGCCCAGCAGCAGCGTCCGCAACAGCCCCAGGTTCCCATCCCCCCAGCAGCATGGCTATCCTGCCCAGCGTCCGCAGGTGCCCAAGGTTCCTAGCTATCCTCCCCAGCCGCAGGTGCCCCAGGTTCCAGGCCCCCGCAGGTGCCCCAGGTTCCTAGCTATCCTCCCCAGCCACAGGTGCCCCAGGTTCCTAGTTATCCTTCCCAGCCGCAGGTGCCCCAGGTTCCTAGCTATCCTCCCCTGCAGCAGGTGCCCCAACCCCAGGTTCCCCAGATGCAGCAGCAGCCTGGCTATCATCCCCAGCAGCAGCGGCCGCAACAGCCCCAGGTTCCCCAGCGACCCAAGCAGCAGCAGCCTGGCTATCCTTCCCAGCAGCAGCCTGGGTATCCTCCCCAGAAGCAGCTGCAACAGCCCCAGGTTCCCCAGTGGCCCAAGCAGCAGCAGCCTGGCTATCCTTCCCAGCAACAGCCACAACAACCCCAGCGTTCCAAGCAGCAGCCTGGGTATCCTCCCCAGAAGCAGCCGCAACAGCCCCAGGTTCCCCAGCAACCGCAGCAGCAGCCTGGCTATCCTGCCCAGCAGCAGCGTCCGCAGGTGCCCCAGGTTCCTAGCTATCCTCCAGGTCCCCAGGTTCCTAGCGCAGGTGCCCCAGGTTCCTAGCTATCCTCCCCAGCCGCAGGTGCCCCAGGTTCCTAGCTATCCTCCCCAGCCGCAGGTGACCCAGGTTCCTAGCTATCCTCCCCAGCTGCAGGTGCCCCAGGTTCCTAGCTATCCTCCCCAGCCGCAGGTGCCCCAGGTTCCTAGCTATCCTCCCCAGCCGCAGGTGCCCCAGGTTCCTAGCTATCCTTCCAGCATCCGCAGGTGCCCCAGGTTCCTAGCTATCCTCCCCCGCTGCAGGTGCCCCAACCCCAGGTTCCCCAGATGCAGCAGCCTGGCTATCATCCCCAGCAGCAGCGGCCGCAACAGCCCCATCCCCAGCGACCCAAGCAGCAGCCTGGCTATCCTCCCGAGCAACAGCCCCAGGTTCCCCAGTGGCCCAAGCAGCAGCAACCTGGCTATCCTTCCCAGCAGCAGCCGCAACAGTCCCAGGATCCCCAGCAGCTTGGCTATCCTGCCCAGCAGCAGCGTCCGCAACAGCCCCAGGTTCCCAAGCATCCCCAGCAGCAGCCTGGCTATCATCCCCAGCAGCAGCCGCAACAGCCCCAGCAATCCAAGCAGCAGCCTGGCTATCCTCCCAAGCAGCAGCCGCAACAGCCCCAGGTTCCCCAGCAGCAGCCGCAACAGCCCCAGCGACCCAAGCAGCAGCCTGGCTATCGTCCCCAGCAGCCTGGCTACCGTCCCCAGCAGCAGCCGCAACAGCCCCAGCGATCCAAGCAGCAGTCTGGCTACCGTCCCCAGCAGCCTGGCTATCGTCCCCAGCAGCAGCCGCAACAGCCCCAGCGATCCAAGCAGCAGCCTGGCTACCATCCCCAGCAGCGGCCACAACACCCCCAGGTTCCCCAGCGACCCAAGCAGCAGTCCCAGGTGTTCCAAGAGTCTTTTTACATGCCCCAGATGCCACGTTACCTGGCCAAGCAGCCACGTTATAGTAATTATTGAACTTTGGCCCAAGGAGCTCTCCAAATGGCTTCAAATTGGTAAGCTATGATCATGTCATAGTTTTAGCAATATCTTTTGCATCTGAGTAATCTGGTCAACTTGAATTACTTCCAGGTACAGAGCCACTGAAGATCATGGATATGAACTTCAATTAAATCGACAGTCACACAATCTGAGATTCAGGCTTTCAAATACAGACTTTACTCAAATTTATGTTTTGTGTTTCAGGCATCGCAACACTGGCATTTCTTAAAATACTTCTTCCAACTGAACCATTGTCTTGACTTGTCAATAAACTCACTTTGTATCCTGTAATCTCCAGTGAATTGGTTTCTTTAAGACTGAAGTTTAGTGTGAAGTAGTGATCTAACTGACTAGGGGTCTGCTTTATGACCCTTGCATATGCACAAAACAGGGCTTGAGAGGTGTGTAACGTGACCCAAAACTACAAATGTGAACCTCATGAAGGTGCTAGATGAAAAGTCGGGATCAAACACTTGGGATGAATCGTCTCGGAACCACTAATGTCTGTTCAAATGATTTAGATAGCTATCTGAAATTTATTGAAGTTTATTCATTCCATACCGGTCAAAGAAAAAGTGCCTGTCATCTTTTTTTTTTTTTTTTTTTTAGGGCAATTACAAATAAAATGCTTAAAATTCACTTGACAGTTGAACCATGGCTTTTTTTTTTTTTTAACAAGTCTCCAGTCAATCACAACAATGCCGACATTCTGATGTTTAGTAGGTATAAAGAGTACCATATTTACCTTCTTAGATTTCTCGTTACAGACAAACTGACAACAGCTAACTGATGAGAGTATCATAAATGGTAAATGGACTGTACTTGTATCGCGCTTTTCTAGTCTTCTGACCACTCAAAGCGCTTTTACATTACTAATCATTCACCCTTTCATACCCATTCATACACTGAAGACAGGGGCTACCATGCAAGGTGCCACCTGCCCATCAGGGTCTCTCTAATCATTCACACCCATTCATACACCGATGGCACAGCCTTCGGGAGCAACTCAGGGTTAAGTGTCTTCCCCAAGGACACATCGACATGGACTGCCGGAGCTAGGGATCGAACCGCCGATCCTGATTGGAGGACGACCCTGCTCTCCACTGAGCCACAGCTGCCCCCATCAGCTCATTCACTCTGACGCCTCCAGTCTCCTCACAAATCCTAACAACCTACACATAGGGATTGTGTAAAGTCTGGAAATAAAGCCAGTGAGAGCTAATGCACAATCATTAGACTTCATATCCCCATCAGTTCTTATCATAATGCAATAAGTAAATAGTGTTCACCTATCAAAATTATATCAAAATGATATCCAGGGTGGTGATACCTAGGATTGTTGTGCGATTATGCTGCCTGATACTCTGGCACTGTTGGGGCTGTGAGTGTTCAGGGATCCCCTCATCCAAAAGCACTTAGACTTCTGTGTCTAGAAGAGTAAGGAACCACTGATCAGCAGGCTCATTTCTATGAATCAATGTTCATATTGTGCTTTGCATTGACCGTTAATGGTTGAATGTGTGCGTGTAGAGGACGGGATGTGAGGCTTAACCAGCTGCAATCATTTGCAGGTGGATTTGGAATTTCTAAAAAATAATTGCGGAAGGTTTTGTAAATCAGTATTCCTCCTTTGAAAGTACGCAAACATTTATTGTGGATCCTACACTCTGTGGTCCCTGATACTTAAACTCTGTCCTACTTTTGGCAAATATTTACTTTGGCTTTTTTTATAGCAATCTTTTTCAGTCATGTTCAGGAATGAAATGCAAAAAAGCCTTTGAACAAGACTTCCCTTGTTCAAATAACACAGTGGTTCCCTATTGCCAACTAGTTAGCCACACCTGCCTTCAACTGCTCACACCTGTGTCCAGTTAATCAACTAGGTAAGATGGATGAGCTTAAAGAGAGCTCCAGTGTGTCTTCAGTCATTTCCTGTTTTCAGTCTGGTTCAGTTGTGTGGTTTGGTAGGAGCTGATAGAAGTGACAGGGTTTGCAGTGTCACTGGACTACTACTTTGGCTGAAGCCATGGGGTTTCTCTTGAGGTGAGTTTTAATAATTATTCTGTTTAATTGTTTGAATTGTGCAACTCATTAGTAAAGCATAGTTACTCTGGGATGTCTTGTCTAGATGGCTTCTGTTGTCCTTGCTAGCTGTTGGAAGACATCAAGCCCATGGTAAGTTTACTGAAGTTGTAAAGCTACTTATTGGTTTTTTTAGATGGACTAAAATGTTTGCTCTGCAGGTCTCAGTATTGGATCTGCTAAGAAGCATGGAGATAATGAAGTACCAGTTTCAGGCTATCAACCATATTCAAGTGGATCTAACACTGGAGTAAGCTCTTTATGGAGCGCTTGGTTTCTTGGTGGTGATGATGGTTTAACCTCTCATGCATATAAGGCAAGTAGCTACAACGCATGAATAATTCCCAGTTGCCATCATTAAGTCTGTGCCAGAAATCCGGTATTCATGAAGTTATCCTCAACAGGTAGCAGTGTCTGATCAGCAGCCTCGCTGGCCCCCCCAGCAACCGCAGACTGATCTACAGCCACAGAAGCCACCTCCGCAGGTGCCCCAGGTTCCTAGCTATCCTCCCCAGCCGCAGGTGCCCCAGGTTCCTAGCTATCCTCCCCAGCCGGAGGTGCCCCAGGTTCCTAGCTATCCTCCCCAACAGCAGGTGCCCCAGGTTCCTAGCTATCCTCCCCAGCCGCAGGTGCCCCAGGTTCCTAGCTACCCTTCCAAGCTGCAGGTGCCCAAGGTTCCTAGCTATCCTCCCCAGCCGCAGGTGCCCCAGGTTCCTAGCTATCCTCCCCAGCCGGAGGTGCCCCAGGTTCCTAGCTATCCTCCCCAACAGCAGGTGCCCCAGGTTCCTAGCTATCCTCCCCAGCCGCAGGTGCCCCAGGTTCCTAGCTACCCTTCCAAGCTGCAGGTGCCCAAGGTTCCTAGCTATCCTCCCCAGCCGCAGGTGCCCCAGGTTCCTAGCTATCCTCCCCAACCGCAGGTGCCCCAGGTTCCTAGCTATCCTCCCCAGCCGCAGGTGCCCCAGGTTCCTAGCTACCCTTCCAAGCTGCAGGTGCCCCAGGTTCCTAGCTATCCTCCCCAGCTGGAGGTGACCCAGGTTCCTAGCTATCCTCCCCAACCGCAGGTGCCCCAGGTTCCTAGCTATCCTCCCCAGCCGCAGGTGCCCCAGGTTCCTAGCTACCCTTCCAAGCTGCAGGTGCCCAAGGTTCCTAGCTATCCTCCCCAGCCGCAGGTGCCCCAGGTTCCTAGCTATCCTCCCCAACCGCAGGTGCCCCAGGTTCCTAGCTATCCTCCCCAGCCGCAGGTGCCCCAGGTTCCTAGCTACCCTCCCCAGCCGCAGGTGCCCCAGGTTCCTAGCTATCCTCCCCAGCCGGAGGTGACCCAGGTTCCTAGCTATCCTCCCCAGCTGCAGGTGCCCCAGGTTCCTAGCTATCCTCCCCAGCAGCAGGTGCCCCAGGTTCCTAGCGATCCTCCCCAGCTGCAGGTGCCCAAGGTTCCTAGCTATCCTCCCCAGCTGCAGGTGCCCAAGGTTCCTAGCTATCCTCCCCAGCCGCAGGTGCCCCAGTTTCCTAGCTATCCTCCCCAGCCGGAGGTGACCCAGGTTCCTAGCTATCCTCCCCAGCTGCAGGTGCCCCAGGTTCCTAGCTATCCTTCCCAGCTGCAGGTTCCCCAGGTTCCTAGCTATCCTACCCACCAGCAGCCTGGGTATCCTCCCCAGAAGCAGCCCCAGCATTCCAAGCAGCAGCAGCAGCCTGGCTATCCTTCCCAGCAGCAGCCCCAGGTTCCCCAGCAAACGCAGCAGCTGCCTGGCTATCCTGCCCAGCAGCAGCCCCAGCATTCCAAGCAGCAGCAGCAGCCTGGCTATCCTTCCCAGCAGCAGCCCCAGCATTCCAAGCAGCAGCAGCAGTCTGGGTATCCTCCCCAGAAGCAGCCGCAACAGCCCCAGGTTCCCCAGCAACCGCACCAGCCTGGCTACCCTGCCCAGCAGCAGCGTCTGCAACAGCCCCAGATTCCCCTGCAACCCAAGCAGCAGCATGGCTATCCTTCCCAGCAGCAGCCCCAGCATTCCAAGCAGCAGCAGCCTGGCTATCCTCCCAAGCAGCAGCCGCAACAGCCCCAGGTATCCAAGAAACCCCAGCAGCAGCCTGGCTATCCTGCCCAGCAGCAGCCCCAGCGTTCCAAGCAGCAGCAGCAGCAGTCTGGCTATCCTCCCAAGCAGCAGCCGCAACAGCCCCAGGTATCCAAGAAACCCCAGCAGCAGCCTGGCTATCCTGCCCAGCAGCAGCCGCAACAGCCCCAGGTATCCAAGAAACCCCCGCAGCAGCCTGGCTATCCTGCCCAGCGTCCGCAGGTGCCCAAGGTTCCTAGCTATCCTCCCCAGCCGCAGGTGCCCCAGGTTCCTAGCTATCCTCCCCAGCCGCAGGTGCCCCAGGTTCCTAGCTATCCTCCCCAGCCACAGGTGACCCAGGTTCCTAACTATCCTCCCCAGCCACAGGTGCCCCAGGTTCCTAGCTATCCTCCCCAGCCACAGGTGCCCCAGGTTCCTAGCTATCCTCCCCAGCCACAGGTGCCCCAGGTTCCTAGCTATCCTTCCCCAGCCACAGGTGCCCCAGGTTCCTAGCTATCCTCCCCAGCCACAGGTGCCCCAGGTTCCTAGCTATCCTCCCCAGCCACAGGTGCCCCAGGTTCCTAGCTATCCTCCCCAGCCACAGGTGCCCCAGGGTTCCCCAGCCACAGGTGCCCCAGGTTCCTAGCTATCCAGGTTCCTAGCATCCTCCCCAGCCGCAGGTGCCCCAGGTTTCCCCAGCCACAGGTGCCCCAGGTTCCTAGCTATCCTTCCCAGCCGCAGGTGCCCCAGGTTCCTAGCTATCCTCCCCTGCTGCAGGTGCCCCAGGTTCCTAGCTACCCTCCCCCGCTGCAGGTGCCCCAACCCCAGGTTCCCCAGATGCAGCAGCAGCCTGGCTATCATCCCCAGCAGCAGCAGCTGCAACAGCCCCAGGTTCCTAGCTATCCTCCCCTGCTGCAGGTGCCCCAGGTTCCTAGCTATCCTCCCCCGCTGCAGGTGCCCCAACCCCAGGTTCCCCAGATGCAGCAGCAGCCTGGCTATCATCCCCAGCAGCAGCAGCCGCAACAGCCCCAGCGACCCAAGCAGCAGCCTGGCTATCCTTCCCAGCAGCAGCCACAACAGCCCCAGCGTTCCAAGCAGCACCAGCAGACTGGGTATCCTCCCCAGAAGCAGCCGCAACAGCCCCAGGTTCCCCAGCAACCGCAGCAGCCTGGCTATCCTGCCCAGCAGCAGGTGCCCCAGGTTCCTAGCTATCCTCCCCAGCCGCAGGTGCCCCAGGTTCCTAGCTATCCTCCCCAGCCGCAGGTGCCCCAGGTTCCTAGCTATCCTCCCCAGCCGCAGGTGCCCCAGGTTCCTAGCTATCCTCCCCAGCCGCAGGTGCCCCAGGTTCCTAGCTATCCTCCCCAGCTGCAGGTGCCCCAGGTTCCTAGCTATCCTCCCCAGCTGCAGGTGCCCCAGGTTCCTAGCTATCCTCCCCAGCCGCAGGTGCCCCAGGTTCCTAGCTATCCTCCCCCGCTGCAGGTGCCCCAACCCCAGGTTCCCCAGATGCAGCAGCAGCCTGGCTATCATCCCCAGCAGCAGCGGCCGCAACAGCCCCAGGTTCCCCAGCGACCCAAGCAGCAGCCTGGCTATCCTCCCGAGCAACAGCCCCAGGTTCCCCAGTGGCCCAAGCAGCAGCCTGGCTATCCTTCCCAGCAGCAGCCGCAACAGTCCCAGGTTCCCCAGCAGCCTGGCTATCCTGCCCAGCAGCAGCGTCCGCAACAGCCCCAGGTTCCCCAGCAGCAGCCGCAACAGCCTCAGCGATCCAAGCAGCAGCCTGGCTACCGTCCCCAGCAGCAGCCGCAACAGCCCCAGCGATCCAAGCAGCAGCCTGGCTACCGTACCCAGCAGCGGCCACAACACCCCCAGGTTTCCCAGCGACCCAAGCAGCAGTCCCAGGTGTTCCAAGAGTCTTTTTACATGCCCCAGATGCCACGTTACCTGGCCAAGCAGCCACGTTATAGTAATTATTGAACTTTGGCCCAAGGAGCTCTCCAAATGGCTTCAAATTGGTAAGCTGTGATCATGTCATAGTTTTAGCAATATCGTTTGCATCTGAGTAATCTGGTCAACTTGAATTACTTCCAGGTACAGAGCCACTGAAGATCATGGATATGAACTTCAATTAAATCCACAGCAGCAATCTGAGATTCAGGCTTTCAAATACAGACTTTACTCAAATCCATGTCTTGTGTTTCAGGTATCGCAACACTGGCATTTCTTAAAAGACTTCTTCCAACTGAACCATTGTCTTGACTTGTCAATAAACTCACTTTGTATCCTTTAATCTCCAATGAATTGGTTTCTTTAAGACTGAAGTTTAGTGTGAAGTAGTGATCTAACTGACTAGGGGTCTGCTTTATGACCCTTGCATATGCACAAAACAGGGCTTGAGAGGTGTGTAACGTGACCCAAAACTACAAATGTGAACCTCATGAAGGTGCTAGATGAAAAGTCGGGATCAAACACTTGGGATGAATCGTCTCGGAACCATTAATGTCTGTTCAAATGATTTAGATAGCTATTGGGACATTTTCACTTAAAAACAAAATGTCATAGTGTTAGAGGAAAAGTCAGGTGACCACCAAAGTAAGTTGGACCATGAATGTATGCACAATATTTCATGGAATGGTACCCTTTTTTTAAAAACGCTAACAAACCGTTGACATCTTGGCCAGAAATATGGAGATAAATGTCAAACTCTTCCCACTGGAGAATTTTTGAATTGCACAGGTGTTACTAATGACCCTAACCATGGCTCTGTTCTCAGATATTCCAGTGAGTGACAGTGAGCCAGCATAATGGGAAGCTAAAACTCACAGCAGCTAAATGGAATTCTGTCATTAATTTCCTTATTTACACCTGTGCTTTTACTAAGATGTCAATGTCCTCCGGGAAAAATCTTTGCCAATGTTTGATTAACAGTTGTCTAGTCTGTTGCAATAACTGTCTTGTACATTTGCCTTCCTCCTCAAGATGTTTGTCAGTTCTCATTTTTTTTGGGAGGTTACCCTTACTCTAAATTGTGTAACACAGACAAATGCTTCATAAAAATATATATACACCATCTAAATCTTGTCCTTGTTAGCTCTTGTAAGTAATTTTCTAAAACAAATATTTCAATAACAAATTTATACTTTTTTGGTGGTCATTTTGTCTCAGTTGATGGGCGTACCCAAGATATTCATTTTCCGACATACTGTAGCCTTGAATGTGCTGCTGACAGCACGGCCTCTGTCAGTGCACGATGCTGTTCAGCCTAATGAGGGACAAGCTTAGGCCAAGACTTGACTTTGATTTCTCTCTCCAGTATGATTTTGATGGGCAGCTCTGCTGTCTCATGGATATTCGGAAGCCTCCACAAAAGGCCGTCTCGAAAGTCATTCGATCGGAAAGTGATTCCAGCTCAATTGGAACTGCAGACGTTGAGACACTCCCTCATTTGCCCCTGGCTGCCTGCCCTCAGGGCCTGTCTGATGCTTTTCCCGGACCAAACATTTCTATACAAAGTGGCATGGGCACTTAATTAGGTAAACACTTTTTATTCTGCAACGAGAGCCACCTCAGTTGTAAGAAGAATAGAAAAACTAAATTAAAGATGCAATTAGTATCTGGTTATCTTATCTTGATACAAAAAAAATACATGTTGATTCTTTATGTAAATGCATGAAGAATACATTACTGTCCAATCTGGCAGTTTACATTTCAGTGTAACTTACTCATTCCAGTCTCCTTAGGAATAACATCCCCAATAGATGATTCTGCAGAGTCAAATTTACCTCTAATGACAGACTATGCCAATGCAGTGGTTGTTTGCCTTATGAAGCAAGGTGGAAAGACAGTATGTTTGATGGTGTAACCATACTGCACTTTGCACAGATATTGTAGGGAAAGGTTAACATTTAACAAGAATGATTGTCTGCAGCCGTGCTACAGTAGCAGCAGTAGCACGGCTGAGATGCATTAATTGGGCATAGCAGTGCTTTGAGCTAAATGCCAATGTCCGAATCCTAACACAATGACAGTGCTAACATACATGTTTAGCAGGTTTAAAATGTTCACCATCTAAATTTAGTGTGTTTTCTAAGTACAACTGAGGTTGATGGGAATGTCCGTTTTGGAGGTATTTGGTCATGAATAAAAGTGTTGGACAAAATGACAGTGCTTGATGAATTAATCCTGTGGGGAACATGAACGTCTGAATCAAATGTCGTTGAAATCTAGCCAATAGTCGTTTACAATGTAGACTTCCTGACTGCGCTTAAGAAACAGTCGGGGGATTACCAAAGTCATTAAGATACTGTACATCCTCTCGAGACCATGAATGTCTGGACAAAGAATTCTGCCAAACCATCTTGTTAATATTGTGATATATTTAACCAGAAAAGAGAAGATTTAGACCTGTTGGTGGCGCTAGATTAAAGGCAGAGGGTTCACCAAAGTCAGAAGGCATGATCTGCTGGCGCCCTTGAATATCTGTACAAAATGTCATCCACTCAAGAGCTGAAATACTTCAGTCTGGACCAAAGTAGTGGACAACAATCATTGCTATCTCTAGAGCAACATGTTTGCATCGACATTCTGCCTGGTGATATATTCAACACACTGAGTGTGAATCTGGCTGAGGTTTAAGTCGGTCACATCTTTCACATCCACTCTGCATCTGCTTTCTTCTCGACGGTAAATGGTCAGATGGCAAAAAAAATCTGAACAGAGGGGACCAGCTGTTGAGATCTGAAAGTGTTGAGGTGTCATTTGATGCTTGCAGTGAGCCACACGGCAACAAAATAAAATTCATGTGAGCTGCAATGCAGTTTCCTGCTCAGCTTCCTAAACTGATTGCAGATGAGATTAGAGGAGCACTGAAATAAAGAAAGAGCGAAAACTCACCTGAGATTAGAAAGCTGGAGGAGGTGACCTTTGCGATTGTAAATTGTAAATAGACTTCCATTTGAACTAGATATATATCTAAAATGAAATATATATTATTTATCATAAACCACTTCACTTCTTAATTTCCCTTATGTAAATCTGTTCTTATTTAACTTTTAGTCCTTTGATTCAATGACTATGTTTACATGCATATATTTCATTTTTTGACCTTTTTCTGAAAAAAAGACAATATTCCTGTTAAGCTGTTTACAATGTTAATGAAAATGAATTATTCCACTAATAATGCCCTTTACATGCAGCTGTGCATACTCTTATTAAAGTCTGGCAAAAAAATAACTTAATCACTTAATATTGTCTTATTCAGAATAATAGTATTATATTAGTGTGCATTTAAACATAGTCGATGTTTAACACTTTACAACTACTGGTTTTATAAAGGCAGCAATCGCAGGCAGATGGTTGAGGCATGTTGTGACACTTTGACTAATTGGTTTTTCATCTCCATTTCAATTAAAGATGAAAAAAATACTCCATGTTATTCAAAATTAAATAAATGTTAGTTATTTTTTGCCTTGTAACTCTAACAACTTGTTTTTAATTAACTACTGACAGTGTTAGAGTAAAACCTCTTTTGTGATAAAGGCTTACCTTGGAAACACATGACATAAGTGACTGACTTCTTTTCATGTTCTGAAATTAGTTTCTGCACACTCCTTAATCAGTAGTATTGCACTTTTCTTGGAACAACTTGACATCAACACAACACGATTGCCCACATTGAATTACATGAGGATGATCTGAAAATCTACAAAACGTGAAAGGTTTCTCTTTTCATTTAACACATAGTATCCAGTAACAAAGAGCTTACAGTTTTGCCCTTTGCGTGCCATGATAAGACGACACACTATCAGCCTTATAATGGTCGAAATGCCACAGACGCGAGAAAGTGTAAAAAAAGACGGTTGGTTATTTAAATTGCAATGTACTGTGACACAATAGAAGACAGTCGATGCAGCATCTGTGACATCCTGAGACGCCCCGAAGCAAACTAGCATGTCAGATTTGTTTTTTTGCCTTTGTTATCCCAGTGTGATGGCGTTCTCTCCTCCGTTACACTCTGAATATAATTCATCCTCCTCCATCCGTCTACCTCCCACTGAATGTGTCCTCTGTATAGATCAAGAGCTGATTGTCAGACATGGTCTAAGAAAGTAAAATCAATCCAGAGTGATGACTTTCCTAAAATGATTCACTGTAGCAGCAGGCCGTGAGCCTCGAGATTCTTTTATTGTGTTTGTGGGAACCTGATTGGTGAAAGTGCTGTGAATGGGAGAATCACTCTGGTAAATGAATCTCCCACTCTCTCCCTGTACTGTTGCTTTGACAAAGTGCTGAAGGACAGCTAACGAACCAGATGCCCTTACATGCACCTGAAAGGAGACGGCGAAAAATATATATATATATGAGGAGATACTGCTGGGTTCATTTCCCTGTTCACTCAGATAATAGTTTTTTTTTTCTGAACCTGTGAGCGGCTGCTCAGATAATCGCGTCACCTCTGTCTTTTTATCTTACTCATATCTGTGGCCTGTAAAGTCATATCCATACAGAGTGATGCTGCTGCAGCAAAACCTTCATAAATTAAAAGCTTTCGGCGAATGCCTGACAACGAGGTGCTCATGCTCCTAATTCCACATCATTTTCTGTGCTGTGTGTAACCACACTAACTGAAGGGCTGAATGTTTGGAGAGCGTTCAAATACTGGTTCTTTTTATAATTCAATTTTTTTTATTATTGGGAAATATAGCAAATGGTTTTGGATTTAAAATGCCTGAAACATTTATGTAAAAAAGAAACAAGTAACTAACATTCAAAGAAATGTTGTGGAGAAGTATGAAGGAGCATAACATGGAAAGCTATTTAATATTACATTATCTTAATTCAGTTATCAAAACTATTACTTTAATAAATGCATTGACTGGGTTTAAGTGAGTTAATACACATTGTATTTAGATGCTGATTTATTTTGTTATTCTGCAACAGTGGCAGTGAGGTATTTTTATCATGTATGTAGGAAAAAGAAAAACCGGGGAAAACAGTGAAAAGATTGGTCCGGTTTGGTTCCGCTTTCTGCATCACTACGGGGGGAGGAAAGCTCTCGCTGTCTGGTTTACATTCCCTGCCTCACTGTTGATGCCTTGCACCCAAATAGGACTGGGCACGAGGAAACCAAATCCTTGCATCCATTAAAGTTGTGACACTGAAGGGTCTGCAAACAACTTCAGAAGCAAAATTCTTCTAAGATGGATGACTCTGGGACAACCCACTGGGCAGAATTTGCCCTGTGTGTTACATATTCCAAAATGACCACCCTTATCTCTCTTAACATATGGTTAATATTAGAAAGAGATTAGTGGCTGCCTTGAATCATTGTCCGGGCATGAGGGTGAGAGAATGGAAATGTATTGTATGTGTACAAGGGATTTTATTCGAAAAATATTTGCGACATTTTAGTCCTCCTCTCTGTAAGCTGGTCAAACAGGAAGTGTTGTCTGTGCTAATGCCAGAGCATTTTGATCTGTGATTACCTTCAGGGGTCTGGAAAAGTCTCTAAGTGTGAAAATATGGAAATTGCACTGCCACGCAAAAAACCTGACCGCGTGTGCCCCCATTGCTCTGAGTGCCAACATGTCTGGCCATAGTGGCATGTGGGCGGCCTAAAATGCCCCGTTGGTCACCATTAGTGCCCCTCTGGTTGGTACAAAGGACCCTCTGGTGAACTCAAGTGCTCTTCTAGTGTGACCCGAAGGCAAAATGAACAATTACATTAAACATGCACATGATTGCCCCCATTATTTTTTCTCCATTTTTACAAGTCTGATCTCATAAAAATACATAAAATGACCACGACTTCTTAACAGCGTATAATGAGGTGGTGGCGCGTAATGTGTTAAAGTTTTGTGCCAGCACCAAAGAAACAGTGAGAATGGAACGTCAATCAGGAACTTTTGTTGTGGTAGACAAATTAAAATTCCAAGGCTCAACAGATATATGTTTTAGTTTGTTTGATGGATGGATGGATGATGGGTCAAATGAAGTATTTTATTCAGGAGACTTGGGTTTGTGAATCGTGTGAGATCAAAAGTCTATGTTGACAATTTTTTTAATTACGCACGCAACGTAAGTTATGTTCCATTAAGCCATGATCTTTTCTTTACTTTTTGCATGTAGTTTTAACATTTCAACATTTTGCGCTGTTAATGTCTAGCATGAACATGAAACTGGAGGTCGACAAATGGTACATTTATAAAGGCTGATATAATCACAATAGTGTGGAGCAGGAGAAATGAGCTGTTGCGTTATATATTCAAGAGACAAGTTTTGAGGGGGAAATAAACAGAAAATTAGTCAGATATGACAATCAGCTATTAGCATGACCAGAAAGCAATATGAAAGGAAGTAACATGTGATTTCCAATAAAATGTAGGAAAATCTTGTGTATAAACAGAATATTTTGGATAGAATCCTTTCATTGAAGAATATTTGAGGTATAAGGTATCTAAGGTAAAGATTGGATTTAGATTTGTAGATTAAAGCATACTGTAGCATGTGGGTATAAAGTTGGTGGGTCAGACAGCTGTTTTGAGGTTTAAGTTGTGGTCTGGAGAACGACCAGTCATTTAAACTACAAGACCAAAGGCCTTTGGGGGAATAGTTTTGAGAATAACAACCTCAGGCTCCTGTCATGAGAGATTTTTATAGAAAATCAATGCACTTAAAGGCACAAATATCTTCTTTTTGTTTGCCTTACCAGTATTGGTAAAACTGGGACACTTGGAGCTGAGATGTCTCGGCCGTTATCAGGCCAGCTGGCAGCCGGTCCACACCGCTCACTCACCCCGCTGAAAGGTGTATGGCATTTTGATAAGAGTTTTGAGTTTACCTGCATTACCATGTTCCTTGCTGGGTGTTATGACGGGCTGTATTACTGTGTTGTGTCTGCCCTCCAGGCGGTTTCACTGTTATCTGGGCCCAGCCAGGCTCTCACAGGAGAGCTATAAATGAGCGCTGACAAATGTGATAGCTCATGTGTGGCCATACACTACCTTTACTCTCATGAATAAAAGATGAGGAAGTATAGACCCGTTTATGCAAGAAATATGAGTCCAATTTTATGAGGGTCTGTGTGTCTGTGTGTTGATCACTAGCCCTGTTCCTGTTCCATAAACATACAAAATTCAAATTATTTTGGCATCAAACTCCCATTTTGTATTATAATGGCACTCTGCAGTTCCAGTCATATCTTAATGAGAGGTTGGATTGTGGAGGAAAGAACTCTTTATATTTCTTTCATTCTCTCCATGAAGCGTTCCTCCTCTGCTCTATGCTCTCCCTCTGCAGATAAACAGCTTACCTTTGGCATGACCCATTCCACTTTAATAAGCACTGAGTACTCCACTGTCCCACTTTTCAAAGCCGTTAATTTGATAAGTGAGGGGATCTCTCACTTAGCAATCATATTCTGGACAATTAAACCCATATCTGAAGAATAGGGCCTGTCTGGAGGGCTTTTTACTGCCAATTATGTGGAACCGTTTGTCTTAATGTCTAATATTCTGTTGAAATGAGCCATTGTTTGTCAGAGAGCCATCGCCGATACTCCGACGTGGTTTTTAATCTTTACTTCATTTAAATTTAAACGCTGTGGGACATACTCTATCACTGAGGTGATGTCCATTGTAAATTCACTCAGTTTATTTATATTCTCTCGAAGGGAAATTTGTTCTTTAAACAACCTTTTTGTAGTTTTGGTCATCATTTGTGAAACATTTTTACTCACCCAGTTAATTACCGGGATCTGAGAATTTGGTGACTTCGGTACAAAGAACCCAGCGAGAAAAAAAAATGAATTAACGTCAACTATCTGCTACAATCCATGTTTATAAACCAACCAATCGTTATACAACATGAAATGCATAAAATGTACCGAAAAGCTAGCATAAGACCCACTTTTTATGATAATTAGTCTATTCTCATTCCCTGCAGGTCGGGGTGGATGGATGGGTTAAACAAACACAGGACTTTCACCCAGAAGACTTACTTTTTTTTGTGTAACTAAACAGGTTCTGCAATGAAGGGGCTTACAAAAAAACACTGTTTTCGTAATGCTGGATATTTGCAGGAAAACGCATGGAAAATTACTTTTGTAAGATATGATATGGACAGCTGTATGAGGATATTTTGCGCCTATTTGGTTGCTTAATAAACGCGTACATCGATTGAGAATAATGCCACTGCTAAAAAAATATTTTCCTCAAACTCATTTTGCAACACCGTCACTCCATGTTACCTGCTTTTTCTTGGTTAAAACCCACTTCACATTCTACTCCTTATATTTTAAGGGTTTTCAATGCGTAAAAGTGTCAGCCAAAGCTTGTTTTGCTAAGTGCGAATATGTCATAGTTGAATTAGGGAGTCACTGCAAAATTCCAAACTACAGTGTGTATCACCTTTAATGTTTGCCTTTTGTTTCTCTTCCAAATAAGTATGGTAAAAAGGGAGGTTTGTTTTAAACATTTCGGAAGCTTATGTTCATGATAGCATTAGTGGGTACAACATTTTTGACCAAATCCCACAACAAACCCAAGTCTCAGGTGTATAATTCTTCTTCTTTTCAACAAGGGACACAATCTGAGAGGGCCAAAGGTCAGAACACACCTGATTAAAGCCGTGGTGAACCCAAACAGACCATAACAGAGAGAGAACTGACCACACTGCCAGCGGCTCTATTGGACATCCATGAAGAAACAATGCAATACTTGTTGTTTTTCCTGCACTTCATACTTCACACCCTCAGTCTCACCTCTAAAAAACAGGTTTTCTGCTGTAACGATTACAACAAGACACATGATCAGAGGTGCTGCTTGGATCCCCTCCGGTAGTGGACCTACTGACACACAGACCCAAAACCTACAACAATACAATGTAACCCTGCCTCAACTGATTAGACTGAACATAGTGTAATTTGATTGGGTCTCAATACTGGCAAGACCTCTAGTTCCTGTCCTGTTGGTGGCTAAAACTAGTAGGAAGTAAAAAATGAAAGATCAGGGTTGCAAAAACAAAAAAAACAAAGAAATGATCCACTAACTTCTCTAAATTAATTCAGTAAAGCAGCAGGAAGGCTCGTGGGCACATCGACCTGTCTGATCTGAGATCAAACCCACCACCAACGGCCACTTCCCCCTCCGTCCCAACATGACAAATGAAGAACTATGAGGCTATTGAACAGCTGGATAAACACAGGCAGCAGAGCCCACAGTGCACAGAGATCCGTCAAACGTCATCGCCTCCTGACAGCTGGGTCGGCCGGGTCTCATATAATAGTGATGAATATTTCCCCTGCACTGATAGAAAGCCTCAAGTCCAGAAACTATCAAACTATATGTGGACCCTCAAAATCTCTCAGAGTTACTTTTTTTTTAAGCGAGTGAGTCAGTTGTGTGATCACAGCTCAGTAGGAGAAAATACTCTACGGGCATGTCACTGACCGATTTCATTAGACATTCATGATGGGAGGTTTAGTCACTCGTTGCTTTCCAAAAAATGAACAGCATGATGCGATTGCAACTAAATAAGGGTTTTAAATGACTGAAGCTGAAGCTTTTTTTTGGAAGTTTGTTACTTCAATTTAATTCACTCTTAAAGAAACAAACAGCAGTTATGTCTACATTTTAAAAGAGTTTATAATAATAGTACTTTTACATATCTGAATAGGAAAAATAACCCAGTCAAAAACAGTGCAGGAAACTATTTTCTGTGATTTAAAAAAACAAAACAGAAAAAGCTTTGTAACAGAAGCAGAAATGGGATGGCACATCGTGTGGTTTGTTTCCGTCTAGGTGTTGTATCCGTGGAACGAGCCACCTTGTTTTGGTAAACAGGATTAGATCATGATTCACTTCATGGAATCAATTTCACAGTGTATTACAGCAGCATCCTCCTGCAAGATCAGTCTGAATGTCATTTTGGTGAATGATTTGTCTCAGTGCACAAGCATTTTTTCCCCGCGTACTGTACCTACACTCCTCAGTTTATCATATTTGCCCTCGGAAAATCTTTATTAGCGCGAAAAGGCTCGCAATGGGTCTCCTGGGAGAGCGGGGCCGGCGTTGATGCGGATGACAGCAGCAGTCTCTCTTTTCACACACTGTAGTGTTGACAGACGTGGAATACTAAGGATCTGTCAGAAAGCACTGCAGAACTCACTGCTCGAGCTGAACCGGCTATAAATATTTCAGGAAATAACAATCAGGGCTGTTTTTTTCTTTCCAGAGTCATCCATAAGTATGACTGACTTGTTTTGAAGATGGTTGTTGTTTTGATGGATTTGCGGGCTGACAGTGACTGCTCCCTGTCTGTGTGGATGCTGATGATGTGTCTGCCACCTGAAGCCGACAGGATGTGAGTGCACACGGCGTTCATACAGAAGCAATAGTGACATTACAACTACACATTGCCGCTTCGCTTTCTCTTTTCATAAGTCGGCACATATTTTTAAATCATGGCATTTATCAGCAATGGATAAATATAGAGCCAACGAATGAGTGTTCAACTGGAGGGGGCAACGTTATGAAACTGGAGCTAATTGTTGGTTTAGGTAGGGATGCACCAAAGCCAGACCAAGTACAAGTACTTTCATTTGAGTACCTGAGAAACTGAGTATCTATATGAATATTTAATAATACCATTACATTTTTAACAATGCCCTTGTATACCAAAATAAGTAAAAAAACTAAATAAGTTTTGTTTACATCAGATGTTCCTCACAAATTAATTTTTGGAAATCTTCATGAACCACTCTTCACTTGGGAATAAATAAGATCCACCACATAGTACCTCTTTAAAATATATATATATATATATATATATATATATACATATATATACACTGTATATATATATGTGTGTTACTTTTAAAGCTGGTTGGCCTGTTCCTCTCAATTTTCCCTCTTCCAAAACAAGAGTAAAGGAAACTTAGAACGACTGCCAGGAGATTTCATAAAAAATAAAAAAAAAGTGTTAACTGCATGCCAAAATAATCACAGCACACAGGGTCAAATAGCCTCCTAAGACAAGTTGTGACAAGCTGACAAGTTATGTAGAATTTAAAAGGCCATTTTTTTAAATAAATGTCTGACGCATCTTTGTGCAATTACTTTCACAAACAGATTAGAAACTGTGAGCTAAAATTAGCACCAGACAAACAAGGATTGATTCAAAAGAAGGCAGTGATTACTCCAGTGTCACAACCAATGGTGCTAATTAGTGATAGCCTTTAACTTCGCTGTCAGCGTGCTCATTTGCTAAACAGGATGTTAATATGTATGAAAAATAAGCAACAGAAAAATAAGCTTTGGCAGAACACTTGATTTATGAAACAAAGCTGCAGAATATTTAAAAGTAGAAAGGTTTATTAAACTGACTGTAAATCTGATCTGGAGACAAATTGTCAAGATCAGACTAATATTTCAGACATTATGTTGTCTTCTTGTCGTGGGTTGGAGTGTTTGAAGAACCTTTCATTACCGGATGTGACAGCTTGTATTGTATTCACAGTGTGAGTCTTGTTGTCACCTTGTGATTGTGTCATCATGCGTCCACCACAGAGGGGGTTTTGAGCACTAAAACAGGTGTTTCTTTATCTTTCTGTCTGTGTGTGGAAAGATTTTGTGACTGTGATAGCATCGCAACTGTGCAAGAGGCAATCACAAAACATAACAGGTGTGTAGTTGAAATAAAAATGTAGGCAGAGTCTGAATATGGGTGTGGTCAAAGCAAGGGCGCAGGAAGTAAGGGGGTAGGAAGTGGTGAAGGGGTCATTGGCCTACCACTTTACGCCCATAGCCAGATCTGGCATCGCAGCTGGTGTGAGCCCAGTAAAAAATGGTCACTAGTATCGTATATTTTTCCTCAAAAACTCCTGAAATCTTTTTTGAATATTCTTCTAAGCAATTATTTGTTTAATATTTGTTGTTTTGCAGATGAACCAATAACAGATCTAAAAAGACACTGATAAATCACTTCAACAATGTCAAGGGAAAAAAGATCTTGTTACAAAATCTATTTGTAATCCAAGAAATGGCACCTGGTATGAAGGATAAATCAAAGAAAATAATGCCCAAAAATAACCAACAAAATTGATCCATGATTCCTGTGAGCACATCTGACACGGCTAAATCTAACGTTTAGCAAATCAGGGCGAGAAGGAAAACAAACAATGTGAAAAAGAGGCAGAGGAGAGGCGTGAGGCCTTTCCTGGTCAGGTGGCAGAGGCGTCCAGATGCTGCGGAGGAGCAGCGAAGCAGATAATGTCCTGCCTAGATTACCTCCGGGGCCTGATTACAGTGGAGCGTCTCATCTGGGTCAGCTCCAAGCTGGTTCTGCAGGGATCAGCTGTTCCCACTGTCCTCCTGATGGTCCAAGGTCTCATCTGTCCCCAAACAGAGGTTTGAAAACATCTTTATGTGTTGTGAAATCAAATATTCATGTCAAAGATGTCACATATCCATTTAGGAAATGATAATGTGCTGTAAAGTATTCTGTTGCATCAAAACAAAAAGGAGCTAGATATACATGTTTTTTTGTGTTAGTTAGTCATGTGTCTGAGCTGCAGCCCTTAGACACATGTTGTCAAACAACATGTGTCTAAGGGCTGGCGCTTTCTTGTATGATTTCCTGTTGACGAAGCAATAAATTAGCATGGAGTCATTCAAGGGTTGCAGCAGACTTGACAGTCCCATGTTTGTGTTGTTCTTGCTAGAGCACCATGCATTGTAATACACCAGTTATGTAAGTCATTCTAATAGATCTGTAGGCAGCTTTAGTAATTTAGCTGGTGGATACGAAACATTCTGACTTTGACAAGATGATTTCTGTCAATTTGTGTCACTTCAAGTGTCTTGATTGCACACTAGTTATCATAGTTTAATATAGTAGACTTTATTTTGCTGTAAATTATGGAAAATTATGTTTGCATCTTCATTAATACAAAAATAAGGTGTGTATCTAAAAAAAAGTTTTTAATTGATACATCCCCTGCAAGACCAAATACAACAATACTACTTAGTCCCAAACCCATTTGTTCCCACTGAACAAGAGTAAACAGTGTATTTTGGGGTGAATATTTTCAAGATTTGGATTAATGTATGAATATACATCAGGTGCTTTGTTAGCACTTTCAATTCATTGACGTGTAGTGCAGTTAAACTGACCTCAAATGTTCATGTCAAAGAGTATAAGAACTGAGCCTTTTCCTCAATGATTTTATGTGTTTACATACAGCATTAAGAATAAACTGACTAAACCTTTTATAAACAAACTGATTAGAGGGTAGAGAGTTTGTGTTGATGGCTGCTGATTGGAAACATTTCATTTCTGACTCATGCAGCGAGGCCTCTATCTTTTCATCAGCTAACACTGTTAACCTAATTGGAACATGACTGCCTGCACACTGAGGGACTGATGATTATTGCTGATGTGGTCATTTTGCGTATCAATGTAACTTCCAAAATGATGAAGGCCAGAGGCTTTTAGGCTTAATTATGACCTATATTTAAATCCAAATTAGATACTCAATCTTAAAACAATTTTTTTCTGCTTTTTTCTGGAACCCTACAGAGGCGCCGCATGGGATACTTTAATTTGACTGCAAACTATACTTGATATCTGCTGCCATACTCCATGATGTCGTACATGTATCTATTGAAAGACATAAATGGTTTTGTTGTGTTTTATATATGAGCATCTATATCTTTGTAAATATATTCATCCATTCCTCTCATTTGAATTTTGAGTCCGACTAATTCTCCTTTAATGAATTGTTGACATCTTGCCGCAAGCCACAGTCCACATGTTGACATGTAAATCATTGTTTCTATTGATTTTCCCTCCATGCTTTTAAACATTGGAATAAACCAAAGGGGTGTTGGTGCCAGAAGTGTAACTTGAGAGCTGGAGAATCAGCTGAGAGACACTTGGCAGTGCCATCGTTAGAGTGCAAACATAATTAACTAATCATGCTGGCTGACATGTTAAATATACAGATGTAATTGACTGCCAATGTGAATTTGAAATATTCATACAGATGAGTCGCAACAGTTAGACGGTGATACTGTAACAAACACAATCCCAAAAACTAATTGGGTCAGCCACTGCTCAAAGAGGCAATTTGAAAAGCAATTACAGTCTCCAGTTTGCTCGTTAGCGGCTGATAACCGCTTGGAAATGTCTAAATCATCTGATGAATCTCGCCAAAATGGAAGTTTGCTCTTTTCAAACATCAGAGCACCTAATCAATTCCGGCATCACAGGTGAGCAATGAATGCCCAGATATTAAAGCTACCAATCCTTGGATGAACTGTATTCTTTAGGAACGTGTCCAATCCCATGATCCAATCCCATTATCACCAAAGTAACGGTCCCAGGCTGCATATGATCAAACACCGGATTTGTGCCTCTGAAGTTTCTCTGACTGAAACCAAATCCAAAGGAGTTGAAAATGGAGCGACTGATGTTGAAGGTGAATGAAATTGCTCACACATTCACTCTTTTATAAAGGAGAGGCAAATAGAAAGGGAATGAATGGAGAAAGGCTGGGTGATACAACATGTTCTGCTGTAGTAATTACTCAGTAATGGATAAAATAATTGATGTCAAGTTCGAAATTAAAAAGGTTATCACAAGATGTTAATAACTTATTTTTGTTTATTTTGTCAATGTTTACTATACTGTTGTGATCGTAAAGGGTCAGCTCAACCAAATTAAGAATGATAATAATTTAAAAAACTAATTTCACCCCTAGTAGTATGTAGAAGTAGTAGTTTGTTTTTGGGGTTTCCATGGATCTGCCTATGGGAATTCTTGCTTAACCCCAATACAATGGAGCTTCTACCTTTAATAATAAAGCATTTTCAGTGAAAGATATTAACAGCAGTGATCCTCAATTTCCTTAAAATTGGGTTGAATGAGTTGATCATATGGGAATCATGGCTGTGGTGAGGTAAATGTAGCATTTGAATAACTTTCAGAGTACGTTAGTGAGATTATAAAACTATAAGTCTACAGAAAATTCTGGCCTATTTGTAGTGATTAAAAGGGGGTCACCAAAATATCAGGGTCCATCCACTGGGGACCATTTTATGAAAATTTGGCCATTGATGCTTGAGATACTTTGTCGTGGACCCAAGTGTTGCTCAAGAGGAAACTTGGACATGAAGGTGGTTAGCAACACATGGTCAAAATGTCATGAAAATGACCAAGAATCATCCTCTGGGGACCATGAATACTTCAACCAACTTCCTTGGCTTGTAGATGTGATGCAGGTTAAATGACCCATAGATTGACTAACATCCCAACAAACTGTTGTTTTGCTATGTATTTCCTAAGTGCAGCTGAAATATTGGTAATATAAGGTCTAAAATGATCATGGATAAATTCTGCCGTGTGCTATAGCTGCAGGGAGACGTTTCTGACACCTTTGCTGCTCAGCAAGCAAATTATGATTCACAGCTCTTTCAATTAGCTCAGAGTTCCTAATATAGTAGCCAAGGAACAGCACGTCGCCTCAGCCATAAATCAAATGGAATTAGTTTATAAACTAGAAGACATGCCAAGACTGAACATGGAAATGCATCCCATCTAAATACGCATCTACATATTCCATCTAGTCATTCATATGCTACCGTTTCCACATCCATCAGTGCATAGCTTGATAAAGATTAGTCACAATGAGTGCCTTGAGTCAGCTAATGCTCAGCTAAATCATTAATTTGATCCAATTAAAGAGGCAAAAACCTATTTCTGGCTCGCACACTCAGTCTTTGAAACAGCTGCGTTATTAGTTGTTGATTAAGTTTGTTTGTGAGCCTCTGTTCATTTGCATTTTTAAAGCTCCTTACAATTTCCAGCTTCCAAAAAGAATCCAGAGGCAGCCAGCAGATGGCTGCTATTCAGTGTTTATCAAGCAACACTAACTTTTATGTCTTTCACTCTGGTCCTCAGAGACTCATTACCAATTCTAGTTAGATGCTAAAATAAAGGGCAGTTCAAAGGTTGAACACCTGGCAGCAGAGATGGAGAATAATACAGTAACACTGGTCTTATAAATCCACAAGTAATGTACTATATAGAAAATAACAGTTGAAAAGAACACATTGCAAGGTTAATCCTAATACGAGAAACCCCACTGGTCTGGCCATTCACTGAGGACCTCCCACAATCCTGTATAAATAGACCATCCTCAGATTGTATTTGTACGTCCATCACATAAGCTTATTTTCTTTCATAGCCAGGCTTTATCAGTGAGGGGTGTCAGGGCCCGAGGCACAAACCTACTGAAAACCATCAGAATAATTCAATCAGATTGCCCAGAGATCTTATTACAGGTGTGGAGTGGGACGCTAAGCATTACACTTTCAGTGTTGCCAGCAGAGGCTCTCTGAAGGCGGTGGGCCGGCTGATTGACAGACTGAAGGTTCTTTCAGGGTGAGTTCATAGTTAAATTGCCTTCTGCTCCCCATTCTCTATACCGGTGCTCTGTCTTTCAACTCTGATACCCACTTTGAAGTCCTTCATGTGAAAGGTATAGACTAGCAGAGCAGCCAATGCACATATTAGGTTGTTTTTTTCGGATGGGCTGCAGATACTACAGTAAAAACTGTTTTTTTAGTATAATGCATTAACTCAGTTAATACAATTGAGTTAGTTCTTGGATAGTTCTTTAAATAATGTTATTTAAATGCTGCCACTAACTTTATGTATCTCTGTGATTGACAGTCCTATACGTACGTTGGTTGTAATAAGTAGTGGTGACCCGGAGAAGTTGAATGTTCGAGAATTAGATAAGGAGCCTGATTCTACTGTCAAAGCATCGGTTGGTGATATGTGGTTATGAAACAAGACATCATTTCATTTGGACTATATAGTGTTGCTGAATGTTGGATATTACATAGAATTGCTTGGTTTCTCCCAATAAATCATCACATAAAGCCTATTTTGGTTAAAAAATGTAATTAAAATAATTATTTTTACTAGTAAGCATGAATAAATAAACATGTAGACTTAGTTGCACTATCCAAATTTGCGGGACCATCAGAGCAGCATTTTGGCAATAGCCTCAGAAAGACTAATGAACAACAACAACATTATAGCATTAACATGTTATTATAACATAATAACATGCTAAAGTCAGATGGTAAACATCGTACACATTACCTGCTTAATATATGCATTTTAGCGTGTAATTATGAGCATGTTAGCTGACAATACTTTGCCTAAGTACAGTTTCACAGAGCTGCTTGGATGTCGACTCTTAGTCTTGTTTTAATGATATGTATGTGTAATTGTAGTGGAATTATTGCAAAAAGCAGTTGTTTTCTGGCAAAGTTTTTGTGTCCTCAAAGTTTTGTACATCATCAATCTACACAATAACAATTTCTTCAAGAACATTTCTCCAAAAATATTCCGGTTATCTGCTTGACTTGTGGGACTGCAAACATTTTGCCAGTTACTAAAAGCCCCTCATATCATGCAGAACATCTTACCTGGAACCATGTTTACTCAAAAGAAAATATCTTGAGATCATTGGATCTTTTCCTCTCACGCAGTGTTCCTGTGGTGCAGAAATAGAGGTGATTTTTCAAAAAGTCTCAAGGGCAAAGTGTGAATTTGAACATTGTCAGATAAAAAGCTGTTCAGCGGCTATACAGCATCTGACTAATGAAATACAAATCTCAGTGTGAAGCTGCACTATGAATTTGGAGTCGGGGATGTCTCCACATGAGCCTACAACATCTGGAAATAAGAGTGTGCACATTTTCTCAAGTTTAGGTCTCTGCTGGGAGCTGCAAGGTTTAATGGCTGCTGGTTGCTTTACAAAAGACTTTTACTTTGTCAAGTTCTGTATTATACAGGGCATATGGTGCAGGGAAAAATCTCTCAAAAAAAGGAAGGATACTACATGCTGATATTCCCCTTTGTTTCTGTACTGACACATAATGACATATGGCTTGTAATAAACACATATACTATCTATTGCACCATAGCTTTTTGTCATTTCTGTCTTTTCACCCCTCTTATGAAGGTTGTCTCTCCAACTGCAGCTTTACCTGACTTCACTAACCTGTCTTTCACCTCCTCTCCATCTCCCACAGACTTGCTCCATTTATTCTCCAATTATATTCCATTACTAGACCAATACCGGAGGCTGGACCATTTAGCTTTCTAACCCCTCTTTCTCGGTCTATCTTTCTCTCTTAGTCCAGGGTGTTGTCCAGTTTCATGTGGTTCAGATTTACGAAATAAAGCAGGAAATTCACTGAGTAACACAAACCAACAAGAAAAAGGAAAATATACTAACATAGAATAGCATCTGCTGAATCAATGTGTTAGTCTCTTAAACACTATTTGTAATTTTCTGTGGGATTATCCAACCTCATCTCTTTATTCCTAATCTCCACTCTTCTTTCCAATCTTTTTGAGTATCTGAGCACATGAAACTCAATTTGAATGGTCTTAGTGAACTTTAGTCCTCAAGTGACAATCACAGCATAGCAACCTTTACTAGGCAGGAAGCCTTGTGCATGGGGCTGAATAAAACAGATACTATATTTCTTTAAAGGAGGACCCAATACTAAACAGAAAAAGTTTAAGAAATAAATTAGGATGTTCTGCTCAAACTTCCAGATAACGTATGCCCACTGCCCACAGTATAACGGATCATTACTTTGGAGGTCAGGTAGCACATCCTTATCTAACTTCTTGCTTCTTTACTTCCATGATTTCGACATGGATCATCAGCTGGTGAGGACATATGAGCTTTAGCCTCAGTCTTTTACCACCTAATCATGTATACAGCCATCAAGTGCAAGGTGACAGCTGAGGGGAAGAAAGGGAAGAAGAGACAGCTCGTTTTTTTCCCTTCAAAACATCAAGGACAAACGTTAAGGCAAACCCTGTCTGTAAATGAAGGTTATGTGATATTACTGAAAGCAAAACTACTAAAAAGACCATGTGGTGATATTTTTTTCGTATGAGGAATGTAAAGAAGGAAACCTAGTTATACTAATGTGGATGATACCTGAAATGATACTAAACTTAACTGGATTTTTTTTTCATTATTTCAAATAAAATTTGTTCATTACAAAATACAATCCATGCATTTCCAAAAGCGATATTCTTCTGCTGGTTGGATTTTAGATACCTTTTGTGACACATCATGTATAATTTATGAATATTTACATTTTAGTTTTTAAATATAAGCTAGCTTTACATTTTTTTACCCCTAGGGCTGCACAATTAATCGAATAGTAATAGCAATTACGATTTTGGCATCACACAATCATCTGAACTTGATCGAATGCCTGGGAAAAATGTTACTGAATGTTGCTGCTGCGGTCCAGAGTAGAATAATATACTGAATATTACTTGTTTTGCCCGTCAGACAAGCAACACAAAAATGCACTGAATTCAGATGAAAAATAACCAAATTTTAACTACAATTTTGATGCAAAGATGTGTAATTAGCCGTAATGTAGCACAACGTGAAGGTGAAAGCAGTGCTCTCTTTATTTAAATGTTAAAGTGCAATAAAAATATGTTGTCCCTTAAATCCATCCATCCATCCAATTATCCAGTTAATCGCGGGGGTGCTGGAGCCGATCAGCTGTCAATGGGCGAAGGCAGGGTACACCCTGGACAGGTCGCCAGCCTATCACAGGGCAATTATCCCTTAAAGGTCCCTTAAATCAATGAATAATATTGATCCCAATCAAAACAACCGTGAAAAATCTTTTCGGCCATAATCGTGCAGCCCTATATACCACTACATTATCCTCTAAGAATAGCTTTCTTCCAGCTAATCTGAGAATTCTCCTCATGTGACAGATGCATGTTTGTAATGGGGCCACATCTTGCATACATTACATTAAAATAGCAGCGGAGGAACGAGAAATGCATGTGTGAATTCTTCCCCAGGTTTTTTTTGTTGCCTTCTGGCTGCGCTTGTAAAAGTATAATGAGCACTCTATCATACCGTATGTGATGTCTTTTATGGTCAGCTAAGGATGACATGTTGAGAAGCTGGAGGAGGTGAATAAGGTCTCCCTAATAATAACAACAACGTCTCTTCCAGCCCCTTTAGTGAAAAAGACAGCTGCGCATTAGGGACAGCTGTAGCCCAAAGTGATGCAGGCTTGTGTCTGTAATGTCAAGAGTTCGAATCCGACCAGTTCGCCGACCAATCTGGTTGCTGAGGTTGAGAGAGTTTCAGTCAAAGTGCCCTTAAGACATCTGGCCTTGAGCTGCTCGACTGGGCAGTAAGCAGAAGACCGTGGTTGTACGGGGCAGCTCCCAAGTGTGACAATGTGTAACCTTATCGGGTAGAAAAACCACAGTCGTGCTGTGCCCAAGCTTGTGTGCTCAGCAAACCTTTCCCTGCATAATTAACACTTGGAAAAAGAATGAACTTGGGAGGATACGGGGTGAGGTCAGCCTGCTGCTACCATCTGTGCAGCCGGAGAGGAGCAATCGTTACTGTTCTTTTTTGCGCTGAATAACACTGAACGAAATCCACACCTCCACATTCTCAAGACCCTCTGAAATATTCAAAAGCACAAGAGAACTCTAAATGAATACTAGTGAAAGGTGTTTTTTAAATATTTATAGGGTTTGGCACTAAATTTGTGAATATGTTGCTCCAGGGTTCATCTGCCAGGGTAAAATATAATACCTTGTATTGCAAAGCTCCCTTTATGAATCTGATTTCATCTTTGCAGGATATAGATATACAGCACATATAATAGAACTAAAAAACAGTTTGCAGGCACGCTAGCAGCAGTGAGTCTGTACTAAGGTAAAGAGGTGCTTTGAGCTAAATGCTAACGCGAACATGCTCATAATAGAGAGGTGCAGGGTTGCCATATTTAAATATATATATTTGCCAACCTCGGAAGTTAGCATCGACAAAAAGCTAATGGGATAGTTCCATTGGGTTTTGGATTATTGCAGACAATAATCTTTATCGTACTAAAATTCAGGCCTCTAACCAAAAAACATTGAGATGAGGGAAATGGAATTAAAAAAAATGTTATGCAATATATTGTTAGATATGTTAATATTACATATATTTATTCTCCCAAAGTGATAAATAATTACGCCCATGGTGCAGGTATATAAGTGTAAAGTGCCTGCTTTAATAGACAACATTACTGGGTGGTCGAGATGAATTTGTGACATTTTTCACAAATGAGAACCCTTCAGGTCAGCCTTTAGAATGTGGGATTTACATTGTGCTTGGCATTGATTTGGAGGCATGAATGCAAACACCACCAACAATGGCAGCAGCATGATGCATGACTGCAAATTAAAAAACAAAGTAAGCTACTCTGCTGCGGTTGCAACACACCACGCGGTTGATTCTGAATGTGTCATTGTGTTTTTGCGTCTTTCCCCGTTCACATGAACCGGAACTAAATGAAACAATTTTGTTCACTCAGCAGCGAGGCTTAGCCACCGTCTGCTGCTTCGCCGGCTCCGCTGCTCGCTCTCAGCAATCTGTGCCAGGGGGCTTTGTCCGTCCTGGAGACTCATACTGTGTGCTGGGCCCATCAAGAGAAACCTTTTTTTTTTTTTTTAAACAGAGGAAGCTGAGGTCCATAATGAGGTTTTGAAGCTGAGGAAAGCGGAGTGGGTCATAGCGCAACAAATCAAAAAGGTTTCACCGGGATAATGGGATCTGGCCCACAGCCAAAGAATTACAGTAAGGGGAGAAGAAAGGTGACGGTTTTACATTTTAGATCCAACAACAGAATGCAAAATCAGAGGTGTCGAGGAATCTCCCTGTGTCACTAAGTGACCCTGATAAAGCACACAATTCAGTCATCGGAAAAAGTTGTCAAATTATAAAGTAATTATTGGTTTATGGGTAACCCTCTTAATCATTTGACTGCTAATGGTAGTAATTGCAGATTCAATTCCCTTAAAATAAGTAATCATCAATTATTGTCTCATTTAAAGTAATTACTATAATCATGAATCTACCCTCAACCTACTCGTATATACTATTCATGGTCTGTAGTCTGTAAATGTGAGATGAGTCTGTCCACTTTGTGCCTTCATTTCAAGCCTGTTACCTCTCTTTATCTATTGAGATCTTCATATATACATTTATATATAAATACATATAAAATTTAAATACATAAATAAATAAATATATGTTATTATTTATATATAAAACAACAAAATATATATATAAACAACATGATATATATATTAACGTTCACCAACATTACGTTCACGTGTTACAAAATATAAATATATAAAAACAACATAAATATACATATTTATATATACATACCTAACAAGTTGACTAACTTTACATTACGTTCGCGCGTTACAAAACTTTTACTAAACCTAACCCAAGTAGTTTTGTTGCCTAAACATAGTTGACGCCGAGGGGAACCCAATGCGTTTAAAAGTGACGCCAAAGGGTTCCCGACGAATCATCTGTATGTCACAGGTTGGGAATGAGCAGGGGTTGAAATGCCACTCAACCCATTCTAACCAAACTCCATGGAATTTGAAGCACAATTAAAAAGGCCTTTTCATAAGTCTACATATATCATGATGCGCTTTCATGTCTCTCTTGAAACCTGTAGAAGTCATTGTAGATGTTCCAGAATGACCCCTACATTATTCCACAGCATCATTTTTGTTGTTTAAAACATTTATCATTTCACTTTTTCTACAAACATATATTCCGAATTGTGGTATGCTGTACCGATTGTAAAGCCTCGTTAAGCAAATTTGTGATACTGGGCTCTATAAATAAAATGTACTTTTCTTAACTTGGCAAACCTGTCAACAAGTGCAGCATGAATTGATAAAGTTGTTTTCGATGTTGTTGTTTTACAATGTCAAATAAGCAAGATTGTAAACCATGCGTACCAATATTTATTTTAATTACTGTTATTTCACTAATATGTTTCGCTGAAATGAAACAAAATGCTAAATATTTAATAGGATTGGATGATACTCCTACACTCTTCTTCATGAATGATCTCATCTACACATTTCTAATCAAACAACCTCTACAGTAATTATGACATTTTATTGGCAGTGTAATTAATGAGATAATCCTTGTGTTGTCTTTCCCTCATTGTACAATAATCCTGATGTTATCTAAGCCAATAAAACAAATGAGTTGGCTGTTATTTAACAAGTAGCGAAGATTAGATTGATTTGTACATACAAGTTATCAGAACCAATACTCATTCTTCATTGAAACAAAGCAGTAACATGTATACGAGTTATTAAAGGCATTTGTCATCAAGTTATTTCTGTTGCGGTTTCCATTAAATCAGTGTTTTGTCCTAGTCTTCTTAATATGTATGGGACTTGCTAAATTTCTCCTCTCACACAAATTGCCAAGAAAAAGAAATGAAGCCTTCAGCTTGATTGCCTGTACAAAACCTATTAGATATTTGACCTATCAAAACCTAATCTCTGGTAACTGGGAAATGGAAATATATGTGATTTTTCTTTTATGCATATTAATCATGAAAACAGATGTATATTGCTATTATGCCGGGATTAGTTGCCTGTGGTGTTTTTTCTTGAGGAAAGCATTCTGAGAGAAAATTGATGTGAGAATCGCATCTTAATTGAGTTTCCGGCTCAAGGAAGGATCCATAATGGAACCAGCACCAAAATATTAGTAGTTTTATGCTTGAAAGGTCGAAAAGGGAAATAACACAACTTGAGGCGACTTTATTAGAAACATTTAGAGAAATACTAAGTGGGGGCAAGATGGATCGAGAGAAGGATGCATTCTCATGTTTTATCAAAGTATTCCCCAGTATCCCAAATATGCATTCCTCATACATATACTAATTAATCAAACATTTCTATAAGGGCTGGTTTATAAAGTATTTACTTTTGCATATTAAAACTACATTGATATGATTGTGATGTCTGACATAGATACACCTAACCTAATCGTGCTTGTTTGAGATATTTCAATCGTTTTTGTTGAAGGCCTCTGACTGTTGAAAAAAACAACAAAAACCTTCCTAAATACTTTTAAAATCACAAGTTTTCCTTCCACGACAGTAAAGAACCAACATGCGTTTCCTCAGTCAGAAAATCTCTTCCCCAGGAGCCTGATAACGACGTCCATCACACCCCATCAGCAGGATGTTTATTTTCCAGCACCCTGCTGCTGATTGTGCCCTGGGTGATTTAATGAGCGGAGAGAAATTGACTTTGCAGGGTTTTGATTCTTCACCCCGTCGAGGTCTGCTCCATGGAGCACACGTCGCTGGTGCTAGTGGGAGTGAGCGCTTTGCTATTAGGTGGGCCGTCTGATGCACGGACCAAAATGGTCACCTGGTGGGTCAGCTGCAGTGATTCTCCTCAAGATTTTTGATTGCAGCAATCTCCTTCGTGTGCTGGTAATCACACATCAAGCTGTGTACCCGCTCCAATTTGTATATGACTGAGTGCGCAGCGGGACGTGTCTACAGCACCTGAGAGGATTGGGAGGTCCAATTTATCGGATTTGAGCAAAAAACAACTTTTCTTGAGATTATTATGTGATATTTCTGAAGCAGAGAGGAGGAAGTAAGTGAACGTGAGGTCAGTCAGGCAGGGCAGCACCAAAGTATACTCATATAATGGTTTATATATCTTACAAAAAAGTTATTCTTCATTCTCTTTCAAAAGTCCAGCAACACGTGTGAATTCCCACTTTACAAGCATGAAATCTTTTCAAAATGAAGTTCAATAATCACAGGAAACAACTCACTTAGGTTTAAGCAACAAAACTACTTGGTTAGTTTTAGGGAAAGATTGTGGTTTTGGTTAAAAGAAGTATGGAAGTTACGTGTCTACAAAGACAAAAACGTATGTCATCAGAATTATTTGAAAACAACATAACATTCTACACGTAGAGTTAAAAAAACAAAAAACATTTTGTGTTTCAGTTGCTGAAAACCAAATAATACCAACACCGTTTCTGCACTAAAGTAAATTACTGAACAATAACATTTATTTAAAAGTTATGCCTTCAGGTTGCAGAACCACGTGTTGTTAATAAAGCTTTTTAAACGGGCAATTTCGCGCTATTTTTGCATAAACCTGGACTCACTTAAAGAAAACATTAACGTGAGGTCAGCAGGAAGGTTTTAAATTGGATTTTGTTGCCCTGTTTATTTCTGCAGTGTATTTCAGAAAAATCCTTTCTTTTAAAAAGAATTGTATTAAAAAGGCTAGTTTTATAATTGGTTTGACTGCCATTAATAGGAAAAACATGTGGAGGTAGAGTTCAAATCATGTTATAATTTCAAGGCCGCCTCTCTTTGGGCGAATAGTGTGACACTTGCTTGTTTACTGAATTATAGGTTGTTGTCTTTTGATGACTGCTATTCATGTGAAAAAAACAGTTGAGCGCCGCTTTAGAAATGTTTACACCTCCTCTGTGCAGCCTTGGGTTTTTAATCGAGAAATAAATCAGTTAAGTTCTGTGTTTTACAAAACTCTGAAACCCTTGAAAACATGCAGGTCGCTGCAGCATCGATGCGGAGACCTAACAAACACCGTCATGTGATACTGGTATATTTATGCATACATGTTTATCAAGCAGGCTGATAACTGGGCCACCATTCAGATACTCACGGATGTATCCAGTTTAGGCCGCAGCTCAATAAGTATTGATGAATAAGCTTACTTCACTGCCCTCAGCTTACAGCACCATATCTCCCGATTCAGCAGATTCCTCGTGAGCAGCCTCAGTGTGTGTGTTGATTTTGTTGCAGCAATATCTAAAGCCATGTGGGTCCATAATTAACATTTCCACCGGGATGATTAGTGGCCGTCTAAAAGAGACAAAATGAGTCCAAACCAGCTCGACGAGTCCTGCGAGAACCATCATTTCGACTTCATTAGAATGCTTTCACCTTAAATTAAAAAGCGAGAAAGGGTTTATTCCGCCGACAGGAATTATAAGCAGCCGCTAATGTGGGCTCTAAGTTATTCAAATGCAACCAGACAATTTTTTCGTGAGATGAAATAACATTTCTCAGAGTCGCACAGGGATCCGAGCCTTGAGGAGAACTTTGCTTTCATCGCACCACTCTATTCATTAATGCAGGTTTGAACATGCTACCTTTCAACATCCCCAGGTTTCACACAAGGACACCTCCGTTTCAAGGTTGCATCTTATTCTATTGAGGAGGACTGGGAATCACTTTTGCATATGGCTTGTTATACTCTTCTTGTTACTCAGAGGGAGGTCATTGTTTTACATAAATGGAAGTTTATTTCTGCTAAAAGTTGGTTGCGTCGGCTTGCAAGCTGATGTAGAAGCTGACACTCTTCGGTATCTACGGCGAAAGTAAACTTCAAGGAGAGTAATATATTTCATAAATTATTGAAATTAGGCAATCTAGCGTTTTAAATTGAAATGGAAATATCTTTTTAATGTTAGTAGGAGGAGGTGTAAAGAAGCAATCTATTTGTTTGGACTTCACAAAACTTTTTAATTAAGCCCGAATCACTATAAAGGCGAACATCTTCAATCTAATGCTCCTTCATCTCCTGCCTAATACACACAAGTATCCTTTCATAAATAAGCCTCGGCGTGGGTCATTAATAACAGGAGAAAGTCATTACATCTCTTCCGCATGCTGAGTAATTGAGCTGCCGGTTTGCCTTGTGCGTTCGCTGTGAATACGCTCATAAGACGGGTTTTGGCCGGCCGTGCGTGGACCGAGGCGGCGTCGGCCTAATCAGGGACTCCGGCTCCTCCTGGTGAGGCCGCAGAGCGACGGCACAAACCCCTTCATCGCTGCTTTTGGCTCGGGCGCATCACAAACCCGAAACAAACACACTTAAGTGGATTAGTCTGTTATTCTGTGTTCTGAAAACGTCCTTGCAGAGACAGGAGTCGCCCACCTTTGGTCTCTGGAGAGGAGGACGCGGCCCGCTAACACGGCCGAACAAATCAACGACAAGGTGACCTTTGCCATTTTCCACAGCCAGGTGCGTAACTTGACAAACCTTTTTCTCTTCTTTTTTTTTAAATGTACAGTTCTTCAAGGTCATGTTATTGTTTAAGAAGAAAAGAGCCTTCCAGGATATATAATTGCCATTCATAAGAGAAAACGCTTTGTGGGCAAAAGGCCTATTTTTCTTTTCTTTTCTTTTTTTCCCTCATGTCACGAAAGGCATTTAAAATTACTTCTGGACCAAGGTTGCTGGAGAGCGAGCGGTGTTTAATGCACTTTTGCTGTTTGTTAATGTGATCTCAATGTATCAGATCAATGGGCTGTATGGCAGTGCATCAATATGAGACAGGAATAAAAGATTCTGCATTTACTCACTCATTGAATTTGTGCCTCGCAGCTTTTAAACCTGTGGTCCATTCCGAAATGTATTACAGCGGGCTGAAGAACAAGACTGTCTATAGGCGTCTGAGAAAAATGAAAGCATCCAGGTACACAGGAGCATTCAGCAGTGGATGAGAGGATAGATTGCATAACAGTCTGCTTCCTTCTCCACAGTTATGCAGCATTTTTGCTTAAATTAGACTCAGGGTTCTTGTGTTTTACAGATTTATGAATGTTTCTTTAAGAGCATATAAGAAGTAAAATCCACAGTATTTTCTGATAGATGACTTTATGTGCAAATCACTTTCAGTTAATATTTTCAGGGGTTGTGTTTTTACAAAACAAAATATGGAAAAGGCAAAAAGATATTTTATCAGTTACCACTAGTGATATCTAGCCATGCACATGCAGTTGTTTTGGTTTAATTTGCCTGCATTTTAAATATCTGTTTCAGATTTCTCCTTGCCACCACAATACAATAAATGACCTTTAAAGCAACATCTTCTACCAGAAACAAAGCCCTAGTTACACTTGATAATCTACAGAATGAGACTCCCTTCACAAGAATCACATCATTTGTCATTTGTAGCTTTTGTAGGTCAAGGTAGCAAAGGAAGAAGTGAAATTGTTGATGTCTGGTCAGACTAGAAAAGTGGCACAGCAAAATTCATCACATTTTTTTACGGCGTGTCATCATGGCAGAATGTGGTGCTGGAGGTGCCTACTGTAACGGGACCAACCACAGAGGTTTACAGAACGGCGTCTGTGGACAGATTTTTTTACTGTGATGGTCTCGCAAGCCGTGCAAGATGTAGTCACCAAACTTTACAGATGTGCAGTTATGATCAAAATGTTGGTTTTGTATGAAGATGGATGTGGTCCGAGCAAGAGCAAGATTTTAACTCCTTAATATCAAAAGTGTTGGAAGTATGAAATTAATCGGGACGGCCCAAATGAGGCCGCGAACGGTTCAGGAGGTTTAAGACTGAATCTGTGGACTCCTCATATTACCAGATAACCTGGGCCGAACAATCGTACAGACCATAGACTGTACATTAGAAGTGGACATTGTCACCGTGACGTCATCCATTGGTTTGTGGGCTGCTGTTTAGAAGATTCGAGTTCAGCATTTTGGGCTAAGTAGAGTCAAACACCTTTTATAGGCAGACAAATTGTTACAAATAAGATAAGATAAGATAAGATAATCCTTTATTAGTCCCGCAGCAGGGAAATTTGCAAATGTTTCATGAACTGAAAACACATGGTGAAAGAGTTAGAGTTGTAAGACGAAAACATGGCAACTCCGAGACCGAACAAAGTTGTGGTAGCGACCTGTCATCACAAGGTAGCCCTGCCCTAAAGCCTATTTTGCTTTATGGTCTATTTGTCTCTAAATGGGACAAAAAATTACTAAATGAACATCATGCGGTATTGAACAAGAATTGAAACTAACGATTGAGACCATAAACTCATGTTTACCATGCTTACTGAGGTAATAAATCAAGAGAGACGTAGAGTCATTTTCTCATAGACTTCTATAAATCAGACATCTTTTTTCAACCAGAGGAGTTGCCCCCTGCTGGACATTTGAAAGATTGCAAGAATAGGCGGGGGAATATCACGAATTGTCTTAATGCGGTGGTCAAGTTAACGTTAAATGTGACTATAACTGTCTCCAACCAACACCGAACATTATGTTTACCCATAGAGATGATAGTCAGTTGTTGTTTTATTGCTTGCATATGAAGATCTAGAGACAAACACACTGTCTAAGGTTTTTTGATAGAGAGCAGTTCCAACTAGGACGTAGTTTCTGTTGCATATTTTAAATATCAATGCTGTGAGGACCAAAAATAGAGGAAGCCATTTCAGAGAAACATTTTCAATCCTGGAACAATTAAACCAGAACCATCTCCATGGAGATACCACTAAGGGTAGGTGACACAATCTGTTTTCTGTAAGCCAACACTTTAACAGCAAAACAAAAGGGTGGAGAAAAAGATGCAGACAGCATGTGACAATGGTCCGGGGCTACATCCAAACCACAAACATCAAACAAAGCATATCTACAGTATGGGCCTCATCCAGCTGAGACACACACACACACAGATATTCTTTCAACCATCATTACAGAATATGTATTATTATTACTATTTTTTCTGTGTGTTCTACATTAAATCTATTCTCGCCCCCCTTATTGTTAACATGTTTACAGCTTTATGTTCTCAGCTGAAATTGTGGGTTCTAGCAAAAGTGAAATTGTCAGGAGGGGTACTTAATGAAGTGGAAGGAATGAGGCCGCTGTTTTAATTCCTGTCAAAACTGCACAGGGAGCCACTGTAAACCCTGTTGTTTGGCACTGACGGGCATGATTACTGGTGCTTGTATGTGCATGTTAACATTACCAACAATGGCTAACAACAGTGTAGGAAGGAGTGAGTGAGAGCAGAGAGCACGCATGTTGAAATGACTCCTTTGTTGTTTGGCCGCTCTTAACAAACACAATTACTCGACTGGAAAAAACAGTGCAGTGATTAGGGTGTCAGGCATTTGCGTCTGAATATTTCAAATAACAATCCACCCACTGCAGGAAAAAAAAACGTGTGCTTTTGTCGTCTGTGTTTAACTTGCCTCTCGTTGAGAAAAGTTAATTAAACTGTCAATGTTTTAGAGGTAATCTTGATGCAATCTCTCCGTCCTGCAGAAGACTTTAATGTTAAAGCGAAATCTTTGATGATATAATTCATAAAAGTGAGATTCATTCTTATGCAAATTATGGTTAAAAATAGTGGACGACACACTAAGAATGAGGAGCTTTAGGTGAAAGTTTTCATGCTTTGATGCCTGAAAGCCTTTTGATTTCAAATCTTTCTGATATCTTGTGAATATATAAGTGTAAAATAGCAACTTATTCCCGCAAAGTGTAATATTTGCATCAGTTATTGCAGTGCTGAGGAGTATTTGCTAATATTGCATCATTCCAGTTTAATATAGAAGTCTGAAAATGCTTGTCTGTCATTGAATATTGTTTTAATCACTGAAAAAAGAGGAGAATGAGAGACATATTGAGTTAAAGAAAGACTTTTATCCTCTCTATATCTTTACCAAACCTTAAAGAAAAAACCTTTAAATCATGAAGCAGTGGGGATTATCCTGCTACATTTTCTTTTCAATAAAGCTTTGAATGAAGGCATTGTTGTTGTTTTTTTTGTTTCCACTAAAAGGATTAAATGCTCTACTGTGGGCTTAGACATTTTGCCACTACTGGATGTAGTGAAATCCTTTAAAATCTCATTGGATAAACTCAAAAAAGCAATTTGGTAAACACGTTGCTTTTGAAGAGTGATGCGAGGTGTAACATACAATGAAAAGCTTTTGAACAAGACAAGAGACAAATTACAAACTCAATTGTTGTCTCTCCTGTAACCTTTTTCTTTCCAACAAATACAGAAAGCATTTTAAAAGCCACGTCGTCTTTGGGTATAGACAATCTCATAGCACAACAGCAAAGCGTGCAGCGGTAACATCTATTTCCGAGCGTTATCGCTTGACCCTCATTCCCCTCTTCTATACCTTCCTGTCACCATGGCAGCAGCAGTAAAGAAGCAGTTTCTTTATCAGAAAATAAAAAAAGCCTGGCTGACATTTGGACTAAGATGGCTGATATCACGTTGCGGCCGACATTCATTTCACCTCTTTCAATTCACATCTTCATCTCTTCATGCATGTATTTTCAAAGACAAATAATCATAGTGAGGGACAGATTTGTTGTGATAAAGCTTTAGAATAAATGGTTTTCTGGAAATGCAACATACTGCTGGTTTATCCTAAATGAGATACTGAGTCAGTTTACTGTACGTCTTGATCCCACCACTACGAAATGCTTCATGTAACCATGTTTAATATAGAAAAGACTGTTGTGTGACATCAAGTCTTTTTAGTACTGCCATTGATAAGTATAGTGCCTTAATATGTAATTCTTTCACAAATGTATGTTGTAGATTGTTCTAAATATGTCTTGTTTCTGTAGTTACTAAATCCCTGACAAAAGAAACACACTGTAAAGGCCTTTGCAAACCAAGTCCGTATTTTACGTCCGGAATCATCCAACGTTTAAAAATAAAAGCGACCTCAGTTGTGTCATTTAGGTTTTTACTTTCGTCGGTCATTAAAGTTTTCGGAACAGGTTCATTTTTCTGTAATTTTTCCCATTTGACAAAGACGTTTGCCCACTCAGAGCCACCGTAGATGGCATTTGATAAGCTGATTTAACCGGCACAAAACATTTTACGACAAACAAAGTAAAGAGATTTTGTGGAAGGTGTTTACAGAACAGCTTGGGATCGGGAAAGGTTGCAGAAAAAAGGATGTACAAAAGATAAGACATTAGTCATTGTGCTCTAGGCAGCTAAATGATAGCTTCTTGCTACATTCATCCATTCATCAGCCCCCCTTCGTGAAAACACATTGGACCCTATGTGCAAGGTTTCTGTGTGCAATTATGGATGAGGGATTAAAAAAATGCATATGAAAAATACTTGGTGAATACTGATCATAAATGGGATATTCATGTCTATGTAGAGTTGACTTGTATTTGTCTGACAGAGCTGTCGAGGTGCCTCATATAGAAAAGGTTCGGAAGCACTATAATAAATATCTAAATATATTAAACACTCACTAGTTTACTCTTTAGAAGTTGTAGTTTTTCAGTTTCAGTTGTAGAGATTTCAGTTATTGATGATAATCGTAATTTCATTGAAATTCATCGTTTTCTGCGATTGTAATCTATAAAATTAGCTGCATTGCATTGTGGGATTATAAGAAAGTACTTTTTTTCCATTACAATACTCGATTAAAATGGAGTACCCTAAAAATGGTGCATTAAAAAGTAAACCGTGAGTGATTTTGAACCTGGCCACAGTCTATAATAGCCTAGGAAGAGTCAACTTTTTTGACTTTTTAAATCTCTTATGCCATAACTTTACTTAAATTCAATCTTTCTGCCTCAGAAAAAGGTCGATATCTGCTGATATTTTTCACATTGTAATGTATAAACATTTATTTTCATGCCAGAACCCTTTTTTCAAGGGGTTTCAAGTCTCGTTCATTTTAGGAGGTTAATTAAAAATAAAAATAAAGGCACTCAAAGTCTTTAAATTTACTACATCTATTAAACAAAGGTCAAAGAGATGATGGCACCCGCTGCCCAGAGCTCAGTCGTATTTTTTATCTGATTTGCCTCTAAGGTAAGTGTTAAAGTGGATGATAAGGTTGTAATAGAACTTCCAGTGCTGAGCCATCGTTAACGTTATTAGTTCCACCTGTGCATCTACTGCAAGGTCAAAAGATCTGCTATGAAAAATATGTTTTTAAGAACCACAAAAGGTTCAGGGTCAAAACAATCGCCAATTTGACTCTGATAAAAGATCTCATTTCTTAAAACATTGGCATTTAGCTTGCAATGAATGTGAGTGAACATAGATGGAGGTTTGATGCCCGAGGAAGACCACGCTAATTTATGTTCAATTAAATTAGTCGTGTCGAACGCGATAATTACTCATGTTAAGCAAAATGATCATCCAACACTAGACGCTGATACAATGTGCCATATCTATAAGCTCGTGGGCATTTTGGTTTCTTAGTCATCACAGCTGGGATGGACCGGCTCTAATTCAAAAAAGCTTGCAGCCTAAAAATACTCCAGCTAAAACTCTGTGTGTGTGTGTGTGTGTGTGTGTGTGTGTGTGTGTGTGTGTGTGTGTGTGTGTGTGTGGTTCAGCAAGATGTATTGCTAATCATTTTTGTGGTCACACTGTACTGAATACATCATTTTTCTGTCATATTGTATTGACATTTACACACAGCAAATGCTTGATAGGGTCAAAGTAAAAAAAACAATAGACTAACTGAAGTAATAAACCTTATTTATTTGGCACACACGTGATGAAAATAAGAAAAAAACCTTGATTAAACATGCCAGTGGAGGTATGATTGTGTGGTGAGTTGTGTCAGGAGGCTCTGGGTCCTGCCCTGCTAGCAGGAGTGGTAGTTTCTGCTAATTGAAGCTCATTATTGATGATTTGGTGCACCTGCTGTTTGGCCTATTTAAAACACCTCACCGCCCTCATTCACTGTGTTCCAGAAGGCACAAGCGTCTTTGTAGAGCCCCCAGACAGATTTAGTGTGTCCTACCTAAACTGCGTCCCAGTTCCACGCACCATATGAATCCTGGAATCTAGCTCTGTGCATAGAAAAGGGACAACAGTGAGTGTTGTCAGTCAAAGATGCATGCAGACCTTTATTTATTTCCGAGTGTGCTTTCGATAGACAATGTTTCTCCCACAAAATAAATGTGGAACCTGTTCACAGCTGTAAAAATGCAAACAAATTGCACAAGGTGTTGAAACAACTTGTAGAGGGTCATGGGAAATCAATTTAAAAAATTGCTCTTTTCAAATAAAATTGGAAATGGCTTTCCCGAGTTGCAGTTTGCTGTCTTGACCTGACGTGTTGTGTGACTTCCTGTTTTTTCAGATAAAAAATTTCAGATAAATTTGCCATTCAATTTGGCGTGTTTCCATCAACTGGTTTCAAGCGAATCAACTCAGCTACACCGCAGTTGGTCACAAGTTTGTTCTTTAGACTTGCATGGCTGTAATCGCCTGTAAGCGGAACAGAAGAAGCAGTAGAGGTTGTAAACCATCAACAATACGAGCCTGCCTGATTAGTCATGTGGGTTCCTTCTGACAGAAATTTAGGAAGTTTAGGAAATAATCATGGTTTGGGTTAAATTGAACCCTTTTTTGATGGAAAGCCCTGAAAACAAACTTCTTCAATGGGTCGTTAAATGTTCTCTTAGTCAGAATTCATTTAGCAAAGTTGTTTCCATAATCCATTTAACGCATTAACTCTTTATTGAAAAAGGCAAACATTTAAAATGTTTTTTTCACAATTGCTTTTCTAATTGGATGCTTCAATATATGCATTAAATGTGAATGGAAACATGGATAATGTTGAACAAAAAAACACAGTCAATGTAATTGGAATTGACTTGATTTCATCACAGAATTTTCACATTTTAAACGCTGGCGTGACCAGGCTTTGAGACTGCACAGTGAAATTACAAAATGTTAACTGAAATCCTCAGTTTTTGGTTTGTGAGTTTAGCAAATTGTGACTCTTAAACCTTTGCCCTCTGACACCCACACCAAAAAAAGCAAAATACCAGCCTAGCTTACTGTGTCCTCTAGGAACGTTACTGCAAAAGTTACTTATAACAACAATTCCAGCTCTGAAAAAAAAAAAATGAAGACACCATTCCAGCCTTGGTTATGCAACGAGCAACCAGCATGGAGAGAGTGATCTGCGAATTATAACCAAAACAAACTCATTTTCTATGCAAAATGCAAATCCTCCTTTTTACAAATACTCATATCATCACATAAGCTTTGTGTGCACATCTTTAGCAGAATATGGTGTCAACCGGCTGGGGTGCAAAGTGCATGACAGCCACAAGCCAACATTTCATATTATCCCACCATAATACATCACACAGCCAGGTAACCACTAGCAACAGACAGTTCTGAACCATGAACAGTAAACAGCGACCATGACATTACAGAATCCACCGCCACGAACAAGCAATGTTGTCAATAAATATTATTAGTTTGACACAGAGGCCTATTAAATACATAGGTTATAGTGTGGTTTATATGGGGAAAACTGTCATAATGCAAGTAATTGTACATTACGCTGGTAAATTTACAGATTGAAAGGCATTTAGCACTATATGATGGCAGTTTTCCCAAATTCAACTTAACATACAAAATAGCCAGATATGAATCAGTTGACCCTCCGTTCCACACAGCAGGCACTTAGTTGAAATGCGTCCAAAAAGCCTTGTTTTTTGGACATAATTAAGCTTTGTTGTAGGTTTTCCTTAACTCCATTTGTCATCGAAAGTTTATCTTGAAGACCGCGTGGATACGTATACAATTTCCTCCTAACCAGGGTAACGTTTGTGCAGGTCGGGAACCAAGCTGGCTGGCTTGCTGGCTAGTTTAGGCGTTTGTTCCGTTAGCTTGTGGTTAGAATTCTCCACAACAGGTGGAACTTGTGATAAAGTTAGTGAAAATGAAGCCCGTTCATTAAGAATATAGTTTATTTTATTTGCACAATTGAAAAATATAAAAAAACATAACATTGATAAATTATATTACAGTGCAGGAAGAGGCAGAAAGCCCACTGGGCTTATTTGAAGCCTCCACCTATATTAAGTTTGGATTGGTTAATTTAAATTTTATTTGACATTAGTTTCTTGTTGCTTTTCAATTTACAGCTGGAGCCGGACCACCAATTACAGAGCTGAAAGCTGAACATTTTCTTCCTAGCAACAGATGCAGCAAAATTCTGATTGGTTCATAAGGGGGCTATTTATTTAATCCTTTACATTCCAACACAAAGTGAATATTCAGGTTTCAAGGGTCTATTTCCAAAGAAACATTTTGTTTAAATGTTGATTGTCGATTAGAACGGATAACTTTTTAATATAGTATTTATTTTTTTGAAATCTCCCTGAGGGCCAAGAGAGCCCTGACAGTTCCTTCAGTGTTTTTATGTTGCATTCAATGACTGAGATTCAATAAAACATCTTCCTGCTTGACCGTGTGTGTGTGTGTGTGTGTGTGTGTGTGTGTGTGTGTGTGTGTGTGTGTGTGTGTGTGTGTGTGTGTGTGTGTGTGTGTGTGTGTGTGCAGTTAGATTTTAGCCTCAAGTCCTGCTATAGAAAAAGCATTTAAGCCCTTGAAGGATTTTAAGATGTGATTTAAGGGATGATGCAAATTTAACCAGCCTGAGCTCCTCAAGTAGGGCATTCTGAAACCCACTTCTGCATCCACATGATGCAACGGTCATGGCTGGTGAGGCATTCTTAAATATTGAAAAAGACCACTTATAATGGGAGGAAGGGGAGGTGGATGGGTCCAACACACACAGGACTTTCAACCACGGGTGTTCGATACCGCGTGTCACAAAGTGTTGTTGTGAAATGACGTGTTCGAGACGGTTTACTTAAAGTCGAAATAAGAGGTTTTGTTGCATAACTGTCCACTCAGACTTAAACCAATTAGTTTTAGTTCCCTAACTTTGGGGGGCCTGATCAAAATGCTCTTGTTGTTTTGAAATGCACTGACTAATGCCTTATTTTTCTGCTTACATGAGTGATGACTTGTCGCTATCATTAACCATATTTCCAAGAACTTGGGCCAGCAGAGCTCAGCGTGTAAGCCCCTGAGCCTGTGGTCTTTAGAACCACGGAGAGCCCACCGGCTCCAACTGCCTCAAACCAATTTCGCTTCTGAATTGGCTGCTGCTTGTGCCAGCAGTCGAAACAGTGCTCGAGCTACAGGATAAAGGTTGCACTTTAAAGTATCTGTATGAAGAAGGTCTTCTGCTAACACTTTCTTTTTTATCTTTTTGCCATATCCCATTATCATAATCCAATGTAACCACTAGCTCAGCACTTATAGAAATTAAACTTTTTTGTATATAAAACTTTGCCCTGTATATAAACAATCCTCTGTTGGATTACCTATTTCTGCACGGGAAAAAAGTAAGACTTTAGCAGCCCTTGTTTTACATCTAACAAAAGCTCAACTGGTCATGAGTTCCATGCCAGTGTTACTTCTTAATGTAGCCAAAGTTCAGCGGCTCATTTGTGTGATTCATATATACTACACAAGCCATTTGAAACCATTTCTCTCTAGTATGAAAAACTTGTAGGAAACAACTGTCCACAGCCTAATCTAAATTCACAATCACCCAGCTGTTTCTGTGTTGGAGAACAGAGTTCAATCAGTGTTAATCTTCATAGTTTACAACATCTGTGAAATTAAAGTAATTTTTTTTTTACTTGCATCTGGCTGAGGCTTCATGAATAATGAATGAAAAGTCAAAATGACAACTGTACAAAGAAATTCAAACATGAATCAAACTGAATAATTACAGACTTTTAAGTTTATTTTTTTAACCAAAGCTTTAAAAGGGAGTTTTAAAACAGCCCCTGAATGTGGAACTTCTTTGGGATCTTTGAAATATTTGGCAGGATTGTTGTCAAGTCTGCTCTCGTTGAAAAACAGGTGCAGTCTTTATGGCTTGTAGTCACTGACCATTAAATTGCCATAGCTATTCTTAAGCAAAGGGTTGGTAACGTCCTGAAATGATACCTCTTATCTTACCTTACTAATCAAATTTATTTTCCTTTCCCCTTTGTGACCATTATGTTTCCTTTACTTCTTTTGGTGTACCTCAAGGCTCAATTCTAGGTCCCATTAAATTGTATGCCATAAAGAAGTTAAAATTCAGCACTACACTTTAGATGATTAAATCTCTATTTTTTTTATAAATCTCAGATGTTCCAAGATGGCAACCCATTCAAGTTTTTTTTTGTGTGTTTTAACTTTCTGACTTCTCACACATACGAATGGCATGAAATGATTGAGTGACTGTTGTGGCCCATTTTATTGGACACAAGGGATCAAATTATTTTACAAAGAGTAATTTCAGGGTTTGCTATTCTCGGATAAATATGTTTAATGAGTTAGAGCTGTTCCATTTCTTATGATTGTATTGTATCTTACGCCATCATGTATCTGCAGTACAGACTCTGGCCACCAGGTCAAAATCGCCTCATATGTGGGTCTGGGTAAAACTCAGAGAGCCATATTTAATGTGCCAAAATAGATGTTTGTCATCACTTCTGTTCCATCAAGATGAATAAGGAATTAAAGTTATGAATCAAAGAAAAATAAGAATACGTGACTGTTGTGGCCCATTTTATTGGGCACAAGGGATCAAATTATTTTACAAAGAGTAATTTCAGGGTTTGCTATTCTCGGATAAATATGTTTAATGAGTTAGAGCTGTTCCATTTCTTATGATTGTATGTAGGAACAATTTTTTTTGGGCCACGCCATCATTATCAGTACAGACTCTACATTAGGAGAAGATATCAACAAAAGTGCAAGTTGGAAGAAAAACATTTTAGACATTAAGACTGATGTGGGCTTTGTCTTAGATTTGTATAATTAATGACTATAAAGTTAGTGAGCTATTCTTTAAAGACGACAAGCATCAGTGAAAATCCCAGAATATTATGCTCCGTACAAAGCACCAGTAACAGTTGAGAGAGCTCAAGGGATCCATATCTCCCCACTGAGCTGTGCCTTGCTGCGCACAAAACCTCATAAACATTGTTAGGCTGTTAGTCCTCTAAGTCTTTGGCATGTGGTTTCTAATCCTGTTTCATTTTGAATGAGGGAAATAATTAGGTTAAAGACACCACTAAAACCTAAAAAAGGAATGGTGCAATAGTGACTTTGCATGACAGGGGCACTTATTATCCCAGCCTGATTTTAGCCATCTGTTAAAATAATTGTCGCACTACCATTCACCTCTCTATAAATAATTCAGCGCCTGCTGACGTGAACAGTATACCTTCTGCTGCAAGAATGTGAGACAGCTATCAAATATTGAGAGCCATGTCTTTGTGTATACAGTATCCTTCACGCTGCTGCAAGGTAAAAAGAAGAAGAATATGTTACACATTCTGGATGTTTCTGTCTCTGCTTATGTGATGTTTTGTAGATTTGGTTGTGTGTTAATCGTGTGGTGTGAAAGTGGTTAGATTATTTATTTATTTTTTCAGCAGGGGCATAAATGAGTGGTTGGAGGGAGGCAGCAGCACCACAGTTAAATCCACAAGGAATCTTATGTGAACCGAATACGGTTAGATAATCTTTAATGTCAGGTTCCAACCTGCGATTGCACATTAGCTTGAGAGACCAGTGCTCTCCAGCACTGTAATTACAGACAGTGAGTGTCTTCAGAGAGTGGCAGTCGGCACAGGCAGGGGGTGGACTCGGTCTCAATTAGTCTTCTCTGTTTCATCCTTCTCCCTACAGAGACGTCACACAGATTGGCGTTTGTCCTGCACACAGCTGTTTGGGCCCGTCTTCTCCTTGACACAACATAAAACATGTCACGGAATAAAACAGGAAGCATTCAAACGCTTTCTTTGAAGTGAAAGCATTCGTTTTGAAGTCTTGCATTGCACTACAGTTGAATTTTTGATCTGCAAGCAAATTGCATAGCTGTAACATCTGCTGCCTTCTGTGAAAGCAGCACATGATGGTGGTTTGATAGCTGACTGCTTTTGAGTCACTTATAACAATTTTTTTTCTGTTCTGTGTTTCTGCTGGTCCTATTAATGCTCATTTTGGCGAAGGCCAAAAGTCAACCCCCACCTTTGTTGTCATACATCATCAAACAGGTGTTTTGCTCCAGAGTGCATTTGAAATTTTTTTCTAAAAGAGACAGACAACCAAACCTATCTTATGAATGGAAACTTAGCTTTCATAGCGCTTCTCTGAGTATTGTAACTTTAAAAAAAAAAATGGCATCAGGAAATCAAGAGGTAGCCTCAGCTGACCTCTCCAGAGCACCTTACAGTCATGTACCGGTGTTGAAACAGACTGAATCACCACAAGGTATTTGTTCCCTTTGCGTCCATTTCATCATGTCCCACTCCACCACAAGCACAAAAGCTTACAAAAGCTCAGAGGGCAAAAGGCAGAACTGTCATCATGACATGGCACAGGGCTGTCAAAGAGGCAGGCGGCACTAGAGGCAAGGTCTGCCACTGCTATACGAGGATTTCGGCGACAGTCAGAACAGCACAAAGCTACAAATGTCTCACCAGCCCTTCATGCAAAATATACCAGAGAATAGAGAGGGTTTTGTGTAGCAGGCAACCTGCATTAGGGAAGGTTTTGACATAGAAATACATCCCTGTTGTCACCAACAATGGTGCTCTGGCCATTCTCACGGCCTGCAGAGTTGAGATGTTTTTAGGTGTTGCAAGAGGAAAGAGGCCAATGTCACTTTTCCAAAGAAGACACGGGAGCCTTGGTCAGAAGCTTCCTACGTGAAAAACTGATAACTAATGTCCTCTGTTCATGGTGTTTCCATAAGAAAATCAATGTGGCCTGCATTAAGAAGCAAACAGTCCATTTTGTTTTCATGTGATATTAACTTAAATTCAAACATTTATTAAAGCCCCATTTGAATGTTTATTTTGAAGTTTAGTATGCAAATTGTTTGCCAATTTCAGTATCAAAGTCAAGGTATCCTTCATTTTTGTCATTTTTTTGGCAGAAATTATGCATTTCCTATAATGAAAAAGTGGTTTTGAGCAGAGCTCCACTGCTAGTGACAATTTTTTTTGTTGGACTAAATTCAACTCAATTTTCCACTTCAGTGGAATCACTGCAATCAGTGGATCACTCATGGAGGTGAAGGAAATTTTCTGACGTGCAATATCATGCCATCTGGCTTTTTGCGTGGTAGGTTTTTACAAACAAAGAACTTGCCTTGCCTTGGTACTAAGAGAAAGACGTGAGAGAAAAGAAAAAACAAATACTACAGAAGCATAGAATCAAAAATTTAAAAATGAACAAAATAAAAATATTGTAAAGTATTTGAATCCAAGAGGATGGTTTACAGGGATGATAAAAAATGTATAAATGTAACAGATTGAGTAAGATGTGAAGACCAGGCATTAATGTAATGTTCATTGTCCATGGGGTGGGATGAGTCAGTGTCAGTGGGGGTCCCGGGCCTTGTTGATCAGACCAGCTGCTGGTGATCTTGAAGCTTAATGTTTTGGTCTTGATGGACTGCAGCCCCGTGCCCGGCCATATAATTGTAAAATCTCAAAGATGCACACAACCAGCTATGATTAGTGTAACAAAGAATGAAAACAACTAACCAAAAGAGATACATCATTTTATTCAGAACAAGATTTCTTTTCCCTGCAAATAAATGCATCAACCAACAAATCAAGTTGTTTAATCATGAGACAACAACACAATGGCTTTCTTACCTTTCACAATAAAAGCCCTATACAAATAACCTTTGCAGACATTATTTTGCATTTCCATGTAATTTATTTGACATGCCCGCCGTGTGTAAAGGCCTGAACATAGATTCAAATCTTAAAATAGTCAGCTTGTAACTTTTATACTTTTATATAGAATGTGTTTCATTGTAAACTACCTTCATGTAGTTTATTATATTTTTCATCCAAAAGACTCTGTCTCAGTGGAGAAGCTGATTTACGCTGTAATAAACCCAAACACATTCTAACCCTAACCCTAAAATAGTTGGTTTTTTTCAGTGTGCTTCCAAACTGTAAAGTGGTAGTCAGCCCATCCATTTACTCATTTTTTTTCTTTTTTAAATCATCGCTGCGGTTACATTCTGAATTCACCACCCACACTGTTTCCAGGCATTGTGAGCGCTGACACCATCTGGCATTAAGTGAAGCACCCTGAGAAATGTGACTTCTCCGTGGATGTCTGACTGCCAAGGGCGACCCGGGGCAAGTGCTTTGAAGCTGAAGATATGTTTACGCCGTCTAATAGATCGGCGCAGGGGCAAAAATCTGACCGTCCACCTGTTGCCACGGACCGAGGGTCAAAACAAGTCAGCGGAGTGAAATGTTCAACTTTAATCACCACACAGTGGAGTCTTGAAGGGCGATCAGAAAATACAAGCCATGAGCACATGTATCTGCTGGTGTTAGGGAATAAAATGAGGTGTTTTGAGCCATGTTTGTGATTTCCCAATTTTATTTTTTTTTTTTTACGACTGCCAAGTCATTTCCTGATGATGGTTCACTTTTTATGTCAAAACTCCTCGTCTGCAGGCTTGAAAAAAAATGTCCATGCCGGGTATCATCTATTCCCTCAAGTCCCAATCCCCATGAAACACATTGCCTCCCCTCCCCTTGCCCCCACGCACAGGTGACAAGCTAAAATGAGAGATAGCTCCATTTGCTTCATATAGCTAATTGGATTAGCGCTTAAGGCACTACAATAACGGCTGAATTTAGAGAGGCAGGCGGGGAGAATGAGGGAGTGTGGGGGGGGATGAGTGGTGGAGCCAATTTTCCAGTGAAATGAGCTTTGCTCCAGGTGAAGAGGGAACTCCTGCAGAGAAATAGAGAGGCTCTGTGTTGGAGGATTTTATGCTACCAGACGCAGTAATGTGTCACAGAATTTACATTCAGAACATTACAGGAAGGGGCATGCAGTCGTACATGACATGTTTTTGTACCATCGTCACAATGAAATGAATGAAACACTGAGATTGTTTCTATTTATATTATGATTATGGAGAACACTACTGTACCGTAATATACAATAGATTCATATTCAAAGGTACCCTTTTAAATGTTTTTTTAAACAAATACATTTTGGTGAGAAACATTGTACCAAAACACATTGTGTGTGTCCTTGAAGTCTAACAAACACGTTGAATGCATTTTTTTTTCTGCAAAGCCAATTTTTTAACATCCATTTTGAAACCTGCATTATTTGCATTCTACTTCCTGCCTCGTCCCGCTCACAAAAAACTGTATTATAGCGCTACGCTAAGTGTGCATAAACCCCCAAAGGTAGATATCTTTCTCATATTACTTTTAAATGTAACTTTTAAACTTTACATTCAAACGTCCAGGACCGGCCCACTCCGAAGGGGCACGTCTTCCTAACGGCTACGTGCAACTAATGGCCACGCCCCCCGACGATGCAGTACGCAGCCATAACGAGAAGAAATATTCCATTTACGAACTGGTACGTGCTCCGAACGGTCACTGCCCTAGTCTTCCAAATTAAAGGGCTGAACGCATTACTGTCTCCAAAGGGCGCCAACGTAAGACTTTTTTTTTTAATTGGTGAAGCAATATGACAGCAAAAAAAAAGATAGTGACATAAACATGGAAGACAGACTTAAAAAAACAGACATTCAGACAATAGCGTTATTGTCTGAACATAGGACATTTTCAAATGTTTGACATATGAGAGTATTGTTATTTTAGACGCTTCATTTTCTTTTTCTGTCAGCGTACCTTGCAGTGAAAATATGATTACTTTTTTAAGAGGTGAGTTATGCCATCGTTGTATTCTGTTTAAAGGTTTCCTCAGTCTTCCTGCACAATGGCAGGCTGCCAGAGCAACAGAGGCAGTAAAACAGCACGGCATTGTGAGATCTATGAACAAATATCTAAATTAGCATATTGGCCTAAAAACCACCCCACGCTTTTTAAAAACCTGTTTCCTCCACTGCAGCATTCATTATATTTGGTTGTTCACCTGCAGCCACCTTTTCCTGCTAATTCTGTTGACAGTCTCTCAGTTCGCCACTCATGACTACCTGTAAATCTTCACAAAGCACCCTGAACACTGGCAGCTCCAGATGGTGGCAGGAGGTAAGATGTTTGCAAAGTGTGAATATGCAGAATTTATGTAACCTGATGGCAACTCACACTGCATGCCGGTATTTACAAATGAGCCTGTGACGCCTCACATAGCAGGGACAAGAGAGGCAAAAGGTTCAATGAGACAGTTTTCAGTTTAAAAGAGAACATTTTGCATCTTGTTTTAGAAATGATAGGTGGAGAGGAGTCATTCTCATTAATTCCATGAAAACTTTATTTTAGTAAAAGACTTTAAGAAGACTGTGCAAGCAAATAAACTAATTTGTACATTCTGTGTTTTTCACCAAAGTGCAAAAGCCTTAAGAAACCTTGAAGCAATCCTTAAATATCCTTTCACAGAGGCGATTTTTGGACAAATTCCAAACCTACATTGTTTACATCCAATCATGCAAGTAGTCCTCTTTTTCCTTTGCTGGACAGTTATTTATCAGTCACTTTGGTATGAGCTCAGTGTCCTGCAATGTCAGTCATACTGAGGAGGGATCAATTTTTAGGAATATACCAAACTTTTTGTTGGTGGAAACCACACAAATTGTACAAAAAAGTAGGCCAAATGATAATAATATCCAATTACACCAATTGTGCAAAACAAATATTTCCAAATCAGATCAGGAAGTCATGTTGAATAGCAATAGCACCTGAGGGTTTGAGACACTGTTAAAAATCGATTACAGTGTCAGAATCTTAAAACTGGCATTTATCTGCTTTATTATTCCGCTACACCTTTTTATTTCTTCATATCGTGTAATAATTGCCTTTTTATCTGGACCAAAATGGGACTTACAGTTTTATGCAGAGTGTAAATAAATATAGCAATCACTGTCAAGAAACAAGGAGGGGAAGAAATCAGTTAGAGGCACAGTATTGAAACATGACATGAAATAGAAAAATTGTTGAGATGGAGAAGACATGGACGTGTGGCCTCGCTGATTTATCTGATGAGGGAAGCAATCTAACACTTCCACTCTGATTTGTGGCTGTTCTTCATGCCCTGTCCACCTAGGTCGATATGGGTGTCAGCGCTATGGCCTTAAATTACTGTTTGACGCTCATTACGAAGCAAAGCTCAATAGAAATGGGGGATGTCGGTTGGGTTTTTGTTTATGTGTGTGTTTGTGAAGTGCACCTGTGAGTGCTTTTTTTCTGAAGTGCCTGCCAATAAACACCAAGGCCATGAGGTAGTTTGAGTTGCAGAGGTTTAATCAAGCAGAGGCATGATCTCAAACAAACACACAAATACAAACCAAAAAGGGAAAAACACCAAACTCTCCTTGAAGTTAACCCCTGAAACGACAGGTCTGTTGGTATACAACGTAATATATAGTAAATAACACTGCAGTCAAGATAAAAACATGAAATAGTACATCCACAATGGGACGATCAAAGGCCAGAAAAAGCAATAAAAGAAGTCTGTCTATCCATCAACGGGCGGCTGAACACCCAGAATGATCTGGGTCTCAGGTGGACTGAATGCCTGACGGAGACTCTCCTCTCTAAATCACTTGGCTGCTCTCTTATTTCTTGGATGACTGGACGGTTTCTCCCCTCAGCCATGTACAAAAACAAGCAACTTCTGAAAAGGGGGGAACTTCACCAGTCAGTCAATGGTGAGTCACATTTATGTATTATTAATCTTTGTTTTTTTAGTTGTTGTTCCTGCTCACAGCCACATCAGTGCATCTTAAGAGGCTTTAAGAATTAATAGGACTCTGCACGCACTGCATAAATATAATAGCATTTCTACACTGGCTTGCTTTATACTTTTTTTGTATGCGTTTACCAACTTTATTCCTTACTTTTTATTTTCCAGAGTGACCACACATGTAAATTATTTTTATAGCATTTTACACATTTTCACACGCAGTACTTTCCAGCTTGTTGAGCCCCGCTCCCTTTCCCTACTCTTGCTAATCCTCTCAATCTTTACGTTCTTTCTCGACACAAGTAGACTACTTAAAAATGTTAACAGTGGCAGATATACCTCTTGAAATTCTTAGCAATTTTTTTAAATAACATGCTGTTGATTGACAAGAGCAGGTTTCTCCTTTCTAGCCGATTTTACCGGCAGAAATATCAATGGCTGTAAAATTAAAATTAAAATGCTGTCTTTACCTTTTAATACTTTTTTACTTTAATTTGTTTCCAGCTGACTCATTTCGAAAAAAGCATATTGTAAAAGTGGTCTTGAATATGCACTTGATAGCTACATAAGCTGCTATGTGATGTAATGCTAAAAGACTGACGCCAAAGCTTCTTTCCCATGGGTGTCTCTCTTAAGAACAACTAATCATTCATCCTCTGTCAGGAACAAATCCATGTGCATTAACCCGGTAACTTTAAATTCAAATTTTTAATTTTAAATTACATACATCTCAACTTCCTCATGTACATAAAATATCCTGTTACAACCTGCCCATATGTATTCAAACAGCCCTGCACTCTGCATCATTGCACATTTATCCACATTTCATTGTTGTTGTTGTTTTTATTGTGTTTTATGTTCATATATATACTTTTGCATCTTATATTTCATGTGTACAAAATAGTTGTGTTGTTTATGTTTATCCTTGTTTTTTGTTTATTTGTCTCTGTTTCTGTTAGGAGTGAGCATAAGAAACCGGAGTCAAATTCCTTGTATGCATACATATACATGGCCAATAAAGCTGATTCTGATTCTGATTCTGCATGTCTCCGGCAAAAAATCCTAGTATTATAATGTAGGTTTTAAGGGTTAGCATTTTAAGTATTGTTTTTTGTTCTAACATCACTTCTTTTGGCTCCTAAGCTTAATTGTTCCTGTTTTAGTTTTAACTTAACAGGAGAAAAGGCGTTCAGATGTGTTTTGGAAAACATAACACCAGCTCAGGTGAAGTTTGCTGCAGTTTGGACTTCTTCAAATCCAAAAAAGAACACAAGAGAGCTGCTAACATTCCTCTAAACACTAAGCTTTTGCTTTAACACCGCACAAACTAACGAGGTTGAATCATGAAATGTTCCTTGGCCTTGGATTGGTTACCAAATAATTGCAGTTTACAGTAAATTTAATCCATTCCTTACACTTTTTCCATTTGTTTTGGTTCTTTAAAAAACTCTTCAACCCTCTTTACAAACCAGTGGCGGATTTCAGAGACACCATGTTCACTGACAGTGTACGTGGCATCTTGGAATGGGACACACACCGTGTCTTGTGGCAGACGTGTCGCTGGATAACGTGTCCAACACCAGCCTCCTGTTTCCCTTGACGAGCGGACCTCCTCGACAGTATCAGGCTATCGGGCCGCCCTGCTCTCTCCCAGACCTGTCACTGGCTGCTGGGCTGCCTGACTGTCTGAGGACACGAGTGAGACCCTCCTAATGAGAGATAAGAAAAGAGAAGAGGCCTGTCTGTGTGTGGAGATTGTGCAGGTACAGATGGCTCACGCTGGGAGGTAGAGAGCAGCTGTGAGAAAAATCTACTTTTTATGTATTCAGTAAAGGTATTCTTAAGTTGCATTCATTTTAAAGCACTTAATCATTCCAAAGAAAAGGGTTTTGCTTATGTTCAGTTTCTCACTGAAGCACACGCTGAATGCCTTTCATACCGCCATAAAACATTGGCAAAAAGGGTTTTTCACCTTTTTTTTAGCAAATCTAAAGTCTTCCTCTCCTCTTTGCTTTTGTTCTGCATTCTGCATAAATGTGTATTATGTTGCATCAAAAGACGCTAACAATAATGTGACCTCAACATCATACATTGCTTACTACCGCTGCTATTGGTTAAAACTCAACAGAGTTTAAGTTGTACTTTATGTATTGAAAGTTACATTTCATTTATGAATACATGAGTGCATAAATGGAGGCAGCACAAATTAATAAATGCCAGAACCAGAGGGTTGTGTACACATTTTCAAGCATTATTACATAGCCAATAAATAACATTATTGGATTTTTAGACCTTTTATGCCGACAACAAAAATCATAAATTGCTGATAAATACTGGAGAAAGTAGAATAAATACTATTTAAATTGTCCATCTTTTCTTCTTTTTCGTCATTCCAATTTCTGCTCATACACCAGAATATTTCAACCATTTATGAAGAGTTTATACCAAATATGTTCATATAAAGAGTTTTGAAAGTATCCATGCATACATTTTGGAGTACTTTTGATTGCCAAGATAGTATTCCTTTGAGAATCAGACATGCACTTCTCTCCATATACTTACAATGTTTTGATGTTATTACAGTACTTCACACTTTCACACTCCCCGTATCAAATATTTATATATGGTGAAGCTTCAAACAGTTGAACAGTTCACTGTGCAATTAAAAGGCCTGAATTTGTAAAAGCAAAAACCGACATAAACTGTGAGACGCTGGTTTGTCTTTGGATTCTGGAGGTGTTAAAATGAAAATGCTTTGATGTGGTTTTTATGGTTGACACGTTAGCGTGCTTTATTTATTTAGCAAAGAGAAACTTTAATTTGAAAAACATTGTATGATGAACACACAAATGTTTTCATATCATATTTGATTTTGGAAGGTAAACTGTGCCATTCTCAAACCTTAATCTTAAAAAACGATTTAGATTTATATCTGTTGTCACAACACTTCACTGAGCCCAGTTCGCTCACGTAGGAACTTTTGGAAACACCATGTTGCCAAAGGAGCACAGTGCATTCGGCATAATTAGGATTTTGTTTGGCTGTGTCTCCGAAGCTTGTTGACTCTGTAGATAATCCTTAAAGGCTACACAATGTCTGAGCTGTGGGAGAACTGTGAACTCAAGCCTGGGTCCGTAAGCTGCCACAGGAGGAAATGAATGAACACCCACATTCACAACAAAGCAGACCTTAAGAGAGAAGCGCACAGAGAAAGAAACAGAGGAACGAGGTGGCCGTTCAACTGATGACACATAGCATAGCTGCCTTCCACAGCAGAGAAATAACTTTGGACACTGGGCTAAAACTCAGCCCTGCATTGTACAACCATTGTGTTTACTTTTTGGCTTGTGTATACTGTGGATTAGCACCTTATTGATAATCTTTATTGTTAATATTGTGGGTTTTTGCACTTCATTTATTTACACCCTTTCCTACTTTGTACTGCAAATGCTGCACAACAATTTCCTTTGTGATTAATAAAGTGTTATCTTATCGTATCTTTAAGAAATTCTGAGAAGAGTGGAATAAGCGCCTTTGTCTTTCTCTGTTTGGTTTTTTGTTTATTATTAATGCAACAAATAAAATGAAATAGACTTGTTATTTGTCTTGCAGAGAGTTAGATGAAAATTGACACCACTCATGTCTGCAGACAAATATGAAGCTATAAGCATAAAGACTGGAAAACAAGCTAGCCTGGCTCTTTCAAAAGCAAATAAAAGCCACCTACTAGCACATCTAAAGCTTACCAATTAACACAATATATTTGCTGTTTAATCTGTAAAAAAAAAAAAAAATATTGTCAAAACAACAAAATGTGGTGTACTGTGGGTTACATGCAGGACTATTTTTTGGCTAGGAGCACCAACTACCTTGTTGTTTTACAGATTTTACAACCAGGCTAGCTAAGCTAACCAACTAACGGTCTTGCGACTAGCATCGTAATTAACAGACAAATATGAAAGTGGTATCGACCTTCCCATCTATCTCTCAGCAAGAAAGTTAATTTTGAAAGAAAGAAGAAGAATTATGATTAAAAGTTTGACTTGTAGATAAACGTTGAATAACAATTTCATCTTACCTCTGAAATCTTTTAATATTAATTGCCCATGTAGACTAACGGCTCTGCTCCTGCCAAACCTTAGTAGGTGAACCCATTGATTTCCATTTAATAGTTGATGACTTTGTGAGTCTGGTGCTCATTAAAACAACAGCGTGATGCAGATTCACAGCTTAGCTCCGTCAAACCGCCATCGCTGACCTCTAAGGACCACTGCATTTAACAGGGAACTGCCTCTCATTACTTATCCTTTATCTGCTGTCTCATTATACCCCTGTTCTGTTTTTTGAATTTTTCTATTACTGTCTTTGCAATGCAAATCTCCTGCTTAAATCAGCAGCTTTTTGTATACAAAGGCAAAGGGTCAAAAAAAAAAAATGACTCGTCCTATTAGTGTCGAGAAATCTGGGCACTTGGGGAAGAAGTTAGGGTGTTAAAAGGGAAAATGAATATTCCTATCTTCTATGAAGCTGCGTGTTTCAGTTAAGTATGATTTGCACGAGAGAGAGAGGGATTTCCTATAATCTTTGCAGCTCAGCATCAGGTCTGCAGTAAACTAAACTAACGTGTATGTGCTGATATGATTTCCCGGATGGTGGATGATAGCTCATGTGTCATGACTGCAGGCCCATCACTCGCTGCTTTTTCCCCCTGCAGTGTGAGCCAATATGTTCAGTAGACATAGATGTGGGCATTGCCTAATGGAATCCAGTCAGCATGGCCGATACCATCACCAAGTCACACTGCCAAGCCTCGATAACACCAGGCTCTCTCCCTCTTTGGAGCAATGGCAAGTGTCCTGGAGAGCCCTGCAGGATGTTACATATTAATACTTCCCGACATTTGCGGGGTGATAAGCAGCCTTGGAATAAATATTTCTTTTCATGAAACCACTTCGGCACAGCGTCCTCATGGAAGGCAATCTCCGGCTATTTTCTCTTCATGTACCTGTATCTGAAAACAAATGCTCTGTCCTCAGTAACCTGTACGCCTTAAGAAATGCATCCCCACATAAAGGAGAAACAAAAAGGGAAGGTATGGTTAGAATATGATTCCTATGGCCTCTACATTGGGTTATGTTGCTTTAAAGAAGTAGTTTCACATATTTGAAAATATTCTCATTCACTTTCTTGACAAAAGTTTAACAAGCAGCTCAATAACACACACATTTAAGCGTGGTAAATATGGGATATGTGAAGCTAGACCCAGAAGACAATTAGCTTAGCTTAGCTTAGCATAAAGACTGTAAATTGGGGTAAACAGCTTGCCTAGCTCTGTCCAAATGTGTTAATTAAGTCAGCATACCAACACAGTTAGAGCTCTCTAACAAGTTATATCTATTTTTGTTTTATCTGTATAAACAAAGAGGTTTCAAAAGAGAATTTGCCAATTATCACCCCACAGAAGTTACAAGTCCCGACCAAGGAACAGTAATGCACATAACCCAGGTAAAACCCTTCAATTGCTGTTTTTACACTTAGGTCTGTAACAATTTTAAACTAAAACAGCAAAGATACAATGTGTTATTTGGTGAGCTTTATTGGCAGATTGGATTTTGTTACACTTACACAGGACCTGGCTAGCTGTTTCCAGTCTTTATACTAAGTTACGCTAACCAGCTGCTGGCACCAGCTATACAGTACCAGTCAAACGTTTGGACACACCTTCTCATTCAATGGCTTTTCTTTATTTATTTTTTTCTACAGTGTAGATTAATATTGAAGACATCCAAACTATGAAGGAACACATTATGGAATTATGTGGTAAACAAACAAATGCTCAACAAACCAGAATATGTTTTATATTTTAGATTCTTCAAAGTAGTTGAATGAGAAGGTGTGTACAAACTTTTGACTGGTACTGTATATTCACCACACATGAGTGGTATCAATCCTCTAATATAAGAAGATTGATATTTATGCTTCTTTGCTTTCATAGCAAATTAGCATATTTCCTAAAATGTCCAAATATCCCTTTAATCCCTCAAAAGGGACTCTTTTTAAACAGCTATGAGCCAAATATTCACCAGATATAGAGACATGGGTGTGTGTGTGTGTGTGTGTGTGTGTGTGTGTGTGTGTGTGTGTGTGTGTGTGTGTGTGTGTGTGTGTGTGTGTGTGTGTGTGTGTGTGTGTGGGCATGTTTTAGCCCTATTCTGGGGACATACATTGTTTACACAGTCACTTTGAGAGTAGTGTAAGCTAAGGTTAAGGTTATGTTTCTGGTAAGTCTCCAGGATCTGAATGTAACTCAATGTAATGTCCCCAAAAGTCATGAAAACACGTCTGTGTGTTTGAGTGTGTGTTTCAGTGCATGTACCTGCGTGTCTGCGCGCCACTGAGCATTGAAATCTAAATGTGAAATGCAGAGTGAAACGAATACCAAACCACACAGATCTTCCTCTCCCCATGTCTCTCTGCCCGACTGAAAAATTCATGTTCTATTTCCCCATGAAATATGAATTGCAGTTTATAAGATCACATTTTTAAAATTCCATGTCACAGCTCATGCATTCACAAATACCTTTGGTAACATTGTCTGGGTTTATTTCTGGAGCACAACTGGCAGAAGTAATTCACAAGTGTGTTTTATTAAGTCCAGAAAAGCTGAAGGTACATAACAAAGGAAGTATTGAAACATAGCTATGTATATGGAGGTATTTTTAAATGTGGGCTTCAGTTGCGCAGCGCTGCGAGTGTTTTTGATATTGCCTGATCACTTGTCGTGGGTTTGGCATAAGGGAACGAGGCATGTGTCATATCTTGTTAAAGCTGCCTGATGCAGTGTGTGTTTTGGTGGATGGTTCACAGCCCCCCCCCCTTTTCCTGCTGTTAACTGGCTGAGAAATTTTCCCGCCGGATACCATGACGACAACTGTCATCCGCACTTTGCACCGCAGCAAATGGAGGTCATCCGGAGAGACAGCACCCTTACCTCTTCCCGTCGCTGTCGCTGTCACTGCTGCCATGGCTACGCGGAGGCCGGGCAGGCTCTCTCAGCCCTCAGCCGTCCCAGCATGCAGTTCACCTCCCAGCGGGCCGAAGCCACGCAGCCGTTCCAACGTACATATGCTCATGTGGAGGAATGCAGGTGCCAAGAGACTAAGCACAGCATGTGCTTGCATCTCTTACAGATCCAAGTCCTTGGGGATTTACGTATCCAAGCTCGGTGAAGGAATCCACCGGAAAAGAAACACAAGAATGCAAGAATGCTGCAAAGAATGAGTTCAGCCCTCCTCTATTAGCGAGTAGCCCACAGCGGGAAATGATCCAAACACATTCATTATTCATCACAGTAAAGTAAAGATTCCATATCTCTGATGTGTGTGCATCAACAGGGTTTTTTCAGGATTTGGTTTCTTGTCCTGATCCCTTCAAAGTCCACACAGTTGCTGGCAACATTTTTAGGGATTTATCTGTTTGTGTTTTTGCGTAGACTTTTTCATCCGTGCTTGAATTTTTCTCAGGTTATTCATCAAACTTTCTGTTTATGAAACGAGATGCATCTATTTTGCATTCGTTTGGTGTATCCTCTCTTTCCAGTTTGACCGTACCACTTTGTACACCCATTTTCATGAATGTAAATTATTGATTTTACTGTTTAACTGAACTAGTAAAAAAAGGCCTCACGGTGCTCCCTACATGACTAATCGTTTGGTGTCAATGGTGCTTGACTCAGCTACTGTGTGTCATGATGTGGCTCTGTGTCTAGTGCTGGAGGCAGTACGTACCTGCAGTTGGAGGGCTGTGATGGGGGAAAAACAGAATAACAGCGGACAGCCTCTCGCAGTGAGCGAGGACAGGTACAGAGCACGACCACCCTGCTGTGGATACACAGCACTGAGAAAAGTGTTCTGTTGTAAAATATAAGACGTATTCAAGGATTTAGTGAAATCAGGTCAGCGACATTTGGAGAACGTATTCCACTAATATTTAGAAAATGACTATATACTGAATTTGATATGGGTCATTTTTGAAAGTAGCATTTTCCAAGTAGGACATGTGAGATATGCCGATATCATTCAGGTTTTAGGAGCATGTTTAATACATGTATTCGTTTTTTTTACTATATTGTGCTACAAACTGCCTTTTTAACACCAGCATTGTACACAAAGCAACTAGCCAACAGTTTGTAAAGCTTGGGTAGAGATGCATAACCTGAGCAGCCAGATGGTCTGACACAGAACCACCTGCAAAGCCGCCAAACTGTTTGGTAATTAGCAGGCACTTTCAAAAAGATATTTGGCAGGTTATTGGATAAGGCCATCTGTCAAACTGTTGCCAAAGTCAGCCAGGAGAAGAGCAAAAACATCTTTGCCACTGAGAAAAGCCTTCAGTGACATTCTTCGCCCCTCTTCAAATAAATAAATACTCTCCACTTCTGAGATAACCAATGCTATTGCAGCATCTAATCTAACTGCGCTAGCCGCCATTGAAGCCTTAAACCCTACCTAAGTCGCTGCAAATAGCTCTTTTCAGGATGCTCTTTGCTCCATGCTCTGGTTAACAAAACGCATCATATGAAGCCTGACCAGGATGATTTTTGTTTGCCATGTGACATTGTGAAAATTCAGCTGCCGTGGAAGATAAAAAGACGCATGTCCAAAAGAAAAGTCCACATATCTGGTCTGGAGAGAGAAACACAGACTTTTAAACATTATGAAGGAAAAAAATAGCAATACTCTTACAATAATAAAAGTCCCAAAGGATCAGCCATTTCACTTTGATTATTAAAAGTAAAAGTACTTGTTCTGCAGAAAAATGACCACATACAAACAAAGAAAAAGCGGAAAACATTAAAATCGCATTGACTGAATAATCGCAAGACTGAATAATTGTGCCCATCATCCCACCAAGCCTTCAATATCGCATTCAGCTAATGACAGTGAGGACCGTACAAGATGAATTGACAGTGACAGCGGAGCAAAATTGCATCGCAAAAAAAGAATCGAGAGCATGAATAACAAACTGAATCAAATATTAAACGCATTCAAAAGGGGGGATAACATCGGCAGTGACAGAGTAATCAATCCACATTTTGGCCTGATCTATTATGTAACGGCTCAGACAAAAGAACACAAATGAAGAAAGAAGTCGATCTCTCCTCCGCTGGGAGAGCCATCTTCCTTTCACTCTTTCTTCCTGTCCCCCACTCATTTCCTAATGTTTCCCACTTCTTCTCTGTTCCTCCTCCAGATCACTTCCAGTCCATTTTCAACTTCAGTATATTACACCTTTCGTGTGATAGCATGTGGTAGTTTCACATTTCTGAGTTATTTGCGGCGGGTTTATACGTGCTGCCTCCACAGTGGAGAGACCTGCTCAATTTCTCTCCTCGTGACAGATTTCATCCTCCGCGTATCCATCTTTCTTACCAGCTTGGGCCACATTGCTTCTGAAATAGGAAGAAAAGGTCAGAGCGTTAATGCACAAAGTGACAGTAGATACATCACCTAAATCTATGGTGACTTTTGGCAATACATCCCACACATGATTTTCATTGGGAGGAAATGGGAGTGATGAGAGAGATTGGGAAACTGGAAACACACAAAGTCTCTTCTTGGCTGGAAAAGGTTTTGATTTCTAGTTATTAATGTTTTTTAATAAGGAGATAAACAAAGACATTCTTTCTCATTTAACTGAAATAAGAAAACTAAATATACACTCAATCTATTTGCCATTAAATTTGTCTTAATTTTACAAATTTAAAAACAGATAGCGACCAATGCACTTCTTCATTTCTCAAAACTGAGTTGGAACCAAAAAGAGACACAATTTGGGACATTTTCTTTAACAACACATTTACATTTAAGTTTTTGCCCAATTTCCCAGTTGCATTTATAGTCATGTTTCCAAGGATACCATACTAGGGTCCTTACTCTTTATTTCTGCCGACCGTTTTCCAGCACTTAAGACTTCCTCACAGTAAGTAAGAGGGCACCAATTTTATACCATTACGCTTCATTTTACATTTTTCCCGCAGACGACAGCTAATGAAAGCATCTTGCTTTCGACTTGTCGGCTGGCTTCACTGGGTTGTGACTGGCAGTTGAATATTTATCTCAGAGCCAAAATATGTGGGAAATCAGGGAGGCAGAAACTGGAAGTAAGACGCCTTTGGCTCTCGCTGTGCTCCCAAATGTGCACGTTCATTTGAAACAGAGTTTTTGAAAATGCTCAAATGTATGGCCTGATATTGGCTCTCTGCTGCAGCTCTGCAAAACATGATTGATGGCAGTTGTTGTTGTGTACTCTGCCATGTTGAAGTCACTGAGAGTAAATGAGCCTGAAAAGCAACTCGGACTATGATGGCAAAACGATGGCAAAATACTGCAGAAGTACTGGTAGGATGTAAACATCAGTAAATTTAAAGATAAAGGAAGGAAAAATGAGATGAGATAGATAAGTTAAATAAGATAGAGCTTTATTCATCCCAAAAGAAATGTCTGTCAAGAAGATATTTGGTATATAAATATATATTATATATACAGAAAATAACAACCCATTCTCAATGGAAGGCGTATGAAAATAGCAGATTTCTGTGTGTCATTGTTACCCATTTTAGTCTTTTTGCGTGTCATTAATCAACACGTCCTTATTGTGAATTGTTAAGGCAACAAAACCACTTAGTTTTAGGAAAAACATCGTGGTTAGGCTCACTGAGTCACTGAGACAAAACAACATCCTTTGAAACACCGGCCTTTTGGTTGCAAGTCCTGTGTTTGTTTGACCTGCTCATCAGATAGTAGCATATTCAAGTCAGCACAGACTACAATGCGTACAAATGAAATGCAAAAAGCAAGAAAAAGCAATCTTATTGCATCCAAAAAGTACGTACAAATTGTCTTGTCATATGCAAATTGTGAGAGCAGGCTGAAAAATAAACAATGAACAGTTGCATTAAATCATTTTCTTCTTTTGTCATCTTTCAACAATGGAAACAAATACTATGAGAAGTGTATATCTGCAGTTGCCTTCAGATCTATGGAGCCTTTTAGCAGCTTTCAGCTCATTGTTTTGTTAATGCAGGTTTAAATATATATACATAGAAGTAACATAGCTTTTCTAGGCCTTCAAACTCACATAAAAGCATTTAAAGCCCTAGAAATAAGTTTATTTTTTTGTGGGGTTCAAACTACTGTTCCCAAGCTCAACAGTATGAACTGCATGAAGAGATGTCATCACTGTAAGTCAACGGTTAAATGAAAATGAACATGTTTTGTGAAAAGTAAGAAATTAAGTAAATTTACAATCACTTTAGATTTGTCCTGTAACTAAACAGGTCAAAACATCATAATGTCATAATGATTACACACACCACATTATGGCTTATTCTTGCCTGTCCGTTTATTTTAGGAAAACTAGACCGATGGGAATGTTAAATGATCATTAGGGTGGACTTTTCCTGCAGATTCAGTTACATTTCCTGTAGATTGCAGTCTGTTGGGGCCATTAGTAAGGAGGCTTTTCCACACCCTCTGTCTCTCTCTATCACTCCTCGTCCTTGTGGGTGATTAGAATGCACCCTGGTTGTCTGTCTGCTCGCTCATTAATCACGCAGCGAGAGACTGCGGGCCGGACGCTAAATATACAGTTTGTCCTCATCTCAGCACTCCACACAAAGTGCTATTACAGCAGAAAACCACACAGGGTCATAAATGACTCATAAACAGGACTATGGGTTTCCTAGTAACCCCACCAATATTTAAGGCATTTATGTTAAATCTGACTCCCATAAAAACTAAACATTGGACAGCATTTATAATGTTTCCTGCACAGGTAGTTATCATGTGTCTTCTGGCCAGCAAATAGTTCTCACCTAGAATTTCGAACCAACTCCTAAACTTTAAATGAACATAATATATAAAACAAAACGTTCTGTATTTCCCCTGTCTTGAAGAATTGTGGACTTGGGCGCTATTAATATTCATCTCTACCTGAAGCAAGTGTTTATTGTTGTATATAAGAATCAAGAGTGTTTGAGTAGATGCTCAAGACGCACCACAAATGTTTCCCCATCAATAGACAACAACTTAATCGTAGAATATAAAAAAAACAATAATAATAATTTAGCTTTAACTGATACTATTTTATATTGTTGTAACATCTGATTTAGTTTTTTGGCATCAAGGTCTCCCTTAAAGGTGAACGTGTGTTTAAATTGCCTCAAGATTCACTTGTAGCCAATTAGCTAATTAAGCTAACGTAGGTTCATGAGTGAGTTAAATTACATTCTCTAGCTGACTTTAAAAAGTCTTGAAAAATGAGATAGCACTTCAACATTTCGATAAAACCCTCTTGCTAACGGGCCATTGGTTAAGCTAACGGGTGCCAATAGAGTGCTTCAGGAATGAGTCCTAATATGAGTCAGCATTTCTGCCCTTCTGGTTCTCTTTTCTTTATGTTTTTTGTTTAGATGTCTAAAATGAGCTTTGTGTTCAACACAAGCTTAAGAGAGTTTAATGTTTTGTTCTACAACATATCGCTTACAGATGGCTAAATGGGATCGTGACATGACGAAGTTTGTTTATAACAGTTAGATGTTTACTTCTGGTGATTGCTGTTCATTCTCTAGGATTATCTCGGTGAACAAAAAGTATAAGTATCATAAACGTTTGTTTATTTATTTATTCCAAAATACTGTTGACTTTTGGTCAGGAAAACCAGTACGATGCTAGATTGGCCTACAATAATACATCATCCCTGCAGCACTCTATGCCTCGAGTCCCTATGGGGATTAAAAGGAAGATGTTATTTTGTTATTACATAACCGTGTTTGGCTACTTAGCTTAAATGAGTGGACAAGAAAGCCAGGGGTTTATTTTTATCCTTTATACTTTCAAAGGGGAAGCTTTTAGAATAATGACTACCTACAAAACACAGGGGATGCTAACAAAACCCTTCCATGCAGTGGAAAATACTGTGATTTGAGAAAAGAGCGTTTATAAATCAGCAGACTTCCAACTGCCAACACGCACCACAACTTCAAAAGTATCCTGTGATTTAGAGGACATGATTAAAAAGAACAAGGACACTGTAGCGAGGACCCCTTTTCATATTCTCCTTTCTCTAATTATTCTGCCTCCACATTCAAACACCACCCTTAGGCCAGTCATTTACTTGCCATTATATTGCTGCATGATTCACAGGAAAACATTATGAGGTTGGAGCTTCCCTAATGGAATCCAAACACACTTTTTTAATGTATTGCTTTCTGTCTAAGGACTTACCAGCTAGTGTGTGGATGTGGATTGTTATCATCAAATCTGAAGAAAAAGTGAATCAACAGTTACCTCTTGAGGAAATAAATGTTTCTACTATAGAACCGCAGGTGTGAGCCTTAATTTGATAAGTGTTTAGATTCATCATGGTCTCTCAGGAAAAGAGATGACACTCATTTCCAGGCAATGTGCCTCTCAAAGGAGACCGTCACTCATTTTACATGTCACACTCAATTTTCAAGTCACGGTGAATATTGCAGAGTGTGTTAAAACAGTACAGTATCATCAGTCTAAAACCGGGGGTGTGGGGTTTTAAAGACGTGGGCACATAGGCGATGTCATCCCCCTTGTTAGCAAAATGACAAAATGCTTGCCCCTTGTTAACCCCCCCCCCCACACACACACACACTCCCTCCTCCAGTCCCAGAGAGACTGCAGAGCGGTTGTTTAGTTGAATGTCTCCCTGACGCATTGATTCTTTATCTGGCTGAGGTTTATGCAAGGTTAGACTCTATGGCCTCGACCACGGCTCTGAAATATCAGTAGCCTAACTGTGCTGGGTATTGATAAATCCATGGCGCTGTCCGTGGTGCTGAAGCAGCAGATGAATTCGCAATTGCAACGTTTTCTCCGAGTCCTGCACTTCTGGGCCAAGCCAACCGGGTCCGTCCCCCGCTGTTAAACAATGAAGAAGTCGCTTTCTGGATGTGGCTGTTGATCTAACAGAAGACAGGATTGGGTTGCATGATGGGAAGTGTAGGATCGATGTCTTTTGGGCCTTAAAGTCCAAATATCTCAGCCTTTGATGCAATGAGCTTTCTTTTAATAAAATATATGTCTCTTGTAAATGCAATACTAAATTATTGGAGTACCGCTTTATTGTGTAAATTAACAATCCATCATCATTCCGGACCAACTTGTTGTTGGTATTTATTAAGACATTTTCTGCAAGTGGAAGACAAAGTTCTACACATACTTTGTCTTGTTTGTCACTGTTGTAATAATTAACTCACATGACCTGAATCTCTACTTCACTAATTTGTAACAGTCACATAATCACACAGTCTAACACTGTCAAAACAATTACAATAAATATACTCAAATAATTGCTCATGTAGTTCAGAGCAAATCTCAAAAAAGACCAAATAGAAATGAAACACATTATATGTAAGATAACTGTTGACAGAGATAGTTTAATTGAAAAAAAAACATTAACTCCATGGCAGAAAATAAAAACATACTTAGAGGCTAATATTTATCTGTGCAGCTGCCTCAGTTTTATTCTGTATTAACCACATTGTTGTTTTCTTATATTTTACCTGTTGGTTTAATGCATAAAATGTATATTATTAAAAAAACATCAGCCAGTATGCATTTAAATTCCTCCCTACAGCAAGACGGAATATTCCCCAGACGTTGTCAATCATCATCACTGTTGGTGTATTTCATAATGCATTAAACAACTATCTGCAAACCGTTTTATTTTCTTCATCGTGACGGGTTCAAGGGTTTCTGAGGGGGAGTTTTCCCTCCAGGAGAATTTGCCTCCTGGGTGTTAGGTTTTTATGTTTCTCTCTGACAGGTTGTTTGCTTGGGAAGATGTCAGCGGTTCATCTGCAGCATAAATTCACTCTGAAATATCACTTAAAACATCAGAAACCGCTGGAGAAACAAGATGCGGAAAAAGATGTACTGTACATGTACTGTATGAGTATGTACGCCTTCCAGTGCAGCGTGGAGGTTTTTACAGTACTGCAAACAGAAGCGCTGAGTGCAGAGTGTGCAGTATTTGGGAAAGGCTTCATCTACAGAGCCAGCAGTGAATCATAAACAAGATGTCTTATTGACTTATCGACCTTTTACGCATGTTAAAGTTGTTGCTTGTTCTGTATCCATCCCCACCACCACGCCATTTCAATTTGAGCCTCAATAATTCTCTGGATTGCAACTCGCACATTTCACGCTTGATTTCGTATTTCTCCCCACATTTATGGAGAAGCAGTTGTGTTTGCTTTCGCAATTTACGTTAATGGCTCCGGAGATTGTTTTTGCTACGGTTTGGACAGCCGTAATGTGTGGGAAGTTGCTTTATAAAAAAACAGTTGTACCCTTTGTCACAGATCATCTAGCTTTGTTTCACCTTGGAGATGGGATCATTTAAACGTCAACTCAAGGAAGCATCACACTGTCCGCCCTGCAAACGTTATTTACAGCAAATCCTTTGAAAAACATGTCATTACACAGTGATTAAAGAATACACAGATGTTCCAATTACTGCACAATATTGATCCGTAGCATCACACAATAAACGCAGCAGCACATCACACAATATTACAACCAGTCTCTGCTGCAGTCGGAGCCACAGCTCATTGACAACCACAATAACAAAAATACAATTCAATTATTTTGTCTGGAAGAGGACGAGGTGATGACAAACAAATAAAAGTAGAGAGAAATAAAAAAAAAAACCATTAAAAATAAGGTACAACCACATAAACAAACACAAAAATATTAAACTTGTCAAGAAAGACAGTCTTGAAAAATCGTGACAAATCAACTGACAGAATCTGAGTCCAGCTCTTTCCTTGAGCTGATCATGAACAGCAGGGATGCCACTTTTCAAACACAGTACAAGTAATCAAAGCTGGAATATGCAGTTTATTAACAGTTAAAAGTAAACAAACAGCACAACATTCCTCTTAATAAAGAGTTCAATTCATACGCAGTATATAGCACCTTTGTGCAATCCTTTTCACTTAAGAGCTTTAGCTGCTACAGCCTTACTTGGTCTGGTATGACCGATAGCATATTGTGGCTAATGTTAGCTTACTTGAGATATTGTTGTCGTTGTATTATTTACGTTACTGAGTCAGTTTTCTGACTTTATTTAACTTGTGCTACTGTCTCACTATGTTTTAGTTAATTCAGATAAACTAATCATGTATTTTAAATTAACAGAATATTGGGAAATGTAGGAAAATGCAATCCTATCCACATTTGCTTCTGTTTAACATAAGTGGGACAATTTTGCTTTAAATATTTCTTCTGCAATGATTTAGTCAAGCTGAATTTGAGACGAAAATATCTTAACACAAAGCAAAAAGGAACAGTACTATTATACAGAATGGTTAAGGACTGTGTGTGTTGCATTCAAACATTGACATGTTCTCTCCCATGTGTTTATCTGTTATATGTATGTATGTGTGAATGAATCATAGGGGTGAGAGGACGGCTTTACATAATTTCGTAATTCAACAAGAATCTCTTCCTCTCAGATCAAACGTACAACTGTGTCCAAGCTGCAGAAGAGTTTCTGCTTCAGCAAACTTTTTGAATGAATGCTCTCTAACAACTCCAGCTCTGATGTGCCCTTCTAACACAGCGACGTGCACAGACATTTCAGGGGGTTGTTGCTCTAACCTGACAAAGGGCAACTTTGGTAAACTATTTTTGTTATAAAAAGAAGTAACATTTCAAACACTTCTGTATTACATTGTACTAAACAAACACTTTACCAGAAGGAAACAGGTCACAATTGGCATTAGAACATTGAATGCTATGAAACTGAAGTGTTTGTGTTTCAAGTAGTTGTACTCTATGCACATGTAAATTCCAGTTACTGATTATTCTATCTAAAGGCTGCTTGGAGGGGTGCTTTAAAATCTGTACATCATTTAAGGAAAAATATAATAGTTGCCAGGGGAAAAAAATCAGCCTGCAGAGTCTACATCCTATTTGCAGCAACAAATGTTGAGGACGACTAAATTTCACTCCTGCCACCTGAAGAGAGGCAAATATTATCTGATGTTTCTTTTTTTAAGTTACATGTCATACATAGAGTAAGAACTGAGCGTCAATAGCATTACTAATCTTGAAAACTTTTTCTTTTTTAACAATTTTGTCTCAACATTTGCTACGTTCATTTGCTGGTTTAGTCAACAAAAAAAAAGCTGGAGCCCCTGAGCTCAGTCAAAGAGGGCAAACAGGCTGTTGCTCTGGAAACTTCAGCCCGGCCTTGTGCACGTCCTTGCTTCTAAAACAAGCCTGGGGGTGAAGACGGTGGATGCTGATTGGCCGGGCCTAGATTCCCCTTTCATAATGACTTACCTCAGTCTGACCTTAGATGTCAAAGGTAAAGTGTGAAGTGAAGCTGAGCATGACATTTATGGGTCATATCTGCTGTAAATGATTGGAGTGCCCTTTGTCTACATGGTCGGAGTTAATGGGGATGTCAGGGAGAAGGTGAGGCCTCGTCTCACAGTGGAAGAGAGATGAGATGAACCCGATGTGCGTTTGTGAAGTAAAACAATTCTGTGTTTAATTTGGGAAAAACGAGATAAGAAATCAGCAGCTTCACAGCACAACTGGCTATCGATGGCCCTACTGACAGACAATGAGCTCAAATATGTGACATTCCTGTAACGTGATCGACCATCTCTGCTACCATGTGTGATTAACTGACAATAGTGCCATAAAGGTCAGCGCAGCGAGACCTTTGGACGGTATCGCCTAGCTGCTGAACGCACACGGGCCCGACACACAGGACGTCAAATAAAAGCTGCCCTTTCACACTCCATCATGATTGATCGGCTCTGAAGGCTTTACTCTCCTCATTCAGTGAATATAAGGAGAAATTACACAGTTAATGCAGAGTCTTTAAAAAACCAAAACCGCTCATTAAGAGAGATTAACACCCTGTAATGTAGTCGCGCTAATGGATGCTATTCTACCTGGGCTTTAAGTAATATGCAGCGGGGCGTCATTACTGACACCATGAAAGTTTTTTGCTGTTCATGTGTGTGGAACACTGCATCAGTATTATTTGGCTGCCACCACTTTTAGATTTCACATTTTAATTAAAAAGTACTCTGAACACAGCCCCAGGAGGAAATCACTCAGAAAGAAAAAAAAAACATGTAAACAAAACATTATCTAAAAATGTCAGCTGTGAGCATTCTCTCTCTCTCTCTCTCTCTCTTTTCTTTTTCTGTTTCATTCACTTTACATACACAAACAAAACAAGGTTGGACCACTGGCTATTAAACAGCCATTAGTTCAGCTGACTCACCTCTACAAGGAGCGGGAAAGGCCCAAGGCACAGTGATGCACTGTGGGTCACATTATGGTTCGGTTACTGCAAAAATCTCAAAGGTTAATTCAAAGTCAGCACATTAGTTCCTCAATAAATCACCCTTAACTCCTAATTATTTCCCCCTTCTCCCGTTCCACTGTAAACAGTTAGCCCAGGTAGCGAACTCTCCCTGTCCTCGAGCCACCTTGGAAAAAGTAATGAGTTAACAAGCTGGAGTCCAGGTAGGTCTTTGATTAGCCAGATATAATAAGCTTGTGGATCATGATGAATTTGGCTGCAGTCCATTTTCAACAACAGCCAGCAGCTGAAGACGTTGAGGTAAATATTCAGTCCTCTGCCGGCTCCCTCCTCCACTAATGGCATTCAAATAAGAAAGAATTCAGTCCGTCGTACTTGTCAGACATCACTATCAACTGGCATGAGTCCATATTTATGGGCTTTGGTTCGAGGATGAAAAGTGTATCTTGGTTATAACTTTCGGTTTTGCAAGTTTTATGAAATCAGGTTGATGGATTGAGATGCTTCTGATTTTTTCAGACTGCTTTCCAGTCCTTTAGCACCACATGGTGCCTCAACCGGGCAGTACAATTGCTAGTGTGCGTGTGAATGCACTGCAAAACCATGTGCATGTGTGTTAAAGTTAAGCGTGTGTGGCATTTTTGCTGATCCTCACGTTTTTAAGAGGTTTAAGGTTAGGCACACAGTTAGTGATTGGATCTAGACAGTGTAAAGGCCCTCACAAGGGGAGTGAGTTAAATGTGTGTGACGTTTCTGTTTAGGTTTTTGTTTTCTCTGTTATTGACAATTTACCTGATTGCTGCGTGCACCACATTTACCATCCACCTAAATGTATTAATCCCGTCTGCACTTGTTATTTTAATCCTGTCTGACATTCCTTAATCCTCTATTAAAGAAGCAGAAAAAACAAAAGCAGAAACATTTAGACTGACTTTATTCCCACTCCAGGTTTCCTTTCACACTCTACTGAGAAAGTTAACCTCTTAAAGGTGTAGTTTGTAAGATGTGGGTCATGTAGCAGTGAGGTTGCAGATTGCAACAAAGAGAAACTTGTATTAGAACAACAAAGGCCAACGTGTAAACACGAAAACGCAAACGCCCCCAGCTAGATCCAGATATAAACGGCTCATTGTAGGGTTACAAAACACAACTAATCATATTTTCAGATGGTTAAACACTAAAGAAAACATACTAAATAATATTATATTCCATTACTGCCAAAGGATCCCCAAAATACCCTGTTGGTTACAGCCAACCATTACTCAAACCGACAGAATTTGGGGGAATGTGTTCGAAGCAATGCCTAAATGAAATATGTATTTATTTATACATAATCTCATGGCTTTAATTGATGGAATAGTTTTGGTAGAAATATTTATTAGCTTTTTTGCTGTGAGTTAGCAGAGAGGTTCTACTCTCCTTTGTTTGTTTGTTAAATATTAAGCTAGCATCAGTAGCCAGTTAACTTAGTTTGTCCAAAGTTTTTACTGTTAGATTTTTGTATGGGTTAAACATAATACTATAAAACATGTTCATTTGTGAGTTTAAGGGTGTTTAGGTGAATTGTTCACCTTTGGACTGCTTTTAAGCTAAGCTAAGCTAAGCTAAGCTAAGCTGCTAGCTTCAAATTTACAACCGTACAAACATGAGAGTTATATCAAGCTCCTCAACTAAGCATGTGTCTTGTTTACAAGTAGCCTAGTTTATATTACTTTTTTAAACTTAAAATCTACTGTAATATGCAATTTTATTTATTCAATTTTGAAGGAGGGGATTCATAGAAAAAAGCATGTGGTGTTTTATGTTTTAGCTTGTACTTGTCTCGTGTCCGTTTTCAACTTGTATAATTTTTTCTGGTGTTTATGTTTCATGTATTTAATTTAACTTGATTTGATGTCCTTTACTGCGTAGCACTTTGTGACTTGTGTTTAACTCTGCTTGCTTGCTTACTCGCTTACCTGACAAGTAAAGTCACATGACTGAATTGTTAGCTCACCTGTACACAGCTTCTCTATTTGTATTTTATGATCTGGAAAAGGCCTGGGTTGTACTAAAATGTTTGGAGCCTGTTTTCAACTATTTTAATTGGAAAATGGACTGGATCTTGTGAGGAACATTTGAGACCAACATAAGGACAAAACAAAAGCATGACTTGTCCTGGGCTGTTCATTAGGTTAAATATTACCACCATGGGAAAGTACGTTTCTTTTTTCCCCCTCAGTGTCATATACTTAATTAAACATTTAAGATATGAATTTACCAAATGTGGTTCTGTGATCAAAAACCATGGTCTAACATACCTTTCCTGTCTCACTCTCATCATTTGTACTCACTGTTTTTTCAGTCACTCACACAAAAATTACTGTGCTGCCAGTCTCTACTGAAGCTGGCGTGAATTTTCAGCAATCCATCATTCACGCCGTATTAATCACAGACTAGCTCTCATCCACGTTCCGAATTAGCTTTGCAGAACGGAACCTCTCCGAGATAATCACTTTTTCATCACCAGCGATGTGACGCGTGGCAAATTCAGATGTGGATATGATGAGTAAAACAAAGGACGGACGTGTGTCTCTCTGTTGCAGCTGCATGTAGAATATCATTAAGCAGAAGATGCGACTGCCTTATGTAGTTTGGTATAGCATTTAAGGTCAGTAAGGCAGCCTTTAATGTTCATTTAAATAGCTATTCCCAATATTTGAATATGTTCTAGCACCAGTCCTTGCACTTGGATTCACCTGAGTGTAATATAATTGGTTTTCTTGATGTTGTGGAGCTTTTAACGTTACATTTCCATCTTTGAAATTGTGTTTTTTTCTTTTTACTTCGATAATAATCTGTAATAGCCAGATATATCTGTATAAAGGCATGTAAAGTGATGTACATTGTGAATTGTTCCAACTGCATTGATTTCTCTCCAAAGATACACTGCCTGTTTCATGAATTCATTCTTAATTTGATGCTTCATCGACCCCTAATACTGTCTTTAGCGAGACACTATTGGAAAAAATCGTTTTATATGAATGTGATGTGCAAGGAATGTTGTTTTTAAGCTGAATTTATTTGAAAGCCTTATTTGATAGAGGTAAAAATGGCACAAAAAAAAAGGTCGACCGACATCCTGAAAAATTGCATATCAAAGTTGGCATTAAGAGGGAGCATTCAGGAGGTCTGGTTTGTGATCTCTAAGAAACTGTTTTCCATTAAGTTCAAAGAATTGAGTTAAAGTGCTTGAAGATGGAGTCCACTGGGAGCTGTCAGCTATCGGAACACTTTCTTTCATCCTGACAGATGAACTGCTCCGTATCTGTATCCCAGGTTGAGTATAAGTTGTCTGAAACGTGATGTGTGCTGCTATCTGCTAAACTATCCCTCCCTTGATAAAAAATAAATAAAAGCCTCAGCAGTGCTAACCTGGCAGTTTCTTTATATAAAGCTAAGAGCTTTCATGTTACAAATACAGCCACAATGTCAATTTGCATTATATCGACTTTCTCAAGGAGCTTGTCATTTTATGAATGGTGTATATAAAAGTGTCAAGACTTAACTGGAGCGAAAAAGTGGCTGCCAGCTGCGGTCTATTGGTTTTGAGTGAGACTTACGACTGAGCACGCTGGTCTAACAGTCGCAGCACTGAATGTCAATTTGCAGCACACAAACCATATTCATCTGTTGCAATGAGAGACCACTGCAGGTAAGGCAGAGAGGTGATGTTTGACATGACACTGCCATCCAGTGGTGCCATCTATGAAGTCGGCACATCTACGACTGGTCATTTATAATATTTATGACTGTGAGAACTTCAATAGGAATCATTGTTGTAATTAAATACACTGATACGTTGTTGGCATTTCTTTAATAAACATTTGCCAAAGGAGGAAGGAGAGGGACAAAATCATTTCAGTACAAAAAAAACAAAAACCAGACATTGTTTTTGAACTTGGGTTGTGTGTGTGTGTGTGTGTGTGTGTTTTTGTTTTGTTCATGATTTTACAACACCTATTGGGGGAAAAAAAATAAAAGGCATGTGGGATTTAAAAATGAGAACAGCCTTTCTCCATGAAGATAGATCCGATTCGCTGCAGCCGTCCAAGTGCTACCAGTCTGTCTGGAACGAACAGTCCTTATTCCTCCAATATCTCCCTGTGCTGGTACGTACGCCATCAACCCAATCTGAGCCATCGTCGCCTCAACAGAATAATGGCCATAATAAAAAGAGGACACTACATTACTGGTCGTATTCCTAATTGTGCAGATAAAGCACGCCATCAATTTCCTTTCATAGCTAAAATAGTTTCCGCCTACTTCAGTCAGTAGTGCAAAACATTAATACTAGTTTGCCCTGGAGCAATTACAGAAAGGCCAAGGTAGAGATTTAAAATGTACCCGGCCTGATAAATGTACACACAAAAAAGGTAAAAGTTTAATTTAAAAGACAGCAGAATAGATTACAAAAAAATAGGAAAATGGTATGAGCAAGAAAAGCTCCTGCGGTGTTATTCGGCTGTCCTTCTGCAACGTACTCCACATTCCAGACTGAGGAGGAATACAATGCTTTACACAAATTTAAGTTATTACAAACCGAGTGTGCATCTCCCGATCCCTCTGGTCTGGCCTGGCCTGAGAGGCTTCGGGCTCAAACCTGAGTCCTCGAACCTTTTGTCCATAGTCACAAACTGCCGTTTCCTATTCCCAGTCTTTCAGAAAGGCAGGCCTCGTCCCCTGATTGTTGCTGTCGAGTTCACGTGTGGGACGAAGCCGAGGGGTAGTGGCGGAGCCCCCACTTGGGAAGGGGAGCCCCAGGGTTGTCCCGGTGCTGGGATGGGTGGAGGAGGCCCACCATCCTTTCTAGCCAAGGCGTGGTTGTACAGGTGGATAGCGCTGGGGTTAGGTGGTCCCTCTACAGGTAACGGACTGTGATTGTATTTAAAACGGTGGTCCTGGTCTCCGGTGAACACCATGCTGCTGGGTCCCGTGGCTCCAGAGCCTGGGGGGAAGGGGTCCGGGTGGGCCGCGGCGGATGAGGAGCTAGCAGCCGGGCCAGGTCCGCTGAACACTTCCCTCAGAGCGTGAGGAGGCAGGCCGCCACCTAACATGTGACCCATGTAACCGTCCACGAACCCCGCAGGAGTGAAGGGCGGCGGGGGGGATGGATGTAGTCTCCGCCGTATCCGGGCCCCTCTGCGGTGGGGAGGGGTGGGTAGTCTGGCTCTGGGGGTCTCCCTCCGTCACCTCCGCCCGCAGACGCAATAGGTGGAGCGTGGCCAGTCTTGGGTTCAGGTGGAGGCTGCCGGTAGTCCAGGTCGGCGTGTGGCGGTGGCTCTGGAGGCTCAGGTGGTCTCTGGTCTGGGGGCAGGATGGACACGCCACCTACTTCAGACACTGAAAGACAGAGATGACATCATTATACTACATGTTGGAATGTATTTCTAATCGTTTTGTTTATTATGTTTTTGTTTTCTAACTACTAAGACTTTTTGTGTGCTGATGTAATGTGAATTTCCTTTCTTCTTATCCAAGTAAATGGTTTTAAAGAAAGTGTTATTTTCTTATTTTACACAAGAGAAGAGATCATGTTCAGCTGGCTAACAGAAAAGATCAAACCGACTAAGCGTTACCTGGAGAGACGGGGCTGGGCTCTGGAGGCTGTTTGACCTCTGGAGGTAGAGGCTGACCTCCTGGTGCTGCTGCTCCTGCAGGGTTGACGCTCTCCGCCCCTTCTCCACCGTCGCTCGGCTCCTGCCTCGGAGCCTGCTGAGCCTGCAGGAGCTGAGCGATCAGCATCGTCATGGCCGTCTGCGTGGCAGCTGCGGCCTCTCCTTCTGGAATACCCGGCGGTGCAGACATGGGGGGCGAAGGAGGCTTGGGCATCGGGGGCGTACGGGGCACGCCTGCGGGGGGGCAGAGGGCGGGGAGGCTTCGCCGGTGCGGGTTGAGGAGGAGGCTCGGCTGGGTCGGTGGGCGCCAGGGCTTTGGAGAGCTGCTGTAACGTTTCCTGGTTGACCTTTGTGCCCATGGACTGGACAAACTGGGCCGTGTTGGCTGAACCCTTGGTCTGCCCGAGGAAGTTCAGGAGGACCGCTAGCTGCTCCTGGGTTAACTGGGAGTTTGGACCCTTTGTGTCTGTTAGAAGAAAGAAGATTCACTCAGAGATGCATTCTTCACCCTGGGAACACACATCTGGATGGAATAAGCTCGGCGGTTCATTTACTAGCTCTTCCTTTGACCGTCTCTGAGATTTGACAAGAAGCTACAATCTCAATGAGTCATAATAGTTTAAGAGACCTTTAAATGCCAAATATAATGACACAATCACTCTCCTGTGTGAAATGAATGTATAAAATGAGACTACAGGTTCACCCGACCAAGCTGATTCATCACTAGAACAAGTCACCATTGTGAAAAATCCCACACAGTTTAGCAGTATTGAAGAAAGGCGCTACCTAAATAAGCTTAAATTTAGTGTGCTGTCTATACACATATCCTCAAGTGTATGACCATCAGAGGATAAGGTAAAGAAAGATCAACAAAATGCATTAAAGCAACTTTCATTAAAAGTGAGTGCAACAGTTATTTGACATGCTAATAATAATTAAAAACACAAACAGAAGATTAAACTCACCCAGCAGCGCTGAAGCAGCCGTGTTCGGAGCTTTAACGCCTCCGGGAGCAGGGAAGCCCTGCGGGGTGTTACTGCGGCTGTCGTCAAGGCCCAGCTCTTTACGTGGCGCCTTAGGGGCCGCCGCTTCCTCCGGCATCTGCTTCTGTCGCCGGCGCTTCTTGCTCCACAGCTCGTGACAGTCCTGCCACAGTGGAAGACTGGAGAGACAGAAACCGTTAACATTGTAATCGTGGTGATAAACAGTCGGATAAAACATGTTGCAATCTACATGAAGTCAAACGTACTCTGGCGGGGGCATCTTGTCTGGGTCCACGTCCTTGAGGAACTCGCTGCCCAGCGCTTGTTCAGCTGTACAGCGTTTGCTGGGGTCCAAGTTTAGCATGTGGTCAAACAGGTCCAGGGCAGATGGAGGGATGCTGGACAACAGAAGCAAACAAGATCAGTACAATGCACTGCTGGAGGGTCACATCTTCAAAATATTCAACTAGACGTCACAGACATAAACTTACAAAGCAAACTCCTCTCGTAACCGTCTCCTGTACTGTTTCTTTGGTTTCATAGTGTTGAAGAAGGGAAGTTTGATGACGTCTGGCCAGACAGCAGGACAGGGGCTGCCACATATTCGGCTGAAAGACAGAAATGTATTTGTTAACGCATCAATGTGTAGACCCAATAGGCTTCTTACATATCTCATAATGACAACACCTAGAAAACTGGCCTGACTTGTTGCTTGAATTTACATTTGCATACAGTACCAGTCAAAAGTTTGGACACACCTTCTCATTCAATGGTTTTTCTTTATCTTTATTTTTTTCTACATTGTAGATTAATATTGGGAGACATCCAAACTATGAAGGAACACATATGGAATTATGTGGTAAACAAACAAATGCTCAACAAACCAGAATATGTTTTATATTTTAGATTATTCACAGTAGTTGAATGAGAAGGTGTGTCCAAACTTTTGACTGGTACTGTATACAAGAGCTTATGTTCTCTCCTCCCTCACGAAACAACAGTTAAAAAAGAACCAACACAGTTGTGTTTCTTCCATGTTACACCGTGCATAGCTCACAGGAAGACCGATATGAACAAATGTTCAGGGTTTCCACAGGAGAGGCAGACTGCCTACACTAGATTAATCACAAAACCTTCAACTTTCCTCTAACAAGGCCAGTCATAAGAAAACAAGTGATGCTCGCTAATCAAAACACGTCTTGTGGTTGCGCAGCTTTATGGTGGATTGAGGCAATCAGTGAGAAAAAAATGATTTAGTAGTGCTTTCTCTTCCTGTTTCAGACAGCTGAAACCCATTCTCAGTGGGTGCAGCACTTTGTAGGAACCAGTCGAGAGCTCACAACTGGATCTTAAATCCAACCATGAACATGATTTAGACTAAACTTACCTGATAAGCTCTAACTGGGCAAGCTCCTGGTTTGCTTGAAAAATTGGTTTCTTTGTGAACAGTTCCCCAAGAATGCATCTGTGAGAGACAAAACAAGATATGATTCATCATTATAAAGAAAAAAAGAAAAAAAAGAAAATACCAACTGTGCAGATAATCCATTAACACCACAACCGTCTTGTTCTTACCCGCAGCTCCACACATCAATAGCCGGCGTGTACCTCTCTTCTCCCAGAAGTAGCTCTGGGGGACGGTACCATAGTGTAATGACTTTGTTGGTGTATGGACGACTGAAAAGGAGAACAAAAGACAAGTATTGTTTGTGTAATCACACGCAAGAGTGAAGATAATTGTGAAGGCGGGACGGTTTAACAAGTGTGGTGTATATCTACTAAGGTCATCGGAGACTCACCTCTCTTCAGAGTTATACAGCCGAGCAAGACCAAAGTCTGCAAGCTTTATTTGACCTCTGAATAGGAGGGAAACAAATGTATGGCGTTGAGAGAACTATTTGTGACTATGTAATACAACATGTTTATTTTGTGTGAGTGTAAAAGTAATAAAGGACTCACTTGTTATTGAGCAGAATATTGGAGCACTTGATGTCTCTGTGCAGAAAGTTCTTCTTGTGGCAGTAATCAAGGCCCTCCAGCAACTGTCGCATGAACGACTTGATGTGGCTCTCGTTGAAATGGACCAGGCCCGACTCCAGCAAACCCATTAGGTCGTGGTCCATGTATTCGAATACAAGATAGAAAGCACCTGAGACGAGAGAATAAAGATTAAGTCAGCAAAAAAAGAATCCACATTGTGTGGCAGGATCACAGAGCCGTAAAAAAATACAATGTACCTTTATCATTCTTGAAATCTAGAGCATCCTCTTTGTCTGTGACGATCTCCTTCATGTTTATGATGCTCTTGTGGTTGAGTTGTCGCAAAATCTTGATCTCTCTGATGGCTGTGATTGGGAAGCCCTCCTTTTCGTTGTCCAGACGAACTTTCTTCAAAGCCACCATTTCAGCTACGGAACCGAAGAAAGAACAGCGTGTTAAGATTTCATCATGAGCTGTTGTCACCCTAAGCAGGCTCTTATCTATGACCACTGCCGACCGAACATTTAAAATAGGAGATTAGCATCATCAGCAACCTCAAGATCACCTCAAAAGAACACTGTGAATGGATCCATGTTTACAATGTTGATGTGAACGTTTATCTTCCAAACACTCACCAGTGTCTTTGTCTTTAGCTTTGTACACCTGGCCGTAGGTGCCTTCCCCTGTGATTCCAATTATCTCAAATTTATCCACACAGCGTTTGCCCCAATCTATCTCAGTTTCCTTAATCTCGCCGTATCTTGGGCCACAGATTCTGGAAATTACAAGAAAATATATATGTCAGTGGAAGCAAAGTGAACATACAGAAAACAGCATCTTAAAAAAAGACGATAAAGTACCGAATGCACCGTCACATACTTAGGTCTCCGGCGAAGAGTTTGGTATTTTTTGTCGTCGGGTGGGCTGCGTGGGGAAGACGTTCCACCAGGAAGTTCAGGGGGAAGGGGCAAGTCGGAGAGAAGCTGACGGGCCTTTCTCTCTGACTTTTTCTTCCCTGAGAGCAAGCTGTCCTTCAAGCTGATAGAAGAAAAATGCAGGAGATACGGAGAGAACAGTGTAAGTCTTGACAATCAACTATGAATAAGAATTCTAGGTCAATTGGCACAACGACACACGTACCTTTCTCCTTTGTTCATGTGCTCAAGAACCGCTAGGGGCAATGGAAGGGATGGTAGAGTGGAGATGAGCGGAACGGTGGCTCTTTCCTTGTCTTTGCTCTGTCCGGCTGCTGGTGCTTTCCTTTTGTCCCGATGTACCGAGTCATCTTTCCCCTTTCCATCTCTGTCCCTGCTGGTCTGGTGCTCGGCGGTCCTCTTGGCCGACTTGTCAGCGGGGGACTGGGGCTGGATCGATGTGGGAGTTCTGGGACCTTTCTCTGGTTGCGGTGGAGACGGAGGGCGACCCTTTCTGGACGTGTGATTGGACTTGGGGCTGGGTTGAGGAGCAGATGAGGAACCCTTGGTTGGAGTAGATGTGTTGCTGGAGTTCTTGGCCTTGGCCGCTGCTTCTGCCGCTTTGACCTTTTTCTGCTTACTGAGTTCAGCAGCGAGACTGGTTTTGAAGGTGAGCGTGCTCGGGGAGAGGCTAGACGGGTGACTGCGGGAGCGAGAGTGGCGGTGACGGCTACGAGAGCGAGAATGCCTCGTGGATGAATATGGACTTCTGCTACGTGATCTAGCAGAACGCCTGTGGAGAAAAAGACATGGACACCTTTTTAGATTTTGTTTCAACTTTACAAAGTTCATGTGACTGTTGTATTTGCATGAGATATAAAATCTAGTGGATATCTAAATATAAAAAGGCATTACATTTAAAGCAAGTTATTACAACGATGTCAGATGCAGGACAGTCTGCTCAAAAGGTTTTTGTAAAGGTGAATATTGACAGAAAACATAAGGCCTCAAAAAAACATAAAGGTTCTAAATGTGTCATTGTTTGGGTTGCACCATAGTTTCAAACTTCAAAAAACTACAACCACTGTTGTGGAGAATCTATGTCCAACAAGTTAAACTGCTTATTATGAACACATCACAAAAACGCGCCACACAGTTACACAACTGCCAACAAAATGAAGCACACAAATCATCCCATTAGCTTTGCAAGAACTAACCTGACATCTGGACTTGGGCTCAGGGACTTTCTGTACGGACTTCGTGATCTCCTCCGGTTCCCATACGGACTTGCACCGAACTCTCCTTGTTCGAACGGACTGTGTCGGCCATAACTTGGGGACCTGCGCCAGTTTGCTGGGCTCGCTGGAGATCTCTTTCTTTTGTTGCTGGAGTATGAACTGGGTGACTTTGGCATACCATATGCCCCGTACCCATCTACGTCCCGGCTGTAATATGCAGAACTGGGAGAGAGTCTTTTGCTCCCGTAAGTTGGACTCCTTCTAGATATTTGCTGGTTATAACCACCAGGAGACTGGTAGCTATATGAATAAGACGTCCCATAGGGACTTTCTGATTTGAAACCAGGACTTCTCTTGTATGCCCTGAGGTCTTCCCGGTCTTCTCTGTAAGACTGTGGAGCATCTCTGTATGCAGATGGGGTCTCTTTGTCAGATCTTGTTTTACTTTTCTGCCTCTTTGAATCCTTTTTATCTGCAGATTGGGAGGCCTGAGATGAAGACGTCTTTTTGCCATTTCTGTCACTGCTCCTTGTAGTGTCTCTGAGGTTTTTAGAGCCACCGAGGCTACCTCCACTCCTAACTTTGGAGGAGTCTCTCTCCCGGCTCTGGCGGTCCTTTTTCCTGCTTTGCTCCTTCTCTGGCTTGCTCCTCTCGGATGGTCCTCGTGTTTGTCCCTCTTTGACACACACTGCCGCCTTGTCCCTCGGGTGTCTCCTGTGTGGGGAAGCTGGTCCATTACAGTCAGTATCACTGAGTCTGTCCACTGAGAGCCTGTCAGCATGGGGGTCAAGTTTAGGAGAGGGGCTGCCAGAGAATCTCTCTGACTGGGAGCTCACATCATCATACTCTACTAGTGTCCTCAGCTCTGTGTCTTTAACCAAAGTGCCCTTTCGGTCCACATGAGGGTCTCCTGTTGCACCAGCACTCAACAAGTCTTTCCCCTTAGTCTGTCTGCGTTTCTTCCTCCGTGAAGCAGACGGCCGCCTCTTCTCCCGGTGCCTGTCCCGCTGAGCAGCACCGCTCCCCGGTTTACTCCTCCTGTCCTGCCTGTTAGCATTCCTCTGATTGGAGGGGCTCCTTCCCCGAGCCTCTCTAAGCACCTCTGAATTAGGCATCTATCCACCAAACAACCCCCAGAGATCAATATATATGTATGTATGTATATATATATATATATACACACCTCACTTTAACTATGCTCCTTGTCGTGTCGTGGAGCCAAACATACACAATCAAGACAGCAGGCTAGCCAGCTAGCTAGCTAAATCACAACGTTAGCATTGCGAAGCTAGCTCGTAGCATGTGCAATTAAAAAGCGAGTTATAACACAGAGCAGTACACACAATAATATGCTCAGCTACAGAGCCAGGTGGCACTCAACCATTGTGCTCCAGGACGGAAATATCAGAATAATGCTAATGCTAGTTAGCCAGCTAGCCTCCTGAAGCTAACAGCGTCCGCGGCTAGACGGTGGCGCTCAAAGCCCGCAGCGGCTCTCCGGTCGACATCTCCCCGCAATGGTGCAGCTCCCTGCGAGTACGTGGACCCATCGACCAGACGGTGTTGAAGTGGAAGAAGAAGAAAACAAACTCCGACTCAAACTTCTCCTCGCCTCCCATCACACTCCAGCGTGCAACAAGGAAGTGGAGTAAGCACGCGAGTCGGCTAGCATGCTAGCTCGTTAGCATGCTAGCTCGTTAGCCTGCTAGCTTCCCTTTTTTTTTTTTTTTTTCTTTCCTTGCGTGGAGTTCAACGCAACTCAAGACGCGGTGTCACCAGTGCTGCTCCACCTCTCGTCACAGGTTGCAAGATGGCACAAAAAATCATTTGTATTTATTTGTGGAAGAAGATATTGTAACTTTGTTCATGTCGCCAGGGCCCGGACGGCTTTCAAACTACAGGCCCGGTGCGTCGGTGGGAACCAATCACAGCCGCGTACGTCATCCACATGAGCGGTGACGTCACCGGCAAGGGAAACCCCTTCTTTCAAAACAGAGCTTTAACCACAAGAAAAAGAAATCAATGTATCAACTAATATAGGAAGAAAGCTTCTCATATTTTCATTGAAATTTAGTTGAAATAAATAAATAAATGAAAATAATGTAAATAAAATAAAATACAAAAAAAATAAACATTTTAAAATCAATGTATCAACTAACATAGGAAGAAAGCTTCTCTTATTTTCATTTATTTATTTATTTATTTCAACTAAATTAATATTTTTATTGTGAATCTTTGTGAAAAATACAAATATCACTTGAAAATAAATAAATGGCTAAATTATAAATTAAAAAAGGTCAAAGATTTACAATGAGAATACTAATTTAGTTGAAATAAATGCAAATAATGTAAATAAAATAAAATACAAAAAATCAATGTATCAACTAACATAGGAAGAAAGTTTCTAATATTTTCATTTATTTATTTCAACTAAATTAATATTTTCATTGTGAATTTTCCCCCAAACTGAACATATTGCAGTTTATAAAATAACAATAAAAAATACAAATATCACTTGAAAATAAATAAATAGCTAAATTATAAATTAAAACATAAATTCAAGAAGGACAAAGATTTACAATGAGTATACTAATTTAGTTGAAATAAATGCAAATAATGTAAATAAAATAAAATACAAAAAATCAATGTATCAACTAACATAGGAAGAAAGTTTCTCATATTTTCATTTATTTATTTATTTATTTCAACTAAATTAATATTTTCATTGTGAATCTTCCCCCAAACTGAACATATGGCAGTATATAAAATAACACTGAAAAATACAAATATCACTTGAAAATAAATAAATGGCTAAATTATAAATTAAAAAAGGTCAAAGATTTACAATGAGAATACTAATTTAGTTGAAATAAATAAATAAATGAAAATAATGTAAATAAAATAAAATACAAAACAAAATGAAACATTTTAAAATCAATGTATCAACTAACATAGGAAGAAAGCTTCTCATATTTTCATTTATTTATTTCAACTAAATTAATATTTTCATTGTGAATCTTTGTGAGCCTTCCCCCAAACTGAACATATTGCAGTTTATAAAATAACAACAAAAAATACAAATATCACTTGAAAATAAATAAATGGCTAAATTATAAATTTAAAAAGGTCAAAGATTTACAATGAGAATACTAATTTATTTGAAATAAATGAAAATAATGTAAATAAAATAAAATACAAAAATCAATGTATCAACTAACATAGGAAGAAAGTTTCTCATATTTTCATTTATTTATTTCAACTAAATTATTGATTAATATAAATAACAATAAAAAATACAAATATCACTTGAAAATAAATAAATAGCTAAATTATAAATTAAAATATAAATTCAGGAAGGACAAAGATTTACAATGAGAATACTAATTTAGTTGAAATAAATAAATAAATGCAAATAATGTAAATAAAAAAAAAATAAAAAAAAAAATGAAACATTTTAAAATCAATGTATCAACTAACATAGGAAGAAAGCTTCTGTTTAAATGAACTTTCCCCCAAACTGAACATATGGCAGTATTTCTAACTATATACAGGAAGGAACTAAATCAGTATTTTCATTGTAAATCTTTGTTCTTCCTGAATTTATGTTTTAATTTATAATTTAGCCATTTATTTATTTTCAAATGATATTTGTATTTTTTATTGTTATTTTATATACTGCCATATGTTCAGTTTGGGGGAAGGTTAATTTATATATATATGTTATATACAAATATTAACAAAACAAGAGAAAACGAACGACTGATGTGTATTTGCTACAATAATATAGTCTTAAATGAAAGTGACATTCATATTTAATTACTAAAAATATTACTGGTATTGTGCAAAGAAAAATACTGAAATAAAATACTAAAATACAGTCTCTAATTTTGCTATTTGGCTAAATATTTTACAGCTGTATTTAGAAACTGTAATATATCCCCATATTATCTGGACAATATGTTTATATTAAATGTGGGCACATTACCAATTTCATACCGACTTCACTTTAATAAAAAAGATGTTGCCAGCAGTCTGCATTGTGCTCTAAATGCTATTTCTAAATTCCAGTTATGTTAGGCCTAAACCAACTATGATACATGTCTGTACTAGTACTAGTGAATCAATACTTCCCATTGTCCTCCTCCATGACACATGGATATAGAATTGCAGCACAAAGAATCAGTGTGATTGTGTTAACACTGAGATATGGGCTAAGACAAGCTGTCTGTGATTACACGAACTGAACATTATACAGTTTAAAATTATCGGAGAATTAATGATAACTAATGATACAAAAACCTTTAAATTCACGTTCCCCTGATCGATAGAAAAGGTCGGGTTCTGCAGGTGATGAAATATGAGCAACGTGCAAAGTCCCAGAGGAGCCCTCTGCCTGCTCAGTGCGATAACTCAAGTCCAGACAAAGAATATATGAATACATTTGGAAAATGTTATTAGTAATATCCACTTTATTTGCCATTTTTCAAATAACTCACAAATAAAAAGAATTGAAATGTAAGCTTCACCTCTTGCATTTACAAACAGATAGGCTACATTAGTGGTTATGTTTAAAATAAGTAAACATGAAGGAAACATTGAGTTGATGGCAAACATACAACCATCCAATCAAAGACATAGATATCTACTCTTTATCTCCAAGGGTACTTATATATAAAAAGGCAAAACAAGATATTCTAATACCCCGTAGGACAGTTTGCTCAAAGCTTTCACACATATATCTGTTTTAGTATCACCGATTAAACCCCACTGAAAACATTTCGGCCATATTAACGTGAAGACGAAGAAAAATAAATATACATTTCTGCTTCTTAAAGCACTGAAACAAGAATTAGACTGTGTTAAGCGTATGTTAAGAGTAAACAAGCACTATGGTGGTAGCTTCTGCAATCCCCCAAAGATGAAGACAGGCAGCAGTTAATGTAATGGCTGTAAGCTGAGGAAGGTACGCCACGACAGACTGGGATTCTAACTCTATATGTCAGTTTTCTGCGCCTGTCACTTTAAATTTCACGTGTGTTTCAATCCTTGTATGGTGAACTGGAGGATAGCCCTTAAAACAAATTAACCCAAACTACGTTCTAAACATTCTGCTGCCACAAGTTCCCAACATTTTGGGTTTCGAGTCCCACATCTTCAAACTCAAAACTCTCTCTACTGTGCTTTTCAGTTTACACGAAATACCACGGACATTCTTTTGCATTACTGTCATTTTTTAGTACAATTAACATACACAATGAAATATATGACAAAACAAAAGCCTGTAATCAAAGCCAGGAGTTATTCAGTGTTAATGCATTAACTTAGTGTTTTTCTAATATAAAAGCAGTCGCTCTGTGGTCAGATCTCTGATCAGCATTAAAGCTTAAATGCCTTCAGTGCACTTGCTGACTCTGTTTTGAATAGTCTCCAAGCTTCATATTCTCTTCTTCTTTGCAATTACAACAATCATCTTTTGCATAGGTTCCAGTGTGGGGCATCCCATTGGTTGAGGAAATCCTTGCATGTAAATGGTGAGCCGTTGCTGTTGGCAACGGACACACACGCGCACGCACACACAAATACATTTACTCTTTAAACTGGATCAGAGTGGAAACAAACTCTGGATAGTGGTCACACTTTGATAATTAAAAATAAGTTATTTTTTAAATAAGTTAAAAGACAAAAAGTGGCTCAGTCATAAAGGGGTACTAAGAGAATGGAGGAGCAGACTTCACAGTGCGTTTTGGTCAATGCAATTTCGATGTTAATCAAGTATAGCATTCTCATTTTGCCAATTTTTTTACGCTGCTTTAATCCTCACTAGCCTGTAAAATGACTTCTGCATGAGGAAAGGAAGAGGCCAGGTATTTCATTAAGACGTTGAACACCGGGTAGCCTTGCACAAAATGAAACAAAAAGGTAAACAAAGTAGAATGTCAATGACCTTTAAAACTCTGCATATCATTGGGAGGCTAAGATTACAGGCAAACAGGATGCGTATGGGGGTGGGGGGGGATTATTCACATTCACATTCACAATGGACAGAGAGGCAACAGTGATGCACTGTACGTGAATTACTAATTCGCCCGTAACTTTGCATTTCATTCCCACATTTAAAGTTCCTCAACTTTTGCCTCCATCAGTTTTGCGAAGACAGATTTCACACACACAGTGCAGTGCTTCCTTCAGACGCTCACTTCACTTCCAGTTATAGGCGGGCACTTGTTTGTGCTAGCTAGCAAACTTCTTTGGTGACTGAGAGCAACTTTTTTTTTGGACAGGTACCGCTTCACTTTTATCAGGCTTGCATTATTTTTTCTGGATATTGTATGCTTTCAAATTCATCTATCCATTAATTCATTCCCACTTAAGTCCTTATTAAGAAATACATTTAAGTAAAAAGAAAAGAGCGGACTACATGGTTGGTGATTAAAATTCGTAGAAAGGAGAAGTTAAATTGGCAAAACAAAGCTTTACATGACTTTAAGATATTCATTTTATCAACTTTATGATGCGTTTTAAAAACGGCACGAAAAGGATGTAGTGTTATGGAATCGCCTTTTTATCAGGAGCACCAGGGATTCCTTTATCGCAGGAGGAAAAAAAAAAAAAAAACAGGCAATGAAAGTCGTTGGCCAAATGAGGTAAAACTTCTGAAATGTTCTAAATGAAAAAAGTTCAAGTTTTGCAAAACCCCTCACAGATTTAGGGGTAACGATCAATGTTGTTTGTGCATTTGAGAGGACTCAACAAAGTGACGAGAGGGGGAAAGAAAATGGAAACATTAGTGCACTTATATCTTGATATGATAAGAGGACAAGAAAAGGAAGAAAAAGTTTGACTCTGCAGATATAAAATAAGTGTTCATAACCTTACCGCGTAGAAGAACTGAGGTGTAAAACAACAAATGGGAATGGCATCGAATTCTCGGCTCTTAGTTACGATCTTTCAATTCACCGGTGCAACCTACATTTCCTTTGGTGGCACTTGATGAACTGGGTTGACACTACACTGCTGAGTCTGTCCACTTACATTTCCTACCCAACTTCCCTATTTAAACCTTGGCTCTGACACTTTCATTTTCACTTGTATCTTTTTTTTTTTTCTTCTAACTGCACAGCTGTCTGAATATATTATAAACATCAAACTTTTACAATGAAAGGTTTTGTAACATTTTTGGGCCCTAGCCTCTTGTCAAGCGTAGGCTTAAAACAAACACCATCCATGTATTACACTCTGTAATGTGGTCAGAGTAAAAGAGAGAGAGAGAGAGAGAGAGAGAGAATACATCAATTATTATGTGGAGTGTCAGCACACAAAAAGTTAGAGCTATAAATGGTGTATGGGGGGGTGCCACCTTACTACTCCCCGACACGCGGTCAGATGTCCTGTTAGCCAGGAACGGAAGGTCATGGTCAGGTATGGGCACAAAAGAAACGCAAATGTCTGAGAAATGTATATGTACACAAGCAGCTACTCCTGCTCTCTTTTACCACTATAAAATACAGCATCTCTCTCGAATTCTCTTGGCCAAACTTTTACTTTTCTTCTTCCCGTTCTTCTCTTTGCTGTCCTCCATTTTCCTCGCCCGGATCTCCCTCATCAGGTCAAAGAACACCTGTTTAAAAAAAAACCACAATAAGTATGGGTTCACGTCTCCCTGTTGGCTCAATATCAATGAGGTAAACTTGTGCTAGTGAGTCGTACCTTGTCGACGTTGGCACGTGTTTTAGCGGAAGTCTCCACGTAGCACACGCCCCACTGCTCGGCGCGTGCCTTCGCCTCGTCTGCGCTGACCTGCCGTCGGTCGTCCAAATCCGACTTGTTACCGACTAAGAGAAAGGGCACATTCTCGTCCTCCTTCACTCGCAGGATCTGCTCCCTGCAAAAAGAATAGAAGAAATGTCAATCAGCCGTGAATTATGTAAAAAGAAAACAGACTACTGCTTGTTAAACTACAGGAGGTAGGGTCGTAGAAAATACAGATTCCTTTTATGATGTTCCAAAATGTCAAAACAACAATGATTGTTTTATGCGTTTTACCAAATGGTCACGGTCATTAAATTGAATGGATGGCTCGAAACATAGTGTGCTACTGGACCTGAAGTCGACTGTTGCTGCAAATGATTCCAGTTCTGTGATGGAGAACACGCAGAGGAAACCTTCGCCGCTGCGGAAGTAGTTATCTCGGATGGCTGCATAGTCCTCCTGTCCAGCTGTGTCGAGGATGTCAATCTGCACCTCCTCTCCGTCCAGCACCACCTTCTTCCTGTAACTGTCTGCTTTGGTGGGCTCATAGTCTTCAACAAACTACAAAGGGGGGAAAAAAAACAACATTTATGTTAACAACTGTGGTCAATTTGGTTGTGCATTAGACGAACAAGTGAAACTTTCCCTACTTCAACAACATGTGAATTTTACTTGACTGTTGTGATGCAAGTTGCTCACCTCATCATACATGAACTGGAGCGTGAGGGCGGACTTCCCCACCCCTCCGCTGCCCACCATTATCACTTTGTGGAGGGCTAGAGAGTTCTGCCCTTTTGGCTTAGCAGCTGCCATGGCTCTGTGTACCGAGAGATCCGAGTGTGAAAGGTAGAAAGGTCAAGGTGAAGGGAAGGACTGCGAAACGAAGACCGTAAAATCCAGCTGCAACCGAGGGCCGAATGATAATTCCTGTGGATAAAAAGAAAAAAGAAATCCTTAGATGTTTCATCATCATTTCCGAGGCTCTAGATTCCATTTCTGCAGTTAGATCGTGAAGCCATCACTGCGTCTCACAGCTATAAAAATGTAACCAGGAGAAACTGCCATTACACTGTAAATGTAACATTAGTGCACCGGATTATTCTCTCTTCCTGGTTAAGACTACCGCAAGATGAAATGTGATAATGACCGCCAGCACTAGATTGATACTTCAGAAACTGCTTTATAATCTGTGTTTTTCCTTATCGCCCCTCCGTGCAGCTATGCTTCTGCAGAAATATTATATGTCCCATAATGTAGCTTTTAGTGCATACTGTTCCTTTACTTTGTCTTTGCTTATTTCTTTTCTTTAAGTCATAAAAATTGATTTCATTACAAGAAAAAAAAAAAAACACTCGAGGCAGCGTTTCCTAACACAATATGCAGATATTATGTGGAAGATGTGAAAAATGAAAATTTGAAGAAAAAGGGTCTGCCAGAAAAGTGCATCCACGGCCATTCGTATAGATCAGCAAAAACAAGTCGACGGCCTTGTGATTGCGAGGCGATTTTGCAGCCAACTTTCACTTGCTGGAAGTCCAAACATAAATCTACAAAGCTGCGGTGTAATAATACTTGTGGCATCCCTCGAGCAAACCCAACAACATTGATGAAATGCGGACAAGTAGAATTAACTACTTTACATCATGACAAACAGTAGGCAAATTCCACTAAGCCGAGAGGACCCTGTGAAAGCCATTCAGCAAATAAATATATATTTCTTCTGGGTAACATCTGGCTGTATTGAAATGTGGAATCTGGATGGAAATGTGACATGTGCCAAAGCCATTTAGTGGTCAGGTTTCCCATCCATACTGGACAGTCCAGGAACCAATGAGGCTATGGGAGAACCATACCACAGGTCCACACAGGCCTCTCTGGGGATCTACAGATGGGAGAGCAGCCAGAAGGTCATTATACAAATGAACAAAAAAGGGTGGAGGCACTAAAAGTCAATAACATGATTCAGTATGAGAGGCTATGTCATTTAACTTTAAACCACTGAGTAGGAAAACATAGAATTACTGCACACACTGTTAGCTAGCTAGTCAGCTGTCCACATGTAAACAGCAGCTAAACCAGCTAGCTAGGTTGAGCTAACAAGCTAACTAAGCTGGAGGACGTCACGTGGTCGTTCCATCATTAAGGTGATGAGGATAAATCGTCTGTTGCTTGGTTACATGTGTTACCAAGCAACAGACGTTCGATCGAATCCTCGCTAGCCGAAGCTAAAGGGTTAGCTAGCATAGGATTGCTAGCTAGCTAGCTAGCTAATCATAAATGATGAGACATAATAAAAATAAACATGACATGAACAGCAGCGTGGGTGTGATGCATGTCACCTACCGGGTGTTGGTGAATGGTGGTGGAGGAGGTGGAGGAGGAGGTGGTGGTAACAGGAGGAGGCTCAGCTAGCTGCTTGTTAGCTCATGGCTAGCTCCCTATGCTAGCTCCAGAGCGGACTGACTGTGCTGAGGGCTCGGCTCCGTCTGACAACGCCCGCAGGGAGACGACCAGACGAGGCTTCACCTTTTTTTATTTTTTTATTTATTTTTATTTTTTTATTTATTTATTTTTTGTGTGTGGGTGTGATTGTAACATAAATTTTTCACAAATATTTTTTTTTTTTTTGAATAATAAATAATTCCTTAATTCCTTGCACATGAAATACACATTAAGGGCAGTGGATTGAACATGCACTAATTGATTAATTGGATAAATAAATGTTGCCAGGTGTGTAATAAATAATTCCTTAATTCCTTGCGACGTGGTTGCACATGAAATACACATTAATGCACTAATTGATTAATTTGATAAATAAATTGTATAAATGTTGCCAGGTGTGCTCAGGTGGAGACCCTTAGTTGAAGTCAGCAAGGGTGACTCTCAGGAGTAAGGTAGTGTTTTTATCTACATTTTCTCATTAAAACAACAATTTTAATTCTACTTTAATATTAATTTAAATTGTAGAAAAGGCTATTACAAATTTTGAAATTCCTTGCGCATGGAATACAGATTAAGGGCAGTGGATTGAACATGCACTAATTGATTAATTGGATAAATAAATAGTATAAATGTTGCCAGGTGTGCTCAGGTGGAGACCCTTAATTGAAGTCAGCAAGGGTGACTCTCAGGAGTAAGGTAGTGCTGGTTCAAGGTTGATGTTTTTATCTACATTTTCTCATTAAAACAACAATTTTAATTCTACTTTAATATTCATTTAAATTGTAGAAAAGGCTATTACAAATGTTAGGGGTGTGGATGTTGTAGTTTTAATGCCTGTCATATTTTCCACTTTTGTATGCATTAGTCATGAAGTCCATAATCTCTGAGCTGCACTTAAAGTTTGCAGAGAAGACATGGAATGAAACATTTCAGCTTGTCCGAAGATGCATGGTAAGACAAATATCCACGTGAACACTACCTCTGTTTTTATCAGCATGTTAGTTTCAACTCCCACATAAACTCTCACATGTAATCCCTATTGTTATTTGAAAGTATGTTCCCTATATTGGTTCAATGCAGAGAAGGTTATGATTGTTTAAATAAAAGTAATTCGACTTGTTACTGGATGGCCTCTCTTAGTATGATGCCATGCTGCAAACCAGGAACTGGTTTGGTAATGCCACTGGGCATGAGGTCATCTAACCGGCAACACACACGTCTTTGTTGTCGGATCAGTTTGTGCACTGAGGGTAACTTGGATTCGCTTCAACCACATGGCATACTATGAGTAGTGAGCTCTTCTGAAACAAAACAAACATTCTGGCCATGGCTTTGCTTCTGATACGTTTGACACTATCACTATTTGTTCAATGGAAGATGCTTCACTTGCAGATGTATGTGATCATGCTACAAGTTTAGGGCCAAACGCGCAAAACTTCCCAGATTGTGAGGTCTTTAGCACTCAACAAAAAGAGTGCAAAGTGCTCTTAATGCGTATTTAGCACAGCTATAATAACGTGTGTGCTTGAGGCTATGAGAGGGTGTGTGTTCGTTTTCTTTAGATTTGTCATGGGTGGAGCAGCCGGATAGATAATACTTTGGGATTAATACAAAGTGGACATTGGCAGTGGTCAGGCTCTGGAGTCTCGTAACGAAGCGTGATTAGTTGGTGGTCTGAAGTGATGTGTGGTCCAAAGGGGGATAAGGCAGCTGGGTCGAGTCATACAGTTTCCTGCCAGTAGTGATGCTGAATAGGACTTTTGTGGGACCAGGCTTCTTTCAAAAAAACACGGGCAATGCAGAGTGTATTTTCACATTTCTACAGCCTCCCTGGTTTTTAAAAAACACATGGATCTCAGAGTGCAAAGCAACCAAAATGTCAATGTTCCCCTTTGCACTGCAATGGTGTCATGGCATGGGCTGGGAGGACCAAGGACTGTTTACACAAGGATGACTTTGCCACACAACCGCTCCATTGTTGTTTTTGTTTCGTCCCTTTGTCTCCCGATAGGACAAACCCAAAGACCAATCCAAACCCTGTGGGCCGCTGGTTAGATCACTGGAAAGGCTCCAGGAAGTGTTTAATGGTAACCAAACAACATGCCAATGATTCAGTGTGTATTTTAGTACATATATGTGACTAAACGTGTGAGTAAGTTGGTCCGTGTTTGTTTCAGTGTCCTCTATGAAGACCATGAGGTCCCGTCTGGAGATGATTGCCAAACAACAAGGGTAGAGAGTTGACTTAGGACTTGAGATATTTGACTTCAAAAGCCCTTCAAGATCTTTTATTATTGATCTAATGTTTTTTTTAATCAACAATATTATCCTTCTAGAGCTTCTTTTCTCTCCCCTTCCTAGAATGGGTTTCCACATTACGGAGGCCACATGCTACCTGACAGCCGACCTGTTCTACATGGAGGTGGTGCTGCTGCCGTATGGCGGGGTGGAGGAGGTGAAGGTGGCCCCTCATGGAGGATCCCCTGTTGTAAGTGGACCCACACTGCCATTCCCACTACTCTCCTTTACTCTGCTTGATAATAAAAAAATGAAATTGTCTTGCAGCCCAGCGAGTCCTTTCTCCAGCTGCTGAGGTAAGCGTTTGAGCTGCGATGAATTTTTTAATGTTGTCGTTTTTGCCTGCCAGATGAAGAGGGCAGAGCTATTTAAATGATTACATAAAGATAAATTGTTTTAGCTGCTGATGGTACTGTTTTGTTTTTACGGTGCAGGTCGAAAGATTTTGCTGAGTTCTCTATGAAGTTGGCGGGCCTCTTCAATCAGTACAACATCCCTGGAGACAAGTATATCTACACTTTAAACTTATGATTTAACCTTTAAATTGCATGCAGTCACTTAACTATTTGTGGGTTTTTTTATGTTTCAGTGAAATAAAATTAAAATTGTTTGCATCTCTGCATTTGCTCGGGAAAGACCTGCAGCAAATATCACAACTGCCAAGGTAAGTGACATAAAAACACAAACTAAAACTAAAACAACTAAGAGCTGCGACAAAGAGACATTTAATATATTTGTTGATGGGGTTTTTTCATATTACTCCAGCTTGTCAAATATAAGTACTTGCTGCTTGTTTTCATCATATGATAGTACATTAAAGATATAACCTTTTGACTGCTATGGATGAAACGGTAATCACTTTGAGCTTTGGGAAATTGTGATGTTGCTACTTTTTGACATTTCATAAAAGACTGATTGAGAAATAATCTGCAGAATAATAATGGAAATACTCATTTGAAGCAGCCTTAGTACAAAATGTGTGTTTTCAGGGTGCCAAAAGACTCAGAGCCAGAAATGGACATGATTAATAATGGCAGAATTGGGTGTTTAACAGCTGGTAAAGAAGGTACATAACAAGAAGAAGCCAAAACATAAATTATGAATGCATCTTTTTCTTCAGTTAATATTTAATTTATCACTTTAGATTGCCCCCTGATGATCCAGTTCTATACCCCTCCGACTGATGAAATGAAGACCTCAGATATACGTAAGATGTCAAAGCCTCTGCCAAACAAATCATTTTATAGACCTGTTAACGTTTCTATGCATGGAACATTTTTAAAGGGCCTTAACATTTCCTAAAACAAAATCTTCTTTTTGAAGAAATTGCCGCTACAGAGGCGCTCGTCCAGGCCGCCCAGGTAATCGTAGGTGTCAGTGATGTGACTCACAAGCTTCAGGTGGCATCTGTGATCCCACAGCCTCCACAGCTGGATCCCCAGGGGTGACATGTTGCTGTTTAATCCCTTACGCCACAGGATACTTTCAATTTTTTGCATCCCGCAGTGAATGTGAATGTCAGTGCTGGTGGTGTTGATGTTCTAAAACTGTGTCCTGTGGTAGTCATCCCGTGTTCCTGCCGTCGAGTGAAGCACCGTGTGAGATGTTTCCCGCCTGCTTTCTCCTCAAACTGCAGCCGCCAGTACCAATGATGTTGTGTTTTGTAAACAAGCTCAGCCAAATTACAGGTCAGTGTAAAGAACTTGTCCCTAATTTTGCTTAATGAATTTTTTTTTGCAACCTTTCATTTTTTTTTGCTTGCTTTTATTTGCCAGAAGTCCTAAAAATGTTATAATCTTGGTTCAACCATGTAAAGCACTTTGTAACTTTATTTTGAAAAGCACTTCATAAATTAAGTTTATTATTAGTATTTGAACAAATGGCCTTAAGCATCATCCCCTCTCATGCTCTGTTGTTCCCCATCTGTGATATTTCCTAGATGTTGCTATACCAGATGTTGACCTGCAGTGGGCAGCCTTACCCAAGCTTCTGATGAGACGTTCAAACCTCCCTGGGGAGACATTTGATGAGCAGGATACTATTTCTACAGTGGTATGTATGAATGATTGATCAACACACTTTTGTTAAGCCCAATAAGAACTGTAAATAATACAAGCGTTAGGCGTACTGTATGACATAAAAGGAATCGATCGTTTTTTTGTTTTTTTTCTTCTGTGCAGCCTCTTCCTGGCGGTGTGATTCACAGTTATGTCCTCCCTGGAGAGGCATGGGAGTTGTCTGCCCAGAGAGCGACTGCAGTGGACAGTATCCCCTTCACCCACCCTGCCCATGTCCCGGCCCTGCTGGAGCTGCTCCGACACCAGTGTGCCATCAACACGCTGCTGAGGAGCTGTATCACTTCTCAGCGAGACAGAGCAGGTAGGAGAGGTTGAGTACACATGAACAAGGTCATCCATGCAGAAGTTGGCAGGTAAAAATGATGTGATGGTGTTGTTGATGAATTCTGCCACCAGGTTTTGTTTGTGACCTGCACTTTGAAGTCCTTCCAGAGTCTGACACCAGCTTTTCTGTGACCTTCCACCAACCTCACACGGATTTGCTCGCTGTTTGTGAGCATTTCAGAATCTACGACAAAGGCCTTATTTATCAGATTGATTGTGGATTTTTAATCCTTTTTGGTCCATAGTGTTAAGAAAACTCCAAATAATGATAGAAAACTGACTTGTGTGACCTATTTGTGCTTTCTTCTTCTCCTTCCCCCCCCCACAGTGCTGGTGAACGTATGTGACTCTAATCAGATTACCTGCACTTTGTTCGGATCAGGGATAAAAGATCCCTCTATAGATGAATATGTTTCAACTGTCATGAAGAGGTATGGCTTCAAAACTTATATTTCCAGTTAAAGAGGATGGTTGCTCTGGCATGCATCAAGGGAAAAATCTGACTTTAACACAAGATCAGTAGTTTAAAACTTTACACATCTTGGCATCCTGGCCTCAGCCTGATCTCCTCTAACACTGTTTCAGATTCATGTCCGTTCCTGTGACCATGACGACGTTATACAGCAAGCTGGAGGAAATCACTTCTACTCCCATTTCTCCCAGCCGCCCGGCCACCACAGAGGCCGAAAATGACCACTCGGCTCCCTCAAGCACCACTGTGACCGACACCAACGGCGCCTCGACGACCGCGTTCTCCCAGAGTGCATCTGTGCCAGAGGAGAGCGTCTGTGTCTCTGCTTCGCCCGGCTGTGTCGTGTCTGACGCCATATGTGAGCTCCTTCCTGAAATAAACACGAGTCCTGCTGTCGACCCTTACCCGTTCAGTCCTGTGGGTGTGTTTTCACACTGGATGACCAACGGTGGGCAGCTGTCAGAGCCCATCTGAAGCTCTATGCGTGTTTACATGCTATGGCATAAATTAATCCATTGAAAATGTGTAAATATGAATAAATGTTTTGGTAAAAGTTTCTTCACACTTAACATCGTGAATTACCAGGAAACATGTGTATCTTGTATTTGGTTATTTTCAGTCCCCTAGAAATGTTTTCTAGCTGCAGCAGTTTAACTAAATGAACGATCATATCCATCTCTTGCAGAAAGCTGAACCTTTTCTTACTTTGCATTCCAGTGTGGCAGAGATTGCTGCCTGTAAAGGTTTGAGGTTTGGCATTTGACCTCTCTGAGACAGCCAAGAGAAGTTGATTGGTGCCATGTGAGACAATCAAACGTAGTTAAAGTGCATTCTTGATGGCTCGTAACAAAGACATTTCTTGTCGAAGTGTAGGACTGTACTACCTTTGTAGAATTCACTCTGAAATATCTAACTTTTGCTGGGTGCAAGCCAATACCAATATAGCACAAATGCCCTATACCATTATATTTTGTCATGTAATGCAGAGAAGCATCACAAAGGGCCATTGTGCAAAAACAGTTGTTTGCACTTTTAAAGAAAAAGTGTGCACCTTCTTGGGTCTGTAGCTTCCTTGAATTTGTACGGGACATTAGAGAGCTAGCTTAGAATTTGAACAATGACCTCTTTGTTTTCAAATGTGCAAGTGTTGACTCTCTCTTTGTGTGGAGTTTAAGTTATGGCATACCCCATTAAAAAATCTTCAAATTGTAGGAATGTGTTCTTATATGGAGCTGAAAGCAATGTTTGACTAAAAATTGGCATGTTTTTTTTATAACTTTTAAAGATTTGCTATAGAGAGTGAAATCTTGTGTTCATATTTTAACGGTTTAAAAAAAGCATGTGTGTCTAACTGTAAAGTAACATTTGGATGTTCAAGCAAAAACACTTCAATGCACTTCTCTACACTTTGTTTACCATAATATTCTTCAAAGATTAACTTTTATTGTCTGTCTAGCTTCATTTAAAGGCATTTTACATTTTGCTATATTGAAAGAATGTTTACTCTTGACATTTTTTGAACAAATTTGAGATTAAACCAGTGACGCTTTACTAATCTGTGAATCTAATTCGAGAACACAAGTCAGTCTAGACCAAAATACCACATTATCCTCAGTAGATCTGTCGGCTGTGTGCATTTAGAAAGGAATTTCACCCTGTATCCAGAATATTAAGTCCCCTGTCAGCAGCAGACAACTGGTTTTGTCCTGCAGCTTTCCTTCCAGATATCCAATGACCTGTATGACTGCTATTCATAGACGCATTCCCACACGTGTGGTTAAACCATTCTCTTCTGTCAGCGGGCCTATATCCTCAGAATATCTAGAGATAATGTGTCCTCTACTCTGATTGGCCGAGTCTCATAAAGTCACACCTGTGCTGATATAATACTTAAATATTAACGTTGTACAAATTGGGAAAATAACTTAATGGGACTGTGACTGCTTCCACTATGTCAGCTACAGACTGTGACTGTGTTATTCCAGTGGTGGAAAGAAACTACATTTACTCAAGCACTGTGTTTAAGTACAGTACCAGTCAAAAGTTTGGACACACCTTCTCATTCAATGGTTTTTCTTTATTTTTATTTTTTTCTACATTGTAGATTAATATTGAAGACATCCAAACTATGAAGGAACACATATGGAATTATGTGGTAAACAAACAAATGCTCAACAAACCAGAATATGTTTTATATTTTAGATTCTTCAAAGTAGTTGAATGAGAAGGTGTGTCCAAACTTTTGACTGGTACTGTACATTTTGGATTACTTGAGTATTTCAGTTTTTCTGATACCTTATTGGCTACTTGTACTACACTTGAAAGGCAAATACTGTACTTTTTACTCCACTAAGCTTAAATGACTTTGAAGACTTTGTGCTTTTATTCAAGTCATAGAAATTAGGACTTGAACAAAAATAGTTCTACACTGTAGTAGTCCTACTTTTTTACTGAAGTAAAATAAGTACTTCTCCCACCGACTGTCTGAGTCACAGTCTGTCTTTGGCTTATCTTTCTTTAAATATCCACATCTCCCTCTCTGGTCTGCGGTCTCTTTAAATCCAGATCCAGAGGAGGAGAGCAGCGAGTCCTCACAAACTAGTCTGGCTCGCTGTGATTGCCCGCACTCAGCCTGATAAACAGCTGCTTACCATTTCGGCCACCAGAAAACTTTTTCTCTGAACTCCTTGAATAGTGTGTATGTAGTGTGTGTGTAGTGTGTGTGTGTGTGTGTGTGTGTGTAGCCTCCACTGCTCTTTGTCCGTGGATGTTCAGATATAGAAAAAGTCGGCACCGCTGGAAGCTCCAGTCCGGACTCCAGGTTTGCGTAATGCGTAATGCTGCGGCGTCCTGGGCTCAACATCTGGATTAACTATTTGGAGTCAGAGCTAGCGGCCCTTCACCCAAATCCGACTGTCTGGTCTATCTTTTATGGAAAGATCTGCCCTTTTTTTCTCTGGAATTTAACTCCTTTTGATACTCCCCAGTTTTGCGCATAGATTATGTATTCTTTAAAATGGGTGCGAACAATGGAAAACAGTATGGAAGCGAGGGTAAGTGCTCTAATTACCACTTTAAACACGTTTGAGTTCAATTCCACACAGAAATCAGCTTTTTTTTTTTTATATACTCAACAATGACTATCTGCTACAGTTTATCTCATAATCTAAAAAAAAGAAACAATGTGAGGTTTCTTGGGTCTGTAGCTTCCTTGACTTTGTCCTTAGACATTAGTGAGCTAGCCTTAAACTAGCACTATTCCCTTTATATCTCCCATATTCCCATAATGTATGTTTTATGTTTGTGGATAGATGAACGTGTGCCATACTCCATTCAAAAAATCTGTAAACTGTGCGGATATGTGCTGATATGGAGCTTAAAGCATCTTTTGACTTTAAATTCCCTACTTTTTTTAAAGATGTTACACATTTTTATTGTTCCTTCATACAGAGTGACATCTGGTGGTCATATTTTAAACACTTAGTACAGTATAAAATGTGAAGTTTAAACAAAAAATGCTTCCAGCCACTTTTTTTTCCCTTTGCTATGATGAAAATGTAGGAGGTGACAAGTCCTGTGAGATATTATTTGACATTCAAGCATGTCATTTAGTAGCAAATGTGATCTTTTAGAGTCAGTTTGAATCAAATATCACCTCACATAATCAGTCAAAAGGAGCTGACTTGGCAGGGTGGACAGTTCATCAGACGACACCTTAATAAGTAGCTTCATTTATGGATTTATTAAACAGTCCTTCCCTGCAGGTTTTAGTGAAGGCGGGTCAAAGGACATCAGTGTTTGGGTATGTGGGCACTTACTCACTCTTATCTTGATAAGAGCCAATTCCACAGATTTTTTCTAAATCCATTTGTTATCTTATTTGGCAGCCATGTTGTGCATAATGGTCAATGCCATATGATCCATAGGTAAACAAAAACATGTAGGAGCCAACCTGAAAGAACACAAAATGTAAAAATGTTTCAGAGCTTCTAAGGAAACAAAACTTCCTTACATGGTTTCTTATGGTGAGTACATGTAAAGGTGTGTCCAATAATAGCGTAATGTTGTAGTTAAAAAAGTATTGATGGTATTTATTAGCTCTCCTGCAACTACTTGTTAAGATGTTCTGTTCATAATAAGAATACAAATGTTCTCTCTTCTTTCTTAACGCAAAGCAACAAGCAATATTGAAAAAGATATTGCGTCAAGTATTGATCTATAAGTAAAAAACACAGTCATAAGTGATGTAGAGCTGATGGTCAAGCAGTCAGAAACATTCACTGTTCATCTCAATCATCTGTCAGATCTATTCAGAAAGCCAACTGGAATGCAGCTTAAATCACCTATGTTCTGATATTATAATAACTAAAATCCATATAAGCCAACACTCACATACCTATATATTGATAACATCTCCAAACATTCATTGATCAATGACCTCAGCAGTATATACACACAGTTAGATTCCTTCAGCCAGTACTAAAGATACTAGCCTTCGTATTACACTACCTCCTCTCTCCCCCCCGCTGTCTTCTTCATCTAATCCTCGACATTACTTATTCAGGAAAAAAAAAAAAGTATTCCAACTCCGCCAAGCACTATTATTTCTGCCTCCAGATCCGAGATGTTTGTATAAATAACATTCCAGTGAGCTCTCTTCCTAAGTCAATAACTGCAGAGAAAAGGATTGGAAGTCATGATGTTAAAAATAACAAGTGGACCAGCTCCACCCAGGAATCCAGCCATGTCAGGTACATGAACAGATCCCATCCCAGATTTGAGTCTTCCTCCAGCTCAGATTGCAACATTCCAAGTTTTATTTTAGTATTAATGCTCTCATTAGTTAGCAGGCATTAGTCAGGTGGGAAATATGTGAGGTACTCTCTGCAGTTTTTATACTCCTCTAGTGATTCACAAGGTCTTAATGCTTCCTTTCATGGCAACATAAAACACAGGAATTATACTCCAAACTCAGTGTAACTAGTGAAGGAATGCACTTATTGATGATGTGATATCCCCAATTTAAAACCTTCATCTTTTGTAAGTTTACAAGGGTTGATTTGATGAGTCTGATGCTGGAGATATCCCCTTTATGATCCACCATTAATGCAGCTTAATTTTATGGTTTAAATGCAGGGAAACATTTTGAAGAAAAGTAACAGATGAAGGTTTTTCAGAGGTTTCATAGTGGACAATGCACATTTTATCATATCACAGCATGATTGTTTAATATCTCAACACTCACAGATATTTGCCATACTTAAAAAAACAAAACATTGCACCTTTAAGTTAGAGTCCTTAAGATTTCATTATTAGTTGATTTGGTGAAGCTGCATTGTAAAAAGCCAAACAAAAAACAAACTCATGTTGGTTTTAGGGCTGCAACTAATAATTATTGTCACCATCCATTATTCAGTTGATTAATCGATAAATGTTTTTCAATAAAAGTCAGAAAATAGTGACAAATGTCCGTTTGGAACCGAAGGTCACATCTTCAAATGTCTTGTTCTGCCTGATCAACGGTCCAAAAACCCAAAGATATTTCACTTACAATCTTAGAGGAGTTAAGGATTCAGCACGTTTTTTCATTGGAGAAGCTGAAAAAGAGAATATTAGCATTTAAAAATTCTAATATATTAAGTCATTTTCTAAATAGTTGAAGATTCATTTTCAGTCGATCAAACAATTGACTTGTATTTGCAGGTTTTGCTGTTTAAATGTAAAAGTCATTTTTTCTGCAATCGAAAAGTGAACATTTCATAGTATTCATGGTACCAGCGTCTTTATAGAGTCCAAGGCCTGCATCTTAGTTACAAGTGCAGAGCTCTGCATTCCGTCTGTCCACATCTGTTTTCAAGTGTGATTCCACAATTAATTACACACTGGTCACAACTATGCAGCAGCCCTCCACCAACACATTACATAAGCATAAGACAGGAAGCAGGAGCTTTTCTCAAAGTTGCTTTTCCATGAAAGGCAGAAAACAATCGGCCTCGCACAGATCCACACATGCAGAGGAAAAAGAATCCTGTAACCAGCTAAATGTTAAGATTGGCTCGTATTTCCAGCTTTGTGCTTCCTGCTCTGCTTAGATATTAGAAAAGTGGACATCTGCAAGCTCCTCATGAATTTCTGAGCCATTTTCTCTGGGCTGAAGGAGTCGTAGCAGATGTGCAGGCTCTGTGATGTCACCGCGAAATGTCATACCATTTGAGCTGCATTGGTTTAAAATGATATCACATGTGTCCGTGTGATCGCGTGTCTTTCGTGTGGCTGAATATGGAGTCACCGGTTGCATTTTTATCTCCCTACACCAAGCTTTCATATTTACGGCCTGTTTCGGGAACTGTCTGGTCTGTTTAGGTGGCTGCACTTGATTTGCATGTGGGTGTGACTGTTTGTGAGTACCTCTTCGTGCTGGGTGAAAGGCGCATACTAAGTCTCAGGAAAAGCCACAAAGCTGCATTTATGATCTGAGAGGGGAATGAAACGCCATAAACAACTGCTCCACAGGCAGCCTGCAGTCACCATGGCAGTCCAGCCTTGTTGCACCCCGGCTGCAGAGGCACACATTCAAAGAATAGCTCTTTGAAATGTAGCACCCTCGTGTTACTGTGCAGAAATCTAAATCTAAAGCAAGAGTTGTAAATTGCGTGAACGTCATAAAAAGCACTTGCATAACGGCAGATTTACAGACTATGTGACCTAAGAAGTACCCAGATGATGATACATTCTGTTATAATCATTAATTAAAGCAGCTACAGTACGAGGAACTTCAATTTTGGGTTGATTTTGGCGGTCCCTGTGGACAAAAGTGGTAGTGTTTTTCTAGCACCAGAGTCCCTTTAGAAAACCTCAAATTTTACTGCAGCAGGGTCTGACAGTCTGCTCTGCTCAGTCCTGGTTCTGGTTCTCCCAGGCCTCCCTTTTCTCCAGCAGCGTGGTAGCGGTGTTTGCTCCCAGCAGCGACGTGAATCTCTGCCCCTGGCCGGAGGAGGAGGCACTTCCGGACGGGGTGCTCTCCTCTTCCTGCCAGAGCTCCGACTGCAGGTCGGAGGCGGCAGCGAAGCCAGATCTTGATCTGTCCGCAGGGGGATGGTCTGGAGGGCCCACAGGAGTCTGAGCTGAAGGAGGTGCTGGTAGAGGGAATTTGGAGAGACTTTATTCTTCTTCCAAAACATCAAAAGAAACGACACTCACTCAAACAAACCAGCAGAGACTTTGTGCATGTGCCAAGCCTAACCATCATCCAAAAGTGAGGAGCATAAAAGTCATGAAAGCGGAGAGCGATGGGCTTTATATTTCCTTACACTTCATACCTCCTTACTGTATCACATAAATCATGAAACACCGTATCTCTGACGGACAGGAATTGAGCATCAAAAGTGTTTTCCGAACAGATTTTCAAAGGTTGTGCTGTAAAAAACGATAAATCATAACTTCAGTTTTTCTTCTTCATTTTAAAGTTACTTTACTGAGTCCAAGCACTTTTGTTTTTCTTCCCATTTCCCCTGCAGGTAAAGGGAGCTCAAGCATCTCTTCTGACATAAGTTCGAGCACAGATCACACACCAACCAAAGCTCCAAAGAATGTGGCTACCACCGAAGGTAAGGCATCTGGTGCTCATTAACCAAACTCCCCTCCCTTCTTCTTCTCCTTCTCCTCCTCCTCCGTCCTCTTCATCCACTTTCTGTGCTGCCTATTTTTGGAGAGAAAAACCTTGCTTGTTCCTGGGATAACCCTAAACTGAAAACAAACTCACAGCTCCAATCAGAAACCAAAGGCATTTTCTTGGGCTTTGTTTGAGCAGAAGAAGAAGAAAAAAAACCCCCAACCTCTGGCTTCTCATTGTGGAAGAATGCTTATCTAAACTGTGGTCGTATCAGGCTCAAAGCGTTGCCAGGGGAGGGAGGTAGGAGTGCTGGAGAGAGAGGGATTTTGCTGGAGAAGGTGTGGGGAGTAAAAATGGGAAGAGAGAGCTTCACCTTCTGTTGTTAACTCCTCTCTCCATGCAGCTCTCCGGCTCCCTCACGCCTCCTTGCACAATCTTCCAACTCCTGGCACACCGACTCTAGCAAACCGCTCCTCTTTGTTGGAGTATGTATGCGTACCGAATGTAAACTGTGTGCTCAGTGTAATGGTTCAAAAATACTTTGCAGCTGACAGATGCCGTTTGAAGCCCCTCTGTCAGCAAGCCTGATACATTTTTAACAATCTGTCAGTCAAAGCAGAACTTTTTTCTTATTGTATTTAAAAGAACAGAACAAACTGTCTCGGTCAAAGCTCAGAAATGTTCCGCAATGCCAGGTGCCATGTCTTTTCCAATGCAAAGCAAAATTCTCAAGGAAATCATAGTTTAATATGACACACATTTCATTCATTGGTTTAAGATTTCAGACCACATGGTGCCAACCAAACAGTATTCTAATGAAAGCATTTATTTTAATGATAAACTTGGCTGCCAAGCAAAATCCTGAAAAAAAAAACTATTTTCACAAGCTTAACCATCTTTTTTTTTTTTTTTACGAGGGGGTCCTCGTCCTTGTTTTTTTTGTTAGATGTTAATAATAAAACTCCACAGGGCAACTATAAACCTAGAAGACAATATTTATCTGTATTAACTTCACAAAAATACAATCTATAAAGTACAAACATTACTACTTCTACTAAATCTATTCTCCATTTAAACCCGATTTTTTTCCATTTCAGCCAACAAATTGAAAACACAACATGGACACATTAGCTGTCAAAGATGATATAGCTCATGTGTTAGCAAACTTATTTTCACATCCAGCAGAGACAGAGCAACATGAGAGTTAATTTACAGTCTTGTTTCTGAACGTAATCCAATACTCTCTCTTGTTTTTGGCTCAGTTTTTGGTCTCCACCACATCCTGAGGAAAATATCTGGCTCTTTAGCTGCTTAATGCTACACAATGTTCATCAGCTAGTTTGTCTGTGCGCTATTTGGAGCTGAACAGATAGGGTGTAGTGGGTTTATAAGAACTTCTTGACTAAAAAAAGACAATTGGTGGTTCAAAACAATAAAACTAAAACAGCTGAAAGACACTAAATCAATCTGTGGAGCTGAGATGAACAGAGGTGGATGATAATTCACTGTGGGTTTATTACTAAGAGCAACTTCTTCCACATTACCCACAGTAATTTGATCCTTTGTTTATGTAAGAATATTGATTTGTGCACCTTTAAGCATTTCAGTATAGCAGACTAATATTCGTTCGCTTTATATCAGTAAGAATAGCAGCTCATTTACAGCAAACCAGTTCTTTACTGTCTTAGGGAGTGTGTTAAACTTCAACGGAAATGTTGAAAAAGCATGAGTCAGACCGTGAACATGAAATCTAAGAACCCAGTGAAGCAGTCATTGATTTTGATCAAAAACTTTATCAAACCCCACCACAGATCCATTATGGCCTCTCTCCCTTTGCGGTTTGGTCTCTTTCTCCGAGCTGGCCAGTGACTCACCGACTCTTTTGCACGCTCATGCGAGTACTCTTGCCTCTTGTGCATTGTCACCACCTATCTTAAATTTGCTCTGGCGTGATGAATGTAGTATTCTTGTGGTTTCGGAGCTGCCCACAGTAAAACAAATAGCAGCTACAGCCTGTGTTTTCTAACTGTCACTCAGCTGAAGATTTCACAGTGTTTCTCTGAAGAGAACAAAGAGGCTAACTCCTCACGACACATCGGACGTGCTTTTCATGCAAGATGTCTGTCAATTGGTCTGTTTCAGTGAGGTTAATTCCCTGATTAACCCGACTAAATATAGAGTTTGGTGCACCATCCTCCTGTGGTTGTGCATCAGGAAGAGGCTGATGACGCATTTGATTTTGCTGGAAATGCTGACTCACTTAGATCTGCCCATTGACGAGCTGCTGGAAGTATGCAACCGGAATATTTTGGGGACATTGATAATGGTCCTGAATGTGTCCACTTGGAGAACAACCTGTGCAGATAGAAATATATCGACATTCCCTACCATAAATTCCTGCCTGTGTTATGACTGAAACCGTTATATATTTTTTTTCCTCCATGCTAAGTGGGAGTAATTACATGGTCTAGAACCGCCACGGCCACAGTCAAATCCCCCCTCCTTAAAAAGACACACACACACATACATGCATTTACCACATTCACACACTCACAGTGGCAGATCACACAGTCCTTGTCCACCTCGTCCTGTGGTCCACTAAACTAATCAGGAAGCAGTCTGGGCTGTTTCCCCACCACACGCTGGGAGTCTTCATATTAGGGCCTCGCACAGAATCCCCATGCTGCAGCCATGTCACCGCTGCTTTAATAAAGTTGGTAAGTCAGTCAATCAGTTAATTAATCAGTAAGTTAGTTACAATACATTTAAAAAACAAAACATTATCCATACATCTATCTACTGACTTTGAGGAAACTGGTTTGATGCAAAATTTTAAACAAATACAGAAGGAAGAAAAATAAATGATAAAAGCCAAAGTGTTTATCCCCACTTTTTTTTTTTTTTCTTATGGGAAACAACACTTTTGGTACCCAGTGAAAGGAACAATTCTAAAATTGAAATGGCACATATCAACCTTTCTTCACCCAGACTGACATTCCATCCAGTTAGTTAAAGTTTTGATTAATTTGAACCTAAATAGATTAAGCAACTTTCTCTGTCAAATATGACGTTGCAAGATGGTAGAAACCAATATCACAGTATGTTTGAAAAAAAAGGTATAGTTTCTCAATGTTGTCACCTGAAGGAGCCCAACTGATATTTAACAAACTGATGTTTAACTTAACTTAGCTTGAAATTATATTTTGGGATAACTGAACCATACAATTGCACTTAAAGGCGCTATATAACTTCTGCTGTACAGCGACCACAATTGCTACGATTGACAGTTACGAGATAATGGCAAATGTAAAAGTGTTGTGTAACAGTAGCCCAAGTAGAGAAGAGTCAGCAAACTGTCTCAGTAATGCCAGGAAAGTGACACAGCAATATCCACCTAAAGTTAACTAACATTATCCACCAAAAGCTGCAGGTCATACCAGACAAAGTAAGGTTGCATCTGCGAAAATCCCAGGTTGTATTGAAAAGTGCTTTAATGCTGATGTATTCAGTTTTTCATTTTTGAGAGAAAGATTGTTATTTCCTCTTTCAAAAGACACGTAATCTTCCTTTAAAGCCGTATGTGTTGGATTCAAACCAAAGCCACTGAAAACGAGAAATATTTCATTTTTAATCAAAATTTCTGTCACCAGAAGAAACTAATATATGCAATAATCACCTCAGAACTGTTTACATAGTGGTTTTAAACTCAATGACCCATAATAACGAATTATATCAGCCCTTATATCAGCATACAGATGGAAAGTAGGCCATTGCCTGTAACATGTGTTTCCCCCAAAATCAACAGTTGGACGTTACACTCATTCCGCTCCTGAAAACAAACCGAGTCAGGCAGTCATCTGGCAGACTTTTGCAACGTGTCTCTGTTTTCATTTATTATTTAGACGGGCTTGTGGCGGCCTGACCCAATTGCTTATTAGCCGCAGACTGAAAGGCACAGTTCCTGGACAGTAAATCCTTCCTGTGGGATGAAACTGAGTATCTCCCAGCAGGGGTTACACTGGGACCCTGTCTGGGCCTCAGGGTTTTTTTTGCCGAACTCAGGGGTACCGTAGGAATGTGGCCCAGACATGGCGGGAGCAGAACTGACAACACCCTGAGATGTTCGGCCTGTGTGTCGTCACTCTCATCATCCTCCTATATCAGCTGCGCCAACCTTCAGACGTAACGCAGACTCAAAGCAGCCGTGCTTTAGGGGGTCAGGTCGGCTCCTTCACCCGTTCATAATGGCACCAGGAAGGTAGTTGAGGAACAGCGGGAACAGTGGGAACAATGAACATGCCGGCTTCCTCTCTGTCTGCCAAGGACCACAGAAACAGTGATAACAGTGAAGGGAAAAGCTGACTGTGTCCTTCCACACCAGAAAGCACTGCGAGATTACACTGTAAACACTCAGGATTTATGTGCAGTTCTCGGAAAGCAGATTAACATTTAGATTTTTCTTCTTTTCCTCCATAAAGTTATTACAGCTTTAGTAATTAAGTAAGTCGTTAATGCCAGGATAAGACCACACGGTATCAGGCCAATTAGGGCAAAGTCAGAGCTAACCAATTTTCAAAAGTTCAGATCAAAAGATTAGTACGTTTTTTTAGTATTTTTTTCCTCAATTTTAAAAAACGTCTAAAAAGTGCATAGTAAACATGTTAATGGAAACCCTGCCTGTTTGTGACCTTTATGTAATTGAATTTAAAGTGTGAGACCTGAGTATGAAGTAATATAAGATACTGAAAAACACTACAAAATTGTAAATAAATAATGTGAAAGTTAAAACAAGCACATTTAAAAAGAAAGAAAGAATGCAAGCAATTATTGGTCAGGGTTACATTTTCCTGCAAATATGGCAATAATACCATGTGCCTCCATTCGTTTACGTCCTTTGTCACCTTCTGTCTCTTAAGCCACTTTCCCACCTTCCTCAAACCCGTTTTTTTCAATTCTCTACCTGTCCACCAGATGTTCCACCGGCCTTCATCCAGCCACTCCCTCCTGCACTGCAGTACCCTCCTTTCCCTGCACTCCCAGTCACCTCACCGACCCCGCCCACCTGCTCACCTGTTCCCACTTTCCCTCATCAGCCCTGCAGATATTTAACCAGCCCTCTCCCTCTGCTTTTTGCCTTTGCTTTATTGGCTCAGTATTGAGATATTTGAAACTTTTGGGGTTTCTTGCAAGCTCCTTTGGATGAATTTTCCATGTGTCTCCTAATATTCAACTTTGTGAGCAAGAAAAACTTGCCCTGACAATGCATTTTTAAAGATCCAATAGATTGATGATAAAAGCATCAGTTGTTTCAACAAGTGCCTCAAAAATGACTTAAGCTCACCGTTAAGTGACAAAGCAGGATGTTAGGTAAAGTTGTATTTTTCACACGGTAGCTGTTTGTTTCAGCACAATTGTTTCCTCACCGCAATCACACGTTTATTATTGTATCCATGACGACCAATCCCCTCTTACCTTGCCAAAATAGTCATTTTAAGGGATCTATAAGGGACTTTTATTTTGTGATGATTTTGGCGGTCCCTGTGGACAAAAGCAGTAGTGTTTCTGATCACCAGGGTCCCTTTAGAAAACCTCTTATTTTACTGCAACAGGGACAATCTTCACAGTTTGCCCTGCTTACTCCTGGTTCTTGTTCCCCTGCATGATTTTGTCTAATTTTGTGTGGAATCAGACCTGGTGGCACCGATGGCGAGGATTAAGAAAAACTTGAAACGACAAATCTTCTCTCTGATGGTCTTGTTTACTTATAAAGGTCAGTTAGAGGTTTCATAACCAGTTAAAATTTGCTCACAGTAACCTACTTAGCAAAGGAAATGCTCGCCACACCCACTCAGGTGTTTTCAATTATTCTGGCTAATAAAACCCTTTTTATTTGGCTGGATAATGATGGACTTACAAACTCTAATATAATAATCACAGCATTACACACTCGTCATATTGATCAGTCTTGGTTCACAGTATTCCCACTGGAGGCAGGGTCATCTGTGCAGTCTAAACAGCCCCTCCTCAAAGCCCCTGTCTCCAGCATGTTAATATATTTTGCCCTCCCAAAGGCAACAAATCCCTCACACTTCATCTGCAAACTAACCTCACGCGCTGATGACCCGTTGGCTCGTGTTTACTCAAGCAGATATATAGTGTTTCACTGTTGATTTTTGCCGTGCCAAGTATGAAGGAGGCTGCAGCGAGGTGTTTGTGTGTGTCATTTCCGTTGGGACATTTTCACGGCAAATAAGATTTAAGTTGTTATCCTCCACTTATGTCGTAAATGTAACTTAAAAAATAAAAAAAAAATCTTTCATCAGCAGTCATTACTGCAGTATATCTTTAAAGCCAAATATTTCTGGGCGAACCTTGAGGTGGTGTGACAAATTTATCTTTGGGTGAAACTTAACGCTGCATTTGTTCTGCTGCTCTACATTTTTTGGACTTTCTCACACAAGGTAGAGAAGTTTGTTTGGATAAAAAAGCATCTGTTTTTTTGAAAGGAAAATGTTTGGCACGTGATTGACTATTTTATGGATGATTAGAATAAGTTGTGTTGTAATTAGTTCTCATTTTAATGCGGAGGAATTCACATCCATTAGAAGTTTGTACTCATTGAATGCAGGCAGTGTTTGTGGAGGAAAAGTTACTTTTCAATATTCTTTCTTTGGACTAATGCAGAAGCCTGCAGTTTTTAAGACTTTTTCAACAAGCCTATAGCAATTGCATTGAGAGATATTAAATAGATTTACTTCTAATCCTCATTGGAAACTGCCTTCGTAGAGAGAGAACACAGAGAGGCGAAGAATGCCAATGCTTTTTTCCCCCCAGATTTTCTCCATCAGCTGTCCTCGCTCCTCCCCCCTTTCCTTTCTACCGCTCTTATAGAGCCATGAAATCTGAGCGAAAAAAGCACTGAACAAGGCGGCGAAAGAAAAAAAGAAAACAAGTGAAAGCAGTTTAGCGACGGAGATGGAGGAGGAGGGGAAGGAGAGGCCGATCTCATAACTCTTCTCTGATTACTGCTCGGTCTTCTCATTCTCTGTCTCGGAGAGGAAGTGCCGGCCCTGTTGTTGTGAATGCCATTTCCCACAACAGGGTCGCATTTTTTCAGTTCTACTACAGCAGCGTGTTTGACAGGAGTTGGGAAAGACGCCACCTGGCCTCCAAAACACTACGCTTGCTTCCTGTAAGATTTTGGCCCGCAAGTAATGTTTTTACTGCGATACACCTGGGTCTTTGGGCTTTTCATGTGGCAATATGAGCTCAGTTGTGGACCAGCTGAACTGACACATTGGACTTCCCCTCCCCTCTTTTCTTTCTGTGGTTTGTTTCATTACGTAAGCAGCAAAGTGTCAGTTGTGGCTAAGGTTGCAATGGTACAAAAATGAGGGGAAAACTTGAGGGGGTGTTGGCTGGAAAGATTTAACCAGAACAATTAAATATGAAATAATCACTCTAACAACCATTTTTGAGTGTGCGAATAACACCTTAATCTTTTATTTGAGGCAAAAAGATTTGTAATTTCAGATGGAAAAAAACATTGGTTGTCAAGGACCAGAGCTATCAGCGTTAGGTCCAAGCTAGCCATCACAAAACCTGGACATTTTAGTGGCTAAGTTATTAATAACATTTAAATACAAACGCACGTACTAGGCAATCTTCTTAGTGACTTTTAAAGGCCTGAAAGTGGCCTAAATTAGCAATATATTTGGTTATATAACCTAGTGTCTAACCTCAGGGCCAGCTATTAGCTTACATGTTATCATTTCAGGGACATGCTAGCGCAAGTTAAAACAGCTTTTTTCTTTATTTATGTTGTCAATTTCGCACTGCATACTACACCCTAGGATTCCGCTCTTAGGATTGTACATCATTCCGTTATTCATTCGACTATTTTGTCAATATTTTATGTGAAATAAGGTCTCAAAGCTAACAGAGGTTGTTTGTTTATTATGTTCGTTAACATGACAACATGTTACACATAAACACACATAAACAAATAGCTTGACATTTTGTGAAATATGCCTCTTCACTGTCTTGCTGAGACTAAGATGAGAAGTTTGATACCACTCCATTTTGGTTAATAGGAAGGAATAGCAAGCAGGCGGCTAGCTTAGCATAAAGACTGGAAGCAGAGGGTAAACGCTAGCCTAGTTGGACGTGCTAGGTTGCAAAACCTTGCCTACCAGCACATCTAAATTGTCCAAATTAAGACAAATTGGGGCTTTTTTTTTACTTTGGACAGAGCCAGACTTGCTGTTTCCCCCTGCTTCCTGTCATATGCTAACCCAAGCTAACACCTGTTGGCTGTGGCTTCATATTTAACATAAAATCATGAGTGATATCAATCTCTTCATCTAAGTTTTTTTTCGCATTAAAAGTTGCTAAGAGGATTGCAAACACAATTTTGATGGACTAAAACATTTCATTAGGTGGCTGTCCAGGACTGTGATATGCAGTAGGCCTATCCTGCACAATGGCAACTTTGTTCTTTATATGAATATAAACCCAATCACTGTTTATTTTGTTTAAAAAAACAAGACTGTGCTGATAAATAGGTTTTAAAAAGCACTTTGAGTTCTTCAATTTCCCTTAAGGCACTTCTTTGAGACAAAACAACCTCTTTCATCAAGAGTTTAACCAAAAGTTCCAGCTCTTCCCTTGTTCTGTTGCTTCAACCACATGAGATCATTACATTTGCTCCTCATCACAACCAAATCAACCGTTTAGGCCAGCGGTCTCTTTTCCATTCCCCGTCTGATGTGCAGTTTCTTTTTTGCTGTCTGCTGCGTGTAGCCAGCGTTACCCTCCTGAGTCATTTAACATGACTGTCACTCTGCACTCAAACTCTCCACACACACTAATGCCAAAAAGGATAAAGTGTACAGAACGGCATTTCATGCACATGACTTTCTGCAAAAAAAAAGTCATATTTGACATCCTGATTTAAAAACCTGTAAAACTAAATGACGTAATGTTGAATTTCGATGATTTACCAAAGGCCAGATCAGTTTAGCATGAATCCAAATTGCTTTTTGGAGTCTGAACTGCCATCTCTATTCTGGAAAATGTGTGCTGTGATGAATAGACACGCACAAATGCTCATTTTTGACTTTGAGTGGATCACGCCTTTTAAATTTGGCTTTAAGACATCGGTGCCTCTGCTGTCCTCCTCAGCGGAGGATTTATAAAGTGTCGAGGCCAGCGCGTGGAGACGTTTGTGTCTTTTGAACTGACAGAGGGGCTCTAAGAGGCGGAAAAACTCCCCTGAGGAAATTAGTCGTGTTGCGGAGGAAAGAGCGTAATAGTTCCTGGCTCACTTGTAGCCGAATCTGTTGCTGCACAAGAGACTGAGTGAGTGTGAGAATAGCTGCAGTCCAGGAGTAGTGGAGTTATGGGGGTTGTGTGGAGCTAAGGAGTCTGTTTCCTGTCCAAGTGTGCACATTGTAAAGGAACCAGAAGGCCCCATTGTCTCTCAGGTTGCCCAGTGACGTAAGACCTTCCTGCAGTGAAGGCTTCGCTGATAGCCCGGCCGCCACACTGTACGGTAATATCAACTTCCATGTATTCAATAAAAACCCAAGACAGACCCAGATGTTTCTTGTCCCAGGAGTTCTCTCACAGTCGGATGTTTCCCCTTTAAAAAAAACTGGAGCACGTAACCGTTTAGTGCTGATAAATCAATTCTCTTCTTCTCAAATCCCTCCTGCCCTGGTTGTTTTTTTACTACCCGATACTCGTTCTTTTACCCCTCTTGTTGTTGATTTGAATTTGATTTCCTGACTCGTGAGTAGAAAATGAGCGGCTCTAATTTCCTCACGTGCACCACATCACGCTGTCACAGTGCAGCTTGCAGAGCAGGAACATGTCACAGGGCTAATGGCATTGAGGTAATGGATTGGTCTGTTCTGCCAGATGTGGCGGTAATAATCCTACGAGCTCCGGACAGGGTCTTAGCAGAGCTTCACAGCACCGCGAGATCCTGAAAAGAATCCCTATAGCTTTGGTTTATGACCAGACTGCGTCAAACTCTGGATTGACCCTGCTAGTGCACTTGTCTCCGTCTCTGCTAAAGTCTGCAGACTCTTTTGCCAATTTATCTTCCCTCTCGCCCCTATTTTCTTTAAGAGGCCCCTTGAATCTGTTTTTGTGCGTTACTTCAAAAAAAAGAAGAGTTTTCTGTCATTAAAGCGACATCACTCCCAACATGCAGCTGCATCCTCCTCATCACGCAAGCATCTCGTCCTCTCAGTGATCACTTCCATTGATTTACATTAAACTTGTGGTATCAAAGCATGATCCAGATGTGTCTCAGAAGTAAGTTAATGTTAATGGGATCCTGCTGTGCCACTGCTGCAGATCAGCTTAGATTTGGGTATTAGTGGCAGCGATTTCAGCCAAGTATGCCTCTCTGTGGCTATATGCACATTCAAAATGCATGAGTTTCTCTTTCATTTCACCACTGTTCTGTTGTTCTTTGTCCAGGGTAAAGACCAGATGTTCCACTGTTTCTCCTCTGATTTCCTAAAACCAAACTGAGTCTCCCACCATCTGCACTCACAGTTCCCTTGAAGAGCATTTTAACAGCTGCATGGTATCTGTTCTGTTAATGATAGGTTTGCAGCGATACATAGATATAAAACAAGACACCACACTGGTTGGCTTGTACGGATTCCAAAGTTTGTTCTTTCATGCTCAGAGTTTGGAGCTGCGGGTTTATGAACCCAACAAAAAGAACTCAAGGTTCCTTTGGCTAGCGTTTTCTAGAGCTTTCAATTGTTTCAGATGGTCTTTATTAGAGGAGTTTGCTTAGTTGTCATGGAGATAGAGCTGTTGTCCATAGCACTTCTAGGACTCCTTATGTCTTGAACTTAATTCTTGACCTTGGAAATTGTAGTAGACTTATAGCCTGATCAGACAAAATGCAAGGTGCACCAAACTGCCTTTTGTTGCCCAATCAGATCTTTTGTTGTTGTTGTTGTTGTTGCTACCAAATGAGCGCTAACGTTAGCTTAACACACACTATGAACTTTACACTTCTTAATAGTTAATAGCACAGTACAGTTTAATTATATGAAAACAACTTACCTGAAATTTGCCTCCAGGCCTTATATTTTCTGTTGAGATCCCACAATCCCACAACCCCAACTCAAGAGACACTTGAGACACGCTATACAGTTGAAGTTCTGAAATATATTAGTATAGTAAGTGGACCTTAAGTTTGTCAAGAGTTGACTGCTTCACATCGAAATGGATTATTGAGAATATTGGGAGAGTAGTTATACGAAAGTCATAGTGTTTCTTTTTTTAGGAAAGTTTTATTTAGAAGGCGCGTATGCAGGTCATTGATTTTATTACAGATGATGAGATTTGAGGATTTTTCTCAGGATGAAAAAATACTCTGCACCTGATGAAATGCTTATTTTGTATGAGTAATATGGATTATTGTATCATGCTTGACATTTTTTTGCATTCATACATCATTTTCTACTATAGAGAACAGAGTATCTAATTGCAAAATTTGGAAGTCCTCAAAAACATCTGTTGATTGCAAATACATCATATTGCATCATCACATGGACAAAAAAGGCTTGCACACTGCTTAAAAACTACTCAAGGTTCTTCAAAGGCAAAAAAGGCAAAACTTATTTCATATGAAAAAAAAGTAAACATTTCAATCACAAGATAATTTACAATCTCAAAAGTAAATTTTGATTGGATAAACAGATGCCTTACTCAGCTAGAAAACAGATCGATAACACCTGGGCGTTTCTTAAAGAGACCCAGGTGCTATCCTTTCAAAATCCAGCGCAACCAGGCTAATCTGCAAAGCTGTCTCCATTTAACTTTCCACCACCAGCTGTGTGGAAGTGTGACTCTGAGAGAAGGGGAAGGGGGAGGATACAGTCTAATTAGTAACTCTTGTGTTTCTCCGCTTGGAGCTCTCTTCTGATCAGTGACACATGTAATTACGCAATTTGGAAGTTGCTCCTTAGCCAGTGGCAGATGAGTTCATCTCCTGCGTGCAGAATCCATCGTGTTAGCCCAGACTTGGAAAACAAAGAAACGCATCCATCAAGACTCAAGCAATGTGTCTGTGGAAAATCAGATTTTTTCCTGCGTGGCGAGACTTTTGTAGATCTTTGCCACAGGGTTGACACTTGAATTCAGTTTTTAACTGTAAATATATGATCTTATATTGTTAATATTCTTATTATGTAATGAAAAGGCGACCCGTTGGCCAAAATACACTGATTTCATACATCTCTGTGTTGCATAGTGTGTGGTTTCCAGCCCTTGTTGGATAATTCCACAATCACCAGGTATTAACTCAGGAATCTGGCAATATTCGCAGTGTACTTGAATAAACATAAAAAAAAGCCTCAGCACCACTACTGTCATGACATATTTGGACAGGTGTGTGAAATTCGAAATAAATGAGGTGTTTATAAAAACCTGAAACCGTTAAATCCTTAGTATTAAGATAGAAAATGCACAGGCCAAGATAAGCTAGATGAGCTCAAGTAAATAATCCCACACATTAAAAGTAGAACTAAGCATAGGCAGACCTCCCAAGAATGTGATGTATTAAACCTAAACTGAGTGTAGACTCTAACACGCGATGCATTTTGAACTGCTGCACTTGTAGTTTTGCTCGAATCTGAATGCAAGTGAGAATTTTGAAGGTACATGAGAGAGCGAGTTTCAAAGTAGACGTGAATCGGTGGACATGTTCCCGAGAGGGTGAGTCTGTGTTTGTCATCAGAGGCGAGGAGGGAGGAGGACAGCGTTGGGGTCTGGAATAGAGATCTGCAGGACGGTCGTAAGGACTGTGTCACTGCCCAGCTGTCAAATCCACATGACAGGCAGGATGCGGTCCATTCCTCATGAAGATGCTGACATACGCTGTGTAGAACCAGCCGACTGGCGGTCGTGAAGCCTCCATTAACCAACACGGTTCAATCGTGGTTCAATCTACATGACTGGGAGTGTAGGTTGATAACGTGTTGATAAGAGTATATCTGTGTAAATATACAGGTAACATTGGGGAACTTTTGCAGGTAGCAAAAGTAAAGGTACACCTAACAAAATAATCTATTCGAATACTACACTTCAAACTACCACCTCAAGTTGACTATCAACATCAACTCACACAGGCACCCTTTAGCATCTCTGTGGTAACACCGGGCTTTCAACTAACTCTAATGAAACACATCCGTGTCATTGTTAGAGGATCAGAGCAACTGATGTAGTATAAAGAACAAGAAAGCCCACTTAGAAAGAAGGTCGGGGAAACACGGACATTCACCGAGGAGACCACTGTTCATGTCCCGTGTGACTTATTTTACCTTACTTTTGTTACTTAACTAATAAACATGGCGTAGTTAAGTACCTTAGTTGCAAAAAACGTTTCCTAACCTAAACCACGATCTTTTCCTAAGTCTAACCAAGTAGTTATGTGGCTTAAACCTTGCCAAGTAAACCTAAAAACTAAGAAAACCTACTTTTGAAGATTATTTTGAAAGACACTATGAGTGTAACGATCGGAAACTGACACGTCCAAACTGATGCTAGAGGGGTTCCTAGAGCGTCAGAATTTGAAGCGCCACAGACCAATCATCTGTGGAAAAGATCATTTGGTATTCTTCTAATTGTTTCCACTGCATTTTGAATATTGCCTTTTGGAAAAACAGTCCTCCCTCAAAACACTTTCTGTCTGTATTGTAAGACTTAGTGAAGAAAGGTCGCAATATAAAGTTATTTAGTTCCTAAAAAGGTTCCTAGAATATATTTTTCCCTCTGTAAAAGAACAAAACTGATACACTGCCTTTTGGTATAAAAGTCTAAACTTCAAGATTTTCCCTTATCGTCATCAAATAACTATTCGACTCAACATACAGAATAATTACTATTTTGAAAGACAATAACACCAGATTTTATTGCCTATAAAGCCTGAAGACTCACAGTTGGACAGCTGTAAGTGACATCATACTCGTGACTACTTGAAATGCTTTTAGTGATGACTATCAATCCAACTGAGCTCCTCCAGTTTGAGGGGTGTTAAGGCGACGCAGATATGATCAGAGAAGATCACTCAGTGTCCCAGCGTGACGGGGTCGACTTCGGGGAGTACGATCCCGACGCCCCTGGATTATGAAGCGTAGAGCTCCGCTGTCTCACGCCACGGTGATGGTATCCAGCCACACCGCTTCTCACAGCTGCATCTTCAGACAACCAGCGCACATCTGTCAGGAGGGCCTCAGTGTTTACAAAGGGATAACCGTACAGTGTCAACCCCAGCACCAAATCCCTTCAGCTGGCCGCTTTGAAGCCGTAAAGTTCATCTGATGGAGAGGCCCTGTGACACATTTTTTCCCAAACATCCAAAAACATGATAACGACATCCATGGAAACTCCTCTTCGTTGATGATAAAAGCCGGTGTGGCTATGGCACCATCGTGATGCACTTTTTGACCCCTTTTCTCAGCTTTTTAGCCTTTTTTTTTTTTCTTATTCTCACAAAGAATGAGTGATCTCAAACAGCAGCTGTAAAAATGTGGTGTTAGTCCTTCAGAATGAATCACTGAAGAGTCTTGCAGCAAGAAATTCATCATAGTTGAAAAAAGGTGGATCAGTGTCACCGCAGACAGTGGCCTCAAGGGTCCAGAATGCAATGCAGCTACAATAAATGTTGTTTTTTAAAGGGGGAACTCCACCAATTTAACACATATGCAGTCTGTTTAAAAGTACTTTAAACAGACTGCATATGTGTTAAAGAAAGTTGTATAAAGCCTTTTGTTGGCTACATATGGAGCATCAAGTGATGTCAGTTTAAAAAATGAAACAAATTGGTGATGTGGAGTTAGAGAGAGGTGAGCTTCCCAGACCTTTCTAGGTGCTAGTTTCTTCTTCAGGCTTTTTAAGTAGCTACTAGCATAGCACACGAGAATCGAGGTGGTCAAATTGCATTGTGGGGGATGTAGGCGCCAGGTTTTGATGTGGAAAATGAAATATCTCTGGTTCTGCTGCATAGGTTTTCATGCTTTTTTTTAACTGTCTATCTTGGATCCAACAATGTTGCAGAAAAGCAATTCTGAATCTGTTGCCAACTCTTTAAAGGAGAACAACTCAGTATGTGTAAACAGCTGCAAAATGTCTTCTGTGGCTCTGAACGCAGCTTTGATGAGTCATGAGAAAATAACCCAAGGGTTATCTCAGTTAGGGCTTAGAGACTACAAGCCTGCATCTCAAACTGGGTGCATGGAGTTCAGAAGAGGTTCATATTTAACAGGCAGGGAGGGTCTAATGAAAGGACGCTGTAGGTTGCATTATGGGAAGTGTAATATCCTTTGTTTTTGCTATGTGACCCAATTAGTCACCTGCTGCCTTAGGCACTATAATGGAGGCGGATCCAGTTTCTTTGTGCTATATATATAGAGTTTCTCTTCTTGCATAAAAGTCTGGACATTCATTTTGAACATTCTTTTCTGTCTCATTCGAGTCCCCCAACTTTATGTCAGTACAATACTAAATCGCTGGAGTACCTCTTTAAGATGCTAAGCTAGTTTTTTTTCTTGCATGGAAACTCTTTGCCTCTAGGTCTTCCTAAGAGGATCACCATTAGCTGCTCTCTCCACCTCTGTAAAACCCAAAGATGACAGTACAGTTACTGTGCTTTTAGTTGTCACAAGTCATTCTCGTAAATGTTAGAAATGAAGAGTGAATGACTTAAGGAAAGTACAGCAAAATGTTCCATTGGAAAGTTATTTACTGGAATGTGTTCGACATCATCGATGATGTATCTGAAGGTGGATTTTCCTTTAAGAGAAGTTGGTTCAGTCTACTGCTCACTGAAGGATGGGGTTGAAGGCGGATCCAATTCACAGCTTGCAATTCGGAGATTAAGAAACGATAAAGGGCCGATGCTGCTGTGAAAAAAAGTACAGCATGTTAAGAGTTCAAGTTCAAAACCAAAAGGTTTTTTTAAACAAAATAAACTTTTCTTTGTCTTCAGATACTGACTCTGCCCTTCTCTTTTCTCACCTATCTTGTCCTCCTCTTATTCAGGTTTAGACTCCAGCACCCGGACTCTGAGCACCCCGAGCCCCGGTCTCATCCTTCCATCCAAGTCCTCCTCCCTCTCCTCACCTGCCCTCTCTAGCAACGGCCATGACACCAACTCCTCCTCCTCCTCCTCGGCCCGCGCCGAGACCGTCGCCGTGGTCCACTGCCAACCCGGCACCCACACGCGCTCCCGCCAGTCCAAAAGCCACCACCACGCCCCCGTTGACCTCCTCCCCGACCACGCCCTCCTGCAGATCTTCTCCCACCTCCCCACCAATCAGCTGTGCCGCTGCGCCCGCGTGTGCCGCCGCTGGTACAACCTGGCGTGGGACCCGAGGCTGTGGGGCACCGTCCGGCTAACCGGGGAGCTGCTCCACGCCGACCGCGCCATCAGGGTGCTGACCCACCGGCTGTGCCAGGACACACCCAACGTGTGTCTGACCCTGGAGACGGTGGTGGTGAACGGCTGCAAAAGGCTCACCGACCGGGGGCTGCATGTGGTGGCCCAGTGCTGCCCGGAGCTGCGCCGCCTGGAGGTCGCTGGCTGTTATAACATCTCCAACGACGCCGTGTTTGAGGTGGTGTCCCGCTGCCCAGGCCTGGAACACCTGAACCTCTCAGGTAAAAAAAACAACATACTCCTATAACATCTAATGGCACGGTAATGGTCTCTCAGTTTTTATTACCGCTACCCGACATCAAGCACAAAAAAATTCCTCTCCTCAGTCGTTTCTACTAAAGCTGGTGAAACCATTAGAGGAGCAGGAGAAGCTCTGCCAACCTTAAGCTCCCATGTGGGAGAAGAAAAAGCTTTCTATAGCCGAAAGCAGAACTCACCTCGACGTGAGTAAGGAGAACGGTCTGCTGCTTTCATTAAGGAAGTGACACAAATAACATTGACTTGGACAGTACTCTGGTGGCGGAGCAACGTCTGCACCATTAGCACCAGGAAGTAGGCCCTTTGTTGTAAAAATAGCCTACTTGTGGCTCCTTTTTTTTTGAGGGGCACAAAATAATGAAATTCAAGTCTATTATTTCAACTGGTAAGAACATCAGCCTTTGATTATTTTTCACCACAATTTTGGTTTTCTTGGAGTTGTTTGCACTCAAACAGATTCATGCTTCTTGTTGCAGGCGTGGAGCCAAATACTGCAGGTTTTACTCTGGCGCCCTCATGTGGCCAATCAGAAAACATTTTCAAAAGGGAAATTGTGTTAAAGGGAGCGTTCACATTTTTTCAAGTCCGTTTTAAAAGAATGCTCACATGCCAATTTGTAAATTGAAACAGCTTTTGCTTGCTGTAAACTTTCCCCCTGTTCAAACTAGCAACTGTGAAATCCCTTCCTATATATTATTAATATATTAGAATGGGGGCACAATACATATGTAATGCTTATATCAGGATTAAGCCATCTGAATTAAACAAATCAAGGGATAAACAGTCTTTTAAGATTGAAAGGCCTTTTCAAAATCAGTTTCATTGTTCATAAGGCAAACTAACTGTTGTTTTTAGACATACTTTTAATTCTCTGAACTTATCCTTTAAACAAATCAATCTACCTTGAAGAAAGCATCTGTTTTTGAGCTTACAACCTCTTCTTCCTCCTCCTCCTCCTCCTCCAGGCTGCTCCAAGGTCACATGTATCAGCCTCACCCAGGAGGCCTCTCTCCAGCTGTCCCCTCTCCACGGCCAGCAGATCTCCATCCACTACCTGGACATGACCGACTGTTTTTCCCTCGAGGACGAGGGCTTGCGAACCATCGCCTCCCACTGCCCCCGCCTGACCCACCTGTATCTGCGCCGCTGCACCAGGCTGACGGACGAGGCCTTGCGCCACCTGGCTCTCCACTGCCCCTCCATAAGGGAGCTCAGCCTCAGCGACTGCCGCCTGGTGGGGGACTTCGGCCTGCGGGAAGTCGCCCGCCTGGAGGGCTGCCTGCGCTACCTGAGCGTGGCCCACTGCACTCGCATAACCGACGTGGGCGTCCGCTACGTGGCCCGCTACTGCCCGAGGCTGCGCTACTTGAACGCCAGGGGTTGCGAGGGGCTGACGGACCACGGCCTGAGCCACTTGGCCAGGAGCTGCCCCAGACTCAAGTCCCTGGACGTGGGCAAGTGCCCGCTCGTGTCGGACAGCGGGCTGGAGCAGCTGGCCATGTACTGCCAAGGCCTGAGGCGAGTGAGTCTCAGGGCCTGCGAGAGCGTGACGGGCAGAGGACTCAAAGCTCTGGCGGCCAACTGCTGCGAGCTGCAGCTTCTCAACGTGCAGGACTGCGAGGTGTCGCCGGAGGCTCTGCGGTTTGTGAGACGCCACTGTCGCCGGTGTGTCATCGAGCACACAAACCCCGCTTTCTACTGAGACGAGGCTGGGGGGGGGGGGATGGGGGGGGAGATCTTGGACTGGTCCTCTGACAAGTGGATGTTCTAGTATTCCTGCTATGGAGTTCAGCGGCCGATGCGTCAGAACTGGTTGTAAACTGGTGTGCAATACTGGCCAGAATTTTGTCTCTTTGTATCCAAGGTGGCTGTTGATGCTGAAAATACTTCCATAGACTGTATTTAACATATTTATCTGTAAAAAAAAAAGGCAGAGAAGTACAGTATTTCAGCATATTACGTCTTCACACAATGTAACAACATGCTACAACACTGAGCACTGGGTACAGTTGTGTTACCGCATAACAGCATTGTTATATATATTTTATTTCAACACCATACGGCCCTGAAACATAATCATTATCCTACAGTACTGCATCTATTTATAAACAGCGAGTGTCTTCAGACTCAACCACTAAGAATGTAGCTATACGAAGCAGCAGCTAAAGCAAAACATATTCTCAGTTTCACTTTCTTTATGTTGCATATGCACTTTATGTGCTGACAATCACTTAAACTGAGCTCAAAGTGTCATCATGTTTTCATTTTCTGTAAAGTAAAACTATTAGCTGGAGAATTTTTTTTTCTAAAAGCCAAATAGAAACAAACTGTTGTTGAGATTAGTAAACAAAGAACACATTGCTGCTATAACTGTGCCAATAAACTTCTTTAAAAGCCGCCTCCACAACTGTGAGTGTTTTACTCCAATCCTTGTTGCAGTCTTAACAGATTTAATCGTGCACATTTGTGAGTCATTAAGGTAACTAAGGAGTATCCATGAATACCATATATGGGTGTTTTAAGGCCTGAAGTGTGTGGGATCAAAGGGCAGTGCTTCCTGCTTTCAGGCCATTGGCTAAAAGTAAACCTTCTTGTTTACACGCACCTGTCCTTCCACCAAAAAGATATCATGCATATTTATATACTTTGCACTTTAATATTGAGTTGTTCGATAGTCTATAAGTCATTATTTCTGCAGCTGCAGTTCCTCTTTCTGTCCTAGCTATGAGGAACCTTCTCCTCCACCTGTTCTTGATATCCGTGCTCCTGCAGTGTTCTTTGGCTCCAGCAGGCAGCAGATCAAGTATATGACATAACCACAACACAAAGCAGCATTTCTGAAGATTACTTCTGTTGCAAAACATTTCTGTGCTTCACTAGAGAAGTCTGGACCTGTGCTGACTCTAAAGTTCGGCGCTTTGCGAGGACATTACAGGGCAGTGAGAGGTACAGAGCAGCAGGTGGAGGAGTATTTAGGAATCCCGTTTGCTCATCCACCTTTGGGGCCCTTGCGGTTCGCTGCCCCCCGCCCGGCTGAGCCCTGGGACGGGGTGAGGGATGCCACTAAAATGCTTAAAATGTGAGTGTACACTGGCTTCTAGAAGGTCCCTGAAGAGCATGAAGATGTTTGGAAACAGTGCATGGGAAAATATGGCATTGTTAGAAACTACAATTTCAAGTACCACTAAAGAGACATTGTAATAACTTTGGTAACCACTATTATTTACTCTAGTGCCATCATCAGTTTAGCATTTTGAACAATGACTTCCCATGTGGGCTATAGCCTCTTTCCCCCTCGCTTCTGTGACTCAAAGCAATCCCTCATTCTACTTTTCTATTAAAAATGAAGTGTGTTTCTGGGGTTCACTTTCTTTGTTATAACACAAATTGAAATCCACTTTGGCAGTTCATTTTAGAAGTTGAAACATCTGATTTTAACAAAATTAAACATACAAAAAAGACTACAGCTACCCTGATAATTGTCCGGTGCAGCTACTTCATTGCATCTCGTTTTTTCTTTCATACATAAAAGTAATCTGTGCTGTCCATAAACATGTGCATATTTGCTTCTCTCTGTCCTGTTGTTATAAGAGCCACGATTACTTGACATGCCAGTGGAATCGCCTCTTTTGGAGCTCATGGGAAATTGTGTTCATTATAAGTAAATAATGTATGCCAAAAAACTGAAATGTTGAATAAACAACAATATTAGATCATTTTACCAAGAAAATACAGTCCTCATCTAGACATATAGAAGGAACCACACAACATACTGTGTGAAAGATGTCAAGGGAACTCCTAAAAGCACAAAAAGCACAGAAGTTCCAGTTTCACTCTCTAGACCTGCAGAACTAACAACATTACTGTCAGCCTGAACTGTACTTTGTGGTTTAAGCTATTTGGGAAATGTTTCTATAAATCAGCATGTTAGCATTGTCATTGTGTTAGCATTTAGCTGTTTAAACCCCACTCTGTGTCTCCTCAGGTGTCTGCAGGATGCAGCACCCGTGGAGGAAGCGTGGAGAACCTTCCCTGTGAAGTATCCGTCAGTAGAAATGTCAGAGGATTGCCTTTACCTCAATGTGTACAGACCATCTGCAGAACCAACTACCGGCTAGTACACGTGCACACATGCATGATGACTCAGCTAAACAGGCAATGACTTTTTAAACTTGTATTTATTCAAAGAAAACAAACAGTCTGAGTGGGGGGGTTTGTTTGTCGTGTTGCCCAGGTGATGGTGTGGATCCATGGGGGCTGGCTTCAGGAGGGGCCTTCCAGTATGATGGATCCCCACTGGCGGTTTACCAGAACGTGGTTGTGGTCGTTATTCAGTATCGACTCAGTATTTTGGGATTATTGAGGTATCAGACCGAAACGCGTGTGATATTTTAGGTTTATTATTTAAACATACACACACACACACACACACTTGCACATACTTGATTGGGGTTTGAATTGATCATATTATGAATGTTCAAATTTAAAACAGCTGACTTCATCTTTATAGTTCAGAATAAACATTTTATAAATCATTTTATATAATAAAAATCAACTAAAATGCATTCAAAGATTGGCTTATTACAATTTAAAAGTGTTGTATAAAGCATTTATTTGGGGTCTGTAGACATACAGGAGGTTTAAAGCAATTTGTAGATGAGTACAATACTATGTAATGCTATGTTATCAATAATTAATCACCTGTTGATTCACAACTTATAAATTCCTCACATTAATTAAAACGTAGCGATGTCCTTACATGTTTTTGCTACTACACCAATGTTGTATAGTGCATTACAAACAATTATACATTTATATACTGCTTATAAATGAAACATAGTGGTGATTAAGTGTTAAACATACTAATTTGCGGCATCATAATAGTGTTTAGTCTCTCCTGTTAATACATTTTGGATTTACGGTAGGTTTAATTACAGGTTTTCACAATGCTAGGGGCTCTAAATCGTTGTGAGAATTGTTTAGTAGAGAAACAAAAAAGTCCGTCGTTGCACTTCCTTCTGTGTGCCAGTAGATGTCACTAGAGGTCGTAGATTTTCTCAGTGCCATCACACCAGGTGAAAGTTTAAGATAAATACCACTTCACTAAGTGACCAGTTGTTTGCTGTTTTTAATTGAGCACTGGAGACATGACTGTGAGAGTGCTCTGTCAATTTAATTCTCTCACTTTAAGCTGGACTCGAACACGCTCCTGGAAACTGGTGCTTCCTGGATCAATATACAGACACAAAGGGAAAGGCCTTATGAGAATAACTTATATTTCAGGTGAAGGTATTTTTGGGTCCAGACATCTACGGAGTTTTCCTGAAAGGCCCACCTGAGGATGTTTTAAAGAACCAAGAATTCCAGAAAGTTCCTATGCTGATAGGAGTGACCAATCATGAGTTTGGATGGATGCTCCCACAGGTAAACCCTCAAGAGTCTTTATGTTTTTTTGATTTTCTTGTTCTTCCTGCAGGACCAACCCGGTCTCACCAACTCGTCAAATACCGACGCACCAACTAACTCCAATGTAAACCCAACCACATCTTTATCAAACCGTCTGGTCAACTAATGTTTTATAAGGAACGAAACACAAGACTTTGAGACGGCTGTTTGTGGCCCGTGCAAGACTAAAAGTAGACATTTATCATTTTATAACGTGATTAACAACACTAACTACTCACCTGAGTTGTAGTCAGTCAAGTTAACGTCAACCACTCTCTTTCCCCAAACCTGACTAAGTGATTTTCATTACTTTAACCTAACTTCCTGAGAGGACAGACGTTTATTTTGAAAAGACACTATGCATGTAACGAGGGTAAACCGACACGCGTCCAAAACTGACGCTAGAGGGGAACATAGAGCATTGTAGTCTGAACCGTACAGACACTGACCAAGCGTCGGTATTTGACTAGTTCGAAGCGAGAACATGTTGGCGGGACTCTGGCACTAACTCACCAGGAAAATTCTCTGAACATTTTCATTCATTTGACCATGTAGTGTGTGTATTGTTTAACCTTTTGGTCCTTTATAAAAAGATGCTAAGCATGGCAGAGAATGTAAGTGACACCTTGATAATATAGTGGTTCTAATGTTGTCGAAATGTATTTTTTCGTGCCTCTAATCCCTCATTATTTCCTTTTTACTTGACACACTGCATGTATCGTGTGATTAGCTCTTAGGACCTCCTGGATATGAACAAGAGGGAAGTTGTGATATCAGTGATGGACATGTGCTTTCCCTCCCGTGTAAGTGACCAAACCAAACACACATTCAATGATTTATTTTCATGATAAATACACAAGAAACAGGAAGGAAAAAATAAAAACCACTTATAAATATACTGTTAAAATAAATGTTGCTATATATTACTTCTTCTTCTCTTACAATCTCTATCTTTTCCTCTGACAGGCCTCAGGTTTAAATGAGGTCATGCTGAATGAATACCTGCAGCAGGACGACTCTCCGGAGAACGTGCGGGACGCTTTCACTGAGACACTCGGCGACATGGTGCTCGCTCTCCCCGTTCTTAAAGTGTCTGCATACCACGGAGGTGCTTCATAGTGAGTCAGAATCTAATCGCATCCTTTGTCCTCACACAACCATGACTGGCATTTTTAATTCCCTCCCGACAGATGCGGGCGTGCCCGTGTATGTCTACGAGTTTCAGCACAACGGGACGAGGCCAACTTCTGTCAGAGCTGACCACTATGACGACGTTCCTCTTTTTGCACCGGGCACACTGTGGTTACAGGTACTTGAAACAGGAAGATCCCTCATACATGGCTGCACCTGAGATAAAGTCAATAGTGTTTTGGGCAGTGCAATAATTGATATCTCCCTCAGGACCTGTGTCACAAGAAGAGGAGGAACTGAGCAAGCTCGCAATGGCTTACATAGCAAACTTTGCACGCAATGGGTAGAGTATTTAATTTCATATCTGCTGCTTCCTCTTCTTAGGAAGTGTGTATACTAGAGGATCACATTTCTATTGTCACAGGCTGTTTAAGTGTCTTTTTATGTCTTTGCTTCCCAGGACTCCCAATGGGCCCGGACTGGTGGATTGGCCTCGTTACGACCACGACGAAAACTACCTGAAGCTGAACCTGAACCTGAACCTGCAGCAGACGGTCGGCCGAGGACTGAAAACAGAACAGAGCTCGCTTCCTTGATAACCTTTCAAAGTCTCACCCTGCTAATGATGAGCTGTGATCTGAGACACGCACAAACATACATTATCACACAAAGAGGTCGTCGGATTTTCACGGTTTGTTGTTGAACGCCTGCCGTCTTTGTAGCTGGATGTGGTGGTTGATCTGGCGGACCTCCCACTGTGGACATGCGGCCGTATTTGTGCTGCTGCTTTTGAGGACAGGCCGTGGTGTCGGAGTCCACGTCACCTGTAAAAAGAGAGACGCTTCATTAAAGTCTTCATACCTTCATTTAACATTTACTGTAGCAAACATGGCAGAAAAACAAGCACACAAATGGTGTTGGTGTTGTACCTGAGATTTGAGGACTCGTAGCTCACTGTGAACTTTTCTGTACTTCTTCTCTTGTTCCAGATACTTGTCTTTAAGCTTCTCTCTGTCCCGGCGCTCCTTCAAAAAGTCTTCTTTGTAGACTTCTGCCTAAAGATGGACAAGACATTAATAAAGTATTCAAATAGGCGACTGCCTTAAAGGAATAGCCTGACAAGGGAAACACAAAGACTCAAAACGGGAGAAAATAGCTTGCTCTCTCTGAGGAAAAAAAAAAAAAAAAAAAAAAAAAAAAAAATTGGGTATGTGCTGGCCTATTTCTTGGCCAGGAGCAGTAACCTCCTGACTTGCCAAGCGACTGCACCAGACCAAGAAATAGTCTGGCATATAACCAGCCATAAAACCACAATGTGTCAGTTTACCCTTTGGTTTTTGTATGAATTGAACACACAACATAACATTGATTGGTGAGATTAAGTGCTGGTTATAACCTGTGGACATAGCCAGGCTAGCAGTTTCCCCCTGCTTCTAGTCTTTATGCTAAGCTAAGCTAACTGCCTCCTGCCTGCAGCTATATATTTTATATACACACACGAGATTGGTATCAATCTTCTGACCAAACTATCGGCAAGAAAGCAAAATAAAAATTCACTTATATGAACAAAGGTTTACCTGATGTTTCCAGAGATCCTGTAGTGTTTCACTGCTCACACTGAGAGGCTGAGTAGTGTGAAGTGCCTCATCTAGAGCCTGCAAAAAACATGTCAAAGCATAACTATAATACCACTGTTGTTGCAGGGAACAAACGTTTAAAACACCTCATACGTAACATCTCAAGCTTTACCTTGTTCAATCGCCGGATCTCCTCGTGCTGATGCTGCCCTTTTCGTGTCAAACTGCTGTTTTGTGCTCGCAGCTCTTCTGCCTCTTTTTCTGCTTTTAGTAACTCGTCTCCAGTCTGTTAGAATTGTCCCACAAATAATCAAATTATTACACAATTTTTTTTTTTTACAGATTTGAATACATTAAAATGCCTTGAATTTAGTCTGGAATCAAAATACATGCTGCATTTACCCATGCGTTCTCTTGATCCTTGACTTTCTTGGATAATGTGACTTTATTTTCTCCCTCTTCACTCATCTCCTCCTCAGCGTGATCATGTTGCAGTAATGCTTTTAAAGCTTGGACCTGAGCGTTTGGCAGAGAAAAAGGACATGAAAGCACTGAAATGACATCATTTCATCAAAAAGCTGACAAGTGCTGAATAAAACAAGGTTTTGTGAATTTACCCTCTCTTTGTAGTAATGTGCCATGGTGCGGTATTCTTTTGCCCATTTCTCATTAATAGAAAGAAGCTGAGGAAAGGAGAAAGAACAGGATTTTTTTTAATTACTGAAAACCACATGTGTGTTTTTTTGGGATTATTATAAATGTCACTTCTGAAATGTTCTCACCTCCTGCCTTTGCTCATCCAAGAGAAGTATCTGTGCTTTCATTCGGACGACACAGCTGGCAGCCGCCGCTTCCGACTGAAGAAAAAAAAAAAGAGGAAGTATTAAAATGTGGCACACGGTAAGTCCATCTGTGACTGAGCCAGCAATTATGCAATATGACTGTTATCCACTAACTTCCTTTTACACATTTTTGGAAGTTTTGCTTTCAAGTGTTTCCAGTCACACAAAGAACATGTTTTTTTTTCTTTGCGGTCCGGGAATCAGACGATGACAACATTAGACATGAGGGTGAATATTTGCCTCTCAGACGTATCTTCCAGTGTTGCAACTGTTAATATTACCTTTGGGAGACTGTCGGGAGGATAAACTGCAGCTGTGTGAAGCTTTTCTCCTGTGGAGCGGTCCGCCACACAAACCTTGTACCTGAAAACATTTGATGGCATAATCAAAAATTAACATTTGGCATTAATTTGCATTTAATTAAACTGCATGAAAAAAACAGATTATTGTAAATGAGAACGCCTCCAAACCTCACTAAATCCTGGCAGATTACATCATCAAGCAAGAAAGTAACTCACTACATTCACTCAAGTACTGTACTTGAAGCATAATATTTTGACATACTTGTACTTACCTTGAATATTTCTATTTTATGCTACTTTTTTATGCATTTCAGATGCAAATTTTGGACTTTTTACTCCATTACATTTATTTAAAACATATACTTACAAGTCTTAAATAAAAACATATACTCTTAAATGATATGAGTATCTTACTAGAAGTATACAAGTACTTAAACTTGGCAACATTACAATGCAGTTACATGTATCAAACTGAATATAATATTCTTATATAACAGTTCTAACAGCACCATTCTACATTATGAGTACTTTTTATTTTGATACTTAAAGTGCTGATAATAATTTCAAGTTAGGACTTTAAAATGTAATGGAGTACTTTCACACTATGGTATCTCTACTTTTACTCAGGATCAGAGTACTTTTCCCACCACTGCGGGTAAATATAAGGCAGTACTGTGTATGCAGTAATAAATGAGGTGATGGGGCTCACCTGTCTGTGTTGGGCAGTGATGGATACAGTCTGTTGTCTTTGGTCTGTGATCTCTCCACAGGTCGTCTGTCCATTGTGTTTTCATGTTGTGACTGTAAAAACACAGAGGAGGACATCATTTATACATAACAGCTATTTTCAAATCCTTACATCTGCCATTTATTTGGTACAAATGTATAAGAGAAAAATCTGCCTGCAGTGGATCTTAAATTTTACTGATATTTGGAGAGTTTTTATCCTAAATGTTTATTTTTATGTTTTGAATAGGTTAAAAGTTCCATTCCTTGTAGCTCTTTGCTTTTTTGTACTTCAGTTCCATTGTTTTGAAGGGAAACTGTCCTCTTAACTGCTATTATCAAAACAGCAGATTCAGATATATTCATTTAAATTAATAAACAAATGTGTAATATATCAACAACAACAAAAAATGTCCCTCCCAAAAATTGTAACCAAAAAATCAAAGACCTAAAGAAAAGAGACAAAATCATAAAAAACGCATAGTATAAAATATTTAAATATCAATCAACCATAAATAAATACAATTAAATAAATGAAAATAAAGTAAATATAATTTTAAATGAATTCATAGGTACTGTCAAAACATACATTTGACTTAAAAGCCATTTTATAGTCCTTATTTTTATTATAATCATGCCAAATTTTCACTGTAGATTGCAGAAAGTAATACTGTGGTGGTCTTGTGGTCTAGAGGGAAACCACAGTGTCTCTATTTTGTTGCTTGTCATTTCTAATGCATCTATCAAATGAAGGCATAAATTGCCCCAAAAATAATTAATAAATTAGGGGGGGAAAGAGAAGAAAGTTATATTCTATTATGCGGAAAATCAACAAGTGATTGATTAATCAACTGTATGTTAATAACTGTTAAAACAATTTAAGGTAAAAGGGCAAACATGCGCTTGTTCAACTTGCTCAGATGATCCTTATTACATGTTTATATTATAGCATTTTGAAGATGTCACCTTCAGCTCTTTGCATTTCAGATATACAGTACCAGTCAAAAAGTTTGGACACACCTTCTCATTCAACTACTTTGAAGAATCTAAAATATAAAACATATTCTGGTCTGTTGAGCATTTGTTTGTTTACCACATAATTCCATATGTGTTCCTTCATAGTTTGGATGTCTTCAATATTAATCTACAATGTAAAAAAATAAATAAAAATAAAAATAAATAAAAAACATTGAATGAGAAGGTGTGTCCAAACTTTTGACTGGTACTGTATATATATATATAAATAAATAAAATATATATAAGTATATATATATATACAGTACCAGTCAAAAGTTTGGACACACCTTCTCATTCAACTACTTTGAAGAATCTAAAATATAAAACATATTCTGGTTTGTTGAGCATTTGTTTGTTTACCACATAATTCCACATGTGTTCCTTCATAGTTTGTAGAAAAAAATAAAGATAAAGAAAAAACATTGAATGAGAAGGTGTGTCCAAACTTTTGACTGGTACTGTATATATAATAATAATAAAAAAATAAAAAAAGATTCTACAAAAATCAAGACTTGTTGCTGGCCTGAAGTTGTCTACATATATTCTGAAAAGCTGTACTGATGTGTTAAAGTGTGCACAAATGTCACAGTGTGACAGCTGACTCAAACCCACACTGAGGATGTGAAGAACCTCCACACAGTCACGCGATCACCTATAAACTGCACGTGGAGCTCTGACATGTCTTCATACCACATTCACACAATAATCAGATATGAAAACTAAAGATTAACCATGAATAGATATCAACCACTGATAACGCATTGAACTTTAAATGGTTACACTTTAACTTTCTTTATTATACACAGACACAATTTATATAATGAAATAATAAAAAAAATAATAAAATCTCACCATAGTATCACTTTGTGAGTCCTCGACATGCTCAGATCTCACAACAGCTGTGGTGTGAAGCAGCAGATTGCTCAGCAGGTGAAGTTATACAGCAGATCCGGAGTGACGTGGTAAAAGCAGAAGCGTCCGTTCACCGCAGGGCAGAGCCGCAGACGGACTTTAACGAAGGAAAGGAAAGTACAAGTGGCTGATCAGCAGCTCTAGCGGTAATTAACCATGTCATTATGGGATGGATCGGTGACTAAGAGAAATAGCTGACTGCGCTGCAAGAAATGACACACGTTGTTATGTAGTTTTTAGTATGGCAACATGACTGACTGACGATTTTTAATCGTGTCTTTGTGATGTTTTACTGCACTTTATGATTATTGTTTTAGGGGGGGGGACTTCCCATTTAACTGTCAGTAATACAACAATGGATTAACAGGGCATCCTAGTAGGCACTTTATTATGTTTGTTTTACACTGAAAGTGGATCCTAGAGGGCATTTTATTATGTTTTCTACCATGGAAATGCATCCTAGTAGGCACTTTATCATGTTTTCTACCATGGAAATGCATCCTAGTAGGCACTTTATCATGTTTTCTACCATGGAAATGCATCCTAGTAGGCACTTTTCATCAATGGAAATGCATTTAGGCACTTTATCATGTTTTCTACCATGGAAATGCATCCTAGTAGGCACTTTATCATGTTTTCTACCATGGAAATGCATCCTAGTAGGCACTTTATCATGTTTTCTCCAATGGAAATGCATCCTAGTAGGCACTTTATTATGTTTTCTACCATGGAAATGCATCCTAGTAGGCACTTTATCATGTTTTCTACCATGGAAATGCATCCTAGTAGGCACTTTATCATGTTTTCTACCATGGAAATGCATCCTAGTAGGCACTTTATCATGTTTTCTACCATGGAAATGCATCCTAGTAGGCATGTTTTCTACCATGGAAAAATGTTTTCTACACACTGAAAGTGGATCCTAGTAGGCACTTTATTATGTTTTCTACCATGGAAGTGCATCCTAGAGGACACTGCATTACATTTTCTCCACTGGAAGGGCACACACACACACACACACACACACACACACACACACACACACACACACACACACACACACACACACACACACACACAAAAGGACATTAATGGGGAGAAAATGCCTTTATTAGGTCTTGCATTTGTATTTGTGTGAGCCTCAAATTCTAAAGAATATTTTTCTGACCAGAAATGACTATGAAGATGACTAACACTATGACTAAAATGTTACAAAAGTAGTTGTAATTCTGCATTATCTTTATAAAAAAAATGCATTGTATCCCGTTCAAAAGAAGGACAATATAATAACGATATAAGTTTTTTTTTTAAAGATTCAAAATAAAGTAAGATTTAAGAAAATAAAGTACCACTTTAGCCCTCAAGTCGTCATTTCTTACAGTGGGCAGCCTGCAGGTTTAATCTTCCTGGATTGTTGAACTGCTCACACGATGAAGCCGGAAAGCGTTTCAAAGACTGTAGTTTCAAAATGATCAAAATAAAACTAACGTGTTGGGGTCTGTGGGAAAATCACACATCTCGCAGGTTCATCAAGTTACTCAATCTGTTGAGTCAGACGGACTCGTTTCAGGGAAGGAGGAGAGGGGGAAACACGCCGCCGCTCCTCCTCCAGTAATCGATACTCAGTGCAGGGGAGTCTTTTACTCTCTCTAGAAACATGTGTTTCTGAAGCCTATTTTACACATCCCCTCACACAGAACTGTGAGACCACCTCCCTCTTCCTTCCTGGATCAAAAAAAAGACTGTACAACAATGTGATGCCCAAAGAAAACCGGTTGCAAAATTCCCCTTGTGACATTTTTTACCAACAATAATTACTCTTTACATTTTTCTGATTTTTGGGAATGAAGTTGGAGCTTCCACTTCCATTAATTTTAGCATATGTTGGGGAGGTTTCAGGAAAGTATTGTGGGATATCCCACTTCACCAAAATAACTTATTTTAAAGTCAAAAAAATGAAAAATACAGTCCTCCTGAATGAGGATGTTTTCTACTGTGAGAAAACCAATGCAGTTGAGTGCCAAGGCCAACGCTGATGCCATTAGTCACTGCGTAGATGTAACCGGAGAAAATAGGTCATCTTTAAAGTACAAAGTCAAAGCATTCTCTGTTGATAGGTGTTTTTCTCGAACATTTGGTTTCACTATGATACATTATAGGCTTAAACTCCAGTCTAGAGGCTTCTTTTGGTTGCAGGGAGATTTTATTTGTAGCCTATTGGTAATATGCAGCTTTAAGACCACCTAATCCGGGAACAAGTCATGACCAAGACCAGAGTGTATCGAGACCAAAACTTTGAGCGGTCGAGACCAAGTCGAGACCAAGACCAAGACAAGACCAGACCAGTGTGACTCACACACTGCCTGATACATTTACGATAAAATGTAAAACATGCAAACCAGAGGCACTTCTCAAATCGATCTGAAAGATCCACTTCCCCCCAAAAACAAACAATGATAATAAATAAAGATTGACATTCAACGTATCTCTTAAATTGCAGAAATGTACAATGCCAACATTATTTTTTTCTGGCGACTGGGTTTGAAATATAACTATGTTTTTTTTACCTGATAGATGCAAGTGATAAACCCCTGCCCAGACTCAAAATATCCTCTTCACAAAAAGCTATGAAGGCTATGATATCATAGTTGCTTTGCCCATATACTTTACTGCACCTCAACTTCTTGTAGTCCACTTAAAAAAACTAAAAAGTGAGGCTCTTTGCACTTGAAACAAAGCAAAGTTACTCCTTGGTCAGACAGACAATGTGTACTATTTTAGAGTTTTAACCTTTTTGTCAAATGATGAATGTCTAAAGGTAAAAGTTCAATGTATAAGCCAGCAAATAGTTTATTTGCACTTTAATTCCAAGTTCAGTTCTAGATCGATGTGTGGAAATTTCACATTAGCACTTAATTACAATAATAATAATAATACATTTTATTTGTATAGCGCTTTAAAAGATAGTCAAAGGCACTTGACATCGTAAGGACAGAAACAATAATAGAAATAAAAATGTAAACAAGGCAGAGAGATGACATTATAACAGAAATAAACAAAACAACAACAAGAAAAAAGACATACATAACTAGCATCACAGGTCGAAAGCAGATGGCTTAGAAGTTCTATACATATTAATAGTAGCATAGTGTTGGTGGCAGCAGCAGTGACTAAAACTGTGACACCGATTACCGACATTACTGTACCGTCACAGCTCCCCATGTTGTGGTTTTACAGAAGGGGCCTTTCTTAATGTAACACCTGTGCAGTGTGTTCCCAGCAGCCCCGTTTACGGTACGTGTGACACAGCAGTAAGTCACTAGAAAGGAAAGAGGAGGTTACTGCTGAGCTCCTTCTTCCTGCCACGACAATCTCACTCTGAAAGATACACACTTTATGTTCCTGTCTGTGTCGCACACACACGCCTTCGGTTCACACATATAAGAGATAAGACATCTTGTGGCCTACACCTACGAATATAAAACCAAAAGCGGGTGTCCTTTCTTTACGGGTTTTCTATCCTCTTCAGTGGTTTAGTGGTTAAGTTTATTTGCATACATCTTAGTCTGACCTTAGGCCCCTGATTTATGTGAATCAAAAAGAAAAGAAAGAAATGGAAACTCAACAAAGACAATGTTAAAAGTGTAAACATGAATGTCTGAAAGTTTGTGTTTCTGTGTGTTTTGAGAGAAGAGCTTCCAAAACTACTTAATAGAAAGTAACAGTTAAGATTAATGTGTCATTATTTAGGATTATCTTTGAACGTTTGGATGAATTTTTACTGATAAACACATAATTTACTTATTTCCAAAAAACAGACAAAACCCAACAATTTAGCTTCAATGTTTACTCAACATCTGCATGATATGTTATATTACCCACCAAAACTGTTACTTCAAGATTATTACGAATATATATAATATTATTACGATTTACAGCACAAAGATAATTTAATATAACATTTCAACATTTTATCTCAAACATATTTTAAGTTTTGCCATCAAATAAGAAGTGATATCATAAAAAGAAAATAATCTGCCTGCAGGAATTATATTTTAGCCTGAAAACACCAGAAACCAATTATTATTATTTTATATAGAAATGAGTCAGACCCAGATCATTTTAGTAAAAAATTAAAAAGCTAAATAACAATAAATTAATCTACTGTTTCACAAAAACATACAGTACATGTACAGTGCATTCAGAACATATTCTGGTTCTATTTTTTTGCTGATGGTAGTATAATCGTTTCAATACATTTCCTTCTCGACATAAGTGAAAACAGGATTTAAGATTTTTATTGCCTATTTGTTAAAAGGAAAAAACTGCAATATTTCATTGGAATAAGTATTTAGACCGTTTGCTAGGACATTTAAAATTTCAGCTCATGTGCATCCCATTTCTCCTGATCATCTTTGAACCTCGATTGGAGTCCACCTGTGGTGAATTCGATTGATTATATATCTATCTATCTATCTATATAAGGAATCACAGCAGACAACACATATTAGAGCAAAAACCAAGGCGTTGGTTGAAGGAACCTTCTGCAGATCTGGGGAAGGTGACAAAAACAACTGAACAACCAGGACTCTTCCTAGAGCTTGCTGCCTGGCAAAACTGATCAATCAGGGCAGAAAGGGCCCTAGCTGAGCTCCAGAGATCCTGTGTGGAGATTTGAGAAAATCCCAGAAAACAACCATCACTGCAACATCCTATTAATCCAAGCTTTATGTCAGAGTAACCAGACATATGCCTCTCCTTAGTGACAGACTCATGAAATATGAATGATAAAAGCAACTCTCGGAATGTGAAAAACAAGATTCTCTGGTCCGATGAGTCCAAGATTGAACTGTGTGACCATAATTCTAAGCGTTGCAACTGAAGAAAACCAGCAACACTCACCATCTGCACATTACCATCCTAGTGGTGAAGTGCACTAAAAGACCTACAGAACTAGAAAGATCAGACCCCATGCTGATAAGGATGGATGTGAGGCTCATTAAATGTATCAGGCTATATTCAAATGTCTGACATGTGCTTCCATTAGGCAATATTATCAGAAAACACTCCAAAAACTTAATTGTTATGCAGATGACACCCAGTAATATCTCTCAGATCAAGCCAGATGAAACCAACCAGTTTGCTAAACTTCAAACATTCCTTAAGGACATAAAAAACCTGGATTACCTGCAACTTTGTGATGTTAAGCTCAAACAAAACTGAAACTATTCTACTAGGCCCAGGATGTTGTATGTGTGCAGATTGTAAAGCCCTCTGAGGCTGATTTGTGATTTGTGATTTTGGGCCATACAAAATAAATTGAACTGAATTGAATGTGGATGGTTTAGAGTGTAGGATCTTAATGAAGCCATGAGGAATAATTTCATTAAATGGTTTTATTATGCTCTCTTATGTACATGTTATTGTATTTCATGTAATCTGTGCCTCATCCTATAACATGACATAAAGGCAGATCCGTGTCTTTTAATATTTGTAAAAACAGCTGCAGTGACGTGACGTTCAATTTGAATTCTAAAAGCTCTTAATGGCAAACAATTCTAAATAAAAACCAAGTAAAAGGAGTTGAATACAATGGTCTTAAGTTTTTAACATCTACAAACTAAAGTGGTAGAATATATGAATATAGCTTTTTCTAGTTTTTATCTTTTTAAATGATGTAAGCCAATAATCAAGGGTCAAAGGTCAGGTGTCACTATGTGAACAATAAGTATTTATAGATGGAGGAGAGATAATATTGATTCGGAGGATAAATGTAAAATGTGTTCTTTTGCTCATAAAATAGATTTCACATAAACAATCATATCACACTTTAGAATCCAAGGACAATTTCACAGCCTCATTTTTTAACATTTTATTAAAAAACATTTCAGATTCTGCCACAGGGTGGGAGGGTGATTATCAGTGGAATTAGATAGCAGCACTGCTCATTCACGCTACAGTGCACGGCACTCTTAAGATTTGATTTAAAACCTAAAGATAAAAAAGGTACGTTGTCATATTATACAAATGTGTGAGTGACATTCATATCAAATATTTCACATTAAGACAAACTGGCCTTCAGGTGCAAAAATAATTTACTGCATACTAGCACCATATTTAATATACAAAGATTTAACAGAGATGATCTTCACAGCTGGTTATTATTGTGTCTCATATGCTCTGATATGTTGTTCACCAACAGGCTCCACATGGTATTGTCTTATTAGAGCTGCACTCCTCGAGCCGAGCTCTGCAGAGAGAGAGAGACAGATTACATGTAGTCGACATATATTAACATGTGGTGACGTCCTCTCACACAAACTTGCTGTACGTACTCAGACACTTCTTTGCAGTTATATGTAATTCCTTGATCCAGCGCATTCTGTAAATCCTTTAAAGATGCATTTGTGCAGTTTGTCCTTGAAGAGAAAACACAAAAAATGACTTTAGGATCAATTATTTCAGTATAAGTTTGTATCTGAGCAAAAGTTAGCCACTGTGGAAGAAAACACAGAACATTTATGCACTTATCACATTCAACATGAACTACAAAAAAGGACGATAATGTTGCAGAAGTCTTGTGTGTGAGGAGAAAACCTTACACAGAGTTCGCCTGTGTGACCAGAACAACATTCAGGCTTTTCACCCTGGGATATTTGAACCGCTTCACCTCGATGCTGGCAAACACACTGACAACAACAATAAAAGAGCACAATTTAGTCAGCAAAGGGAAAGAAGAAAATAGCACAAAGGATGTGATATGAAAGGAATAGAATTTACAGATGTTTTGTGTACATAATTCTCACTAATGTTACTTTATAATAATATTTAAATGCTTGATTATTGGAGATGAAATGACACCAAAAATACACACTAAGTTTTACATCCCTAATTCTGCATTGGTTTGTTTCCTGCTGAATTGTTAATTTGAGGATGTGGTAATCTGAGAGAATTATTCTCACGCTGCAGAGCGCCTTATATCTAATATAAAAAATGCACACATTTAAGCCATTCTGAGCAGAATCATAATGATTTAAGACAAAACTGTAGTTCACATGCTCAGTTTTAGAAAACCATGTATACTATATTGTATGTAACCCACACAATCACTCTCATAATAATGCTGATAGTTTTTTGGCTGAATGAACCTCTGAAAAGATAAAACTGACAACACAAGAGGTGCAGATCAGCTCACCTTGTAGGATTGAATGGTGTGGCGATGGATCCGTTCAGCATCGCTGAGACGTCACCACATGCAGCATCTGCAAACTACACACATGAGCGAAAATGCACTTAAGACTCACATTACTGACCCACTATTTATTTTGCAATGTAGACATTTATGATTCATGCAGCAGTGAATATATATTTGGGGTTATCTGTTCTTAAAATAGGTCCAATAAACAGTTGTTATTTAGAAGAAAGAGGCTGTTTTACACTACTTATTAGTCCATTTCTTGTCATTGTATTAACTATACCTTTTGGAATTAATCAGGTGAACAAACACACACCCACAGATGCAAAACAGTCGATATGTTATATGAATACAAAGGATCATTACATTTGGCATTAATGTTTGTTTAACTGTCATAATGCTGCATCATTTTACCAATCACCGTTTCAGTATAGGCATTTTGTGAACACACGTCTTCTTATTTGTTAAGATCCACCCTGAGTTTTTACGGTATTCACTCAAGACAAAGCAGCATTGATTTCCTATCTGGAACGGTTTGGAAAAGAACCAGGTTGCTTGTAGGAATTTCCCACACGAGGAAATATTTCACAGAGGAGATAATAAGGAGGTGAACGGTAACACATTCCAAGCATGACAAAAACTAATTTATATATATCATTTATAATAATTATGACAGTAATTTTTTCTTGTTTACATATTTCTTAAACGTATCTCTTTTTCTCTTCTCATCCTGCTCCCTCACATCACTGTTGGGTGTGGTCACAGGTGCAGCAGGCAAAATATGAAATATTGCTTTTCAGCTTCAAGTTACTCTTTAAGGAACAGTGTGTAGGATTTAGGGGGCTTTGTTGGCAGATATTGACTCTAGAGGGGGCCTTGTGCATTTTTAAATTAACTGAAGGCCACCGTAGTTCTCAGAGATGCTTGGAGAAGGAGGGGTGAGCAGATGGGTATTCAGTTGGAAGCAATCTGTAACCTCACCACTAGATGTCACTAAATGCTACGGCCTGCTCCTTTAAAAAAAATGTCAGTTTCACTATGAACACACACAGGCATACTGCTTTATTTAATGCTGACGGTGTTGTAAAAGTCAGTAGAGATGAAACACCAATGACTATTTTTTGGGGAAGCTGCTGCCTGCTGCAGCTGCAAGTTACCCTGTGAGAGCGGACAGCTCAACAATGTGCTATAACTCAATACCAAGCTCTGTTTCTCTTTTTGTTCATAAGAAGCAACCCCTTTCACATTATTTTTCACATCATCGTTTGATGTATTTTTATTGGAAAAATACCGGTTATAATCGCAGCTTGCTGAGCCGAAAAAAAAATCCAAGTTTTAACAATTTGTCTTGCTGCACTTACAACATTCTGAGGTGACGCAAGGTTGGGTTTGCTTAATATCATTCCAACTGCGTAGCAGTAGTACTTTCTTAGAGATCCTAGCTACAGCTGATGTTAAAGATATTTTAACTATTGATGTTTTTATTGTCATGCTTCAAATTTAATGCAAAACACTTTTTGTGTTTTTGTTTTTCATGCTTTTTATGGTTCGTTTTGTGTTTCTGCATGTCCATGTTTTATGTTGGACTGAATCTGTTTGTTTTTGTTTCTTGTTTGGTGAATATGTGGAAAAGTGATTTTATGTGGTGGTAGTTTTATCACAGAATAAAACCCAGACAAACCAAACCAGGGCTGCTCTGGTTGTGTGGGTTGCCACTGCTCGCTCAGGAGAGAGCTATGCAATGTGGCTCCATGGAGACGGAAACAAAGCCTCATTGATGAAGAACCAGGCTGACTGACCTTTTTCTTTCCTCCTCCATCGAAAACATTTAAGCCAGGAGATAGTTCACCTCGTGCTCCACATATGTGTTATTTTAACCACTGCTTGATCCCACAACTGTCGTTTTGTTGCCAAAACGATGGAGCATTCCTGTTGATAACTTACAGCAGCTGAGACTCTGTTCCAAAAGGAGCGAACAGGGTTGTTCACACAGTCGTCCCATCCTGGGCAGCTGGTAGTGAACGTTTCTACAGCAACAAACCAAGTGTAGCACCCATAAACATACAATTACAATATCTCCTGGATGAGAATCGTAAAAAAAATCAACAATATTTGCATTTCAATAAAACAAAGTGGGTAAGTTAAGCTTTGCACAGAGACTGGAAACAGGAAAAGCTGGTAGCTTCATATTAACATACATGAGAGCGGTATTGATCTTTTCACCTAACTCGTTGCAAGAAGGCAAATGTGTCCTTCCCAAAAAATAAATTCTCAGCTCTAAAACAGTTCTGTTATAGAATCTGGCTGTTAAAAGATGGGGGGAATGAATTTTAGATGTTTGCCTGAGAGGCAAAATGTACATGCTCTTGAAATTAAATAAATGAAAACATTATTGGGGATGAATATTGGAGCTTGCTAATGAGGTTATTCGGTTTGAAATCCTCTGTTCACCTACTTCAAACCAGCCTGAAACAAGGTTCGATCTAAGAAATTGACCATGATTGCTGGTGATGAATATATTTCTTTTTCATGGTAAAATGCAAATCCTCTCCCCGTCTCCATGTGGCTTAAAAAAAAAGTTGTGCATGTCACAAGAAAATGATGTCCAATCTCAAAAGACACCCACATCTCCATCATAATTTATGGTTTTAGGAGCTAAATGGAACATATTTCACAGTATGTCGTGGGTTGACACTGCAATATCTTTAATATATGTACATATGCATCTGTGTAGACATGTGTAGTTGTTAATGTTGTTCATTTCTATTTACTAATGTGTGTACATTTTGTGTTTATTTCCCTAATGTAGTATGCTATAATGTCCCTACAATAATTATTGTTATTATCATTAGTAGTCGTTTTTATTATTTTTATTATTTATTTATCATAATTTAAATTCTGCGCAAGAGAAATTCTTTACATAAATTGTTTAAAAAATTAAAATAAAGGATGGAGTTGAAAATATGCTACTTTTAGATACTTATGTAATTTATTTTGTGAACAGTGCTTAGAAAAGTATTGATGCTCCTGGCTGATGACTTTTTATTTAATTTTTTGTGCTATTACTGCAAAAATTGAGGATGCTCTCAATACCAGCAAGATAAAATATGACTTGACATGTTTTGATATGATACTATGTAAAAGTAACTGTATGCAACGCAACACCTCTGGAATTTCATGTCAGAATATATGACTGATATCTGTTTTTATTCCCATGTTTTTATGTTGCAGAGTGACCCAACACACCCAAAAAGGCATGGAAGGCCTTTTCCTTAAGTTAAGTTGACGCACAAATAATTAAAAACATATTTATTGATGTCAAATAGTACAAGTTAACTTAACAGTAAAATGACTGCTGCTACTCTTCTTTCTGTCCTTCATCTTTTAATTTATTTTGTAGATAATAATAAACTTTGCCATGAGGTTGTCTTCTGGACTAAGAGTCTTACCGCTGCTGCCCTTCTTTCCACACCAGGTCAGACCATCCAGCACTGATCCCAACAGAGTGTTCTCGAGAGTGAGAAAACAATCTCCCTTCTTAGTGAATTCATGGACCACATCCTTGCTTTTGCTCCAGAACATCATCTAAAAAACACACAAATGCATTGTGCTGCATTAATAAAGAGTGGATAAGGTACACACGGACAGACAGTCTTGTGACGAGCTGTGTTTACTCTTTGCATTCGAGTTTGAAGGGGACGGCGGCGATCAAAGGGTCGTAGGCTTCCATGGGAACCTCACAAGGGTCCAGCCCGACGTAGGCTTGTTCAAAAACACCCCATAACTTTTCACAGTCGTCTCTGAAAAAAAAAGGACAGTGCTGCTTAGTCTCAGGAACAAGGGTCAACCTCATAGTGAAGGAAAAGGTTGAGGTGTAGGACCAAATCTGATGCATGCTGGGTATGAATAACAGTGTACTTATTGGAAATGGGAAAATAAACAATTTCAAGTTAGAACACATGGTCGTGGTTGAGAAGCAATAAGTCCATTACATATTATCATTCAGTATCAACTTAGTTTTGATGCATAATGGAGACAAATATTAATGTGCTTGTGGATCAGCCTGCTCAACCATTCATATGTTTTGAAGTACTGTTTATTTGCTATATTTATTAATTTGACCAAAAGAAGAAGGGCATTTCCTCCCTCCTTCATTTGATGATTTTGATGACTTTACACCAGTTGGAGTTATGTTTTTTGTGAAGAATTTACTTTTTGAAAAGCGCTCTATAGATAAAAGTATTAACATTATAAAGAAACTATGTGAAAACTGGGTCATTGTTGAATGTGTCCAATTCATACCTCAAGTCAATATTCAAGGACACTTGAATTATCTTTCTTTATTCTAGTGTCATTTTAGCTGTGTTCATGCACCTCTTAGACCACAATGTATTGTTGTCTTTATTGTATTTCAATGCATTTTGCTGCTATGACCACTTCATTTCCTATCAGGGATTAAAAGAGTTATATATCCATCCATCCATCCATTTTTACATCCAGAAAGCTTTGTCTGTTATCTAGTTCACCTTAATCGATATGAATGAGATTGACAGATTAATGCAAACTCAGCACAACAGCACCACAAACTACATCCTCCTCCAAAATGACCACAAAGTTGTAACAGACTGCATTAGCTCATGCACAGTGAGTTAGGTGTACCGGAGTACATACTGCAAATATTAAACATATCTTAAATTGTATCCCAAATTGAGTAATTGTCAGTCTCCAAGTTGTGTGGTTCATTTTATACCTACGTGATATCTATACAGAAACTTTTAAAACATAAAAATACTTACCCCTTGAACATTGAGGCATTGAACGCCTTACACCTTGCATTAAATGTTGCCCCAACTTTTGGTGCACTCAGCCCGAGTGTCAGTCCCAACACCAGGGCGACGATAACGACCAGCAGCAGGACGGCGACGACACCTAGAATCAGAAAGAGTCTCCTGCGTCTCTTCTCCGGACGCCCGTTCTCTCCACTCTCCATTTGAAAGTCCTTATAAACGTCTGAATCACACCGGTAGTCTGGCTGTTACCCCGTTGTTTTGTTGTCAATGATACATCGCTCGCGCTCGTGCTTCTATTCTACTGACCTTGAAGCACTGGTCAGAAATAAAGTTTCGCATTCACTCAGATAGTGTGCTTAAGGACAACTTTGAGGAACTTGTATTTGTATTTCCCTTTTCTTGATACTTGCACTTCACTGCATTTCAGAGGCAAATACTCTTCATTTATTTGATACCTTTAGTTATTTTGCTAATTCAGATTGTTAATACATAATACAACCAATACATTCTGATGTATTATCATATATGAAGAATGAAGATAAGACTTCTGTACTTTTACTTGTGCAAGAGTATTTTAAGAGTGTGGTGTTTCCTTAACTTAAGTAAGGAACCCTTTAAAAAAACATATTTTTAAATTAGCTTAAATGTGTTATGCGAACCAGGCCTAATCCAGGATTTTTTATACACTTTATGTTCCTGTCTGTGTCGCACACACACGACTTCGGTTCACACATATAAGAGATAAGACATCTTGTGGCCTACACCTACGAATATAAAACCAAAAGCAGGAGTCATTTTTTACGAGTTTGCTATCCTCTTCAGTGGTTCAGTGGTTAAGTTTATTTGCATACATCTTCGTCTGACCTTAGGCCCCAGATGTGAATCAAAAGTGAAAATAAAATGGAAACTCAACAAAGACAATGTTAAAAGTGTACAGATTAATGTCTACAGGTTTGTGTTCCTGTGTGTTTTGAGAGAAGAGCCCCCAAAACTACTTCATATAAAGTAACACTTAAGTTTAATTTATCATTATTTAGGATTCGGTTTTTTTCAAAAGAAAACACACCATTTACCTTTTTCTTGCTTGAATCAAACCAGATAAACAATTCTGCTTCAGTGTTTGATCAAACTATTTATCAGATTTTTATTTGCACATGCCGAAAACCCTTTAAAAAGCTGAAATATCACATTTAAACATATTCAGACCGTTTGCTAGGATATCTAAAATTCAGCTCAGGTGCCTCCAATTTCTCCTGATCATCTTTGAGACATTGCTACAACTTGATTGAAGTCTACCTGTGGTAAATTCAACTGTTTGGACAAGATTGGGAAAGACACAAACCTGTCTATATAAGGAATCACAGCAGACAACACATATCAGAGCAAAAGTGAAGGCGTTGGATGAAGGAACCTTCTGCAGAGCTCAGAGACAGAGTCGTGTGGAGGCAAAGATATGGGAAAGGTGACAAAAACAACCAGAACTCCTCCTAGAGCTTCCTTGGCAAAACTGATCAATCAGGGCAGAAAGGTCTTGATGGTCCCTTTAGCTGAAGAGATCCTGCGTGGAGATGGGAGAAACTTCCTGAAAATAACCGTCACTGCAACACTCCATTGATCTAAGCTTTATGTCAGAGTAACCAGACAGATGCCTCTCCTTAGTGAAAGAATCATAAAAGATAAATGATAAGACTGTGAGCAACTCTCAGAATGTGAAAAACAAGATTCTCTGGTCCGATGAGTCCAAGATTGAACTGTGTGACCATAATTCTAAGCGTTGCAATTGAAGAAAACCAGCAACACTCACCATCTGCACATTACCATCCTAGTGGTGAAGTGCACTAAAAGACCTACAGAACTAGAAAGATCAGACCCCATGCTGATAAAGATGGCTGTGAGGCTCCTTTAATGAATCAGGCTGTTTTCAAATGTCTGACATGTGCTTCCATTAGGCAATATTATCAGAAATGACTCCATAAACTTTCATCGTTATGCAGATGACACCCAGTTATATCTCTCAGATCAAGCAGTTCGCTAAACATTCCTTAAGGACATAAATACCTGGATTACCTGCAATTTCTTGATGTTAAGCTCAGACAAAACTGAAGATGTTCTACTAGGCCCAGGATGTTGTATGTGTGCAGATTGTAAAGCCCTCTGAGGCTAATTTGTGATTTTGGGCTAAACAAGATACATTTAATTTAATTGAATTTAATTGAATGCAGATGGTTTTGTCATGTAGGTTCTTAACTAAGTCATGAGCAATAACTATATTAAATTATTTTATTATCCTCTCTTATGTTATCTGTGCCTCATCCTATAACATGACATAAAGGCGGATCCTTGCCCTGAAATATTTGTGAACACAGCTGCAGTGACGTGGCGTTGATTTTGAATCCTAAAAGCTCTTAATGGCAAAAAATACAAAATAAATACTAAGTAAAAAAAGTTGATACAAGTTTTTAACAATGTCAAACTAAAGTGGTGCAAAGAATGTTAGATAACAAGCAAAATCCATGAATATGGCTTCTAGTGTTTATCTTTTGCAATTATGTAAGCCAATAGGATCAAAGGTCAGGTGTCACCATGTGAATGATAAGTGTTTATAGATGGGGAGAGATCAGAAATCTCCTGTCTCTGTTCAAGTGTGATTTACTTTATTAAATATTGATTCGGGGGATTAATGTTAAATGTGTTCTTTTGCTCATAAAACATGTTTCACATAAATAATCATATCACACTTTAGAATCCAAAAATGATTTCACAGCCTCATTTTTTAACATTTTATTTAAAAACATTTGCAATTCTGCCACCAGGTGGGAGGATGATTATCAGTGGAATTAGATAGCAGCACTGCTCATTCACGCTACAGTGCACGGCACTTTACCTCTACTCTTAAGATTTGATTTAAAACCTAATGATACGTTCTCATATCATAACAATGTGTGAGTGACATTCATGTAAAACATTTCACATTAAGTCAAACTGGCCCTCAGTTATAAAAATAATTTACTGCAAACTAGCACGATATTTAATATACAAAGATTTAACAGAGATGATCTTCACAGCTGGTTATTATTGTGTCTCATATGCTCTGATATGTTGTTCACCAACAGGCTCCACATGGTATTGTCTTATTAGAGCTGCACTCCTCGAGCCGAGCTCTGCAGAGAGAGAGAGAGAGACAGATTACATGTAGTCGACATATATTAACATGTGGTGACGTCCTCTCACACAAACTTGCTGTACGTACTCAGACACTACTTTGCAGTTATATGTAATTCCTTGATCCAGCTCTTTCTGTAAATCCTTTAAAGATGCATCTGTGCAGCTTGTCCTTGAAGAGAAAACACAAAAAATGACTTTAGGATCAATTATTTCAGTATAAGTTTGTATCTGAGCAAAAGTTAGCCACTGTGGAAGAAAACACAGAACATTTATGCACTTATCACATTCAACATGAACTACAAAAAAGGACGATAATGTTGCAGAAGTCTTGTGTGTGAGGAGAAAACCTTACACAGAGTTCGCCTGTGTGACCAGAACAACATTCAGGCTTTTCACCCTGGGATATTTGAACCGCTTCACCTCGATGCTGGCAAACACACTGACAACAACAATAAAAGAGCACAATTTAGTCAGCAAAGGGAAAGAAGAAAATAGCACAAAGGATGTGATATGAAAGGAATATAATTTACAGATGTTTTGTGTACATAATTCTCACTAATGTTACTTTATAATAATATTTAAATGCTTGATTATTGGAGATGAAATGACACCAACAATATCCAGCCACAACTACACACTAAGTTTTACTTCACTAATTCTGCATCGTCATCATTTTGGTTTGTTTGTTTCCTGCTGAGTTGCTAATTTGAGGATGTGGTAATCTGAGAGAATTATTCTCACGCTGCAGAGCGCCTTATATCTAATATGAAAAAATGCACACATTTAAGCCATTCTGAGCAGAATCATAATGATTTAAGACAAAACCATGTATACTATATTGCATGTAACCCACACAATCACTCTTATAATAATGCTGATTGTTTTTTGGCTGAATGAACCTCTGAAAAGATAAAACTGACAACACAAGAGGTGCAGATCAGCTCACCTTGTAGGATTGAATGGTGTGGCGATGGATCCGTTCAGCATCGCTGAGACGTCACCACATGCAGCATCTGCAAACTACACACATGAGCGAAAATGCACTTAAGACTCACATTACTGACCCACTATTTATTTTGCAATGTAGACATTTATGATTCATGCAGCAGTGAATATATACAGTGTAAAACCAAAATCAACTGATTTGGGGTTATCTGTTCTTAAAATAGGTCCAATAAACAGTTGTTATTTAGAAGAAAGAGGCTGTTTTACACTACTTATTAGTCCATTATTTTGTCATTATATTAACTATACCTTTTGGAATTAATCAGGTGAACAAACACACACCGACAGATGCAAAACAGTCGATATGTTATATGAATACAAAGGATCACCACATTTGGGATTAATGTTTGTTTAACTGTCATAATGCTGCATCATTTTACCAATCACCGTTTCAGTATAGGCATTTTGTGAACACACGTCTTCTTATTTGTTAAGATCCACCCTGAGTTTTTACGGTATTCACTCCGAAGAAAATCAGGGAGAAGACAAAGCAGCATTGATTTCCTATCTGGAACGGTTTGGAAAACAACCACGTTGTTTTTAGGAATTTCCCACACAAGGAAATATTTCACAGAGGAGATAATAAGGAGGTGAATGGCAACACATTCCAAGCATAACAAAAACTACTCAACTGGCTAGTTGAGTACTTGGCCCCATTTCATTTATAATAATTTTTTTCTTGTTTACATATTTCTTAAACGTATCTCTTTTTCTCTTCTCATCCTGCTCCCTCACATCACTGTTGGGTGTGGTCATCCTGCTCCTTTAAAAAAAATGTCAGTTTCACTATGAACACACACAGGCTTACTGCTTTATTTAATGCTGACAGTGTTGTAAAAGTCAGTAGAGATGAAACACCAATGACTATTTTTGTATTATTTACGTTTTTATGTAGTCCAACAAAGTGATGAATATATAAATATTTCATTGTTGGTGTGAGGCAAAATTTTCCTATGAGTTGTTATTCTTAAACCTGCAATAGCTGATTATTGTTTTAGGCCACCTGGGGGCAGAAGAAACAAGCTATGAACCCAACACTGACCTATCATCACATCTAAGTAGATAAAGTTTTGTTTGTTTACACATCCAACAGTTACGGATCAATATTATGGATTATTCAAAAGCATGTTTCTGTTCACTTGATAAATGTAAGTCCAATATTTACGCTGTTTTTGCTCTGGTTTTGGTCTCCACCCACTCTTGAAAGCAATATTTGGCTTTTTGGATATTAAGGACTTTTTTGGGGGAAGCTGCTGCCTGCTGCAGCTGCAAGTTACCCTGTGAGAGCGGACAGCTCAACAATGTGCTGAAACTCAATACCAAGCTCTGTTCAGGACAGCTGGAGATTCGGATGATGATTCTCTTTATGTTCATAAGAAGCAACCCCTTTCACATTATTTTTCACATCATCGTTTGATGTATTTTTATTACAAAATTACCGGTTATAATCGCAGCTTGCTGAGTCGAAAAAGAAATCCAAGATTTAGCAATTTGTCTTGCTACACTTACAACATTCTGAGGTGACGCAAGGTTGGGTTTGCTTAATATCATACCAACTGCGTAGCAGTAGTACTTTCTTAGAGATCCTAGCTACAGCTGATGTTAAAGATATTTTAACTATTTTTATTCTGTCATGCTTCAAATTTAATGCAAAACACTTTTTGTGTTTTTGTTTTTCATGCTTTTTATGGTTCGTTTTGTGTTTCTGCATGTCCATGTTTTATGTTGGACTGAATCTGTTTGTTTTTGTTTCTTGTTTGGTGAATATGTGGAAAAGTGATTTTATGTGGTGGTTTTATCACAGAATAAAACCCAGACAAACCAAACCAGGGCTGCTCTGGTTGTGTGGGTTGCCACTGCTCGCTCAGGAGAGAGCTATGCAATGTGGCTCCATGGAGACGGAAACAAAGCCTCATTGATGAAGAACCAGGCTGACTGACCTTTTTCTTTCCTCCTCCATCGAAAACACTTAACCCAGGAGATAGTTCACCTCGTGCTCCACATATGTGTTATTTTAACCACTGCTTGATCCCACAACTGTCGTTTTGTTGCCAAAACGATGGAGCATTCCTGTTGATAACTTACAGCAGCTGAGACTCTGTTCCAAAAGGAGCGAACAGGGTTGTTCACACAGTCGTCCCATCCTGGGCAGCTGGTAGTGAACGTTTCTACAGCAACAAACCAAGTGTCAACAATATTTGCATTTCAATAAAACAAAACAGAAAATCTGAGGACATCCCATTTTGAGACCGAAATAAGTGATAAAAACAAGCAGAGGTCAAACAATCCAAACTGTATGCATAAAAAAAAAGAAAAACTGTGAAACAAATGTCAAAAAGAGATGATATTAGCACCATAAACCAATTATGATGTGCACCAACATACAAAAAAATCAAATGTTTTAGAAATGAAAAGGCATAGTTCAACATATTGGGGACTACACTTGTTTCTTACAGAAAGGCAGACAACAAGAGCTATAGCCAGCAGCTATTTGGGTAAGTTAAGCTTTGCACAGAGACTGGAAACAGGAAAAGCTGGTAGCTTCATATTAACATACATGAGAGCGGGATTGATCTTTTCACCTAACTCGTTTCAAGAAGGCAAATGTGTCCTTCCCAAAAAATAAATACTCTTACAATATCTCCTGGATGAGAATCGTAAATTAAAAGGTATAGTTTAAACATGTTGGGGACTACACTTGGTAGACGATAAGAGCTATAGCCAGCAGCTAGTTAAGTTGACGCACAAATAATTAAAAACATATTTATTGATGTCAAATAGTACAAGTTAACTTAACAGTAAAATGACTGCTGCTACTCTTCTTTCTGTCCTTCATCTTTTAATTTATTTTGTAGATAATACTAAGGTTGTCTTCTGGACTAAGAGTCTTACCGCTGCTGCCCTTCTTTCCACACCAGGTCAGACCATCCAGCACTGATCCCAACAGAGTGTTCTCGAGAGTGAGAAAACAATCTCCCTTCTTAGTGAATTCATGGACCACATCCTTGGTTTTGCTCCAGAACATCATCTAAAAAACACACAAATGCATTGTGCTGCATTAATAAAGAGTGGATAAGGTACACACGGACAGACAGTCTTGTGACGAGCTGTGTTTACTCTTTTGCATTCGAGTTTGAAGGGGACGGCGGCGATCAAAGGGTCGTAGGCTTCCATGGGAACCTCACAAGGGTCCAGCCCGACGTAGGCTTGTTCAAAAACACCCCATAACTTTTCACAGTCGTCTCTGAAAAAAAAAGGACAGTGCTGCTTAGTCTCAGGAACAAGGGTCAACCTCATAGTGAAGGAAAAGGTTGAGGTGTAGGACCAAATCTGGTGCATGCTGGGTATGAATTACAGTGTACTTTGAGTTTAGGAAATGGGAAAATAAACAATTTCAAGAAAGATGAGAAAAAATGAGAAGCAATAAGTCCAGTCCATATTATCAATCAGTTTCAGCGTAGTTTTGAGGCATAATGTAGTTGAATATTTCAAAAATATGAATGTGCTTGTGGATCAGCCCTGCTCACCATTCATATGTTTTGAATATGTTTATTTGCTATATTTATTAATTTGACCAAAAGAAGAAGGGCATTTCCTCCCTCCTTCATTTGATGATTTTGATGACTTTACACCAGTTGGAGTTATGTTTTTTGTGAAGAATTTACTTTTTGAAAAGCGCTCTATAGATAAAAGTATTAACATTATAAAGAAACTATGTGAAAACTGGGTCATTGTTGAATGTCAATATTGGCTTAAAACTATACAGGTAATTAAGACACATTGTCATTACACAGTGGACAGACACTAACAATGTACAATAAGGAAGCCAGTCTAGTCATCAATGATCAGAGTACCAAACAGAACTCCAACTTCAGCATTAAATGTACTTCATTACTTCCCAGAAAGCACCTAAAATCAATGCATCCATCCGTCTTCATTATCTGTATCACTGGTACATGCCAAAATCGCTCGAGCTTGCGAGCAGTGCCAGCACACACTCTAACTTATTACTATTACTGCATTTTAATTTGTTAAAGAGTATTACGTATTCCTACACCCTACCGTTTGCTCATAGGGAATACAAGGACACTTGAATTATCTTTCTTTATTCTAGTGTCATTTTAGCTGTGTTCATGCACCTGTTGTCAATGTATTGTTGTCTTTATTGTATTTCAATGCATTTTGCTGCTATGACCACTTCATTTCCTATCAGGGATAAAAAAAAAAGAGTTATATATCCATCCATCCATCCATTTTTACATCCAGAAAGCTTTTTCAGTCATTTATTTCACCTTAATCGATATGAATGAGATGGACAGAACAATGCAAACTCAGTACAACAGCACCACACACTAGTACTTACTGCAACTATTTAACACATCTTAAATTGTGTTCCAAACTGAGTTATTCTCAGTCTCCATGTCGTGTGGTTCATTCTATACATTCAGTGATATCAGTACAGAAACATAAAAACACATAAAAACGCACTTACTCGTGGACCATTGAGGCATTGAACGCCTTACACTTTGCAATAAATGTTGCCTTAAATGTTGGTGCCTTCTGCCCGAGTGTCAGTCCCAACACCAGGGCGAGGATGACGACCAGCAGCAGGACGGCGACCACACCGACAATCCGACAAAGTCTCCTGCGGCTCTTCTCTCCACTCTCCATTCCGAGTCCTCCCAACAGTCTGAGTCACCCCGGGAGTCTGGCTCTCAGCCCGGTGTGTCGTCGGCTCTCTCTTGAGTCTATTTATGGAGGAGCTGCACAAACGGAATCTGTTGAGGTGGAGCTGCACAATGTGAGGTCCGAGGATCACACACACTGACCGTGAAGCACTGGTAGGAAATAAAGTTGTGCAATTACTCAGATAGTCTGTGTGCTTAAGGACAACTTTGTGGAACTTGTATTTGTGTGTTTCCCTTTTCTTGATACTTGCACTTGCACTGCATTTCAGAGGCAAATACTCTTCATTTATTTTGATATCTGTAGTTATTTTTTGCTAATTCAGATTGTTAATACATAATACAACCAATACATTCTGATGTATTATCATATATGAAGAATGAAGATAAGACTTCTGTACTTTTACTTGTGCAAGAGTATTTTAAGAGTGTGGTGTTTCCTTAACTTAAGTAAGGAACCCTTTAAAAAAACATATTTTTTAAATTAGCTTAAATGTGTTATGCGAACCAGGCCTAATCCAGGATTTTTTTATACACTTTATGTTCCTGTCTGTGTCGCACACACACGACTTCGGTTCACACATATAAGAGATAAGACATCTTGTGGCCTACACCTACGAATATAAAACCAAAAGCAGGAGTCATTTTTTTACGAGTTTGCTATCCTCTTCAGTGGTTCAGTGGTTAAGTTTATTTGCATACATCTTCGTCTGACCTTAGGCCCCAGATGTGAATCAAAAGTGAAAATAAAATGGAAACTCAACAAAGACAATGTTAAAAGTGTACAGATTAATGTCTACAGGTTTGTGTTCCTGTGTGTTCATTTATTTGATATCTGTAGTTATTTTGCTAATTCAGATTGTTAATACATAATACAACCAATACATTCTGATGTATTATCATATATGAAGAATGAAGATAAGACTTTTTAGTGCGGTTGTTACCTTTACTTAAGTACATTTTTACAAAATAGCTTCAGTGTGTTATGCGAAGCAGGCCTAATCCAGGATTTTTTTTAATAAATACTGGGGTCAAGTAAAAATACTAATGGATGATTAAAGAGATAGTTAAATATTTCCAATAATTATAAAAATATAGATGCATAAATAAACTAAATACTGATTTTGCTCCACTCATTGTACATCCAGCCTGGTTTTCCAACTTGTCTGCTCTTGTTCTATAACCTGTTTTTGTATGATGCATAATGGCAGATTCATAATAGACATTCAAACCAAGGAGCTGCTACTGTGGATGGGTGAAGTTCTTGTAAATAAATGCTTATCAGCTTCTGAAGGAACTCAAAGGTCAAGGAGGAGCTTTCAGTAGCGAACATGAGTGAGCATGTTGTAAAATGCCACCGACCTTTGAGTGTAAGTAGAACTAAAGGCTAAACACTCCAGTAAACTGGTTCCACATCTCTGTTTATGCAGGAGGATTACTTAATTAATGAGCAAATGATGCAGGTTTATCATTTAATGGATGTTTATTGCGCTAATTAGCTTGTACCATAAATAAATGACATGTATGGTGATCAGTGGTGGAGAGTAACTTTACTCAACAGCACTAAAATAATAGTATTTCCATTTCATACTACTTTCTCATATACTTCTGTACATTATGGAGACAAATATTTTACTTTCCAATAAATTTGTCCAATAGTTTTAGTTGAAAGTAACATTGCAGCTTCTGATCGATAATACAAAAGTTAATAATCAAAATTGGCCCCATATTAAACAGCTGCAACGATAAAGTGATGCACACATTAATGCATCAGTTGCATTAATTAAATGATACATTTTATCCGGAAATGGGCCCGTCTGCATAATGAGTACTTTTGGTTGGTTAGGTATATTTTGTAATCATATATCAATAACGGTTTTATTGCCAAGTACGTTACATATACAATACATTTGATTTGGTGATTGGTGCATGAAAGTAAACACAGTATAATAGTAAAAGACATAACTTAAAAATATCATCATTTCCAATTCAATATGGTAAACAAACAAATTAAGAGTATGTTAAAACAAGTGTGTTATTAAAGTGTCAAGTGTAGTGGAGTTGTAGAGTTGTGTAAAAGTGTGTAACTGTAGGTCCAGGGGATGTAAACTTCAAGGTCAGTGTGGGTCCCGGGCTTTGTTAATGAGCACTCAGCTTCAAATTGTATCAGAACACATGTTAGGTCTGTGGGTGATTCAGGTAAACGTGAGGCCCTTTCTGTGTGAGAAGCTGTTTGCACATCTTTGGCAGGAGGACTGTTTGGGGTTCACGATACACTGAAGGATCATCAGGGTCCTGTGGACAAATACCATTTGTATTACTCATCAGGAAGTTCATTATTAATCTGTAAACAACAAGTGTATCTGTATTAAACTGATGAACTTCACTCACTCGTCGTTGTCTGTGCAAGTCCAGCGGAAACCCCTGGCCTGGAGGATCTGGATCAGGTCTACTATGGATCCTTGACTACATGATTCTCTATAGAGGAGGAAGTAACAAGGGACTTGATTTGTGGATTCAATTATTAACCACTCTTTGATGAGTCACCTTCGATAAAGATGTAACTAATGGTAATAACAATGGTTGATAATAATAATATTAATAATTTATAGATCAGCTATAATTCATTTAAAAAGTGACTCCTTGGTTTATCCTTTGATTTCGGTCACAATTCATTTCAGCTTTATTGTCATTTTCCAAGATAGTCTGATATTTGTGGGGTTTTAAACATTCTAACAAATGTTAGAATGTTAGAATGTTTGCAGTTAAAAGTATTTACAAGGTAATCAAATGGATTTTGGTCCAAATTCCAAAGAAGTTGTCCATTTTAAGTGTCTTTGTGATGAATTAAAGCTCTGGTTGTTATCTGGTGGCATGGAATGATTAGTAAATCATTAGTTATACTTTACACAACCTTTATAAAAGGTGTGTACTTTGTGCTCTTGGTCTAGATCCAACAGTTTACTTTACTAACACCACATATCAGTGGGTTTTTTCCTCACATAAAAGGTCCCTCTAGATTGGTCACCACCTTTATGTTGACATAATCCACCCTGCATGGGTCCAGACTGTCCAGTTCGACACTTCCAAACATGCTGTGTTTTGAAAAATAAGAAAGAAATATATATTTTATACATACTCAACAAACATCTTTGCTAAAACAGTTGCTTCTTAATGTATTTATATACCTTTTCCTATTGAAGGCGTTGACGATGGACCCATTTAGAAGTACAGTGATGTTACCGCATGCCATTTCTGCAAACTAACAAACAGGTGAAGAAATTCACATGAGAGCAATTATTCCACTGCTGCTTTTGGAGCAGTCTGTTGCATAAGAATGATAAACAACACAGCTGTTTGTACTGTACTGAAACTTTTCAGCAGTTTGGACAGTAAACTCACATTTTGCGATGCTTGTCTCCACAAGGAATACACTGGGTGATGTCTACATGCCGCCCACGCCGGACAAGGACTGAAATCAAAACCTGTGTGTCAAGTTCACAGCTATTAGTTTAATGAAGTGACGTCGCCTTAATAATATACAAATTAGACATGAATGAATGGTGAGAAGAACAACTTTAGGTGTTGAAATGCAAGGACATGCAGTTATTCACTCAGCACTAATAGTGTAAAAAAACATGCTGTCAAGATTTCAAAAGAATGGAGCATTAGGATTCATTTGATGTGGTGTCCAATATTCACAAAGCCTTTTAGCTCTGTTTTTGGTCTCTACCAACTCCTGGGGGAATATCTGACCATTTAGCAGCTACATGTTTCACTATGTACACCAGTTAATATCAAAAAAATTTGGGGGGAATTTTTAGTTTTGCCTTAGACAAATCGAGGGTTGTACCTCAACTTCAACACAGTAATTTATGGGAAACATTATATCATGATTGCGTTACTTCAGTGTTTTCCTAACTTGATTGACTCGAACGTGATTTTTCGGGGGAATAATTAATCTGACAAGAAAGAGGAAAATTCTTGTTAAGGTATGGCCAGATGATTCTCTTAATATTTTATTTGTGACTGTTTTAGAAGAGACAATCCCTCTTTTATTTTTCTTCAGTGTTCTCGTTATTGTCAAAACTAAAAAAACGGTCTACCGGAGTCTTCCTCTTGTCCACACCAGACGAGGTCGTTGAACATGTAGCCAACCAGCGTGTCCTCCAGGGTCCAGAAGTGACGTAAATGAGCTTTGTAACTGTGCATCAGCTCCCTGGTTTTACTCCAGAAGAGACACTAGACACAAGAGAATGGAAATAAAAAGGCAGCTTAACTCAAATGTCTTCAATCTAATGAGGTATCGGTGAACAATGAACAATACACTTTTCATTTCGGAGCTCTTCTCACCCGATCACAAGGCAACGTTTGTGGAATCGCATCAAACATCTGATGATAATCCAACGTCACGTTACAAGAGGACTGATGGACAACCGACTCCTCAAACTGTCTCCAGATCTCCTCACAGTCAAACCTACACATAAAGAACAGTCAATCATTTGGTCCATTGACAGAAAATCTATATGCAACATTTTTGCTAATCAATTAATCATTACACCCGCTCAATCAAGAAAAATAAGGTAAACATTTTGTATTCGACAGCTTCTTATAAGGGGAAGAGGTGATGCTTATTTCTGTTTTATGTCACAGGAAATAGAATATCTTTGAGTTTTTAAAGGCTGGTTGGAAAACAAGACGTTTGAAGATGTCACCTTGGATTCTGCATTTCATAGCACAAACAATGAATCTATTAAATCATGAAATATGCCAAAATTCACTTGTTCAATGTTTTAAAATCTGAATATTAGCCGGTTTATCACTTTGATATGATTGTAAACTGAGATAAATTTTGGTTTTTGGACGTCAGTTGGACAAAACAAGACATTTAAAAATGTCACCTTGGGCTCTATAGACCAAGCAATTACTCAGGAAACTAATCCATTGATTAATCAATAAAGACAATAATCATTGGTGGCAGCCCTAATGTTTTTGTTGCATGTTTGCCAGCACAAACCTCTGAACTTAACAATTATTGTTGAAGTCGTATTAGAATGCAGCCAGAATTTCCAATGAAATAAAACTTTTTTTCATAAAATGCGTAACAACATGCCCGCGTTCATTAGTAACCATCTCTGTTTCTGCCTAAGAAATTGAAGGGAAGAAAACAAGTCATTCAATATTATATCGGAACTAGTGTTACTTTCCTAGGGAGGAATGTTTTTTCAAGTTTTGCAGTTAAAGTCACAGGTGACAAAGTCAAAGGTCATTAACTTAGAGTCCCATTCAAGATTGGAAAAGTTTTAACATGAGTATTAGTCCTCATGCAGTACGTTACCTCAAGCTGGGGTTAACTAGTGTGATGTAATCGTAGCACCTTCCAACCACAATGTGTTTAATGTGGGGGGTAGTCCCCAGCTGTGCTCTCAGTTGACCGGGGCAGAGCAGCAACATAATAAACCCTTTGAAGGTGGACACAAAGATGGAGGAATAAAAACATTATACATCACATTTGGGAGGGGCATATCAAAAGAAATAAAAGATAAAGAAATGTGGGAAAGTTACTTACATACTGTCCCTCTAATCATTACAGAGTACACGGATGTTTGAGAGGAGCTCATAATAGTGAGACCCTGGATTGCCTCAGCCTCTTGTTGATACACGCCTTAATCCACATCACTGTAGATAGCAACAAAACATCTTTATCAGTTTTTGATTGACAGGCCAGCAGGTCCTTTCTTAAAAACCCACAAGGTGTGTGTTTGTCGCTACATGATGGACTGAAACTCACTCCCACTGAAACTTCCTCCCACTGAAACTTCCTCCCACGTTTATTCTTTTCAGTCAAACCTGGCAGCTTTTCATTTACCCCTCCGGGGAAATTTTAAGAAATAATGATGGCTGACCTTTAGAAAAAAACTAACTTCGTGGCATACCAAGAAGATACACAAAAGACACACATTTTTGTTTTAAATAATAGTAATTAGCACATGCAATCATAAAATATCGTGAGAAGGTAGGTACACATTCCCACTTTTATAAACCAGTCAGAAAAAGTAGAAGTAAATACTCACCATGTTCCATGCAGAAGGTTAAATTGCAATAAATGGCTTGATGGTTGTGATTTTAAAAGCTTTGCTCTGGTCAGATTTCTGCACAAATTGATTCCCGTCGTGGTGTGATGTCGGATGTGTCCCCTTCCTCTCAGGGATAAAGGTTGACTTGATCGTGAGTCTTGTCTCTATATGTCCACAAACACAGCCCACTGAGACATGCTTTGAGGACAGATGAGATGTTTTTTTTCCAGCTTCCAGTCGCAGAGGGTAGATCCACATGACTCTAATTATGGTACCAATAAGAATCTCCCCACACAAAGTGTCCGCTGTTCTCTGGGTCATGGTGTGATGAGCTGACGGAAAAATATGCTGTTGTCTTCAGCATTGGATAATCTCAACTATTATCATTATTATTATCATTATTATCATCAACTCAATTCGGAGGACAAAATGTCCCAAAATGAGCCAGCAGTATTTTGTTGAAAAGTAAATGTTATTCTGTGAGGTATAGCCTCCTACTTTTTACTTTTTGGTGAGGTTTATGGGGAAAAACATACAATGACAACATGAAAATGTTCTCACAGGTTAATGCATCAATTACACAGAGTCTTTTTCCTTCACTTTTCATAGTTGGTACTTTACTTGCAATGCTTATAGCTACAACAGGGAACTTTCATTTTGTGTTGATTTTGGCGGCCCCTGTGGACAAAAGCGGTAGTGTTTCCGAGCACCAGACCAAAGAGACCCTTTAGAAAACCTCCCGTTTTACTGCAGCAGGGTCTGACAGTCTTTCTTGGCGCGTCTGCTTTGCCTCCTTGATGCCAGCTTTAAGTCTTGCTCTGGCGATCCTGAATGCTTCCTTTTCACCTGACTGAAAGGCAGCTTTGCTCTAGGTGAAGCCCTCAACTCTCCATTAATTCAGGCTTTCTGGTCAGGGAATGATTTTTAATGTTGTTTTGATCTAAAAATCCCTTAGCACATTTGCTGATTAAGATGTTCCCGATTAAGGTTGTTCCCCTGGGTGACCGTATTGCTATATTGATATATTGCGTATATATCATGTGCCAGGCTTAACATTCAAAAAAGTCCTTTGGAGCAGCTGTAGCCTCATCTGTACACGCTTCAACTGTTTCTCTTAATGGTTTGGCCCATTGAATGAGCTGGGCGTAAGTAGGCAGTGGTCTGATTGTTCAAAGTTGGATCGGTTGAGGGTTTTGTAACTACCAGGAATATTAGTGTACACAGGGCCCAGTGTGTTGCTTCCTCTAGTGGTGGAATTTAAGAAAACCGGATCTGAAGTTTGCTTGATTAAAATCAGCAGCTATAATAAAAGTACCATCTGGTTGTTTTGTCATGTGTCTGCTAATGACCTCATACAATTCCTGTGAAGCACTTTTTTTGAATTTGCATTGTGAGGAAAGTTAACAGCAGCAACAAGACACTGGTTAATTCTCTGTGCAGATAATATGGCAAACATCTTCAAAGTTTGGGGAAACATCAGCTTTGACCAAATGTTAGCATGCTAAAAATAATAAGAAGATAAAAATCACACCTGCTATCCCTTCATTTTCTATCTTCTCTGTGTATTTCTGGTCATCATTGCAAATGAGGGGAACCTCAATGATTTCCAAGGCTTTAATAAAGCTTTAAATGATTGAATGAAAGTCATTACAAGCCACGACAGCAAGGCTGTTATTGTTTACAGCTTTTGAGACTGGAGGTGAGTTGTCACGTCTCTGCAGACACTTTCTGTAGCAGGAACTTCCACAGAAATGGTTAAGAGTACTTTGCACAGATGTTATCACCATTCACATGCTGTCATGAAACTTAATAGGTATGTAGTTTAGATAAAAATTAGGATTGAGTTTGGAGATGGGTGTGGTCCAGAAGCAAGGGGGGTAGAAAGGGGCCTGCTTTGGCTTTGCGGCTATCATCAAAATATGTATCTACAGAAAAAAATTGTAGGGAGTCTAAGAGAGACTTAGAGTTTCATTTAATGTTTTCAAATAAAGACAGTGTGAATTGACTGAATGTGATTCTCATTTTACTGCCTTCTCTTAAAATAAAGAAAAAACAGTGCTTTCAGTCGGAGGTTAGATTTAATGAATGCCCAACTGTTGCCAGACTTCTCAATGATGATTGTGAATTTCTGCCACCTCTTTGTGCAATAAAGTCGGCCTGAGGGGTAAATATGTAAGACAGATGGGATAGGATAGTGACCTTTTGTTGAAAAAGCTAATTGCATTTAAGCGCTCTGCACAGGAGGACAGAGATTGTTAGAAAGCCTGCCAGAGTTTATTGACATAAAATGCTGGAAGGTTAATAACCGAATATAGCCTCCATGGATAACAAGCCAAGACCTGATTCAGGCCTTAAATTACTCTTTCATACATTATTCACTGCTTCATTGACAAACTGAAATGTAGCTTTTGGAAAATGCGCTATATTAATGATATAATGTACTTTCCCATAATGTACAGTACAGTAAGCTGGGTGGTAATTTGTTTCTTGTGAGTAGAACCAACAACTTGCCACTAGGGGAAGTTTATGAATTATTAACTCAAGTAAAAGGAAGCTTAATGTTAAAAAAAACTTAATACCGAAATAACTTCCACTGATATATAAAGTATAGGATATAATTTGAACTCTCAAAGGTATCATGGCACTCTCTGTTTTCTGTTAAAATACTAATACCATTCAATATTTCACTATAATAAAAAATGAAAGTCAAAATTTAAGTTTATTTAGGAATGTGTAATTTGTTGCCTCTTTTTTTTAAAATTTATTTTCACAATCATTGAGAATATTCTTATTTTGCAATTTTGCTCCCTCATGATTTGGGGGGCTTTTAATTGTAGTTTTATCCCTAAGAGATGAAGTCTAAACATACATAAACAAGTCCTTCATGATGATTCCTAAACTTGTTTTATGAACACAGCAGCCACAAACAAAACTAAAAAAATGTAAGAAATGCCGAAAAGCAACCAATTCCTACTTTTCCGTATTTTAATTTTACTTGACTAAAGTGACAACAACTACCATTGTAGTTCTGAAGTTATATATGCAGAGTCTTATTATTGCACATAGAAGAATGTTCATATTAGGCCAAAGGGAGATAGGTTTTAATATGAATGTCCTTAAATGACATCACCCTGCAGCAATAAAGGTTTCTGCACAAGACAGCCAATATATTTGTGCATTAGATCCCAAACAGTGCTGCTGCTGCCACCTTCTGGACAAAAAAGGGTTTATATGTTTACTATATGACACTGTTAAAACAAGGCATATGATTTCCCCTAAGCTCTCTCAAACAACTTGCACATGCATGCTAAAATTGATTGGATATTTATTAGAATGATTCATTTAAATACCCTAAAAAATAAATAAAAATAAGGTTGATGTTTAGTAAGTTTCACATCAATATTTAGCAAAATAGCAGTTTTAGGCTATGCTGCTTTGTGGATTTATAGATAAATATTAAACTTAACAACAACAAAATTAAAAGTATGCTAAATAGTTGTAATATTTTACTCTCTCCATTCCAACTTCCAGTAACAACGTCCCACCAGGCCTTGGCTGCACAGCACCTCCTCCCAGTGGTTAATGTCTGTGGGTGGTCGGGGACTAACAGAGGCTGCTCCATGCATGAGGCTTCAGTGCAGTCTTCTGACAGGCCGAGTTTAGGGTGGCTGGGAAATTTGCAAGATTACAGCAGCAGAGAGGATAGTGCAAACAAGAGAAATAAGTAAAAGAAAAACAAGATTAAAAAAAAGTATTATAAATAAGTAAATAAGTATAAATCGTGAATGTTATAGATGGGCTGGGAAATATGCACCAACAGATTAAAAAGATAAAGATAAGATACAACAGAAACATTATTTATCCCGATGGAAGAATAAGTGTGCAGCAGCTGCTGTGCAAAGTAGGAAAGAGTGAGAATATGATATACAGTACAGTAAAAATAAAAATAAAGAAAAAACATTGAATGAGAAGGTATGTCCAAACTTTTGACTGGTACTGTATATAATACATTTAAATATAAAATATAAATATTAGGATTGATTATTATTATTATTAGTGGTATTATTATTATGATTATGATTATGATTATTATGATTATTATTATGATGATTGTGATTATGATTATGATTATTATTATTATGATTATGATTATGATTATGATTATTATTATGATTATTATTATTATTATTATTATTATTATTATTATTATTATTATACAGGACTAACATCACACTTGTAGAAATCATTCATAATTGCTGCCTCCTTCTGATACATCAATGCTTCTGTCAAAAGGTTAAAAACAAATCATTATGACTCATTATTTCCTGTATGGTGACGTGACAACCTTCTAGCCAATGAGAACAGCGATTTCACCTCCAGCTGGATTTATTGACCAATGAGAGCGTGAGATTTACCTTAAGTCCCACCCCTTCCTTAAACTTGCTACAAATCTAGTCGAGTAGTAGTCATTCCGGGTGTGAAGGTGAGCTGAGTTAGCTTTAGCCCATTGAATCTGTAGTTTATTATGAAGTAAATGAAGACTTTGCAAAGCTGCCTGGCTAAACTGTTAATGTTATGTTTAAAGCTGTGCCAGTGCATTTGTTTAAAAGCCAATTTACTTGCTTCTTAATCTTTTAATGCCTGCAGCTCGTCGGTTGCATGTAAACTAACCGTGTGAGTGTCTGTTGTTTTTCTCAATAGGAACCTCTCTTTACAATCTGTCATTACCTCAAAATCAACATGAGTGATCCTTGGCAAGAGTGCATGGATCACTGTGTGGAAGTCGCCAAAAATGCTGGAAAGGTGAGTAAATACTTATTTTAATGCTTCTTTTTTTAATGCTTTTTTCTGGAAATCTCTTCATTTAAGTCTTGCATCCACTTGTTTCTGCATTACAGCTGTAGTGGCTTGCAGGTGCATGATATGTGAACAGAAATGAGATCCAAGAAAATGATTTAAATGTACAACATTCATGCATTGCCCATTAACAAGGGCCTGCAAAGCATGAAGGGGGAGTTTGACTATGTGTAACAGTTGTTTAAATTGCAAAAAAGCAAAGGTTGGACTGAAAATTTGAGAGAAACATATGCATTTCTTTAATTTTGGGTCATTTCATTACAGTACAGTCATTTAGCAGACGCTTTTATCCAAAGCGACTTACAGGAAGTGTATTCAACATAGGTATTCAAGAGAACTACTAGTCACCAGAAGTCATAAGTGCATCTCCTTTCTTAAACAAGCATCTAAGAGCATAAACCAGAGCAAAAGTATAGTGCAGAAACAAACTAATACGAATACAATAAGTGCAACAAACTAATACAAATACAATAAGTGCAACAAACTAATACAAATACAATAAGTGCAACAAACTAATACAAATACAATAAGTGCTAAGTGGAAGGCTCAGGGTAGTACTTCTTGAGTAGGGTAGTACTTCTTGAGTACTACCCTGAGTGTCAGGCAGCTGTTGGAAGCATTTACGAGAGATATCAGGAAACTTGTCAAAAACTGGATTTAAAGATGGTACAAATACAAAAATAAACAAATGTTAGGACCGTTCAATTAGCATCCATGAAATTAAATGAGTTTGTGGTGCAAATTTCAAAATAAAATGTAGAAATAATATAAACAAAACAAATTGACTTGCTGCAAAGCGAAAGCATTTCTTAAAAAGAAATAAGGGTGAACAAGTGTCTTTTTTTATGTTATCAAAGTGAATAGGGAAAGTTGAAATGGTCATCCAGCTATGTTTTATTCAAGAGTAATGTTATATACCTACCTTTTAGTAAAGTGACAATGAAGACTTTGGAGCTTACACCTTATCATCCCTGACCCATCACTGCCAACAGTATGTGACCACAACACATTAGGGTTTAATGAAAGTAGCAGATGTAGTCAGTCATCCAGAAAATCCCCTTGCTGAGTTTGTCATTGTTGTGCTTCTGCCAGGTGATCCGTGAGGCGCTCCAGAAGGACATCGCCGTCATGGAGAAGAGCTCGCCAGTTGACCTGGTGACCGAGACGGACCAAAGAGTGGAACGGCTCATTATTTCCTCCATCAAGGAAAAGTACCCCACTCACAGGTATTTGACTCGAGAGACATGAGTGGTGCTACTTGAACCGATGGAAAGTACTGCAGGACATATGACAGGTTTTTTTTATTCATTCTCTCAAAGCTTGGTTCTTTATATTCTTTTCCTTGTATTTAATGCTGCGTTTATCAAATGTCACTTTGATTATTTTGTTTGTAATGTGCATTATAGTTTTCCAAACTTTGGATGTATTATGAAGAATGTAAGAATGCTGATGTCATGAGCCACAAAAAGCAAAATGATTACACACCAAAAATCTAAATTTATAATAAATCTAATTTAAACATTTTATTTATTCACTTAACTGTATATATTAAGACATTAGTACTACTAATACATTCTGGTTGCGAAATACTGAATCTTTTTCTTTATTTTGTTGATTTCTTTATTTTTGTCGGACTAAAATAAGTCATAATTAAGAAGTGTCAGTAGTATCTTAAAATACTGAAATCAGCCTGTCAAATATCCACCAAGAATAACTGCATAGTGTTATGATGCTATAATTGCCTGACGTTGAAGAAAAAGTGCTTTTGACATGACCTCACTGGTAGCCACGGTAACATGGAAAACTGTACCTCGTATACAGTATAAATTGCAATAGTATCATTGATTTTACAGTTGAGGTTTAACACCTGTATGATGCATAAAAATATTTTTTCTTTCTTCTTTTTCTATCTGATTTTGAAGCTTCATAGGTGAGGAGTCGGTAGCGGCAGGTGCTCCCAGTGTTCTGACGGACAGTCCCACTTGGATCATCGACCCTATTGATGGTACCACCAACTTTGTTCACAGGTACTGCCTGCTGTTTATGACAGGGGTTTGTTGAATACTCCATTCTGATTGGTTGATTACAGGATTCTACGTCTTCTTAGCAGGCCGCTGTTATGTATTACAGACCGTTGCTATGGATACAGCTCTGATCTCCGTACCCAGTGAGAGGACTAATTTTTTTAGCGGAAGGAATAAAATAATATTTAAATAAAAAAAAAAAAAAAAAAAGTTTTAAATCAATGAAATCTTTTTAAATCAATATTTTGTATTAAATTATTAATTCACATTAGAGGTCCGGCTCACCCTCTGAACCCTGGGTTCATTTCGTGGTAATGACCGGCTCGCCTCACATTATCCCTCACATAAACCATGGAGAAGCCTGATAGGGCACTGGATTTATTTTATCTTTGTCGCTCCTTATCTATTTTTATCTTTTAATTGGGTTCTCTCTTGGATTGTCCTCTCCGTCAGGGATAATTAGACAATGTAGATGAAACTGAACTGATAATAGAAATTGAATCCTCTGAGCTTAAACCTAAAGGGAGTTCATTAAAGGAATGTTTTTCTTATATTGTAAATTCCTTTTGTGCAGGTTCCCTTTTGTGTCCGTATCAATTGGCTTCACTGTGAAGAAAGAGGTATGCTTTATTCTTTGTGAGTCAATTGTTTTTTTTTGACACTGTCACATCTTAATTAAAAGAAACCTTAAGATGATAATCACCCCAATAACCCAGTGAATTTCTGATGAGTAGTACAGTAGATGTCTCTCTTTGTGAGGCTGCAGTTCTATTCTTAGCCCTCCTCACACAACACATGCATCACAGCTGTTTTCTGTGCTGCTTCTCGGTCTCAGATCGAGTTTGGGATCGTCTACAGCTGCATCGAGGACAAAATGTACACGGCACGCAAAGGGAAGGGAGCATTCTGCAACGGAGAGCCAATCAAAGTGTCTGGACAAGAAGGTAAATAGTGATAATCACGTCGGGCTTCAGTGTTGCTGTTCTCAACAAATCCACCAGGTGGAGGCAATGTCACAGCCAGATTCTCCGACATCTGTACACAGTGAAACCTCAGAGACAGTATTTGTACATCAGCAACTGTGATTCTGTGTTTTCAGAGGAGTGAACCAGTGTTGACTGTGTTTTTTTTTTTTGTGTGCTTTCATCCAAGATATTAGCCGATCTCTGGTGCTGACGGAAATTAACTTTAATAAGGATCAAGAGCATTTCAAAACGATGTTAGCCAACGTCGAGAAAATCCTCACCATCCCTGTGCATGGGTAAATACATGTTTGTGCACAAGTTGTAATCCTTAACATCTCAGTCCTGTTTGATCTGGTGACTCCTGTGATCGGTAGTTCAGCAAACACTCCCTTAACACAAGAGTAACTGGTGTACGGTACGACAAACAAAGAGAAAGAAGTCAGTAATAAATAATTGAAACAGCCGATCTGATTTGATGTTTCACACTGTGGGCGAGTAGTTTTCCACACAACATCAGTTGAGGTTTGAGGTGTGCAGCCTGTCGCCTTCTGCGCTCTGTGGCAGCTCCTTCTTGTTCCATTTCTCACTTTGAAATAAAACCAAATCATCTACTATTGGAAACTGATAAAAATGAACCTTTTGAAGACACTTTTTAATTGAAAGATTCTGGTCAACAAAAACCATAAACATCGTGTTTCCTGTGGCTGCTTCACAATAAAGGGTTTTTTTCGGTTTACATTTTGCAGTTATATATTACAGCTCCTATGTAGCTTTAGGAGTGAAACAGAGCGGCCGATATCGATGAGATAAAAATAGATAGTAATAATAACCTCGGTTTACATGCATGTGTTGTTTTTCTATGAATCCTTTTTGCAAGAATAGGCAGTCGGAATTCAGTTTGAGAATGGGGGGGACTCTGCAATTAACAAATTGAAAGCACTATATAGAGGCATGCTGCTATCAACAAAGGCAAAAAATACAAATAACCTTTTTTCTATCTTAAAAAAGATATTAAAATAAATTAAAAAAACGTACTAAATTGAAATACCAAACACCAAAATAAACGCCAACCATAAACAGTATCACAAATGTTGTTCGAGTGCTTAAGGACTATAACTTAAAACACACTACACCTTCAGTAGACCACCAGGATTTTAACAATGTGTCAGGTTCAGTCAAATGCAGAGCAGACATCGTCCCATTTCCGTCCACAGTATCCGCTCCCCGGGCAGTGCAGCTGTCAACATGTGTCTGGTAGCGTGCGGATCGGCCGATGCTTACTACCACATGGGCATCCACTGCTGGGACATGGCTGGAGGGGCGGCGGTTGTTACCGAGGCTGGAGGCGTCATCATGGACATTTCAGGTGAGTCACCGGGAGGACTTGAGCTTATTTGCTTAACTTAGAGGATGCTGAGTCACTGGAGGAACTGACTGAAGCGAGCAGCAGGGTGATGGACTGCTGGAGATTGCTTAACAGAACAAAGCAGTGAGGGAAAGAAGCTGCTGTTTGTTCCGGGCAAACACAACAGAAGTTATTAAATGTTTATGAATTATTTATTGTTACTAATTCTCGTTGTTATTGGTTTTCATCCCTCTCTCTGTTCTCACAAATGACTGTGAAACACCGTTAAAGATGGGAGGGTGGTTGGGTTGCTGCCGGCTTGGTAGGTGAAACGGGAAGCAGTGGGGTTTGAGAAATTTGGTGTTAAATTTCGGCAACACCGTGGCTGACCAAACAGCTGATGCTCAGGAAGATTGAAAGAGATATAAGAGATAAAAGAGAAAGCATATTCTTAGTTTCTGCCCAAAGACTTCTGTTCTATATGTTTAAAAAGTGAAGAGGAGTGTGTGTGTGTGTATGCGGGGGATCAAACTTGTTGCATGTAAAGCAACGGTTTTCCTCCAGCACATCCTTTCCTCCTTGGACAATAACTGAAGGTTGTAACACAGATCGTCTTTCGCTCTTAAAATCTAAGCGTAGAGTGTCGAAATTCAAGTGTAGAATTTAAGATGAGCAGGATCATGATCTTGGAAATCCGACGCCGACGCTTTCACCATCTGATATATGACTGTTTTCCCTCTTCTGAAGTACTTAGCAATTGTTCTTCTAAAGCACGGGCATCTCAAAATGAATATAATATCTGTGTTTCATCGATTGGATGGTGCAATAAACCAGATCTATGGAGGAGAAAATATCCACTGGCATTCATGTGCTCAACTGTTGCTATAATGACTAGTATTGTTTTATTCTTTGACTGTAGTAATAAATCTTATTACACAGGAGAGTTGACTTAAATAGTTTTTTTGCCCTTTTTATTACCTGGTCAGTGAGTGCAGACTAACAGCAGTGAGGAGAAACGACTTTCCAAATGCCACGTCAGATGCTTCATCCTCTTTGCTTGAGTTTAACGGCTTACAGTGACATTTTGAGAAAACTATATGTTAAAACCCAAATTAAACAGTGCAAATCTAAGAAAATAAATGTATAATTAGAAAATATATTCTCTCAGAAAACATTACATTACATTACAGTCATTTAGCAGATGCATTTATCCAAAGCGACTTACAATCAGTAGTATATTACATATCATTCACCCATTCACACACTGATGACAGGCTACCATGCAAGGTGCCACCATCAGACTCTAACTAACATTCATGCAACATCCAGTCCACACCGATGGCAAGCCTTCAGGAGCAACTTGGGGTTAAGTGTCTTGCCCAAGGACACATCGAAGGTGTGACAAATCTCTACTAGGCAGGGAAATGTTTCAATGAGGACTAAGCTGGTTTATTCAGCTTTACATAACAAACAAATGTTAACTTTTACATTCTTGCACCAGAAAAAAAATGTCAAGTTCTACTTTATTTCAGCCTTACTGACTTTGTCTTCTGTCTTCTGCCTTTCATCCAGGTGGACCGTTTGATCTGATGTCTCGGAGGCTGATCATCGCCAGCAGCAGAGCGATAGCAGAACGCATCGCCAAGGAGGTAACAGAGTTCCACGTTGGGAGAGACGACACAGATGGCTAGTAAATTTCCATCATCTCTTCTACCAACTTAACAGGTTTTTATCACCGGACTGTTTTTGTATTAAACAAGTCACGATTTCGTCATTGCCTTAAGAACCAAAACAATAAACTTACCTCTGAAGTTTGTTAGATAGTCAGCGCTTTAGAATTTCAGCCCTCTTTCTGCTTTCTTTATGTTGTATATGCTTTTATTCTGTTGTAACTTATTTGGACATAAAATAAATGGTGTGTGTGATGGTGGAATAATGCCTGTGTTTCCTAATACACACTTGTTTTAAGCCATTTTTTAGGAACAATGCAGTCAGAACAATGTCATTGTTAAAGTACATACAGCACTATTGTAGTAATTTTAGTATATATTTGTTTAGGTTTTGACCAATATTATTGCTTTTCACAGGAAATTGTATTTAGTTAGATTCATTTCAAAATACATTTGTTTAAAGGGCATGTCCATATGTATTCTGAACTGTTTCTTTTGAAATGGAGATGCCCACTCAGCAAGAAACGCTACCAAAGTGAGCTAATCAATAAGGTTATGAATCACGTGCACGCTATCACTAGCTGAGTCATGGTGTGTAGTGTGTGTGAGGTGTTTGGTATTTCAGTTTTGTCATTGCCAATCTCAATGCAGTAGATTTTTTTTTATTTATTTTAATATTATTTTGAAGATTAAAAGAAAGAGAGAAAAAAGGTTCTTTGTATTTGTGCCTTTGTTGACAGCAACATGTAACCTCAACCCTATGTGTTGTGTGATGATCATTTTGTAACCCTATGGCCCAGAACACACCGAGCTCGTCGCAACCTAACCCTAACCCGCTTACAAAGCAGCCATATGCAGACAACAGCCTCTTGCTGTTGCTCTGCTGTTGAATGAGAGGGAGGGGAAAATGACATAATTATCGCAAATATCGCAAATATCAATGTCCGTTCCTTCCACGTCTACCAGCATTAAAAAAAAAAACAGGACGCCAGCGGTGAGGTAGCTAAGTCGCTTTTTGCTTGATTTGATTGGCTGCCTCTGTCAAGTGTGACATTGACGAGCAGTGAGACTGCGCTCCTGGTGTTGAAAAGTTGGAAATTATTTTAACTTTTTATGCACTTCTAAAAAAACGCCTGAAAAATGCAGCGCAAGAAAGAAACGCACGCTAGCTGCGCCGTAGCATTAGAAACCAATGTATTTCGGGCAACTCATTTTTGGCGTTGCGTCTTAATTGTGATTGGCCCACAAGTCTACCAGGGTGCAGTTGATAAATTAGCTGTTAGTGAGCTAATGTTAGCTATGTATTAGCAAGTTACTGTAGTTAGCTAATGTGGCTACATCTACGTTTCACATTAACATGAGTTGCAACCTGTCAAAAAGCATACTGAGTGACGGGATCCCACAGTTTTCTGATACTTCCTGCTAATGTCTCCATCTTATTAGTGTTTTTTCTGTCGTTTGCTAGCAGATGAAAGTGACAAGGAGGCACCCTCACAAAATACAAAGACAATGGAGAGCGATTAATGGATTTCCCCTCCGGTTTTGGCAGGACTTAATTGCGCTCTTTCCGCTAAATTTGAATGTTTGGATTTGAATACATAAGAAACACCACTGGGAAGCTACAGAATGATATATAAAAAGCTAAAAAACACACACACACACACATATATATATATACATTTATATAATTTCAGTACCATCAGTCGTTTGCTCTATAGTTAATCCAAGGATATGAACATCACACACTGTCTGTTTATACCAACTTTGTTGTATAACTTCTTTATTGAGTCCAGACTGAAATACACGGAATGGATATAATGAAGTGAGAGAATAAAGCACTATAAATATCTCCTGCCATGCCCAGCCTCTTTCTGACACTCTTCAGATGGGCAAATGCATGTCATTAAAGCCGTGCAGAGACAGGTGTCAGCATGCATCCACATGTCGGCTATACTCGTAAACTGAAGACTCCCGTTGGCAACGTAAGTAAAACCTAAGTATGAATTGTGTGCAAGAAAAGTACTGAATTCCTTCGACTAAATGTGGGAGTTTGCTGTCATTCCCTGTAATGACAGCAAACTGTAAATAAAGCATTCCCAACACAAAAGAAAAGGGAAACAAAGTCGTAAGAAAATCTGCCAAGACTGCTCCGATTCAACGTGACAAAACAAAAGCTGCTTCACCAGCACATATCTTCAGAAATCTGATATTATCTACCGCTGCATTGGAGAATGGAAAATTCCACTGTATTCAATCCCCAGCAAAGGCTCCTACACACCTTGCTGACATCCTGACAGTGGCCTGTATCAGCCGTGTGTTCAGAACATAAATAGAACGTCCTTATTTGCTCTGACCTAGAAAAACTGATAAACTGTCTTTTCTCCTTTTTATATAAAAAAAAAAAAAAAATCTATAAAGTCGAAAATATGAAGAAAGAAAGTGTCTCTTGTGGCAAATGGAAAAACCAAATTAATAGAAAACAGGCCTCTGACACTCTATAAAACGCTAGGAAAAAAAACGACACACTGACTGCTTCCGTTGTGATTTAGTAGAGGGATAAAAGCATTTACAGCCATTACACCATGTAAAATTCTCCCGCTGCATTTCCCCTGCCCTTTCAGTCAGAGCTGCAGATACTGCACATGCGGAGGGGCGGACTGCACCCCCCCCCCCCCCCATCCCCCGCCAGGCTGATGTGCTCTATGAAATAGCCCCGAGTTTAGCTCTCCACGGACTGTCGTCTCTGTGTTTTTGTTTTTTTTCCCATCTTGTGTTCGCTGATGACTAACAAATGGTTTTAAAACACTTTACTTGAGCAAACCCAAGTCCTATACTGCTGGGGCCCCCCTCCTAAGAAATCAATGGTCCATATTAGTCTGCAGCAGGGGGCTCAGACGTAAGCGCCAGTGTTGGGAATGATTTCCAGAGTCAGCCAGCTGAAAGCAAAGTCCTCCTCTGTCGACTCCACCTTTACATCAACACCTGCTCATGTTGCCGGTTCCCAGTCTTTTGATTTTTATGTCCTGGTTCGCCGTTTCGGAAGTACCCACCATTGTTCTTCGAAAAGCTGGCGAGACTGTTTTCTTGCTACACGCCAGAAATGTTTCCCTGGAGACATTTTAGAACAATGTTAGCTTGCTGTTAGTTTTTCAGTTCTGATTCAATACCCCAATGTGTCTTTTTGTGCTTTGCCAGTGGCTTCACATGCCATCATATTATCATGCGTTTATACCTTTGGTCCAAACTGAAGTATCTGAACACCTGTTAGATGGTTTGTCTTGAAACTTGCATTCACATTTATTTACAGGATAAAGCTTACAAAAACAGGCACAGAAATGTAACATGATCCCTTCACAGACTATAGTCTTGTTTAGAAACTTGTTATAAAATGCTGATCCCAAATTTAATGGATTGCGATGGAATGAGTTCAGACATTCATGGTGCCCAGAGGATGAACCCAACCGACTTTGGTGATCCCCTGAGTTATCCTCTGGCGCCACCAGCGGATTGACATTTTTGTTTTTAAATGAAATATCTCAACAACTATTTTCTAGATTCACATAAAGGTTGGTAAAAGACATTCATGGTCCCCAGAGGATGAATTTAAATAACATTGGTGATCCCCTGACTTTTCATCAGGTCAAAATTTGAGTTTGTCTGATATCTTATGACCTTATAGCTGCAAAATTCAAAACTCAAAGGGGACTTATCAAGGACTCTAGACAGGAAACAACATGTCTGAAGTTCCTGCTCATCTTTCAGGTTGTACCATTGACCTTCAGCAACTTCAGCATCATGGCAGGCCTCAGTTACAGCTGTGATTTCGGGGGGAACCAAACATCCCAAAACATCCGTCATCCTGGATAAATTATTCATAACAGACCTGCCAGGGAGACAGCAGGACTGATGTATTTGTTTTGCCTGTCCTATCACTTCCCTCAGCCTGTCTCCCAACATTTTAGAGAGCGCCCTTATATTTAGTGCACAACGGGGACAACAGGATGACAACGGCTCTCCTGCTGCTCCAGGTCAGACGAAAAAAGGTTCAATGGAGGTCTGTTTATTTTAGTTGCAAAGCTTGTGATTCTGGATTTTTTGTGTAGCAGGATGACCGTGTTTTCTATGTTTCAAAAAGCCTGTTCGTTTCAACATATGATTATCTGTATCAGATCACCCATTTGTCTCCAGTAGATAAAAAGTGGTAATCCTGTCTTTGCCAATGCAGCATAGCACACAGTCATAGCAGGTATTTCACCACAGAAAGTTATGCAAGGTGTGGCGGTGATGAACATCGTGTCTGAACGAGCCCCGGAAAAAGAACACTAGACTGATCTTATTCCTCTTCTCCTTTTTTTTTTCTCACACAGATAGGGCCAATGTAAAACCTAGTACATGTTTTTTGTGTATATTTGTGATTCAATGTATTCAGTAACACAAAAACTGTAAAGAGAGTCACTTATAGTTCACCATGTTGAGGCATAAATCCCAAGTTTCGTCAAAGTATGATATTAAATCAATTCTTTGGATAACGGTACGATATTTGCTGACATCATGAAGTCCGCCCCGATGCGATTTAATTTAGGTGCCTGTGATCAATATGAGACTATAACACATGTCCATTTAACACAATCAGGTACATTTATATCAACTTATAAAAAAGAAACTAAAATATTATTACAATTTTATTTCTGGGCTCCGTGGGAAGGAGGTGTGCTTGGATGAAAATTGGTTACACAGATGACTATATGTGTCGATGTTTTCACTTGGTATCAATGATATTAAATCGTTGATCATTGAATTGACGCATCAATCTGCACCCTTACACCCGTTTCACCATGGTCAAGTGTTGTTGCCATTTTTAAAGCAGCCACATATCACCACTGTTGCCACATTTCGGGTAGTAACCAACTACAGAAGCACAATGTCATTATGTTGAGACATACAGCGTTCACCAGTTATTGAACAATCCGTCTTGCAGCAAGTTCCAGCCACGTAAATTTTGATGTTTTAAGGGAAGTAGAGAATAGTATTCTACACTCCCTCAGGACTTAAGTGCAGCACGCATTTAAATGAAATAGAGAGATCAAATTGCACATTTACTACATCTGTAGTAGAGGTATCCTATACCTAAATACACTTAATTGCACTGTGAAAATGCTTCTTTTAATCACTATTGTAGCATTGCTATTTGATTTTGCAGTAGCTCCTGATTCTCTCCCAGAGGAGGAGAATAAATTAGCATCTAAGTAACCTTACAGCGAGATGTGATAACGGTTCTCTTTTATGTGTGAACAGTCCTGATAAACATTTTGCCGTATAAATGTAGACACAGGCACATCTGGATCTGTGTATATGCAGTAAATATTATCATTCAGTTTATGAGGATACTGCCGAGACTTGCACAATGAGAAACGGGGTATGCATGCACACGTGCTGACTCACCAGGGGAGCTTTCAAAGTATTTTCCACAAGTGGAACACTATGAAAGGACATACAAAGGGAAGACACAATAGCTGTGAAATTGTCAGGAAGTATAAAAACTGACAGAAGCTTTTGTTTGTCTGGCCAAACCCCATGTTAAAACCAAGTCAGGAGCTGGAATCAGAAAAATCCTGCAAGAGCATATTTGGTTTATGCGCTTTATGAGCTGACATTACAGCTAAGACACTGAAATTGACTTTGCTGCACAGTTCAGCATTTAATTACTAGCCCCTAGCGTCGGTATGTACATATGTGATGAAAAGTACACAGCAGGGTGTGTCGAAAGTTTTCTGCTTTATTACATTGATGGCCTCAATGCACTCGCAGTACATCATGTCTTTGCAGGTCTGCTTTCATAGCATGTTTCTTCCTTTGGGTTGCTATGAAGAAACACTGGAGGGCGGTGCCAGTACTTTTCCCATTCTATCATGCCAGCTTGAAAAAAAAAAAAAAAAAGTTGCTTCATCTCTCCAATAAAGGAACTTAAGTTTTTCAAAAGAAGGTGCACTAGCATTTTGGAGTTACCTCTATCAGACTGTCCTTCTGTCTTCACAAGGTAAGGTTTTCTTTTATTCTATAACAGTGCATGGATGGTACTTTTGGGTGTGTGTACTTAAAAGGTGTGTGCTATCAAGGGTAGATAATTGTCCAATAACTTTTTGTTGCTTTTGTGTAACTTCTCACCAAAAACTCTTTATGATGGTTTTTTTTCATAAAGCAGCAACATAACTTGCAATATCAGAGATAATGCACATATGATGTGTAGTATGATGAGCTGACTCACAGTGTTTTCTACAACAAAATAAAGATCACATTAAATGTTTATTAAGCATCAGCAAACACTAATATATGATTTTAACAAAGTTCAGTGTATTTTTTATTTCTATTAGACTACCCTATTGATGGGAACTGTAATCAGAAAAGTAATTAAAGCTTTCAGACATATGTAGTTTAGTAAAATGTAAAATATCTGCTGCTGAGATGTAGTGGAGTAGGGAAATACTCAAGTACTTTAAAGTACAACAATTCCCCTTTTATGTAACTTTACACTTCTACCCCACTACATCTTATGGATCAATATTTAAATGTCTACTTGTCTGACAGCTTTAGTTACTGTTCAGATTACAAGTTTTCATCCACTTCCTGGCCAGTAAAAAATACTAAATTATGTGAATGTGAATATGGGGTCCTCACGGGACAGCAACGCTACAAACCAGATAATGTAGAACATGATGCATTGCCAATAGATATATGAAGGAGTTAAAAACATCTATAGCAGGAAAAAGCAAAATACATACTGTTGCAGCAGCAATATTAATCCAGAAACATCATATATAACAGTAAAAAAGGGAACATGTTGCTGCAAAAGGCATACTTTATACTTTATTTTGCTGATAATACTTACATGCTTTTACTTAAGGTGTTAGTACTTTTACTTCCACCATTGAGACTGCCACTAATCTATTAAGTGTCATGAATTTCAAAATATAAAATGCAGGAAACGAGATTCTAATGCATTTCATTTTTATTCATTCACTTTTTTTGTTCCCCACCACATTTTTGTAACGGAACCTAAGTCTTCGACAGATTTACCGTTTTTTTTTTAAATTTTAAAATCCAAAACCTGCGTCCCCTGGTGGTGATTTATTTCAATGCAGGACAGTCAGACACCAGGAAGTGTTGCATAACTCACTCTATTGTAAGAGGAGTGTGCTAAGCATGCAGGATTAGAATGTTGTATTGCAGGTCCTCAGGGACGGGCGTTTCCTTTTTTCTTTTTTAGAACCCTCTAACCCTTTTCTATTTCTTTAAGTTTATTGAGATTCTAATGAATGTTGAACGACACTATGCATTTATGAGTCATTGCTGCACTTTTTACAAGCTTTATTCTTTTTACAGGCTCTCCTCAGTAAAGCCCCCCGTACTCACATATAATGGCCGACCCGTGGCAGAATGCATACGACTTTGCTGTTCAAGTGGCAAGAGCGGCTGGAGCGGTACGTAAGAGCCATCTATGAATGTAGTTCTTCTCTGGTGTGTGGAGCACTGGCTTGAATATTTTTGGAAGATATTGTGATGATCAAAATATGAAATATATCCTACTTTATCCACATGATCCCTAATCATGTGCCAATGACTCGCCATTCCTTTAGGTAATTAGGAAAGCCGGGGAGGAAGAAATAAAGGTCCAGACGAAGAGCTCCGCTGTAGACCTCGTCACCAAGACCGACGAGAGGGTGGAGAAAATCATCATCGGGTCTCTTAAAGAACAATTTGGAGATGGCACACACTGGTGAGACATGCACACACACACACACACACACACACACACACACACACACACACACACACACACACACACACACACACACACACACACACACACCTGGATGTGAATCTTTATGCTGTTTTTTTTCATATCTTGATATTTGTCATTGGTTCTTCTGTGCTGCAGCTTCATTGGAGAGGAGTCCGTCTCAAAGGGGGAGCCGATCATCTTGACTGAAAAACCCACGTGGATCATAGACCCTGTGGACGGCACTACAAACTTTGTTCATGGGTAAGATGTCAGATGTGTGTGATGACAATGTCTTGTGTTAAAGGCACAGTGTGTAGGATTTAGGGGGATCTATTAGCAGGAACTGAAGATAATATTCATAACTATAGTTTTCAAAAGTGTATGACCAGCTGACACTAAGAATCATTGTGTTTTTATTAGCTTAGAATGAGCCCTTTATATCTACATACATAGTGGGTTATCATCACCACGGCATGTTGCACTTCCATTTTTCTACAGTAGCCCAGAATGGACAAAAAAGGGCTGCTGTCTTGGAAAGGCAGGAGAGAGCATGGGGGTTTTCTGTTGGTTGCAATCTGCTACCTCACCACTAGATGCCACTAATCTCTACACACTTTAATGCCTTAAATGGATTTACTTTAACCTGATCAAACCAAACCAGCCCTATCTCATTGCCAGGGTGTCATATACCTCCACTTTGTCACTCCACATCTGATATCGACACACAAGGCACCCTTTAATGTCTGCATGAGAAGCACCAGGTTTACAATGGTCTGGAAATGTGATGAAGTGGTATAATGACTGAAAAAAGCCATACAGTAGGAGGGTCAAACAATCACAGGACTTTTAACCAGGAGACTGGTGTTTAAGACCGACGTTTGTGTCCCAAAGTTACGTTAGTGATGTTTTTTATGTGTTTTCAGTACTTATGTTATGTTGTTTATGCTTACCATAGTTCAAGTAGTCACTTCAAGCCCAGCCATGATGTTTTTTCCTAAACCAACAAATTGGTTTTGTTGCCTCAAGAGTGTTTTGTGCGTCAGAAAGGGAACACATGGGGACAAAGCGGCGGTACGGGAAGAGTTGGGAGCTTCATTATGTTACGAGTTGGGATAAAACGTGTTGACCAAACAGAACAAACCTAACAGCTGTACTATTACAAGAAGCATTAGAAGCGTAATTGGTATTCAAATCAAGAGTAAGGTTTATTACATGGCACCAAATATTCACAGTATTTTATCAGAAGGGCACTCAGAGGGCGCAGACCTCTGCCAAGGCCATGCCCTATCTCGATAACGCTTATTTCCCAAAACCTCCTTCTTTTAAAATGCCTATTAATTGATATAAAGGGTAAGACAGAAGAAGCTTTTTCATGCTGTGTAATCACACACTCTGATCTGATGCTACTTCTTCTTCACAGATTCCCGTTCGTGGCTGTGTCTATTGCCTTTGCTGTCAATAAGGAGGTATGTTCAGTCACACGACAGTCATTAAAAGTACTTTATACATACTTTGTATGTGAAAGCTAAAAGAATGATGTTTTTTTTTTCCAGTTGGAGTTTGGTGTGGTGTACAGCTGCTTGGAAGACAAAATGTATAAAGCAAGAAAAGGAAAGGGAGCTTTCTGCGATGAGGAACTGATTCAGGTGTCCGACGTGAAAGGTAACACCGTCATATTTCTGTGAAGTATCACTCGTTTAGTCTTACTATTCTAATTAAAAAACGTGTGCCATCCTTTGCCTTGCTTTTTAAATTTACTATCTGGAAACATCCCCATACACAATCATCACCTTCACATGAAGGACTTTCAGAACATAATGAAATATTCAAGCAGAATCATTAAAAAGGTTACACACATTGAATCTGGAGGACTTTTGACTGGTGTCAGTGTGTGTTGGTGTGTGCACACCTTTACAGTCACGGTCTCACCTGTAATTATACATAACAATAACCCCTTCTTGTGTGCTGTCGTTGCAGACATCCACAAGTCCATTATCATCTCGGAGCACGGAACAGACCGGAGCATAGAAAAAGTAACCAAGATCTTCTCCACCATGCAGAAGATCCTCTGCATCCCAGTGCATGGGTGAGTGGTCTTATCATGCATACACTCATGATCATTAAATTATTCTTTATTAATTTACATGCCTTGGAAATGTGTCATTTCTGTGAAACAATGATAAGCCTGATTTTATTCTTGATGTGTCCTTGAGGGTCGCGATGCCCTAGAAGCGTTTCATCAAGCATTTTTTTAACTATGCAGACGTGGATGGGCATAGAAAATGGAGAATATTGAGGACCTTTTAGAACCGGCACAGAGTATAAAAGATCAAAACGTTTCCTCGTCACGTATTCACATCAGCTAGCGACCGTCCTTGCCGAAAGTATAACCGAAGCCATAAACTGCTTAGAAGAAGTGAACATAGTCACTGTGACGTCCACTTGTTGGTTTGCGGGCTATGATTTCGAAGCCTTGAGTGTGGCAATTCAGCTGTCACCATCTTTTTTTTTTTGCCTGTGGCCATCTTTCCTTTTTTTGCAACCAGACGTGAAACGAGAGGGTGGAGCTAAGCAACAACCGAACTCTGAATTAGACATTTTCGGGCGACTGAAAATGTAAAATGTTACAATTAACTTTTGTTAACTGAAAACACACTGTGAAAGGTTGTAATATGAAAACAGAGTCAATTCCCATAACAGACTACGCCGTGGTAGTGATCTATCAATCACAAGTTAGCCACCCCTTAAAGCATACCCTGTGCTGCATACCCTGGTGTAAGTTACCCTAAAATCATGTATTTCCATGTAGCCTATATGAAATTGTAAATTAAGTAATTATAGTGATTTAAATATGAATATTAGACAGACAGAAACACCTATGGTTGCAAAACAGCTACATTATGCAGGCTAAATAAACAACAATTTATTTATAACAAACTAGTAAGAAAGAACACACTGCATTCTATCCAAAGTCAGAGTATCTGCATTTTTTACATTTCTATATTGGCATGGGACTGCAACTTTTATTCGTGTTACACAGTTTGCCGGCAAGCCTGGAGATTTGAAACCTTTATTCTCCACTCCCCTACTTATATAGTTAGCCTACTGTATGCTGCCTTATAGAGCGGTGTAGCTTTATGGTATTCATTCAACTCAAACGGGTGTGTCCTGACAGGCTCCGTGGGTCCGGGACAGCTGCCACTAACATGTGTCTGGTGGCGTCGGGGGCGACGGAGGCCTTCTTCGAGATCGGGATCCACTGCTGGGACATTGCTGCCGGAGTGGTGATAGTCAAAGAAGCCGGAGGAATAGTACTGGATGTCAATGGTGTGTATGCTTTCAAATGTGACCACAGAGCATCAAGGGATTATTAACCATAGAATGACAAAGCTTAAATGAATGATAAGGTAATAAAAGCAGGATTTGTCTTTTTGGTGAAACCCCCCTCTTAATAAAAGGCTTTGTTTGACAATTCAGGGGGACCGTTCGATTTGATGTCTCGAAGGATGATGTCAGCAAACAACGACATTATTGCTCAGAGGATCATCAAGGAGATTGAAATATTCCCAGTGGTGAGGGACGACGCTCCACAGCAGAAGAAATGAGAATATCCAAATATCCAAAAGTCCAAAGGTCCAGTCTATCGTTGTATGCTCTGAATAAAGTTACTATGCTGTAATCACCAGTGTTGGTTTTTAATTTGCATACAGGGTGTGTTTCATTGGCTGCACATTTTTTAAACTAAAGCAAATCTTTTTAGTTTGGTCAGAAATTCGAGTGACCTCCAGGTTACATTTGATTACTCTTTTCTCTAATGTTCTGTGATCAAAGATATTTAGGTGGGAAACTGTAATTTTGCACATTTTCTATCCCAGCTCATTGTAATTTGCATAAATATCTTTTGTCTGAAGCCGTCCATGTATGCATTTGAAATATATTAGAAATGAATTATACATGTTTGCAGACCTGCATTGTTTTGGTTCATTTGTACCCAATTTTGAACTCGAGAGATTGCATGAGAAGCTCTTCTGAGTCTGATTATTTTATCTGGATTTCCAATCACTGAATTTATCCTTCCTCCCTCGTTCTCTTGTGACGCTAATGTGTAATTATCTGCTGGAAATGAGATGAATTCTGCCGGGGTGATTACACTCATTAGAGGCAACAGTCTTTAGCGCCGAGTTAAGTCAATGTTGAAGTGACTTTATAAACACTGGCCCTGTCAAGTGTCGTATAAATAACTTAAAGCGCACATCACCATATTGCCTGAGAGCCTCTATTTCAGCATTATTTCAGTTTTACTCTATTTATTACGCTCATTTTACCAATGACCACTAGAGGCCAGTAATGCATCAGCAATTAGATGGGAGTTTCAAGATGCTTTCATTTCACATTAGTGGTTGAACTTAATATTTCTTTTAATTATTATAGTTTTATTGTGGACTGTACTTTGGTAGAGATCGACAGCATGCTCCAAAGTCCCTTTATGCTGCATCAACACCTTTTGGCGCCAAACAACAGGAAATAAAAATCACCCCACCCTTTCTGATTTCTGCTCCTCTTTTTCCCTATCTGTAAATTAACAGCTGCCTATGATATCAGTTTTCACACATGAAGAATGCAAAGGTGGAGGAGAAAGCTGAGGGCGAAAAACTAACAGCGAAGGCGAGTGGAGCTGCAGCAGCAGCAACACAAACAGCAGGAACAACAGCAGCAGGAGGTTGGGGGGAGATGAGGAGTGTTTGAACTGGTGCCTTTGAAACATAAATAACTGCAATTTCTTTGTATAATTATGCGACTATACATCTGCCACGGCTGCGGTGTATGATGATGTGTGTGATGTTCTAACAGAGATGTTGTTTGTCTGCCTTTTTCAAACGGCAAACATTTAATTCCACAGTACTTTGAGCATCAGATGTGAAATATTGAGCTCTTTTTTATTATCATGTAAGGGGAATGGGGTGAGATGACATGTTGCAGCAGAGCGGGGCCAGATAATATTTGCAAATACAGTACATCTTAACATTTGCTTGAACTTGCCCAGGGTACCAGATGGCTGGAATTTGCCTTGTAGACAATGCAGTAAATGCCACGGAGGTCAGAGGACAACACACACGTTCATGAAAGTCAATTTAGCATATTGACTTGAAACTAACAGTGTTTTCCTACTCCTAGACATTTTTCAATCCAAACACATTTGACCAATAATTAAACAGCTGCATTGAATTCACTAATATTTGATGCATTGTGTCGGCTAAATGGACGCAATCTTATGAAGTGAATTTATTGACATAGTAAATAAGAAATTTCAAGTGTAACTATTAGAGTAAATCAAGTATCTTATAACTTATCAATCGTTTTATTGTGATGGGATGTAAAGGGAAAATGGGTTATTACATAACATCAAATGGCTTCTTAAAATGAATCTGATGGTTTTATATCCTACTAAATAATATTTTCATAGAAATCATTAAATATTTTGGATATTAAATTCATCATTTCAACCCTGAAATCATATTTAAAAGCAGTTTAGAATGAAGAAATGGTTTATAACACACTGCAATACACCACATTTTAGTTGTATATATATATACTTGACGGATAAACAGATAAAGAGTTATGACATTTAATATAACAATATTTTTTTTAAGGAAACTCTATCCGCCGACGAAAGCAATTGCTTGATGCTGAAAGCTCCAGGAGAACTGCAGTAAGTAGTTTCCGAGGTCGAAAATGAAACCTCGAGCTCAACATTTTCTACATGAGTTTTTAAACTTAAAATATAAATATTAAGAAAATTAATGGTTTAACTATTAAGAAGCAGTTAAAACATTTTTAATGATATATTTATCATTAAATATGATTGTGTGTAATGGATAATTTATTACGTTTTTATTCACACCAGTTATAGATGCCTCATTGATGAAGTAATAATCACTGACACAAATAAATGAATAAAGACTATTTGTGGGCACAGCTCCACCTGCTGGCAGCAAAAAACAAAGTGTGTTTTGAGTGGTAATGAATAATTTAGCAACTTTAATCCTCCATTAAGCTGACAGACGTCAGTATTACTTTAGGAGAGGATAGTAGCTAACTGTCAATGAAAGATGTGGAGTAACTTCTACAGCTCACATTTGAAAGTCTGTCTCTTGGGGAAAAACTTGACACTAAACACCTCGGTTACAAACAGACACCGGATATTGTTACAAACCGAAATGCGGGTAAAAATAATCGCATTTTACGTGGAGTTGGTCTCCTGGGAAAACGGCTAATGCTAACTGCTAGCATGTCAGAGAGGACGTGTTTTTCGGACCTGTATGTACCCAGTCTTATTATAACCTATGTTAAACTATGTAATAAAGCACATTATTTCAATTGGAAATAATGTGAAATTGTTCAAAGTAGTTGTTGCCTCAATATCTTATACAGTAAATGTTAGATGGAAGGGGTTGAAATAACATGACTATTTGCATAGTGTTAAAACATGTAGTCTTTGCACCTAACCAATTGGAAATTGTAAAGGGGCAGCCACCCTAAACTAGTACCATTTAAAGAGGAAGTAAGCTGAAATATAGAAACATGATAATCAATCAACTTTATGGCTCCACAAAACTATTCAAATTGTCCAAACACTATTTACATCTGTTGAGCCTGCAGAGGTTTCCAGTGGCTGATTGAGAACTGTTTAGCACACAAATAAAACAGCAGGTGTAAGTAAATTAAAGAGTTGAAAAAATGAGCGCCTGACCCTAATGACCTGTCTAAACACCAATTGGAGATGAAAGACACTGGCAGACTTAAGGAAATTGGAGCATAACCCATGTCAGACAAAGTGGTTAGCAGGGATCAGTAAATCAGTTCTTAACCGTGAGGATTAATTCAACTTCCATTGTCATGTTTTCGCCTTATTATTCCAATAATTTTCTCACTTGTTGGAACTTTTTTCTCTCCGGCACACATTATCAGTCGTCAACTGAGTCTGGCTGGAAATCAATACTTCATTGTCCTTGGCCAAATACTGTTACAGGTACAATCTCTACTAAATTAAGCCAAGTGGGTAATTTATTGGTGTTTTGATTGCCTGGCTGAGGGCGCTGTAAGTAGGTGAGACTGATGTTATCGGCTGATTTTCAGGTCTTTTCAGGTCCTGTCGGATTCAATCAGAATCCTGTACAGTACGTGTCGATGAGCTGTAGCAGTTTAAGTTGGACCGGGCGTAGAACAGAGGTGTAGAAAAGGTGATGGTGTCGACCTACTGTAATATTAATGCATTTAAGCAAAGTTGGTTCCTAGAGATTATGGAGGATGCTGCATCGGCCTAATCTCTTCTATGTCATAGGCCAAAGTAAGGCAAGCAGAGCAGTTGAGATTTCTATGATAAAGCTGAAATGTGTTTCTATATTAGGGCTGCAAATGACAATGTTTCTCAATATTGATGAATCTTTAACTGTTCGGCCTATGGAAGATCAGAAAATAGTGAAAGATGCCCACCACAAGTACCTAGAATCCGAAAGTAAAAAAAAAATTGTAGTAGTAAATTGCTTTTTCGAGTGAATGAAGCCCTACATGTACCACACTATAGTCATAGGGAGGTTGTGGGTGGAGGATAGTTGGTGGATAAAGACCCAGACATTGATACCCGAATCCTGGTTTCCTGTCTGTAGTTTAGAAGGCAACAGACGCCTTTGGAAGTGGTTATGGAAAGATTGTAGTTTTGGTTAATTGTTGATAAAACACATTGTGTCTCGAGTCAGTGCAGTCGTTTTCTCCTGTGAGTTAAACCAGACTTTGTCCTTTCCATAACCTTAACTAAGTGTTGCTAGCACCTAAACACAACCTTAAAGAATACTGAGCACTGCTACAGTCACTAGGAGCGGATATTGTGATGCTTATAAATAAATAAAATGATAGACGTTGTCAGTGTATTGTCAGTAAGGTCGATTAACATACTTTTTTTTCAATGTATTTGCTGTTGCAGTTTAGGTATATATTATGTGCTCATGTGTTGTTTTGTCTAACAAACAGTCCAAAACCCAGAGATATTCATTTTATTGTAATTTAAGATGAATGTTAGTAGCAAATTCCAACATTTGAGAAGCAGTGACAATCAAAAGAATGTCATTTGTGCTTGAAATATATCTTAAATCCATTGTATTAATGATTTAAATAGCTGCTGAATGTTTCTTTGGCCGATCGACTAATTTATTGAGGGTCCAAGCATTTCAACTCTGCTCTTTATGCACCAGTGTTGCTGCTGCCACTGCATGCATCATCATGACAAGCAAAAAGGGACCAGGTTGACAGATCCTCCATCATTTCCCGTTTAAGTGGTAGCATGCCTTCACAAAGGAAACTCTGCAGACATGTCTATAGAGGGGGGATTGAGAAACAGGGGCTGGAGCAAGACCAAAACGTTACTTTGATAAACTTAGACTGGCTGTTATTCACACTGCCAGTAGAGAGAGTATGTGCAGCAGTGATTTCAGGCTCTACTTTTCTGCAGGCAGGAGAATTTGGAGCTTGTCCTCATGTTCACGGAAAGGAGGAGGCAACCGTCTAATCTGTAGATATGATATATGATGTAACGGCTTGATTATAATGTATATATTCAGCAATCAATAATGAAGAGTATATATTGTATGTTAGACTCTTGAATCAATAATGCTGGGACTTTAAGAGAGCAAAGAAATGGTCTGGGATAGCACTGCTGCCTGAATTCCTGATTTCATACAGTTAATGTCTAAGTGTGTCAGTAAGTGTAATGAAATTGAACACAGGACCATCAGAGGCTCAAGAGCCCCCCAGATATCCACTAAGAGTCCATCTTCTCTGGTTCAATAGAGCCAGAAACAAAGCAGGCAGCAGAAGATCGAGTCTGCAAGTCCTGTGGGTCCAGCAAATAAAAAACCACAGTACACAACAATAACCATAATCAAAATGGAAAAAGGCAGGAACCCTTTAATTTGTACTAGTTAGCATTAGCTGTCATCATTAGGTTAATCGAGGCCTGTGGTTGCACGACAAAACAGGACTGTACTTCCAGTAATATAAAGTGCAGTTCAGCTCCCTCCTGGTGATTTAAAGGGATTATTACACACAGTAAGCTCCACTCTCATCTCTGCTTCTATCTGTGCTTTTTTTTTTTTTTACCTCCTGCGATTTGTCAGTCAGTTAAAGTCATGTTATGCAAAACATCTGAAGCAAAGCCAAAGAAATTAGCTTGTCTTGGCCGGCAGCCATATGGACTCGGGGGCTCCTAGTCCCAGTTGTTTTTTCGATGCACAACTGTATTACACTCAAAGAAGAAAAAAAAAAAAAAAAGAAAAGGCGAAACTCATTTCAGCAAAGCATGTGCTGATCTTATGCTTTCTCTCTGGAGCGGATCGATGCTCATCACACTCCTTGAGGAAACGAGGGAACAGTGCGGACATTGTAATGAAATCTTAAACTGAGAGTTTTATGAGATGCATCGTGTGAGTGGTGTCTATCAAAAGCTGCTCAAAAGTGGGAAATCAATAGAGATATTAACAGCACACTCACACACAGATATAGACAAAATCAATGGCGATAATCCTAAGTAATAGCCCCCCAAGCCTTTCTTACATTTATTTTAACTGATTTTTTGTCCCTTTGAGGCTTCCCTGACATAGTAATTGCTTGCCTAAGTGCTCTATTTTTTCTATTAATCTTCTTTGTCTTCTCTGTCCATCATTATCGATCTGCTAAACACACACTTTATCTTTGCTTTTTAATACCGGAGATTTAATTACATCTGCTGATGCTGTACTTTTCGTCTAAGTGTGCACATGTCCTCCTCAATAACCACTTGCCACCTGTCCTCATGTGTTACACTCCTAAGTAGTTTTTTGGAGTGTGAGTGCAGCGGTGTGTGTGCATGTATATACACAGTCCCAGTAGATTACCCTCCTCCAGCATGACGCCCTGTAATGCGCCGGTCTATCGCCACTGGTTTCTCAGTGCCATTCAACATGTTTGCGATGTGAGGACGAGGAATCAATATCCTTGCCTGGTGCTTGTGTAGGCGTTAGTAATTAGCAGTTACAGCCTCAGACCGGTGGCAGATGGATCAAACTGCAGAGGGGGAAGGTTTCCTATTAGTCGCTAATTTGACAAATAACCATGCAGATTGTACGAGCCTCACCTTGCACTTTTAATTGACAGGAGTGGTGGATCTCATGAAAGTTTCAGACTGTTAATTGGAGAGTTAAAGGTGACATCTGGCAATATGAAACTAAATTGTTATGAATATAAGTTTTGTCTGTTTAGCTAAGTCGGCTATAGCTTATTTGGAAAAAAAGAAGAAATTACAATTTGATAAAGGAAATATCCACATTTTGAGTCGGCTGTAATGCTTGAACATGACATATTGTGATTAAGACTGCATGAAAAATAGGGGTCTTCTGTTTACGTTACTGTAGCTAAAAGCATGGTATAGATAGACTAAACTGTTAAAACACTTTGCATAAAGTTCCGGATAAATACTTGAAATAACTAAAATAAATATATAAATGGTTGAAATGTCTGGCGTCAGACACTCTGAGTAGTAGTAAATGCCAATTTAAGCAAACCAACTAAACATCGATAATTAGACCCTGAGGCTAACCAAATCCACTTTTATATAATTAGTAGTATTGAATAACATCCGGTTTAAAATCAATTCAAATTAACACATTTTAAATTAGTTGCCAGTCAGCCGACTGAGACTGGAGAGTTTTTCGTTCCCAGCCAAGGAATAATCCAGCTCATACCTTACCCTAACATGTCTAGCTGTTGTTTTTACACTGCGTTTTATGAACTGAATAAATCAAAAGATAATATGTATTCATTAGTAAGCTGTAGCAAGGCTAGCTGTTTCTCTCTGTTTCCAGTCTTTGTGCTAAGCTAGGCTAACCTGCTTCTGGTTCCGCCTCACAGAAGCTCATTAATAAAATGATCAAGCTCTAAGACCCCTACGTTTAATACAATCATGAGTGCTTAACCTTCCTTCAACAAACATCCAATTTCAAAATGAGAGTGTCACCTCGAGATGTTTCTGGGAATAATAAACAACATGATGATGCATTCGTAGGATGTCTGCAAATGGATTTTAAGCTTTATTAATTAAACCACATCCTCAATTTTGCCCTTCCTGTTTCTGTTCTGAAAAACATCACAGGATTTGGTGACAACATTAAGCATCATATCACTAAGCATTTCCAAAATGAGTTTGAGCACATTTTCATTTCCAGACAGCTGGACGTCTTGTGAAATTCTCAAAAAAGGATGTCACGCAGCCATTCATCCATTCAGTCCTTGTGTGGGTGGCCTAAAAGGCCACCGGCTAGACCGTGTCACCTCGTGTCACCCGTCTGACTGGAACCAGTCACCACTCCCTCCCGAATCTGGAAAGAAGGGGGTTATTACGCACGGGGAGTGACCACGGCCCGGCAGCAGGGCTACCCCAAAGGCAAAGCGTCTACTCATTTGAATAATCTATTGCACCAACTCGCACATTTGCATATCTGGGCACTTCCAAGCCACTGGGGCTCTATGATTCACTTCCCTCTGCCAGGCTCTGTTGTTACTGGTATGAAACAGGATGGATATTAAGCTTGTTTGAATGCAAGTTCCCTCATGAATCTTTAAGGCCGCTGTGTAATAAGAAAAAGAAAAATGGAAAGCTACGCCATCAGACTGTAGAATTACTTTGCTTTTTCATTCTGAGACATCAGCGGCTGCGGGGAAGTTTTGTCCACAAGGAGATACCTGACAGGGCTCTAAATTGTGAAGAAGACTGATACGAGTGTGAATTTAACAATTGCCAGTTAGGGTGTAAAGAGAGGTTGTGTGCGGTGTGCAGTGAAGCAGCCCCTCCATGCTCTCTGCGTCTTACCCACCTCTCATGGATCCTGTAATGGATACAGCCTCTGAAGGATTTAAGGATGGCCGGGCTGCTCACCTGTTAAAAATGGAGCTTGCGCGCGAGTCCATCCTCTGGAAAACTTTGATAAAGCGTGACTTTTCTGCTAGAAGCAAATGATCCGGGAGTCAGAGGGGATATTTGTTGTTACTCAGTGTTGTACGCATGCACAATAAATAAAATTATAATTAAATCTGTACTCTGACCTTTGGTGATGTTTTGACAGCTCTCTGCCGTGTACTCAACACATTTCTTAAATGAATGTGGAGTGTTGGAGCGCTGATATCCACCAGTGCGCCGCAGTGAATCAACAGAAAGCAACGGGGAACGCTGTGTAGTCATGCTCTCACCACCGAGGTTATTGTGAGGATTGTCTTGGAAGAAAAAGAGGAGCACAGAGGAGCTGCAGGAATGAAAGATGTTAGTCTGCCAGTTTGTCACAAAAGCAGTGTGCTCCTGTGTGATAGACTGGCAGACCGTGCTAGCTCAGTATCCTCGGGGACACACAGGCTACTGTTATAGTCGCAGTTTTTTTTTTGGAGGAGCTCCTCTCATTTTCTAAAGCATTTTCTAAAGCCACTGTTTCGGCGTCTTGGAGCAGACACGCCTAAGTCTTGTTAGGCTGCTCGTGTCTGCAGAGGTTTATGGCCTGTGTCGAGCACAAAAGTCCACAATCAACTATCATGACACGGATGATAACAGAAAAAAATAGTTACACCGGATGGATCCTCTCAGCGGCGTTTGAGTGTGTTTGAAGAGCTGCCTAAAACTTTTGTATTATGACAAAGAGCGACGCATCAGGACGGTGCTGGAGGTGAGAATAAGAGCCGGGCCTCTGAATTCTCACTTGACACTGTGGGTAGTCGAATCAATTCCAGTGTAGTCGACTTTACTTTCATAGCTCGGACTCAAAGCTTCGTCCCAGAGGGCTTTGCAGTCTGTGCAGAACACCCTCTATCCTTAGATCCTTGATTCGGATGAGGAAGAAGTCCCTGCACGCCATAGATCAAGAGAGTAGTCAGACCTGGATGTGATAGAACTACAACATAGATAAACATATTTGCAATTTATTTAAAGAGCTACAAAATAGCAAAACAACAAATGAACTGAAAACCAGAATAACAGTTTTAATATACAAGTCAAAAACATGTGTACCCCACAAGGTCATCCTATCCTGAGGCCAAAATTATGTTGACAACATAATTACACCCATATGCTATTGTGGAACATCCTATTCCAAATCCATTTGCAGTAATCTGCTGCTATAACAGCTTCCACTATCACTATTTTCTAGACCTGGCTGCAGGGATTTACTCCCATTCAGCTATAAGAGCATTAGTGAGGTTGGCCACAGAGGTGGGCGATGAAGTCCGACGTTCCAGTTGATCTCAAACGTGTTTGATGGGGGTTGAGGTCAGGGCTGCGTGCACGCCAGTCAAGTTCTGCCACATATAATTGGGGAAAACAACTTCTTTACAGGCACAAGTTGGTGCATTCAATATATAAATATAATTGTAAGTCAGATACATCATATATGTGTTAAATTTGTTTGTATAGATGGTGGGCTATGCGATTTCTTTTCAATATATAGCAATGTAAAATATACAGTTGTTACAGTTGTAAGACAAAATATTCAATGCCATTTGCAAATCTGTAAATGACAGTGCTGTTGTACATAGCGTTGGCCATATAGTGTACTTACAAATGTACACAGTAACAACGGTAAACCAAGCAATTACACAGACAAAATGTAGCATATATATACAGTTATTTCTTATTCACAATTTTAGGTCTCTTTAGTAGGGTCGTTTTTTTAATGCTTGTATAGTTTTAAGTATCGATACAGATCTCATATAATTGGATTATTTCTGTTACTGCTTGATCTGATCTCTGCTGTGCAACTTCAAATAACTGCATGTGTCAAATTTGTAGTATAAATTTCTTAGTTCTGTATTTTCTCGAACATTGTGTTTTGTTTTTTTCTGCTCTGATGTGTTTTTCCAGCTGTACGTCTTCTGCTAAGGAGGAAAACAAACTTGTTGAGAAACAAATACTTAAATAATAATATGAAAAACAAAATAAGCACTGTTGTCATATCTTTTAAAGCTGTTCACACACATCGCCCACACAACACATCTTGCTATCACGGTTTCAGTATTTGGCAGTAAAACATGATGGGTAGGGAGTAAGTGTCCAGGGCCGAGGTCAACCGGAGAGCCAACAGGAGCAGGATGGTGCCCCACTAAATAGCTAATTTCACTGGGTGCCCTGTTACTGTTGCTTGGATACTGTGTGATTCTAATTAACAGTTTTGTGATTCACATGCTCTCCCGTTAACCTCTGTTTCTCACACTTGCCACGCCATTACAGTTTACAAGCCTCAACCGTTGTCGTGTTGGACGCTAAACTGAATATGAAATTCAATTTCTAAAAAAAAAACATTGCCTAAATTGCAAAAAACAGAGTGCGCGCTGTGATGTGGATCAGAAGATCAGTTTGTAGGTGGATCTGCTTTTAAGGGTCACGGACCAACAACCTCTCTGTAGATACCTCTCTCTTGCTTGTTATTTTTCATACTATAACACCACATGATTATATAAAATCAGCATTATTTCACACATATTTTTTTGGGCAAACAATAAACTCCTTTATATTTCTTGAAAGCCTGAATGGTACCCCTGAGACCGGAGCTCTTTTAGCGATTAGGATAGCTGAACTCTCACGGAGTCTGCTCTTTGAATTAAGTCCCCCTCCCCTCTCCAGCAGGCCTCTCACTAGGCTGCTCTTGCAGGCTAATTGGCCTCGGGGTTGACGTGCAGTGTTTACCATTGGTCCTCCGGGAACCGGTAGAGAGGAAGGGGTGCTGCGGCTCCCCTACCATCAGCTCCGTCTCACGGCATGGACGGCTAGTCCTTGTAACTGTCCCCCGCAGTGCCCGGTCGGGACTCAGGCTTTAGCCTCGAGTTAAAATAGAAATTCTTCGGAGTTCATGTCAGGTGACTTGAACAACACCCACTTCCAAGAAATGGAAGAAAAATAAACTCTGGACCCCTGATTGCAGACATGAATTATGTAAAAATGTTACTTCTTTCTACATGAAAGTAAGAGGTAGCATTAGCATGGAGAAGAGGAGGAATGAACACAACGCTGATGAAAGGCTTGAAGAAAATGGGCAGAAATGTAGAAAAAAGAAGCATCAGGCAAGCACATTTCTTTGTATAGCACACTTCATACACAAAGCAATCAAATATCTCATAATGTGTGAAAAACATAAATCAAAAAATACTCTGGCGCTGTAGCTGTCACAATAGCCCTTAAAGCTTAAGAGAATGCCAGGAAAGTAAATTCCCACAGTTCATTCAAGAATTCAAAATTTGTATTGTATTTGTACCATTGACTCTTGTCTCATAACTCTCTGGTAATCCTGCGTCTTTTGTAAGGGAGCTCACTGCTAATGGGCAATAAAAGCTTCCTTCAGTTTGGACTCAGCACTGTCAGGACCGTTTGCTGTTGGTCAACGTCTTAATGACGAAAGCTTAACTTTACGCAAAAGATTAAGCAGATTTACTTCACTTTGTGGGCAAATCCAGTCGTTGCAGAGATTACATAAAAATGTCTAGATTTTGCTGCTACATCCATTTTAAATACTGGTCTACAACAATATTAACATTTATGCAAATCACAGCGTTAAAAACTATTAAAAAAAGAAATTTTAAAAGCAAAACAGATTTAGGATAGATAGAGATGAGTGCATGGCATTTTTTTACAATAGGGAAAGCATATCTTCTTGAATATCACAACACAACAACATGAATAGTTATTATATGCAATTTTAAACTAAATCCACTCATAAAAATATAAGACAAATACATTTCTTATGCACACACAAGTATTACTTTTTTCAAATCCTTTAAACACATATATTTCTGGGTTTCTATTACATTCATTGAAAACAATCTACAATTTTATTGTGCATCAGAAATTATCAGTTTTTTTCTGTATTTATTTTGTTTATATTTTTATATAATGCTGCCTATTTGTGTGCGCATTGAAATATAATTTTTTTTTTATATATAAATCCCCAAAACATTTGTGAATCCTTCCTTGTGCTTTCATTAATGTTGAGACTGATCTGACTCCCTACAAAGCACGTATTTTAATATGGAGATGACTCAAAAGTGCTCATTTCTCAACACTTTGGTGAACCAGACTTCATTGAAACTACCGTCTTCTGATGACTATTTTCTGTTTATAAAATCTTAATCTGTTACATTACGCTCTGCATAATCATTCACCACTACACTGTATGAATGGAACTCGTAGATGGAGAGTTGTTGCCTCCAAAAACGCTGTTGAATCATATTGTCCCTAAATTAAGCAGACACTCTAGGTTTCAAACTGGCATTTCTTTCAATTATCCAGATAGAGCGAGAAGCTGTGCGACTGCTTTCCTTGAATCTTTCTCTGATTCAATGAGAAGCCAGATGGGAAGCACGACGTACTGAGAGAGAGAGAGAGAGAGAGAGAGAGAGAGAGAGAGAGAGAGAGAGAGAGAGAGAGAGAGAGAGTCCCAGAATCTGCTCCTGGTGTATGGCATTCACAGTGGCTGAGACAAATCAATTTTAGATAAATGCCATGTGCAGCAAAAGAATGCAAAGGCTTTTTGGATAGTTTTGGAGTCAAACGAAGAGGCACAGGTTGACTGTCACCGACATTGTGAAGAGGAAATATGAGAAATACCAAAAAGAACATTTGTGTTTAGATTTCTAAAATCATTTTAGGGTCAGCTATTGTATCGTTTTTTTCTCTACAGTAGTCTATTTCTTTTTTTTTTTTTTTTGTTCGGGAATTGGCCAGTATATCCAGGAAATTCTACCAGACATTTCTTGAACTGAACTCTACGGAAGAAAGTCGGCAAATTAATGAGAACATGCACCTCCATCCTGTGGGATTTGTACCATTATTCAGTAAATCCTGGATTATGATATTTCACAGACAGCAAGAACTGCACATCCTTAACAGCAATAGCACCCTAATTTCAAATTAAAAGTCCGAGAGCAAGCTTCGGATGAATAACGGCCGAAACCCAGCTGCCTCGAAATGCAGAATTTTAGCCTTTCTTTCCTTGTTTGTGTCACAAGTGAGTCCACTTTCTTGCTGCTAATACCCAATTAGGGAGATGATTATTGATCGGGGTGTTGAAAGTTGACTGCTAATCTCCCCTCTCTCAGGTTTAGGCAATCAATAGGTGAGTGTAATGAGCAACCTGGTTTCTCAGTGCTAATAAATACAATTAGATTTATACTGGATACAGATTTGTAATGCAATTGATGGAGGATTTGAGGTGCAGATATCTCACGTGAAAAGGTTGTTTCTTTTGTCATTGACACAGAAAAGTTTTTAGCTATTAGCATGTCCGTAAAAGTGCAACAAAAAAGCCATTTCAGGACCCTCTGTTCTGTTGCTTAAAAAGGTTGCATACATATCCATAAAGCCAACCTCTGAAGTTTCAGTCCCGTGCTTATATTTAAAATTTCAAGACCCTTGGGTGCTTATAAACAAACAGTGATTAAGAGCGAAGGTAGGCTAATGCCACCAATAGCTACAGAACAGCATGATTATGGCTAATGACTTCCAGAAGGCAATTCCCTCCCCGCCTCCCCTTTTTGTTTTACCAACTTTGTTATGATGAAAAGTGGCTAATGAGTGAATGACTGGTTGTTTGTTACTGACCTATCAAGGGCAGCTAAATAGTCAAAGTGCAATTGCGGGGCCATTATTGTAAAGAGGAATTTGCTCTTCAAGGACGATACAATTGTTCTTGACATTCGGGTCTGACAGCATTCGTGCTTTGATTGGAGTTAACACCTCAGCATGCATTATTTTTTTGATATTAAGTTGCCATTTTGAATTATCTTTCTTAAAACCGGAGTCTTCCTCTGTCTTGTAAGACACGTTTTATATACAACCCAGGAATATCACCTGTTTTAGTGTTAAGAAAATGTCATGTTTGCCTCCTGGTTGTCACTTTCCTCTGAAAGCATGCTACACTGTGCCATGATGCAGTCTCTGCGGGCCAAGTTCTGTTTTCAGACAGTGTTTTAAAATGCAGCAAAACTTTAGGAAACATGACACATAGCCCAGCACATTAAATCTCACACTTTTGGGCTTCCCAACTTATTGTGAAATACTGAGATGTGTGACAATTGCATATATAAAAATTCTATATATATATTTATATATATATAAAGCCAAATAAGCTTTTAAACAATAACATTACAACATGAACAACATGAACATTATGGATCATTAAGCAGATATTTCCCTAGGGAGTTGGTGGAGACCAAAAAAGAGCTTAAAGTAAATACTGGACTTACTCTCATCAGGTCACCTAATATACAACTCCAAATTAATATTAAAGTCACCCTGTACCTGCCAAATATGTAAATACACGTTTAACATATCAACTTAATGAGGTGACTTTAGGTCAGTGTTGCGTTAAGCTTGTTGCACACAATAGTTATTGAAGCTTTAAATATTGAAGTTAGTCTTTTCTTCTCTTTTTTTTAAAGCATCTACTAAAAATGTGATTTTTATGTTTTTGTTTTGAAACAACACAAAAACACAATACATTATTATTTTTTTTGCTCTAATTTTCTTTTGTGAACCTGCATTAGTTGGAACATCTTACTGTCTGAGTAATGAGCCCTTTAAATACTGCGGCATTGACTTCAGAGCAGGTTGTTGTTGTTGTTGTTAATTAGCGCAATTGTTCCTGCTTAGTGTAAGATGGGGCCAAATGTGTAGCTTTTACTGATGGGCACATCAAAAGTTGTCCGTCCTTTCCAGTTATGAAGCCCTTCTCTTTTCCCCTTATTTCAGATTTGTTTTATCCACTATGTTGTGCAACAGAAACGTGCAATAAATAAAATATATTCAGGTCTTCATGCTGTAAACAAATACTTACAAGTCAACACTTTCAACTGGGTTAGCGTTCACTTTCCCTCCCTTTTTTTTAAAAGTTTGGACTTTTCACACTTGCCGGCATCAGTGGAGAGTCTTTACAGGTACACTCCTGCGAAAAGTTTGCCAGCTCATTTGCAAAGCTAGGTTAAGTGTATGTAAACGAGATGCATTCCGAGGTACGTTGGAGGGCCGGAAACAAACATTTTCCCCTCCTCCCCCGCCCCTTGACAGACGAGTGACAGCTATTTAAATGCAAACTGTCATTAACAAACACAACCCTGCGCGACACCTGCTTTAATCACGGCAACAAAGGCGCAGCAAGTGGCCGAGTAGGAGCCCCCTCTCTGTGTGATATTCAAATGACGGGGCGGTGCAACACACAAAAACAACAACATCAAAGAATAGGCTGTGCAGGGAGAAGGATACGCTGCACTGTGTGCCTCCCACCACCACTGTTAATCAGCTTAATTTTTAAAGTGATTAAAGCAGGAAGGGCTGAAAGTCACTAAATCGCTTACCCTTAGAATCATGGGGAATTTTTTCGTGCTTTACTTCAAGTCCCTTTTTTTTGTCTTTAATGGCTATTTATTGTGCTCCACTTTCACCTTTTTCTTTCATGCAGCATTCTTAATTGCTTCGGGTAAAAGTCCACCTCATGTGCTAAAACATAGATTTCCCTATGATCAAAATCAAACCATTATATCTGCAGTGATAAAAGTCATGTTATTAAAAAAGAAGACCATAGTTAGGAAGAGTTGAAGCAGTGTATTCTGGATTTCCGTGAATGTTTTTGCCTTGGACTTTGGCCTGATTTGTTTTGCTTGTGGTCCTGTCTTGGGTTATTGTTGTTCTGCCCGGTCATAATTTAAATGAAGAAGTCATTGGGCTGTAACATCCTGCGTGCCCGCCAAGGCCTGGGCACTTGTAACTAATGCATGGCATTTGTTTTGATTAGTTTTTGTCTTTTTTGTTGTTGTTTTCAAAGCAATTACTGCACAACACCCAGCTGTATTTGCAACAAATTTGCTTTGTTTGTTGGACCACACATTTGCACTGTTTGAGCTCAGCAAAATTAAGATAATAACTTATTCCAGTGTATTCTTTTTGTTAATTTATTCCACGGTGTGTGTATCGACTGTAGAACAACATTTGCAGCCATTCACAATAATCATGGGACCATGTGTTTGCTTTTCTCCATTTGTCTTCTTACGCAAGTACAAGCTACATATCCATTAGGTTCATATAGGTCTAATCCAACAAATGGTATCCACTGCACTACATCTTGAGTACATCCTATTACAATTTGTGCACATATGCCGTGAAAATAAGGAAGAAATGAGCAAAATTGAATTTTGCAAATCCCCTTCCTAATGCTACCAAACAAATGCTAATTTGATGGATTAAATTAATATATACTATATGTTTACAGATGAGCAGTAGGCTATATATGTCAGTAGAATTCCACACAGCCTGGCCAGCTTTCTGCCACATTTGATTCAGATGCGAGTGTGCACTGATTAGACTAATTCCTGAAGTGACTCATGCATCTGTGCAGCAGGTCTGCTAGCAGAAGACTTGTGCATGTGTGTCGGTTGCATGACTACAGCATCGGAACCGATGTAGCTGCGATTATTAGACATCTGGTACAAGAACAGGAGAGAATAAATCAGGAGCCACTCTAACTAATCAGATTTAATCACACAACCAGCCTACTGGATATAATTAATGGGTACAGCATATACAATATATCTACTTCAATCTGCTGGGAATTGTACCTCCTAAATTTTGTAATTAAATGCCACAACATGTTTCGCACGGGCAAAAGTCATGTTCCAGAAAAAAACAGTTTGTTGGGATTAATAAGTACACAGATCTGTTAACGTTTAACCATGACTAGATCAAAATCTAGAAAAGTAGCCGGCAAATGAAGACAAATCTGAAACGGTTGCATGAGAGTCCGTGCAGCAGATCCAGCTAGTGGACGGACCTTGGTCAGAGCTGGCCGCTGCTACGCTGTGATTGGCCAGACTGTGTTGAAGGGGCGGGACATAGCAAAGGGTCAATTGCTCTCTGTAGAAGCAATTAATTAATTTTATTTTTAGGGGAGTTTTTCCTGTGCCGATGTGAGGGTCCCGGGACAGAGGATGTCGCATGTGTACAGATTGTAAAGCCCTCTGAGGCAAATTTGTAATTTGTGATTCTGGGCTATACAAAATAAACTGAATTGAATTGAATTGAATTAATTAGCTATTTATTTGGGCGAAAGCTAAATCTAAATATGTAAAGTAACAACAGCTATCAGATAAATGTAGTGGAGTTAAAAATTAAATATTTCCCCTTTTGAAATTAAGAAGTATAGAGTATCTTTAATTACTTATGTCACAGTTCTTCTTCCATACACTCCTGTCATTAGCTCTCTCACTCCCCTGTCACTCTGTCCCTCAGTTCGCCACAGCCCAGCCCCTCTCTCTCACCACACCATCCCTCACTCACCTAATCAGCCTCACTCAGTGCACCTGTCTGCCACACCCACCTCGTCAGCACAATCCCTCTCACCTGCTCACTCTGCTGCACCTACTCCCTTCAGTATTTAAACCCCAGTCAGTCACACATTCGCTGCCAGATCGTTCGCCGCATTCATGCCAGACCTTCCAGCAATTTCCCTGGGACTGACTCCCCGTTGCCGACTCTGCCTGCTTGGACTTCCTTGCCTTTGCCTGTGCCCCGGTCAACAACTCAGCCTTCTGTCCCCGACCACCAGATTCCTACCTTGCTTTTGCCCCGGTTAGCCGCCTTAGCCTTCTGTCCCCGACCACGAGTATAGCCTCCACTTCTTCTGGTTTCCGTCTGCCTGATCCCCTGCCTGTTTCCCAGACCGCCCGGCGCTTTCCTGATAGGAATCCTCTATGTGAGTCTGATCCTGCCTGTATGTCTGCTGTTTGTCCCGCTGTACATATAGCTTCTTAACACTACTCCGTCTCAGTCGTACTGCTTTTGGGTCCACACCACATCCGTGACAACTTAAGTAAAGCACTTGTACCTCAATTATACTTAAATATATACTTAGATACCTTTCACCGGAAGTAAACAGTTCTTTAGTTTTACCCTGCAAATTTGCATATTCCATCACGTTCTCACTCTGAAAACTCTTCACACCATAAGATGAGACCTTCAGTGTGCACACAATGCCCGAGCCATGACAGTGAATGATGGCTTTATTTAAAATCATAATACTTTTAATAAATGAAGTACAGGGTGCACTGCAAACTCGTAAGACGTGATTAAATACTCCGATCCCCTGTTAATTAGATTCCTTCAGGTGTTAACTGCAAATGCCAAGCCTCCCAACAAAAAAACGCACGGGCGGTGAAGTCTGAAACGAAGACGGGGGACTATAAAGAGGCCACTCTCTATGTCAGGAGCAAAATTCTCTTTTATATATCAGCCCATAAAGCTTATGAAGCCTCGATCAGAAGAGGATTTGGAGGCTTTCGTTTTTCGGGAGAAGTGAGAAAATCCACCATATCCGCGAACATGCCAATCCAGGTGACATTTAGGAAGAGAACCTGTGCAAGTCACTTTCATATGAAGCCATCGATCCATACTTAACGATTTAACATTTGTGACAATGAGTGAGGAGCTGCAGGTTGTTGTTTTTAGTTTTTAGCTTCACACTCGTCATTTATTATTATTTAATTTCTGACAATCCCTTCACACTGAGAGCAGGGCTCATAAACAGTTGACAGAATTATACGGAAAATCTCTGGGGCTTAAGTGGATCACTGCTTTCCTTCGGCAACAACTATCTTGCAATTACAAAGTAAGACATTAAGTCTGTGACAGATACAAATCTATATATCAAGGATTTAGATGTCTCGTTTGTTCCTTTGGGGGCTATCTTGGATGAAAAAGAGGGTGTGATTTTGTGCTTTTCCCCCCCGTTTGAATCTTGCAATCCATTTATACCTCACAGAAAGCACCTGAAGAAAAAATTCTTAAGCTTATATTGTTCTGAACTTGGACACATGCATGTGTGGGTTCAATTTACCCTCTCTCCGTGGATATGAAATAATAAATAGATGCATTCTTTGAGGTGGAAAGCATCAAGTTACTCTGAATATTGAATAACGGCTCTTTGCAAAGGCAGCTATTTTTGCTTACCTTTTGCTCTATTTGTATGTATGTGTGTGTGTGTGTGTGTGTGTTGTATTTAAACACAACCCCCCCCCCCCCCCCCTCTACTCGTCACTCTTTGTTCTCGCTACCATGAACTGTATTTACCTCTCTGAACCCGTCTCTCCTCACAGCCGTCAGTGAACTCTTTGCATCCGCTCGAATGTTTGCACCACATTTGATGAGATGAATGACGGCACCGTCTTTGTACATCGTAGCAAGTGAGGGCTGAATGCGGAATACGCAGGAGGTGCTTTAATTCAACCACGACGGGGTGATATGATATCCCGGCTGATACAGTTTATCATTCATTTTAATATTAATGTTAAATTAATATTATATTATATTCATGGGTGAGGCCTTAAGTGACAAAGGTAGCTAGGTTTTCTTCACGAGGAACCTTGCAGGCTCACATGACGGGTGAAGCAGGGCGGGTTGACGGACACCAGCTGGTCGTCGACTGTCTAATAACATCTTCTTCATCTTCATGCCTGTTCTTTGCTGTTTTTGTCTCGTTAAGAAAGGAAAAGGGACCTTGAACATCAGCGCTAACAATTCACCGAAACTTCTGTGATGAATCCTTGGTCACTAACAGCTGTGTTTGTTTTCTATCCTTACTCCTCCCACCCACTCGGTCCTTGGTGCTTTGGGTCTCAACCTTGGCTACTTGACAAGTGCATAGGGTTCTGCTCAATTTATTTTTCTTTTTACTTTTTTTGGGGGGGTTATGAAAAACTGTCAGATGCAGCTGCTGATTGCGGGGAGGTGCAGGGCGTGTTAAGCACCTCAGGGCTGAAAGGAAATTATTGATTTTTGCCTACAAGGTTAGAAAAAGTGAACTTTGAAAACCTTACACATGCCCAGCAGTCTGCCAATTAAAGGTTTTGAGTTAGTAAAAAAAGCATTCAGAAGCCTCTCTTGTTGTTTGCCTGAAATTAGTGGAAATGATAAAGCATAAACATTAAGGCAAAAAAACAAACTAAAATACAACCTTCCGTCTTTTTGTCTGGAAATGTAATGCTCTCAGGGAGTGCGTTCACACAATCAGAAAAAGTATTTTCTTAAAAAACGCACATATTTCCTTTGGCATTAACATCAAATACGGATATTTTTGTCTCCCTTAGTCTATTACCTCGAAAGCAAGTGCAACTTTTGGTGAAATTAGAGAAGTTGCTTCACAATGCCATCTCCTGTGACTTCTATTTTTACTTTTTAGCAACATAATTTGTTATGTTATTAAGCTTCAAAGGCTTTTGTCAGCATATTTATAATAATTTTGATTTTTACATCGGGTTGTGGATTTAATTATGTGAGGGTAAGAGGGAAATGGGAGTTTAATTTTCTTGAACATAAAAGAAAATATTAATAACTGTCTTACTATTGGTCATTTTGCATGCTGTTATGGGCTTTAGATAAATCCCTCTAGATGTCTATACAAACGCAGTGGTAAGCAGATGAACAAACATCTATTCTAACAGAATCTACTGCAATAAGATGTCTTGTGCTTCAGGTGAGAACCCTTTTACCTCTCAAGTTTTCATCTTCCGTGATGGATCAGCTTTCAAAAAACAATGACTCATGGCTGAAGTGAACCATCTCCGTGTGAGTCTGCCCAGCCATTTTCTTTCTCCTCTTCATTGTTTGTACTGTAAAGCTGGTTACACCAGGGGGGTTCAGGAAGCAATCAAGTCCTGTCGATGTAATGTTGGTTTTATCTAATCCTTTCCATTTACCAAATGCACTGGGCAGTTTAAATGACTGTTGGATCAACTTATCTTAATAGCACCTCGACTTACTTCCTCTCAGACTTAATTTGTATTGATTAATCTGCACTGTAAACTCAAGATGTAGGGAAAGGTCAGAGTCAAAAATATACCTACATATATAATATGTTTGGTTACTGTACGGCTAAAATACTTTGGCTAGTGTTACCACGCCCGCAAATTAAACCAACCTGTCTGTCTGCTAGCAAGCTTGCTTTTGCCAAATTGGTAGTTCTGATTTTATCTATTATTACTTTTTGAATACTCTATTATAAAAAACATGCGGTATCAACCTGTGTCTACACAGTTTGTTAGTGAGAGTAAATACAAAAACACTGTGGATATGTCATTTTTGTACACTGAACGGTCCGTTTCACACAGCCAGCAGCTCCTCACAGATCCCCCAACAATTTCAAATAGCAGTTATTTGGATAAACTGATTACACATTGGGAATCCAAATGCTTACTTTCTTGCTTGATTTTAAATGTATTTAAAGTTAATAACTGTTGATTTTTGAGCACTCTTCTTGAGTTAAAGAACACGGTGAAAATGGAAGGTAAACAATAAGTGCACTGGTAGGTGTGGTTATACGATTCAGCTGGCTTCACAGCTCCAAAGATCCTAAAGTCATACACAACTTGTAGTTTAACATTGTGGTCCTTCTATTTTCAAATTATATCTTATACTTGCTGTCTTTACTGTTTACTGTTACGCACCAATAGATCACCGTGCCATATTCCTTGTATGTGTAACATACTTGGCAATTAACAGCTTCTGATTCTGATTTTGAGGAACTTACAAGCACTAGTTAACTTTGTCAGAATCAGCTTGGTGTTTAAGAAAGATGCTTTATCCACTTTTTGGCCTCTAGTGTCAATTATCTCACACCATGTACCAATCATTGTTGTGCCCACCAAAATAACAGGAAAACAAATTGATTATAGAGTTGAAAAATTAAAATTAGCTGATGATGATGGAGGAAGAAATTAAAAAATCAGTTTTCTTCTTACCAACTTAGAGGTTGAAGAAAAGGTATAATACTTTTTTTTAATAGCTCCATTTTATTTGTTTCTGTTGCTCAATATAAAACACAGCATGTGAGCTTGGAAAAGGAGGTCCAATCTGAGAAAATAACCTGAGAGGAGCAGGAGTGAACTATGCAATCATCGTTGGGAGCCATTGCTTGGGGGACATTGAGTCAGATTTATGTGAAATGATTTAGGAGATAAAACCAGGATGTGCTACATTTTGGCGTGTACATATCCATTTATGTAATTAACTGGGAGTGCTCCCGTTAGCGACAACGGTTAATAAGCTCCAGTGGGAACATGGGGCGGCAGGTGAACCCGTGGCCCTGGAGATGTTAAACACAGATGAATAGATGCCATAGCACACGCACAGCCTAGTAAATCAGATAAAATGAGCAGTGGAACAGGACCCAAATGGGCCTCGCGGTGAAAACTCAATATCACATAAATGGACAGGCCTCTCATAGATATTGGAAACTGGTAACCTTGCCACTGCGAGCTCACCTCTTCTATTGCTCACACACCCACTCGCTCATTTACGGGCTTTACCTTCTTCACATCCATTTCAGCCTTCAAAACCTTTACATGTGCGGGCCGGCTGTAATGGGCAGTTGACTTAATGAATGTATAATTTTAATAGCTCTGGTAACAAGGCCGTGAAAACAATATATTATGAAATCATGGGGTAATCCTAACCGCCGCAGTCCAAAGCTTTAGCTTAGTAATCAGGCGAGGTACTATGGCCTTCAGTTGGGGAGGCTAGAAACTTAAAGTACCAGTGAGTAGCTTTAAGTCTCAATGTAATACTGATGCCTACATATGACCTACATAAGCAAACAAGACCATCAGCAACAACTCTTAATGCTTGTTTGCTGTGCCACCGAGTTGGATTCTGCGGGAAATCATATTAAATCATGCAGGTTGACCAGAAGGTGCTTCAACTCAGACTTCAATGGGGCCTTCGGTTTCGAACAGTACAACTCCAACATCGACACAACGCCACTGGAGTCCCTGGCCTTATTGGCCTCTGTGGGAAGGGAGACATGGGAGAACCACTTAGTGTCTATAGTGTCCGCCAGATTCTGGACTACATAATAGTTCATTATAGTAGCACAAGAAACATGCCTGTCGTTCACCAGGAGGAGAGGAAATTACCTTGTGAAAATAAAAGCTTTTATGGATAAATTGCTTCCACAAAACATGTTGTACTGACATTTCGATAAATCTGCTTCAAGGATGACCCATTTAAATCACACATATTGTGGCATATATACCTTTTGAGACATTTCGCCATCCTTTCCTGCTGCCTCTAGCTTTGAATGCATCTCAAATGGATTCTCCTATATTCATCAAGCCTAAGATAGTTTTTTTCTTCCTAACATTTCCTATTCCTAAGAATTCATGGAACCCATTTATTATTTTTTCTTCAATATGAACGGCTTGAAAATGTCTAAATCTGAATGACTTTGGAGTTTAAAGGTTCTATAAGCCATTCAGAGAATAAATATAGCCTTAATTCACCTATTTTCCTCTGCTTATGAGGGTGGTCAGTTGTTGGGGCACCAGGCAGTAACTGGTGGGGCAGTATTAGTCCGTCTCCCAGCAACGTTTTCTAGCTCTTGCTGCACTTATGAGAAAATGACCTCTGATAATGAAGTCCCAACCCACTGCATTGTCCCTGAAACGTAGCACCCATCCATCAGTTCCCCCACGCTAGCAATCTTAGCGCTGCCAGCACATTTGCCATTGTTTGCACTGATTTTGATGTTGGCTTTGTTAGCCTAGTTAGACGCCAAGCTTCCAGAAAGCGTATTTCACATTGTGGCCAAACTGTGTAACTACAACTTCTGTGTCGGTCACGTTGTTATGTCATTGGGCCCAAAAAGATTTTTGACCATAGACTTACATTGGTAAAGAGACGTCAGTAACTCAGTGAATAATTGTATTGAATAATTTGAGGCAAATCAACTTCCCGGTACTTGAATAGCCCTTATTTAAATCATTAGATCCTAAAAGTTGTAAAACTGCACTACTAGGAAACTGGCTGAGAGTGTTTTTGTTGCATACCGTCAAAATGTTTGCACTTAGCTTACAGAAATATAGTTAGTAGTAAATGTAGTAAACTGACATTTAGACAAAATGCCTCTGTTAGGCATACTTAGATCAATATCCTCCATTTTTCCAATTCCAATGCCCCACTTCTGTCTTGTATGGGCTGGACTTAAATGTGCTCTGTCTCTATGGAAAGTAGTCAGACCCAGACATAAAGATGACATGATACAATAGGTTGTGATCCAATAAGTAGTCTGCCATGTCTTTTGGGCAAGTTACTGCAAGAATGTATGACTCTAAGATAATAATCTGACACAGTGATCATCTCAAAACACAGAAAGATTGTGCAGTCTGATACCGGCATCGTGGGTCACTAAGAAGATCATTAATTAGATGCTTAAAATATACACTGTGTTGATGATGAAGCACAGTGGATTTATATTGTTGCAGGCTTATATATTCTCTCCGAAGCGTAGCACTGTGTCATATATCATTAGGAAGTTATTCTACACCCAAATGCACCAGAGAGGATAGGGAATAATTAAACTGTTTGATGCCAGAAATACCCATTTAGATTCATAATGCAAGAAAACAGAGCAGAGAGTATAAAAGGAACCGAGAGGAAACACACAATGACTGTGATGTCCAATGCGGGTCATACTTTATAGAATTACACTGAAATTATGACCAAGAAGATTATTCTCAATCGTAGACAGTGTTACACATCCCAGAATATACTGGAGGTCATTACTTCATGTACTTCCAGTCTTTTTTACTCAATAACACTTCCCTGTTATCTTGCTATTTTAATGACCTTTGTAATTAAAAAATAATGGCCTGACCTTTTCCAGCGCAACTATCCTCACTTACATTGTTATAATAATAAAATAAAATCCTGTAATAACCCCATAACAATGCAGTTATCAGAAAAAGTGTTCTCCATTTAAGTTGTCCCTAATTGCATAGAGTTATGGTCTATTAGGTCGGTCCAGAATAGCAGCACTTGGCACTTTTATGAAGTGGCGGCTATGAGAGAGAAAGTGTGTGAAGGAATACTTTTTCGTGGTGTTTTTTATTTCATGAGCTTTCCAGTAACTTTGGGCCAGACATCCCCTTGCCCTGCCCTTTTACTTTGTCTATTCCTTCCTCTGATTTAAATAATGAAACTCCCGTGTTTTGCCTTTTAGCAGTGCTCTTGTACATCATAGCCGCACAAGAAGAGAGTGCTTGGATCACCAGCCGCTGTCACAAAGGACTTTTTCTGCACAGCGGAGACAAAGATGGAAATGATTATTTATTTTTTTTCCCCAAGCAATGTCACCTTGATAGAATCACAAGATCTGGAGTTGGGAGTCACCGCGCCGCGTTGTTTTCAGCACTTTGATGTCATGTAAAGGTGTCAGTTAACAATAAGAAATATATTTTCCTGACTTCAGGTGCTCAGAGAGGCTCCGCTCTCCTCCTTTAAGCAGCAGTCAGACGGGACACTCTCCCCAATGATCATTAATGTAGAACAAGAAAACGTCTTCTAAGTTATGTGCTCTTATTTCGGGAACACGGCCCTCATTTGCATCCTCTGCCGCTGCACAAGTCCCTTTGGTGGTGTTTTTGGCTGATTTGCACGCCAATACATTTTCACAGATCCGTACCAAAGGATTCAATAAAACAAGAGTCCAGTTGCTCCTCCGCTCCCGCCGGTTCTCCAGCCCCTCTCACTCACTCACTCCTCCGTCCTTCACACTGCTCGTCTTCCGGGCTCTGCAGCGGTAATTAACCGCCGCGTTACATCTGGGGAGGATACTGCGAGCTATGTCAGAAAAATTAGGCTGTGGAATAATGAGGGTTGAGGGACATGTACTGTACTGCCGGTCTGTAGCGCTGCATTAAAAATCAAAGAGACTTTCACAGCTAATTGGAGAGGGGTTAAACTGCTCGGCTCGGCCTCACCCCTGTCCCGAGCCCTCCGCCCAAACCCGCCCCTCAGGAGATGAATGCCTTCCCTTTTAACTGTAATTTTGTTTTTCATTTCCATACCAAAGTGCGATATATCTGCAGTGGTGAGACACTGTTGAGATAACTTTGGCTGTACTCTATATGGAGCCAATTTAAACTACAAGCAATTACTTCTTGTTATGACTCTTTTCCTCCTTTTTTCTACGACTGGATGGCCCACCCAGCTGGGTTGTTTTCTGTTGGATGGCCACCAATTACCCCAACGTCCACGCAATTGACCATAAGATACACACGGCATAAATCAATACAATGTACGGTCATTTCAGCCGACCGGCACATTGGCTCGCACAAGTGGAATTAGCGCAGCAGGAAAGAGACGACAGCCACCCCCCCACCCCCTGCTCCTGTCGCTCCCCGGTTACAATGATTGCATCAGCAGCATGACACTGTATAATGAGCACAGCCGTGGTCCACTGCTCAGAAGGATACAGTAAATACACACTCTCTCCATTGTGTTTGGAGGTTGTGCTGAGCAGCTGCATGTTACCACTGTGGACGGCTGCACAGCGGCTAATTACAAGTCAGCAGAAGTGTGTGTGTGTGTGTGTGTGTGTGTGTATATATTTGTATATAATTTATTTTTTGTGTGTGGGAGGAATCGGATCAAATTGTGTTCTTTGCTCTTGAAAACAAAATATATAAAAGAGCCAGTGTTTGATTTCTGGACCATTCTTTTGAATTCTGCATTAAGAAAAAGGCATTTGTGCTTAATTATCTTTATGAACAAGTAATATATTTTAATACCAGCAATGCTTTTGGCTAAACTAACAATGATAATGATGTTTAATAAACGAATATTAAAGGAAATTGGTACCACAGGATCATTGACTAGAGTAATAGACCACTAATTAAGTTTAATGACATTAGAAAAAATATGATAATTGAGAGATGAAAAAGTATTACGTATTGTGATGGTATTATTTGTCCTTCCATTTCATAACTATTCAATTAATTGATCTAATGTATTTGTAGATTTGTAACTGTTGTTACTAAGTTGTGTTTTTAGTACACACAATTTTTATAAATGATAAAAAAAAGGAAGTACATTTACAGCATGGATATAGTTTTTGTGCTAAGATCAAATCAAACCTCATGAAGACAAAATACTCAATGGAATATATTTGAATCAATAGGATATATCAGTTTGATGAGGACAGATTTGAAATGCTATTAAAAATCAGAAAAGGATAAACTTCTGTGAACTATCTTCTTTATAATCTGTGCAAAATCGCTTTGACAGTGAAGCCATTAATCATTGTGCGACAATGACAACAAAACTCACTTCATGAAACCATTAAGTTATTATTTTTAGCACACCCGAGTAAATACAAAGTTCAATAAACGACTGCAATAACAACGTGACGAGAGATACGCATTTCATTAGAACTATCTGAGAGCCATGTAAGCTCTGAGTAAAAGAGGATAAATGTTTTCTCCTTGCAGGGATTTTGAAATTGTTTTTGCAGTAGGTCCTATAAAACGTTAATAAAGGAATTCAACAACTTATTGTCAGTCTGCTGCTAAGTGAAGAAAACACGATCCCCAAACTCAAAGTAGGTACATTTAACAGTTAACAACTTTCCAGCTCCGGGCTGCTCTCAGCTACTTGTTGTTGCCCTCCACCTCCAGACGGATTTTCAGGTCAAGCACAAACAAAATCCTTTTTTTTTTTTAATTTTTTTTTTTTTTAAATGTTACATCAACTTTTAGACTTTTGCTCTACAGCAATTGACTAGTCTGTCCATGTCTTCAAGCATTCATCATAAAGCCATTTTCAGTCCGTCCATGCTCTGTGGAAAGAACACCTGCTGATTATCAATGAACCAATCACAAGCAGGGAAAAGTTTTTTGTCCTTTTTTTGTTTGCTTGTCACAAACCTGTAGTCTGCTGGATGTTTTGAAAGTTACAGCATTGTGAGTTTGTTTTATTATCACAGCCTCAGTTTAGGCTGCGTCATTAAATCATATCTACATATAATGATAGAGCCTTTGGGTGTCCTGCAGTTCAAATCGCCACTGTACTTGTGGTATCACTTCTCATATAGTATAAGTAGTATGACACCAATCCTTCTAATTTCAAATATTTTGATCAAAAATATTAACTGGGAAAGTTTGATTGTTGGGGAATCCATTTCAAAAAGTAGTCCCTTAGACAAGCTCAAGCTTTGTTGAGTGCTGGAAACCCAAACGTGTCAAGTCAGTGAGGAAACAAGACTTTATAAACATAAAAAAAGAGTCTAAAAACACAGATTTCCCTTTATGTTGCTAAATGTTTTTCCATGATGCCCAGATTGAAATAATAGCTTTTATACCTAAAGCTAGCATCTTATGGCGCCACAAAGCCAGGAACATATCCATTGTCTGTAAAGCAGCTGATTGTACGTCCTTGTGTCCACACAGTCTCAGGTTTTGACTTTGAACCTTTCAGAAAGATCGGTTCTTTCTGTCCTGGGACTGCGGGCCAACTTACTGACTGTAAATCTTTTAAATGGCTGGCATCCTCCTCAGGTTGTCAGGAGCCTCAAATAAAAACACCTTCACTTCACACTGAGTCTGTTGTATTATATATTGAAAAGCCCCTTGGAAATAGAAATCCTCGTGTTTGACTTCACCTAATAAAGTGTTGTGCTATTTTCCAGCTGCTGCCGCTATTGTTAGGCTTCTTTTTTTTAAATTATTATTATTTGTATTGGCGTGAGAGCCTCTGCTGTCGCTGTCAGTCATTAACAGAAGGCACAATGAGTCCTGACAGATGAAAGAAGCAAATTAATTCAAGACTGATATTAGAATCTGAAGTGTTACCATCTTGGCAAGAACGGGCCGCTTTCTTGTAATCTGCTCATTGCATTGGAAATGTGTCCAAAGCTGGAAGATGAGCAAATCAATCCGAGTGAACAGGGAACTTGTTTTTTGTTTGTTATTTTTATACAATCATTCTACAGCACACAAATAGCATCAGCATGTTTCAAAGCTGTGTGATGTCAAAGTGGCAATATTTTTCAGATATTTCAAATGTTCCCCTTTAAATTATTTCCTCTGGTGTGTTTTTTTTTTGTGGATACAGTTTGAAGATGATTTGATGTATTCAAACATCCCAGCACAGGAATGTTCTTTAATGCTTTACTTTAATAGATACAAATTCGCATCATTTTGTTGCGCAAAAGTGGAAGAACAAAATAAAATGAATTCAATATTATTTTAATGTGGTAACGATGAAGTCGCTTTATTCAAAATGTGGCTATTTTGACTTCATCCTTCCAGTGTCTCTACTCCGTTAGCAATTATGTTCTCGGTCCAGGTGATGCGGTTGATATGGGAGGCAGGACATTGCTTCGTTCAGTCCTAAAGCTGCCCTTCTCTTTCATTATAACACGAAAGGGGAGGGGGGAGCGATAATACGATTTGGGGATTTTTATTTTTTTTGTCTGTTTTTTCTTTGTTTTTTTCTTTTGTTTTCAGTTTAGACATACACAATTATAATTTGGGGGCTACTGTCTTTAGCTGGTTGGGGGGCCCCTGCAAAGTTCCTTGTTGCAGTCGATGAGGTGGTCAGTGAGGGCAGTGAGGCTTTCACTTTTTTTAAATAGAAAGTTTGATAGCTTTGCTTGGAGATTTAACAGGAATTTTAGTCCAAATGTGTCTTTCACATTGTCGGAAAAAGACCAGTACAATAACTTGAATAACTAATGTATTTCCCAATGATGGAAAAGTAAAACCACTTAAACTCGAAGCAGTAATTTCATCAAGATGTAAAGCCTTGAGCTGATTCCCTCAAAGATGAAAAGAAAGAAGACAAGAAATTATTATAAAGGGCTTTGCTTTGGAATGTATAGGTTCAAAACGAATAATACAAGCATAGAATAGAGCTGTTTTCATTTTAATTTAAATTTGAATACACTTTCATTCTTTAGCATTGAATGTCAATTCAGAGTCCTCTATTTTCCATCTGTACTAATTCAAGGAAAAAAAAGGAAAATCTCTTTGAACTGTTGAGCTTTTTGCCTTTGTGGTGTTACCGTTGATTTAGGCAGAAAAATGTTTGTTTCCTTAAATTAAAGCAGGTATAATCATATAATCCCAAAATACTATGTCTTCATTAATTATGGATTACATGACTACGTTTAGGTGAAATGTGTCTCTCGTAGAGCTGAAAGATGTTCTATGGAACATTTAAACATCTTTCAGCTCTTTGTCTTGTACGTCCTGCAACTTTACTGTTTTTGATTCATGCTCACAATTTACTATCAGCCGTTGCATCAGTCTTCTCCAAAAATGGTCCAAAAAACCAACTGTAAGGAATACCTGCCTGACCGCTAATGTAGCTTTGTGTCTGCCGTTTGCTACCAGATAAACCATTTCAAAGGTGATACGTATATGCCAGTCTTTCTTTTTTTTTTTACAGACTCTGTTGGCTGCTCCAAAGCGGTAAAAAATAAATAAATGTTATTGCAGTTTTTAAATCAACTAATAGTTTTTGTGTTTTGAGGATTAATTCAATGTTTTGGGAAATAAGCATATTTGCTTTCTTGCTGAGTTGTGTTTAATCCCTACAGAAAATGAAATGTCAAAACGACACCTGCAGGAATGGGCTGTGTGCCCCCTGTTTTTATGCTAAGCTAAGCTAAAGTAATCCGCCCCTGGCTCTTGCTTCACATCTACTGTACAAACATGAGTAGTATTGATCTTTTCTTCTCACTCTCTGCAAAAAAAAAAGCAAATAGGTACATTTTCCAAATGTCAAACTATTCCTTTAAGCCTTATTGAACACATGAATTCCCTTTTACATAAAAATAAAAAATACTGGCTGACAGGCAGCCTGAGCAGACAACATTCAAGTGACATTATCACAGAAGCCATCAGAATGTGTTTGTGGCTGCAGAATCGAAACCTTAGTAATTTAATGTATGGTGGGCATTAGATTATTTATTTTTCATAAATCCATTAAAGTGGAGTGAAGAATAAAAAAAATAAAAAACACGCCAGCATCTGCAGTAACTCAAATCTGCATTCAGTCCCAATAATGAAATTTGAAAGAAAGCCCTTGGGAGATTAGGGATTCCCCTTTGCCAACAGATGTTTGTGAAATGAAAGAGTTACAAAGAGAGGAGGCCAGGGGGAGGGTGGAGAGGCAGGGCAAGAAAACAAGCAAAGTGTAATCTTGAGATGGAGGGGAGAACGTTTGGATTCTGTTCGCATTTTGCGCGGCGGGGGCAAGAGGACAATGGATGAGGCTGATTTTCTACATTCTAAATGTGCGAGCAGAGGAGTGCTGCATCAGGATCAAGACTTAACAATGTCGCCTCGCTTTTATCTCGCCGCCACACTCTCCAACGGACCTGCTGGAATTGACTTGCCGTCTGTTATTCCCAAAACGCCTGAATCACAAACAGCTCCCTCTCATTCAAGTGCGGCTTCATTGCTGCTCGAAATATGCTCGAATTCAAGCATACATTGCCATTGTAGTCGTTGGCTTTCGTGACACTTGCATCATAATTTAGTTTACACAGGGCTGCCATTTTATCACAGTTAAACATTTCTTTTTATGGCAATAAAAATGCCTGTAAAGTTCACCTCGCGATAACCCCGGCAGGCCAACTTTGACCTTCAGCTATGATAAAACATCAAACAACACAGGAATCTGAGAAAGAAATTGCTTCAAGATGGGGGCGATACAATCTTCCATTCGCCCTCTGCACAAATTCAACTAAAAGAACACTTGTTAAAGACCTCCACTTTATTGGACCCAAGCTGTCACATCTGATAAAGCTCACTGTAACAGAGTGGGCGACCCAGGGACAGCAAGGAGACCGAGAGATTGGTTGGTGCCAAACTTCTCTGACACTAAAATGCACCTTTAACCAGATGATCATTTCAAGCTGGAAGAAGAAGAAAAAAAAAGGAAAAGAAGTTCCAGCCTCAAGGGCAGCAGACCCCGAACTTCAACAATATTATAGCTGTTTAAAAATCCGCTCCAAATGACAGACTTTTGCTGCAATCTGGGAGCAACATTTGCCTGGAACACCTTGGACTTTAATGATGGCCATGAAACCGCAAATGAGCAAGTGAAGTCTTCCAGTGTGGAATCAGGAATGAACACATTAGCGAGCGCTGACAGATGAGTCTTAATTGTTACCTCTGGCAAATGGGACTTCACACAGGAGAACAAAAGCTCTCCTCCCAGCGCCCCGTTTGATGCAATGTGACGATGACCTTGCTGCAATGCACCCCTCTCTGCAAGATCCTTAAGAGTTTATCTTGACAGACTCCCAAAGACTGTCTCTCAGGTGTCGCACTGATAGACCAATTCATTTAACTCTGTCACGATCCGAGGCTTTAGAGGCTGCTGCTTGATGAATCCCTATTGTTCCTCTGCCCTGTCTGGCTTTTTTGCACTCCTTCAGGCGAAGATATATTACTGTTCCAATAGGCTAGACTATTACCACATGAAGAAACGGCGCTATTTTCTATCGACATTGTCTTCCGTGTCCAGCGTTGGATTCCATGGTAACGGATAATACACACTGCTGGATGAGTGAAACGTTGGTAGCTTGAAATCTTCAGAGCCTATTAAATAAGTCAGTGTTATGTCTACATGTACCATCATATGAACAAACACAGAAACCTAATGTCTGTTTATCTTATTTTTACCATATTGCATTTATTTAATGTAATGCCATTTATCTTGTTTCAACGTCCCACTTATCTTTCTAGTAAAATGTGCTGTGTGTCCAATTTGCCTTAGTTGTTATTGAGAAGTTAGTCAAGTTAGATGACTCAATTGATATCACAATGATGAATAATTGCTGTTTTCCCCTTGTTTCCAGACTTTGTGCTAAGCTACCATCCTGCAGCAAGTTAGCGGAGCTTAACATAAATCCTGGAAGCAGGAAGAAACGGCTAGCCTCGCTGTGTCCAAAGGTAACGAAATCCACCTTCAAGCTCCTCTTAAGCTCATGAATTATGTTTTTATATGGTTTGTTGTCTGTTTCCCTCTGATTTTCAGTCTTTATGCTAAATTAATCTAACTAGCTGCTAGCTATAGCTTCATATTTACCCTGCAAACATGAGCGTGGTATCAGTCTTTTCATCCATCCCTCAGCAAGAAACTGAATAAGCCTATTGCAAATATTTTCAAGCTATTCCTTTATCTATTGTCATTGATTACAGGAGCGTGACGGAGGAGATAAAAATAACCTGCAAGATAATTCTTGTAGCAGAAGACATTAACCAATAAAACTTCCTTTTTATTTTTTAACAAAAGTACAACTTAAAATAGTGAGAGGAGGTGTTTGAGCGAGATTTCCTCCAAACCACACAAGCCATGTTCTATTGTAGCCAGAGATGGGTGTAACATTTTAACTCCAGTACTCCCGGACCATATCAGGGCTAAACAATAAGGATTGCCTTCTTGCAAGGGCAAGTTAAATGCCACGCCGGGCTAGTTAATCTAGCAACTGTGGTTAAAAAATAACCAAACACAAAGGTTTTTCACACAGCTTATGATGGAGGTAGCTAAGGAGGTCAACGTCTTGCTTCTTCCTCATCTCTGTCTAGAATTGCACATTCACAGTACTGATCAGGTAAATGAAATGCAACTGATAAAGACAAAGTTAATGACCTGAAGCTTAAGAAAGCAATTTCAAATATCCTGAAAACAGGAGTTTCGTAGGGTGGCATTAGTGGATATTGGCGGAAATCCAGATTAATTTACCGAATAAAGATATATATATATATAAACATAACAACTAACAATGGTCTTTGTTCTCATATGATAACTGCTAAAGACTGTCTGTTGCAGGGCGAGTCAAAATATACTTGGGGAAAGTAAATTTCTGAAATAAATGTTGGACCCTGCTCATGATGGTGGTAAACTACACACAGAATTGCTTTGAGATGAGAGAAATAATCTAAAACCCTGGTATGTCCAGTTTTCTCTGGTCCATCCACTTCCTGTCTGAGAACACAGAATAAAAGTATATGGGTGTGCAGAGTGGACTTTTCCTCACTCCGTGTAATACGTCAACAAATCGCCACAAGTGGTTGCATCTGACTGTTCACACTCATTCCGAGCAGCTGGACAACCTCATTGCCAGGCGGAGAGTGGTGTGAGCGGGTGCAGCCTGGTTCAGGAGTAGGCATGTGGGTGTTAGATGAGCCATTGATCCTTCCCAGCAGGCTTTTCCACCAGGCGATTCCTCCGCTCGCAGGACCCCTCCCCCACTCCATTGACTTTCTGCCATGACGTTCCGCTGTCAGGGCAGAACATTTAATGATCCTCTGATGGAGTAACATCACATTTATCATTCGCCGGCAGATGTGACAGGGCAGAATGTGAGGGGCGAGCAGAGGCCAAAGCTAAAAAGCAAACAAATACAAGCCGGGGAAGAGGAGCTGCACTCTGAATGATAGTGGAAGTGATTCAGGATAAAGTCAATGATTGCACCAAAGATGTCTTCTGCAGGAACCCCCCAAAAAAACGAAAGGACAGTCGGGATTACATTTTAAGGGGAAAAAGTCGAATCAAGGCCTTTACTCGACTTGACATCTCCTTTTGCATTCCCGGTTGGCCTGTATAAAAGGGAGAGTTTGGGCGATGGCATTTTATTTGAAGCCTTTTTAGCCAAGAGGAATGGATTAGATGACTTGTTTATCTGCTATAACCTAAACTGCAACTTTCTGCCCTGTCTCTGGAGTTTAAACAAAAAAAAAAACAAGTATGTATGCTAGTCTGAAGAAGGGTAAAGAACATTGGGTCTTTATTCCCACAACAATAATTCACGTTTTGCCTACAGTAGGACATGCTAACCGGATGTACCAAATAGTTTGCTAGACAAAATCACATCTTAGAAGCCGTAAAGGTATCGAGTGCTGATACCCAGCCAGATCGGATTTAACTGATGATGTTGCAACATCAGTCTAATTTATGTAATCCTTATTTCTTTGGAAAGATTACGACAGATTTGTAATTATTCGTGATGAATGCTGTAGATGAATGATACATTAAGTTATGCCTTTGCGTAAAAAATATTGTCAGTTTGTCCCGGCCCGTTACGGTACCACTGCAGATAAATCAGCTGTTCAGAGTGCTGCACATGCAGTTCATTCTTACTGGACATTATTCATTTCCCCCTCTGCATTGCTTTCATTTCAATTTAGGCGTATTCTGTTAAATAACACATCACGTAGAGCTTTCATGGACAGAATAGAAGATAATCAGTAACTAGAGTCGTGTCTCCTTTAGCCGTCTCGCTTTGTTATGCATAAAAACAAAAATGTGTAATGGTGTTTTACAAAAAGCTTCAGCATAATATTTCCATGACCTGATCATCATGATATGATAATCATGAAAAGTAGGCTATGCTTTGTGTGGGAAGCACGTCCATCTAACACACATCAGATATGATAATAACAGCTTTTCGGGTGCACTAAACTGCTTCTGTGTGGAATGGTACTGAATGCAGCACTCGCTTGGTGATTATATCACTATAAGGGTACTGGTATTGGTGCTGGCGTCGTAATATTTCAAACAATTCTCAGAACTTATCAGAACTAGAGAGTAAGTCTTCATTAAACAAAGGTTACAATGCTACAGAAGGCTTTTTTCCAATAGAAAATATGCTTTCACTCTTCTCCCGATCGACTTCACTAAGTTTGATTGACCGATGTTTGGTCTAATCACCTACCACGTATTTTTCTTTTTAGACTGCCTGCCCTTTTCCAAACTGTTTCCACAAAAGGCTTCTCAGACAGGTCTGTGTAACAAACCATCTGGCGCGGCAGGTTAACTCTGAATATTAGAAAATAAAAGTCTTCTATTTGTAAGTTATTCGCATACTATTTGGCGAGTACAAAAACATCCTAAGTGCGCTCTAGCCTCAAGCAGCCAATCTGACTTACGTCTGAAGTGAAAAATCTGCACCGTAAGGTAAAACGGTAACTATAAGGTCGAGTAATTATGCGTGCCTGCATGTGGCACGCCGCCGCACAAAAAGCTGTCTAACAAATTTTGACTGGAGAAAAAAAAAAAAAAAAAGGAGTAGAAGAAGAAGAAAAACAATGTCGAAGGACACTGAGAGATGTGTTAATTTACAAAAGGCTTGAGGAAGAGTTAATTAAGCCAGCTGTAGGAATGGGAGAAAGTGCTGAGTCCTGGAGACACAAAATATTTATTCATCAGCCCATTAAAGTTTAATTCCTCTCCCCCCTCCCCCTTTATTTCTAAAGTGGAGGGAGAATGGAGGAAAGCTTTGAACATTTGACCTTATATGTAAAAGTGTAGGGTGAGTCTGAAGAGCCTCAGGGATTGTTTTAATCATTCAAAATCAGCAGCGAAAAGAAGAAAAAAAAGAGAATTTGCTCTTTTGGAGCGGACTTGCATATTATTCAAATCATATTATTGCAGCATTTGATTATTCCTCCTCTCTGTAAAATTATGATCATGCTTGGGTTAGAAAAAAAAAAAAAAAGATGTGACAGCCCATCAGTGCAGCAGGTAACCTCTACTGGAGAATCAATAATTGCAGACAGAACAATGACAGATTACAGTGTCGAGCAGCCCGCCTGTCCGAGTCCTGCTCCGAGTAGCCACCGTGTCACGAGCAACGCTTCACTGTACTGTCGGTGGCACTCCTTCAATCTCCGTCTGATGAAAGGATTCGGCCCGGCCGAGGAGGAAACAGTCGCGTTCTTGATTTGTCTGCCGCCTAATTATATGGCAACAAACGAGTTGCCAATCATGAGAATATATTGTCTGGTTTTTTATCTCAGGAACTCATCAAGTCAACCCAATTAAAAGCCGCAATGAGAAAGACACCGGCAGTGAACAGGGCTTTCATTCAGTTAATTCATGATTGCCAATTAAAATAGAATAGCGTGCAAAGTTGTAAAGCTGTCAGGAGGGCCAAGCTAAATTACCCTTTTCCACTTTGAATGATGGATGTGTTCATTGCTCTCCGTTATCTTATTTATTCTCCGGGCAGAGGAGGGAGGGGAGACGGGGGGGCGGGAGGCACAGGCAGGAACAGTTTAAAGAGTGTGTCGCTAATGAAGAAGGTTCCTGCTTTTGGAAATCCCAAAATCTGCCAGGGCCAGCTTGTTTTGCTTTTCTAGAAGAAAAAAAGAATCTTAATTAAATCACGTATAGTATCCTAGATCAATGCAGATTTCCCAATTCTCTCCTATAATCACTGATAAAAAATGTAATCCAAAGACTGCAGATTACATTGAAAGTCAGTATTGATAGTGATATTTTAAGAAGCTATCGGTGTATTAATATGCAATACATTTTGTACCAATAGTAACAACAGAACCAGCACATATTGACAGCATAAATAGAGTTATTTTGCAGAAAGTCTTAAAAAGTCGGTTGTGTCAACACAGCGGTTTAAATGCCAATTTCAATGTGTCCACAACAGTTAAAGTGAAGGCAACTTATCCTGGTTGTGTCTTCTACACCATTAGCCACTGATGCCATACTATTGATGGCCTAATTAAAATGTGTCAGCCTGAAATATGTCACTTTTATTTTCTTTCCTTTTTTTTAAGGCTGAAATTGATAGCTCACATTAATTTTCACTTTCTCAAAATGACCTTTAATTTCGCTCGCCAAATGCAGCCTTGTGTCTACACCGGCACGCCCTCCCGATCCGCGCTCCTGAGACAATATGTCAAACGGCTCTGACAACACATGGAGGAAGCCGACCGCTCGTCTCCAAAGCTCAAATTGAAGCCGCCCTTGGGTTTCAAATATCCACGAGAAAATGATATGCCAACGCCTCCCTGAAGAGTCCTGGTGTCCAACTTTTGTTTTCCGCTGATAACTAATCACTGATCTCAGCCCACTCGCTTCTTTTGCAATTTTCTGGCTTTTGCTCTTTTAGCCGAGCTTTTTTATTTCCCCCGTTGGGATTTTCTCTTTGTGAAAAGCAAAACAACCCCCCCCCCCCCCCACACACACACACACACACACACACATCTAGAAGAGTCGCTGTGATGAGGTTTCCCTTGAAAACAACCAGGAAGAAAGTGATAGTTTCCATTTGGAGTTTGTTCTCATCCTCGGGAGACGCGCTCCGCGGGGTCAAGGTCTTTGCAACAGATTAAAAGAGAGTGTCACCCGGCCGGGGGGAATCAATGGCTTAGCGTCGGAAATGAAAGCTGTGACTGACGTGGGGGGCGACCACATCAGCTCCTGTCACCGTGTGTCCACTCTTCGGGTATTCTCTTCATCCTGGCAGCTGGGGGGGGGGCTGTCAGCTGACGCCAGCGTTGCCCCGGCACACTTCTGAACCATGGAAAGCCCGCTGGGGCCTTTCCAGAAAAAGGGCTTTACAGGCCTTTCAGACACTCACACCATCGCCTCAATCAACATGTGCCACTCTGGACAGAGCTCTGCTGCTGCTCCACTGCAGAACTTTTTCTCATTTCAAACGTGAAGGTTTTTGTCCTCACATGAGAAATCAAAGTGTTAGAAGTTGGAAACAGAGAAAAAAGGAAGTTAAAGTGGGAAATGGTGAATGGGACAGAAAGCATTACTCTCTGATGATTTTTTTTACCCATTCACATTGATAATCAACAGAGCTCATTGTTGCTTAATCTTTATTTGATATACTGATTGCACCCATTTTCAGACAATGGATCTAATTGTCATTCTACTCTTTTTATTTCCCACTCTGAATGGATTCTCATACATTTGGATGTGTACATTTGTTCCAACTGACAAACATAGTCTTCTTATTTCACGGCCACTGAATGTTCAAACGCGTTTCTGTTAAACAAAATTAGGACTGGTGTATTAACTTAATGCCAAATTAATCATAAAACAAAAAAAAAATTTTGAAAAAAAAAAAAAGGTCCTTGTTTTAGACAGAAGCAAACTTAAGCAGGTTTTTTTTTATTTTGCATCGATTGGGCCGGTTGAAATGACGAGCTAGCTAGCTAACTGCTGACATTAGCTCCATGACATGGTTGAAAAAGCCAACTTTTTTTAAAGTAAGAAATCTGTAAAATTATCTGAAATACGTATTGATTGACTAAATTAATATGCTGAAAAACTGGGACTCAACAGAAGAGATGTAAATAAATAAACAACATCATTCTCATATTGGAATATAGAGTTAGTCCTAGCATTATCCATTTAATCAGAATAAATGTAAGAACACACTGTGGGCTTTTTTAACTTAGCATACCTCACAAAAAAAATCTATAAAATGCTCCTTGGCCTTGGAAGTTCTCCGTCTACGTTAACCTTTGCAGCTTTCATTAGAGCAGACACGTCCCACTGATTAATCCATTCACATCACTTTTGGTCCTGTGATTTTTTCTTCGTTAACGGCTAAAATGAGACCGCAAACTCTAAATGCAGAGTACAGTTTTTACCACGGCCCCATGCACAATTCAATGCACAAGTGCCTGTGTAGCTACAGTTGCTAATTGGACAGTAGCTGTTTGGCTGAGGTGTTCATCTAAAATCAGTGGCCTCATGGGAAATCAACAGTTTGCGGAGGAAAGTTTGTCAGTTTTCTGTTCTCAAGCAGCACAGGTAGTTTCATAATTATGCTGATGCTCCTGAAAGTTTATTCCATTATGGGGATGCATGAACGTGGCATCATTTTAACAAATTGAGGTGTTCCACACTTGACAGCATATATTTGTCCTTGTTTTCCCTTTTTGAACACGCTCCGCTCCCCCTCTAAAGACTATTTTTACTCCGTGGCTAAAAATGACGCCTCACTTTATATTCACTTTGTGTGTTCAAGAAAAAATAAAAGGAAATATTGGTAATGTATTTTGTTCTGCTTTCCCTCCACCCACTGACTCAGCAAGAGTTCTTGGCTCACACAATCCCCATTCACATAAAGACAGAAAGAACATTTAATGGGTGGAATAAAAACTACCGGAGTTAATGAGAAACACTTGAAATATACCAAATAAGAAGAAGAAGAGACCCGACTTTTCCTCCGTCATTCTTTACCCATCAGTCAGCCCCGGCTCGTCATGCGTGTTTGTGTATTCCCATTTGACATTTGTTGGTTGATCGAGTTCATTAGATTATCCCTGTTCATTTCCTTTTCTGGAGATTAGGGACTCTCTTCTGTCACTGGCGAGACGGTTTGCTCACCGCGGCGGTGGCTGGGAGGACCAGCTTCCGCTTGACAGGCCTGCATTTGATTTTCAGGATCGTCGACGCAAACGCCACCTGCTGCTGGCCACCGTGCTGTTGGTCTTCACCTGTGGGAAGAATGAGAAGGCGCTGCTTGTTTCCCTATTACACGGTGGCCAGGAAACACGGGGGGCTCGTTGAAGCAAACAGAATGCAGATGCTTGTGGTGTGGGGGGAAAGAAAGGGATGTCGAAAGAAGAGCAGCAAGCAGTTGAAGGGATGGAGTGGAAGAGGGGGATAACAAGCTCTTTGCCAGCCAGGCAGCCATGAGTGCTATTGCTCTGCTGGAGTGAATGCAACAGGGCCCGGGTTTTTCAGTCTGACTACTGGAGCATGTGAACACACATCTACGCCGCCATGGGAGAGGAGACTGTCATGACAAAGCCAATGCCTTTGCCTCTTTTTACTATCCCTTCCTGCTCCTCGATGTCTATGTCTCTGTCTCATCCTGTCCTCATTTCTGTCTTGTTTGTGCTCGCTCTCTGTTTGGCTCTCCCTTTTTCACTTTCTCATTGTATATAACACAAGGTGACATTATTTTCCCTCTTTTCAAAATGGAAAGAAAAAGCATCTGGGTGATATGCAGTCTAGGCTTGCTGTCAAAAAAAGCTCGCAACATTTGCCACCTTTCTGGGAAATCCTAATTGAAAAAGCCTGGCTCTGCAGGTGCAAGAAATAAACCAAAATGTATAAACTAGAAATGAATACGGACCCAATCTGATTTGCAACCTCAAGACGTTTTCTTTAAATTGTGTGTCTAAATGTGAAAAGACATTTTGGAAAGAGGATCCCACACAAAAATGGCTTAAGAGGCAACTTTTTGGTTGCATTATTTCTCACAACATCTAACTTTTGTGTACACCGCAGATATGAAAGGCCGACTTTGTAAGTTGTAGCTCCTTTGCAGATGGTGGTCACGTTGGATTTATAGCAGTTAAATTGGAAAAAAAGGAATCCTTTTAGGTATAAAAAAATAATAAATAAAAACTTCTCGAACTACTCCTGCAGCAAAATCCACTTGTCTGCCCTCTTGAATGCTTAATACTCATAGTCAGACCTAAATACTGTAAGAATAAAAACACTTTGATCACAATGCACATGGGCAACTCTCTCAAGGCTAAACTAGAACCTGCCTTCTGCTCATCCATTGATCAGAACAGCTCACATATCAGATAGCATTCTCCATTTTGCTAATGACGCAGTGGTTTCATTCACATCAGTGAGGAAAAGGTTGCAACGTTACCCCTTTCCATTGGGAATCTCGTTCTGGACTGCTGTTGTTAGCCTGCTAGCCATGTTGGTGCAATGCTACCTGCGCTATTTCCAGTTCTGCCTACTTTTCGCCACACCAAAAAAGTTAATATATCTTCTTGCAAAATTCGATGTGACCAAATCGAGATTAGCGCAGCACACGCTATAGCTAATGATAGGAAGTGAGCTAGAATAGGTTTATGTGTGAGACAAAAGCAGGGTGTTTAGCTAAATGTTGGTGAGCCAAATAAGTGTTTAGTGGGGGAGTCAAGAAGTTTACATCTTTTTCCGCCATAAAACTGGATCAGTATTGGAATAACTGTTGTGAATCAAAGTTTACTGATGCCCTTCATGAATGAACAAGCAATACACAGGGTCAGTGTTTGATTCTATAAAGTGACAGATTTTGGGTGATATCAGTTTAAGCTGCCTGTACAACCTAGCTATGTCTAGCAAGGGTGTCCTTCTTGTATTTGCAACATTGCAGTTAAAGTTTAACCTGCATTGAGAGATTTTTTTGTGGCAACTTTGATAAAATATACAGTTTAAACTTGACTTATTTGTTACTTTAGCTAATGTTTTCATGGCTGGGATCAGACCTGAAGCAATGTTTTTTTCTTTTTTTGCACTGGTTGAATTAGTGTTACTGCAGTTCCACTAACTGAAGGTCTTTTTTTCAGTCTCTCCCGGACTGTAAATTTGGATTGTATCGACCCAGTAGTCGAGATGAAATACTGCTCCTTGTTTCTTTGGATGTGGCATGTGGCCAGATGTTACAAATTGCACCTTTAGCCTCCACAGAGCTCCTAAGCCTATTTAAGCTCATGGTTTGGTTGTACATCCAAATTTAAATTTCATCAACATCATTTATCCAAAAAAAGCTCTGGTAAGCACTTTGCCGCACACAAAACACAAAACTGACAGTCAGCGAATAGCTACAAAAGAAATTTAAACACCTAGCTAAACAGCTAATTATTTCCATAAGTAGTTAGTGGAGGCAAAAGCAGAGCTAAAAGAGAGCGAATATTAAACTTTGAACATTTGTCGTACATTTGTCATCATAAATACTCCAAGTAAATGCTAACGTTGTCCTCTGGATGTGTTAATCATATTAACAAGAATAAAGGATGTCAAGTTCTCCCGGAGACAGTAAAAAAATAGCACCTGGGACATAAAGATAAAGTGTCTTGGACATTCTGGAACAGTAGAGAAACCTACCATTAGAAATTAAATTATTAAGTTTATGAACCATGGTTGTTAACAACTTGTCAGCCTTATTGGAAAGTAAGAAGAGCAGGATGTGAAGCCAGGGGCTACAGAGACGAGAACACAGACGACACCTTGCAAAAGTTGTAAAAACTGCCATAGAGTAGCATTATTACGCCAATTACTCTGGTGGATACAAAGTTTTACCAATAGGTAATGAACATAACATACCTCTGTGCTTGTATTTGTTTTTGTACTACTCATCAAGATGTAGTGTGTAAAATTGAGATGCTAATCACATTTAGCGCGGTAGCAATGTTAGCACCTAGTTTAATGCAGTAGGAGCTAATGTTATGGTGTGTTGCTGGAATGTGTTAATGTTGTGATGTTAAAAACTCAAGTCAACTCGGCATGAAGTAAAGGAGCTTTGGGTGTAAAGAGGAACAGGTTCCTTACAGAAGAGCAGAAGAACTGCTTTCACTCCGCACAACTATGAATACATAGCTCCTGTACCATTGATTCATCACATGCACATGTTAACCATCAACATGTCGTCATTATTTTACGTCAGAAGGATGATCAGTGATTCATTTTTAGCGCTCTTATAAGACAGACTATACAAGCCGCTTCACAATTTAGAATGAATTGGAAATATTATTGGTACTATTTATAAATTTACAATTAAAAAAATAATGAAAACTAACTGTGGCCAAACACATAAGGCGATTTAAATGCTTCAATCAGATATAGGATCAGGGAACAACTAGCAGACCTTGAGTGAGTTAATGAAGTGATGTGAGATAACTTGCATAGTTCATAATACTATATTTATAATGTAGAAAGAAAAAAAAGAACTATGTTATTGAGTCTAAGAAACCATGCAACACCCCTTCACCCTTTAAAATGTAGAATACTTTCTTTTTATTGGTGGAGCTTTAAATATTTCTTTGTGTTTGGTCAGTAGGAAAAGAATGACAGCCACGAGTCAAAAGCATTTTTAACCCAAAGTTTCAAAAAGACATTTGCGCAGTACAGTGTATTATAACGGTTGTGTTGACAAGGAGGATCTCCTCTGACAGCCTTATTTCCCTTTTGCAGAAATGTTGTAGGTGCAGAACGGAGTGTGAATTGAGAGCACAGCCCGAGCTGCTGCCACTGCTCCGTGACACACAGACCACTGAATACTAGCAAGTTGGTGTGTCATTAGGATTCGGATCAGGAAGCTGTCTCAGTCGACACAAACTGAGGTGAATGAACATGTCTGTCTGCAGCGAGACGCTTCTCTTTCAGAACCAGCTGTGACGCGTCTGGAGGGGAAATTGCAGAGAGTGACCTCTGTACTTGTCTGTTATCTATCTTAAGTATTTACCTACATATTTTTTTCGTCTCTTTTTTTAAGGGGTTTTCTGTCTCGATCTTCTGGAGAAAGAATGAATGTCACTTTACTTCTAGATGGGATTTGCGGAAGGGATATTGTCCTGACGGGATATGAGAGATGCCACGGGTTCATGATAAACTTTCAGAAACATTGATTATTCGCACAGATGCAGAAGATTGTCCTTGAAGAATGACTGTCTCTGCAGCGTCGGCAGCCAGTGTCACCGACCACCAAGTCATAATTTTGCTTGTGCGCAAAATTGCATCTGCAAGCATGACAACATTTTCACCACACTGTATATCAATGCGGATTAAGACAATTTATACATGGAGGGTACAAGTGGAGGTACTGTGCGCTGCAGAATCTCCATGTGAGGAAATATGAGAAAAATATAAAATACCTTAAAACGGGAGTTAGGATGATAAAAACCTGTTACATTAAATTATTCGAAGTCTAACCCTCTGGAAGACGAGTTCTAAGCTGCAACTCAGCAAGATTGCCTTTCCTCCCCCGTAATCTTTTTAACCCCCGGGGGAGCAGAAGAGGTATGGGCTAAATTAGTGTAATCTGAATTAGGGATTCTTGAATATGGCGGTTTTCAGCCGGTGAAGGGTTTGTATCCACCTTCCAGCTTCAGTGGCCTGACAGACAATGAGGATATGACCATCTGAATCGATACAGCCAATCCCCCGTGATTAGGTCATCCATTAGTTCACTTGATCTTTCGAACCCTCTTACATAGTATTAGATGAAAATGTAATCGCTCAATACTCGCTGGATGATTAGCCATAAATCCCCGCGTTTTAAAAGAGAGGCAGCAGGAATGTTTAGATGCATCGTATGCAAATAAGTCCGGCTTTTGTATTTCGGTCACGGTGCCGGAGTCAGGGGGACGTCAACTACTCGGCCTCGTCTCTTGAACATCAAGGACCCCTCTGATCCCTCACTACTGTAGTGAAATGCATGTTCACATACTGCGTGTTCAATGCTAAGCCCACACTGGCCGAACCTCTGCGAGATAATTTAATAAAAGAATATAATAAAAATAAAAAAACAATTAAGTTGGGCATTTTAACTTGTGCGCAAGTGTCTCGGTGCAATTGTGGAGAAGGGAAAGGAGTCTGAGATGAATTAGAACAACCACTAAATGGGATTCAGTTTGATGATAAATCAGGATCCCACTGTCAAGATCACGGTGTGAAAAAGGTCACTAGCTGTGAATCATTGCTCCGCCGGCACTAAAGAACACGAAGGCCAACGCAGTGCAGTCAATTCTATTTTCATAAACCTAAAAACTTGAATCCAAATTAATTACATTTTGAGTGGTAGGACTTTTTTATTTTTAATTCAATGTGGGTTTTCTTATCTGCATACCCATATTAGAAACAACCAGATCATGAGTGGCTGTTTCAATGTCATTCTCCTGACTGTGTGTTCAGTGCTTTGTCTTTGCAGGGCTGTCTTTAAAAAAAATCACATGTTATGACAGCTCTTTAGCTGTGAGTATAGAGACATGCTTTCTTTAAATGTCCACTGGGGAAATCAATAGCCTGTTCACAGCTGAAATTGGCCAGTCAATGTAACAATCATCTGTTTCCATCTGTTTCCAATTACAGTGAAAGGCAGACACTGGCATTATTATAATTATGTCAATTGTCTTTTAGCCGGTCAGAGATTGACCAGCAATTAACATTACTTTTCATGCTGTTAGGAGTATCAAACGTATTTATTATATTTTATACTTAGGAATGAAAATGACAATATGATTAAAAAAAGAACACATATATAAGGTCAGCTGTAACACAGAGCTTAACTGAGTGTGAGAAGTGAGCAGAGGGATCTAAACAGTAAGACAAAAGTAATGAATAGACAGCTAAAGTACTGGATAAATGTTTGAAATTGTTAGTTTAAAAGTAATAGATAAGCAGTTACAATAGTTAGCTAAACTAATGTATAATTGGTTGAAGTTGTTAACTTAAATGTAATGGATGAACAGTTGAAATATTGCGCTAAAATAATGGATAAATGGTTGAAATTGTTAGTTTGCAAGTAACGGATACACAGTTAAAATAGTTTACTAGAAGAATCTCTTGGATAAATGGTTGAAATTGTTAATTTAAAAGTAATGGATACACATTTACAATAGGAAGCCAAACTCATGGATAAATGGTTGAAATTGTTTACTAGAAGTATCTCTTGGATAAATAGTTAAACCATAATCTCAATAAATGGTTGAGATTGTTAGCTAACAGTAGCCTAATAGTTAAAACCGTAGCAATAGAATGGCGTTGTTTGCCTTTGAAAATGGTGCATTGTACATTGACCACAGAAACAGAACGAGTTAGCCCGCTTCAATGGTGACAGTTCTTTGCCATGGCAACAGTACACGTAAAGATGGCCGCGGTTCTGACCATCTAGCTTGACTTTTGAATGGGAATACATGTTCTTCTCTCCTATTTATATGAGATAAACAGTCAAGATAGCAAAAGGCAATGGATAGACATACTAGAGGCAATTAGCTTAAAGTAAAGGATTACCTGTTGAAATAGCTAAACGTAGCCTAATGGATGTGCATTTAAAACGGATACAAATAGCTAAAAGTAATAATAATATTGGTTGGAATAAGTAAGTTTACTATTAGCTTGGCCTAAACAGTTAAAATAGATAGCTAAGTCTATTGCATGAATAGTTTAAATAGCTTAATGTAATGGAAAAAAGATTGCAATAGCTAAAAATAGCCCAGCTTCAGCCATTCCAAGTGATATCACAAAATTGACCAAACTAACCAAACATTGATGTTTTAACTGTATGAAAACATTATTGTAGGCAATAACAATAAAAAATATATATATAATTTCACCCCAGCTAATCCGACTGCCCCAGAGCGGTAATGTAAAATACTAAATGCAGCTACTGACATTAAGCATACAGCTGCAAAGTGATTGTCCTTGGAGGTCATATTTTTTATTATTAATGCTCCGATAGGCTGCTATGGTAACCCCTTCACTGTTTGTCTTGTTAGTCTGTGAACAAAGAGACCCATCAAGCGGCGTGTCACGGGGGAGCAGATAACAGTAGGCCAGGTGAGCGGAGGTCACAGCATCCTGATGCGTGGATGGGGGGTGGGGGGGGGGGGGACTTAATGGAGGCACACGGCAGCTAAACGCCGGGGCCGGCCATGGGGACCGGGGGGGGGGAAGGGGGAGGGAGGAGAGCGGGACGCTGGGCCGCATCACCTCAGGCATCTCCTGACCGCGAGTGATTGATGGGGAAGAGCTGACGAGCCGAGCTCCCAATGTCACTCTCCAATTAAATAACTCTCACCGCTGAACTGCAGCCCCACTCCCCTCCTTGCACCCCCTCCTG